>NC_050594.1:11351118-11999868 GCF_013368585.1 Megalops cyprinoides
GGCGAAGTTAACTTGTATTTATATTTTATAAGTGGAGAGTAAACCAGATATTGAGCTTGCTTTAAACGGCCATTGGTTTAGGGGCATCTGGAGAACTAGTCCAAACAATAAGTAAAGGGGCATTGTTTTCTATTTCCAGGCCGGAACTCGCTCCTAAGAAAGACAGCAGAAACAAGCGTTAAACATTGTTCCAGTTTAAAGCTGATAAAAAAACAGGATGCAGTGGTTTGAATGTGATATTCAAATTCTCAACAGCCTTACTTGGGAATATTTGTAGCAGGCGCATTTGCCATTCGGTTCACAGTAAGAGATTCAGACAAAAAAAAAAAATACAAGTTTTAAAGTAGGCTATTTATGAACAGGGTGAGTGGACGCAGTTTACAGTGAACATGTTATTTTTACTTCTCCTTTTGCAACCTCTGTACGGGATTCATGGAACAGAGTCGGAACCAGCAGAAACCGTGTGCACGACCAGCGCGTGTTATACTTTACACACAGAGATACTAACGTTTGAAGAGGCACGGAAGAATTGTGAAGATAACGGAGGCAAACTGGCAACCATGCGAGACAGAACAGAGGCTGAAGAGGTTAACTCGGTGCTGTCTAGGTTTGGTGATGGACAACACGGCTTTAAATTTTGGATTGGCCTGAGACTGCTCAAAGGGACCTGCACTGTTGCTGACACGAATCTGCGAGGTTTTAAGTGGATATCTGGAAGGCAGGACACCGAGTATTCCAGCTGGGAAAATGAACCCAAAAGCACCTGCACTGAAGAACGTTGCGTTTCCGTCAACGATACTTCGTTTACACGGGAGTCAGGTAACCTACGATGGACCGACCGATCATGCAAAGATATGGCCGGATTCATGTGCAAATTTTATTTCAAGGGGATGTGCAAACGTCTACTTTTGGCAGGACAAGGACAAGTGAAATACACAACTCCTTTTGTCAGAAGTCCCTTAAGTGACAGCAATGACTTAACAATGTTACCTCACGGAACTTCCGCAGAAGTGTCGTGCAGTGGTAGTACGCATTATTCCCTCTGTAAGGAAATGCAGGGATTTTTCGGTTGGACTTACTCTGGTCTGTTTTGCGACTCCAGCAAACTGGGCTGTAAATATGAAAATGGAGGTTGCGATCAGATTTGCTTGGACAGTGACAGCGGAGGCGTTCGCTGTCAATGTAAAGAGGGCTACGTGCTCGGAGAGGATAAAGTTACCTGCGTCCAAAGAGATTATTGCCAAAATTCTCCATGCAAATTTAAATGCGTTTCAGGCTTGGATGGATATACCTGCATTTGCCCCGAGGGATTCCATCTTGCCGAGGACCAAACTAGTTGTATTGATATTGACGAATGTTCACAGGTGCCATCTGCCTGTGATGACCACACGTGCGTTAACAACCAAGGAAGTTACAGTTGCCATTGCAAAAAAGGTTACAAATTGACTAATGGGATATGTCAAGACATTGATGAATGTGCCGACTCTCCCTGTCCCCAGCGTTGTTTGAACTCACCGGGATCGTTCTCCTGCTTCTGTTTAGCCGGCTACCGGACGTCAGAAGACGGGCGAAGTTGTGTGGATCTTGACGAATGTGTAGAGTATCGGTGCGAGCATACCTGCACTAACACGCTGGGAAGTTTTAAATGTACTTGTACAGAGAACTTCAGACTAGCGGCAGATGGCATCTCTTGCATCCCAGATTCGACGGAGGACACCGATGCTCCGCACAGAATCCATGAAAACTTTGGACCGAAAACAGATGAACAATTTGTCACTCCAGAGGCCACGACCAATTCAGCCACAACAAATCTGTTAGATACTACTTTTATGAGCACTATTTTAGAAGAACCAACAACCATTGCATACGAAGACGCATCCAGTGATACCACCATGGCATCTGATTCTAATCCTCAGAATGACCGAACAGATGAAACGAACAACCACGTGCGCCAAGTTCATTTCGGCGAAACGTGGATCTTAGCTTCTGTTCTGGCTTCAGCCGCTGTTTTGGTGCTTGTGATTGCTGTAGTTTGTGCCGTCGTGATTTGTCGTCAGAAGCGCTTTAGAAAAGACACAAAAAAACAAAGCTCGACGGCAGACAGTTACTGCTGGGTGTCGTCCGGCAACGTTCAAACAGAAAAGACGGAGGAACAGACATGACATAATATAATACATCAATTTGCATGTTTGGCTGAACTTTTTTTGGAAACAATGAAGTGTCTTAAATGAACCATCATGAGAATCTAAAAAAAATCAAACCAATGAAATGGAGGGCGTTTTAATTTGAAAGAAAACGTATACGTAGTACACAGCTTCAGTGACATAATGCTAACATTTTCTTAGCATGAATGTTTGCATTGGCAACTTTGCTGTCTGGTTGAATCATGTATTATTCAAATTTTATGATACCGCATTATGTTTTAGCACAACAGTCTTTTTATGTTTCATTTCTGTCTTCAAATAAAATTGTTATTGTAGCTGTGACTGAGTGATTAAATCGGATTTTAAAATAATGACTGTCTCATTGTATCCTAACAAACTCAGGGCAGAATCGTTACATTAATATGTGCTTGATGTTTTCTGAGTGCACTTTTTAAAACTGTCTCCTTCATTGCTCAGGTTTTCTTAATGGTGGATTAAACCAAAGCACAATGTTTATCTCTCAGAGCAGCGGAACATATGTACCTGCATCTCTGCCTCTCTTCCTCTCCCACCTTTTATATAAACAAGGTAGACTGCTATAGCACTGTATTGACGGTTCTGATTTTTTATTAGAATCGACACAGTATTTTTGTAATTCAGACTTCAAGAAGTCATTTATTCAACATGGGCTACAGTATTTCATACACAAATAATGTCCACATTGGGTGTGCAGACCCTGGATGCAGGAAACAACATACATTTCCATGCATATTATTACCTGCAGAAATGTTCATGGTTTAAACATAAAACTAATTTTATATTCAAATATTGATATTCATATGCGTAGTTACATTTCTTGATTATACCCTCTGCTAATGAGCTATAGAGCATTTTACTCGTGACTTATAAAGCTGTCTGTGCACACTTTGTATGCTGCACACAACACAAGCAAGTCTTTCAATCGCTTTTTTCCCAGCAAAGTCAGCAGGGAAAGTGCATTACATTGCAATGTGAACATAAAACAATCGCAATACAAATAAAAAAAAATAGAAAATGTTTGTATGGTGTGACGGTGGTAATATTTTACTATCTTTTATCTGTAACTTTCAAACTCAGTACAGTCAGATTTAATTACACCATCATCTTCTGATCAGGGTGTCATGCATACAATATGGGAGAATATTACAGTATACTCACATCTTCGCAGCAGTGGCAGATTAATTACTGCTAATACATGTAAAACTGGACAGATTAAAATTCACAGTCTTGATTTTTTAAAAACGTTTTTTAAAGAAAAATGTGGGTCAATCATTGTAATTAAGCACTTAAATTCAGAAACTATTACATTTCCCCCCTTTTACAATAATTTCAAATTGATCAACCGACTTTGACACGTGACTCCTAATAACTGTCAGATTATTGACATCTTCCCAGTTTATTGCTTACATAGAAAGCATCATTAGAATTAGTTATTAGTTATGTTCCACTACCCAAGCAGAGAATGCGCTGTCTTGGACGACAAGACACGTAATAGCACATATCTTTGAACGACACATATCAGCACAAACGATTGAGCCCACTTTGGAGCGATTTGGACAGTGATGGGGGGCTGAAAGACGTCACGCGTGTAACAAATAACGTAGTAGCACAAATGTTTCTTTTTACGGCACAAATCAGCACAAACGGAGCACAAACGATTGAAACCATTTTGGAGCGATCTGCACAATGATGGGAGGCTGAGTGGCGTCACTGGCAAAATGTAATATTTAATTACTTAATTATTGCACAAACGCAGCAAAAACAAAGAAATACTTTCATTAATTTTCTGATGACATGGGGGCCAGCTTCACGGAGGCGGCTGGCCTATGGTATGTATAATAATCATATCGATTTTTTAAACCCAAATCTGGTTGATAGATACCAGTGTTGGGGAAGCTACTTTGAAAGCATAGCTTTGCAAGCTACCAATTACTTCTCGAACTACAGCAAAGCTACCTAGGGAGAAATCTAGTCTGGTTAACTAAAGCTAATTAGAAAAAGTATTTCAAACTGCTTGGTGAAAAAAAAAGAGCAAATTGACATGTACATGTGATACGAAATTATAACAAAATATAATACAAAAAAGTCACATACCAGCAAAAAATGCCACTCAGTTGAATTTATTGCAAAAAAGTGCCCACTTGTTCACAGGTCATACATACACACACAAAAAAAAACACTATTCATGGAAAAGTGCAAGGAATGCCAACTTTTTATGACCCAAAATTATTTGTAGTTTCAGTGGTTAACTACACAAAAATGGAAAAATGTAATTTAACTTCTTGAATCACTACGCAAATGTGAATGTAGTTGAACTACCAGCAAGCTACTGCAAAATGTAGTTAAACTACTAGTTTAATTAAATGTAGTAATTAAATGCCCCCCCACCCCCCCCCCCCCCCCCCCCCCCCCCTTCCTTATTGCCATTTCAGGAAGCTGCCAACCCTATTTTCAGGGCC
Organism: Megalops cyprinoides; assembly: GCF_013368585.1. Lineage (NCBI taxonomy): Eukaryota > Metazoa > Chordata > Actinopteri > Elopiformes > Megalopidae > Megalops > Megalops cyprinoides. The sequence continues at coordinate 11,355,761 of NC_050594.1, forward strand.
AAGGTTGAGAAACACTCGTCTAGAGTATGTCTAGTGCTGTTATAAAGCATAGTGATGAAGAGGATGGCTCATAACCAAAAGGTTGCCTGTTACATTCTCTGTTTCAGAACCCTTGGGTAAAGTACTCAGCCTAGAATTGCCTCCAGGGTAACATCTGGAACCAGTCTTTTTGCCCTTCCCTGTAGCTTTTCAAGAGCTTGTATGTCTGTGTTATAACATGGTGCCCAGAACAGGACACAGCTTTCTAAATGAGGTCAGAGAAAGACATTGTGCAAAGCCTAACCTCTTTGAACCTCTTGACCTCTTTTTTTTTTTTTACAATTTGAACACAATTTCTGGATGCAGATAGACTTGGCACAACTTTTACCCACTAAGTCTTTGTCATGTTGCCCTGTAATTGTATACCCCCTTTAAAATAATTCTTTGTTATTGTCTTCATTTATAACATGACTTTACATGTAAAATGTTAAACTTCATTTGCCAGGTGTCTGGTTAATTCTGGATTTGCATTTCCTTGAATTGCTTTAATAGCGCTGAAACTATTAGCTTCACCTCTGAGTTTAGTGTTATTCATATACTGATACTGAACAGCAGTGATTCTTGCAGGGATACCTAGGGAACACCAACCAGGTAGTATCGATAAGCAACTATTATCACCTAGACTAATTGCCTTCTCACTGTCAACTAAGAATCCATCCTGTTAAAGACTTTACCAGGTATTTGACATTTGGATGATTTTGAGAGAAGAAATTTGACTGTGAAAAAGGGCATTTTTTCAGGTTTAGGAACACAGCCCCAATGGACAATTCAGTGGCACCACTCAACAATCATCGTATGTTTACTGTAGTTTTTTTGTATCTCTGGCAAGGAGGAATTATGTAGAAACCACACAATATCGCCAATCAACTTTGATTAATACAACAATGACAAACAATAACAGCTTCACAGAAAAATATCTCAAGAATTAACTATGATAAATGTTGCCTCACGAGAAACTTTCATAAGACAAATGCATTTGCCAACTCTCAAGACACGACCACACCGCAGAAGACGACCAGACGACCAGTAATATTTCGTGAAAAAGCACGTCATGTTCACGCAGGAACACCGCAAACCACTTCCTTCCCCACTCCCAGCTGGCTCATTCAACACACTCTCTGAGAATAATAGCTGACTACTCAAATACTGATTGAAAGACAGAAACCAATACAATGACAAAAATATAAACTGAACAACAGAGGAAAAATAGCATATGCACAGGGTATATACCCAATTTAATGGCAATGAGAAAATGAAAAAATGTCAAAATCATGTTCAACATCGTGTTTTTGCGTCACTTTTCAGTCTGATGAAGAAAAAAGCCTGTTACAATCCTCAAAACTGATATCACGTGTATAACCTGGATACTCAAGTTGCTGGAATCAGTATAAGTTACATTTAGGCTAAAATGCGTGTTTCTGTATCGCGTCGCGTGAGTACAATTCAGCTATTTTTCTGAAATGCCGCGCAGCTCACCTTCAACTCGAAGAAAGTACATGGAAAAATAGGGCATTTCCTTCCTTTCGCATATCGCGGATGTGAGAAGGGCGCACAGTCTTGCTGGCTCCCCACACGCTCTTTATTTCAGATTGAGCTTCACTCTGGAATCACCTACCGAATTTACAAGCCAAAACGCTGGGTTTTAAAAACCCATCATAAAAAAATGAATGTTTTAATTCAAGTAATCGCTGTTGTTGCGTTTCTTTTGGAAGTAGCAGGGAAGAACCCGCGGAGTTGCACGTGTATTCTGAATGACTGCTACACCGCTATTCAAGACCAAGTTGATTTTCAAACATCAGTGGATGCGTGTAAGAATAAAGGAGGACATTTAATGACAGTTCGGACAACAGTGTCCAGTGATGTCATCCATGACTTTAATCTTAACGGAGACTTCTGGATCGGGCTACAGCTTCCCAGCGGGCGATGTAGCAGTGTTACATCTGGATGGTTGAGGGGATACGAGTGGACAACAGGAGACAACAAGACAGACTTCACAAACTGGAGAAGCAACACAACCTACTGTTCTCAAATGTGTGTCTCCGTTTCTCGTGAAAGCCTGAAGTGGTCGGAGAGGCCGTGCCAAGACAAAATAGCGGGATATTTGTGTGAGAACAACTACAAGAGTACGTGCCCCCCTTTGGAAACTGATACTAACGAGTCAGTCTTCTACAGCACTCCTCTTGGATATAAGGGACAGGGTCTCCTCGCGCTCCCCCCAGGAACTGTTGCGACCACCTATCCCTCAACAATTAAACGCATCTGTGCGGCTGAAACAGAGGAATGGCTTAGCGCCTCGTGGAGCTATGACATAGATAGCGGTGCCTGCGAAGACGAATGTCGCCAGAAGAACGGAGTTTCAGAGTACATCTGCTCGCCGAATGAAGGGACTCGAGGTGGGGTCTGGTGCAAGTGCCGAGATGGCTTTCAACTTGTTGGCGGAAAATGCTCGGACATAAACGAATGCAGTTCCGGCCCTTGCGAACACAAATGCGACAATACAGTTGGCGGATACAACTGCTCCTGTCATGATGGATACAGACAATCGAGAGAAGACCCGCACAGATGTGAAATGCATTGTCCGTCAGAGAAGTGTGAGGCTATATGCGACAGAAACGAAAATACGCAATGCTCCTGTCCCAATGGATACTTGATTGACCAGAGAAACGGCACCAGTTTGTGCATTGATATCAACGAATGTGGACCCGATAGTTCTGAATGCGATCACAAATGCGTAAACAGTTTTGGAAGTTTCATATGCTCCTGTGATGAAGGATTCAATCTGATTGATGGTCACAAATGTGTCAGACAGTATGATTCTGTTTTAACAACTCCAGTAAGCTTATACAATGATTTCGTTACTTCATCTTCAAAATCTTCAAAAAATATTGTAAGCAGCGCTTCCATAAAGACACCCGGAATGATTACTGGAATTGTCCTATTCCTTTCCGTCGCATTGCTTGTAGTGATGTTTTTAGTTCGTAAAATCCTTCTCACTAAGCGCGAGGGTGCCAGTGGAGAAGAGTCGCACAGTGGAGACACGCCTGTAAACTTGCAGCACATGTCCACGGAAAAGCGTAGTGTGAATGCATCTTCTGTAGACACACGTTTAAAACAAGTATGCTGATTTACACGACCCCTAAATGACATTTCATGACGGTTATTTTCAATCAGCCAACATTTACACTTAGTAGGCTACTTTGGCAGACGCTCTTATCCAGGGTGCTTTGTTTAGCGCACGTTGTAAGGCCTACATTTCACTATTCGAGCTAGTTTGATTATGCATGGTTGTTAACCCACGTGTATTAGAATTTATTGAGATAACGGCGCGTGACATTCATTCAAAACGTGCCCCCTCAGAAAAACATGGATGAAAATATTGTACGTATATACCGCTGTTTTAAAACGCTGCTATCAAAGTGGGTTCTGTATGTGAAGTTTATCTCTTTTTTCCAAATCTATTATGTCCATCAGGCTCCATCCAATCTCAGCTCCTTTTTAGTTAAAAACATTCAGCAAAAATACTTTTCACAATATCTCAGTACCGCGGACATGGACCGACACAGTAAAAATCTTTTACGCACTGTGCACCTTGGTCATTGAACAGAAAACTGCTAAACCAGGTAACTTGGTTCCTTTCAGTGAATTAAAAATGCGCTTCTAAGATTTTTCACCACCTTGAATCTTATATCAAATGTTTTATATCGCCTTTGCTGTATATTGTGTAAACTGTTTTTATATATTGTGTAAATTGTATTGTTGCTTGTTTTACCAGGTCGCTCTTGTAAAAGAGATGTTAATTGCAATCAGACTAGTCTGGTTAAACAAGATAAAAAGGCTGCCAAAGCAGCAAGCTTTGTCTTCTCTCAGCTACCTCTCTCCAAAGATGAAAGTTTCCTTGTGTTTCAAATCTTCTGTCAGAGAGTTCATGTGATGGTGGTATGCTTCGGTGATAAGTTCTTTTATTTTTTAGAAATGTATTTGCTTTGTGGAGTATGAAGAGAATTTTTTTTATGAAAATACGTACCTGGCTGTCATTCAATGAACTACTATTTGCTATAATGTCATTTACAGTGCACTTCCTTGGATTTTCAAAGAGAATAATAAAAATAAAACTAACTGAGACTGAAGGAGAAAAAAGCACCCCCTTGCAAAAGAAAGGATCTGAGAAACATGTGAGAAAAGGTAGCATGTGCATCGTGTCCTCAAGGTTGTGATCGGATGCTCTGGAGAAGACAGAGGTTGATCACAGGTCAGAGTTCAGGTGCACTCTGTCGATTATGGTCATTAAAAGAAACCATAAGCTAAAGCACACGTGAAATGAGAGATGTCAATGTCATTTGATTCTTAATGTTGTTTTGTCTTTTCTAATATATGGTGCAACACATCATCTAAGAAGAAATTTTTAAAAATTCAAAAACAATTTAAAACGCATCCAGATTTGTGCTGAGTTGCTGCAATGAGGGGTAGTTGTCAACAGGGGGGTCTGTGTAATATCAACTTACAGAATGTGGTAAATTGTTTGTGTATAATGCATGGAGTGCATGAGCACACGATCTGGGAACTCACAGATGGACAGTAAGAGAAACACATCTACTGCATGTCATTTGGTGAATATGGAGCGATGACACAGTGCTCTGGTTTTTCCACGCAATGCCAGCCTCTCTTCATTGAATGTGACCCCCCCAGTATGGGCACAAGAACCTTTAGCAGGAATTGGGGTGATCCGCATTACTTAATTCTGATTATACCCCAGAGGTCCCTCCAGTGATTCAGCTTTGAGTTTCACACCTAAACATTACAGTAAATACAACAGCAACAGGTTTCGAAGGAGGAGGATGTATTTGGACCGTTGTTAGCTGTTTCATCACAATACAAAAAGGTACGGAAAACAGATTACCTTACATTATATGCAAATAGTGCATATACCACAATACTGACATCAACATGAACAAAAGGTAATTTGTAAATACACTGGGGTTAGGTGGCTGTTAGAGGCAGGGCTGTGCACAGACTTTCTGGAGGACAGGGGTTCAAATAAAAAAAAAGGTATCACTTTGGTTAGATCTGAGTGTTTGTCCTAAAAATATAACTGAAAGTCACAGGGCAGTCACTGCATTTTTGCAGAAAATCATGGAAATCAGACTAAAAAAGGGAAAAGCCAAGAAAAGGAAAACAAAAATGTATATAAACTGTATCTCATATGCACAGTTGTCATAACTGACAAGACGTTTAAACCACTCCTTTTAAAAATACACTTGTATTACACAATACACAACATACAATATACACAAAATAGAATAAAATGCCATATCAATGTCCTTGAACAAATAACCTTGTGTGGCTGTAGTAATATTAGCTTATTTACAATGTATTCTGATACAGAAAGTTGTACATTGCCAGGCTTTTGGCGTGATGGAGCACCTGTTTAATTATTTTTGTTTATTTTAGATAAAATACAAATATAAATTTCATAACAACACAGCGTTATAAACAGACATCCAATGTAGAGATACATACAAAACATACAACATATAAAGACAGGGAGGCCTGTGGGGATATCAAGCAGGTAAGGCTTCATAAATTGAACTAAACTCACTTCCCAAATAAGTAAACTGTATATAGGTGTTTATCAGTGTTGCCACCTCTTGGTGTCTCAACCATCTCAATATTCTGAAAAGTGGCAGGCAACAGAACAGTCGACAATATTATGTCTTACGCAGCTTTTATGCTATGCTCACTGATTCTTTGTTTAAGGCTTCTGATTGTTTCATCAATGTCAATCTCATCACATGGGCAATATGTAGACACTATTCTCAGTACTACACATGATAAAACCCTCCACAAGGAATCACTTCCCTCCTCTACATATTTCAAATTCACCATATGAACACGTTGATGTTTTACATATTTTATTCCACTGGGCAATTACCATCTCCACGGATGGTGATCAAATGACCACAGTCGATGCACAGTCGCAATGAAAAGATAGCTAACCAGATAACTTGCTCGCTTGCAGCACTTGTGCCCACCTCAAGGATCCACACGTCCTCAAACGTTGCTATGGAAACCAGAGGCTCTCAGCTGCCCCACCTCTATACTCAGTATATGGACCACTCACGCGGTAGGCTACGCTAGGCACTATTCGCGTGCTGTCTGTAAGGGGCTTAAGAGGACAGGATTCAGTTCAGGAGAGACACACAGTACATAGGAGCATGAGACAGGCAGGTGTCCCATTTCCAGCTCAGGACATATGGAAGACGTATGCAGATGGAGAATGCCAGAAAGCTCTAGGCTAGTTGTCATTAAACTGTGAACATTTGGTATGATTAACAAATTTTCATATTGCTTGGGTTAAGAATTATAAAATGTATTATCTTCAAATGAAGAGTTGAATCCTATGTTACCGTCCCCCGTCGGTGGAAGGGAGTTTTATCTCGGCGCTCGTCTTTCGCACGTTCCTCGTCTTGCTTACGTGGGACGTCCCTAGTTTCTTTTCCTATGTGTTAAGTATCTCACGATCTCACCGAAAACTGTTTAGGCATACGCAAATGAATTAAATTTAGTAAACAAGGAACTTGTATTGCATTGCTTTTGTTGTTACAATTAATTGTAGAATAAATAGGCTAACATCCTCGCCCCAGAAGTCCCCAAGACTAACCATTATAGAGTGATTTTACCCACGGATACAACACCCACTCCTCCACTGGCCTCCTCAGACTGACAGCACACCAGCCTCCGCTGGAAACGCTATATATTGATTTGTTGTTTAACGCTTGTTTGTGTAGACTAACCCATTTGAAAAAAAAGGGAAGGCAGTTCTAAAACTATTTCAAATCCCTGAGACGGTGCGATATTTTTTCCCTGTACGTCATAAAAACGAAACCGTACTGTACTTTGATTTGAGCCACGTACCATTCCGGTTACATCGGTTTACAACTGGAGGAGGCATATAAGAGCGTTGACTTGGAAAAGCGAAATAGAAAAGAAGCTGTCTCTTTCCGCGGTGGTGTACGGACGTCTGAAAACCTGGGAAACGACGGAAAGGTGGGTGATGCGTGTGCTGCGCTGTGCTCCGTCCCCGAACACAAACCTGCAATCTGTCCGGCTATCACCAGTGTTGTGAAAGACCGACTTCCCGCATCAGCAGCTAGCGAGGGGTAGAGAGGTTACGCTTGTTTTCATGCCAGACATCTGCAGGTGAGCGTAGAAACGCTATGTTTACATACCGTGAATTACCAACATTAATATAGCCGCACGTGCTAATTTACGCGAATATTCATTACGTGAAAACATTGACCTTGATTGATTTTGAGCTGACGAAGGATACGTCTCAGAACAGGTGTCGGAAGTCTAATGGATTATCATACGTAGTCTATGTCGATAGCAATACAGCTATGATTTCCATGTGTACGTAGGCCTTGGCTGTGAAAATGCTGTACATTAGCATTGCACGAGCAAATATGCAACACGCAAAGAGGAAACGAAATGTATACCGTAGTGTGCATTTGTACATCTGATTTTAAAATGTATTCTGTATGGGCTGTGTATTTTATCACCTCTACGACGAACGTATAACTCAAACGAGATATTTTTGCCAGAATGTCCAGATGTTATTGTTCAATTACAGCGTTTGTTTTCTTTCAGGGCGTCGCGGTCTAATGAACTGTAGCAGTAAAAGATGTCTTGTCATGTCACGAGATCAGCAGGTCCACTATCACACCGATGCTACAGTCTACCGCAAACTTCTGCTGCTTCTAACAATTTTCCATCTATATTCGCGCTCCAACTCGTCAGACTTCTCTGTTGGTACGGCCCTCTCTCTGAATGATGTCGGTTAATATTGAACTACAGAGGCAACTGATATGATGGAAGATTTTTGTATGTCATGTCAAACCCGGCCCACTTCACGAAGTAGCTTCATTTCCGAGCTTCGAGGATCCCCTCCACATTATGGCATGCAAACACGCACGCACGCACTCACACACACACACACGCATGCACGCACGCACGCACACACACACACACACACACCGCCTTCTTTATCACCACCCAGGTCACATGGCATGAAATGGATATACTTGGCGACAGATGATCGAATCAGTAAAAACGGATTTGGCTTTAGAGGCTTGAATTATTATGTCATATACATAATATTAAATATTATATAGACAGTGAAACAATAACTATAAAATGATGTGATACATGATATATAATAATATATATTAAAAGCAACAGTTTTATAGTTTTAAATAAATATTAACAAATTAGAACTTGATGGAAGTGACAGTCCATTGTATTTAATTACTTTAGAAGCTATGTCTTTTCTAGATCTTCAGGATTCTGCTGTAAGGGCAGGCTGTAAAATGTGGCCATGTGGCATTTTTCAGATCAGCAGTTCTGCCCAGATCCAGGATTCCCGTTGCATGGACACCGGACCCCAAGTTCTGGGGTGTTCTTTGAGGGCTCTGTGGCCCATTTCTCCTGTATGGCAGGGTTCCGCCTCCAAGGACCAGCAAAAATGATGTGCACACAAGTCCATAATGGCCAAGTGGGCTGGAAACCTAACCATAAACCAGCTTGTTTAGCTGAAGGTAAGCACAAACATGGCAATTTGTCATTACATTTTATCACATTTTAAGGTTGATTTTTCTACAGTGTCAAAAATGTTTTTATTGGAAATGAAGTCAGTATCAACTTGCCTAATATCACATTTCTCAAAACATCACTTTTTTTTTTTTCAAAACTACATACAAGTCAGTTGGTTTTAAAGTTAAATGGGCACTCATCATATCACTGAGAAATACATGTATGGTCACCTTCACAGTAATCAGACATCAATATTGAAGTTTTTTCTCTTTTTGTTTTTGTATTTGCCTTGTATTCTGTATTTATCCAAACACTGGATAAATACCGTGCTTTATTTCCTTGTATTTGTATTTAGGCCTACCTCTTGTACAAAAATATTAACATGATAATGAAAAGACTATACAGATTTTCCTATTCTGCATGAAGTTGTGCAGAGAATTAACTTATTATTGCATTTTCTTTTCCGGTTTGTAAATTTCTAAAATGCAATAGGCAAAACAGTTTTAGCTACTGAAGCTTACATTTACATATAGTCATTTGGGAAATGCTCTCATCCAGAGTGCGTACATGTGTACATTAAAGTGTCAGACTAAGATCAGAGACAATACCAAATAATCAGTGTCACAACCCAGTAGGAGTCATTACCGAACATATAGCCTTTGTATGTGCAAGATGGAGTTTGCCGATGGCTATAATCATGAATTATATTTAACTACAACTAATGCCTGCAACATTTAAAGCTGGTTATTGCCATGGGGGAAGATGTCCTTGTGCTGAAATATGTACAGTATGTCTGGAGTTGTCACCACGACAGTGTGGGTTCGATGGTGATGGTTATACATAAATGTGCTCTGATGTGCAAGAGTCTATTCTCTGTAACACAAGAATGTTTTAGCTAATTTTATTATGATATATGGCATGCTCCTATTACCCTTGTGAATTATGTGGCAATCCGTCTGGACATTGTAGAGTGTCTGGTACCACACATCGCTGATGCTGAGGTTCAGAACCAGACCTACCGACCCGGAGACCAGCTTGTCATCAGCTGCCATGATGAATTTCAAATCCGGTACCCAGACACCGACATCATGCAGTCAGTCTGTCAGGATGATGGGAGCTGGGACAACCTGCCTGTTTGTCAAGGTGCAGTCCAGTCATTAGTGTTTTTCCTGTGAAACACTGCACTGTTTTTATCTGTTGCCACTACATTCTGTCTACGCCTCTTATACAACTGAGTGCCTCGGTCCTTCAGCGAGCAGTATTTGATCCCAACACAATTACCAGTATGGTTTTTAGATAAGGCAGCTCATTCAAAACAAAAACTTCTACCAATGGAAGCTTCTTAAATCTTAGCTCCAGCTATGTATGTGTCATTCTGTACTCTAAGTGCTTGGGGTTGTAACTCAGTCTACTGTGGCCATCTGTCTGTCTGTCTGTCAGGCTGCCTGCGCCCTATTATTCCCCCTCATAGCTATGTGAACATCTCAGAAGCAGAGTCGTCCCTGCCAGTGGGGGCGCTGGTGCGCTACCAGTGTTTCCCAGGATACAAGCTGGATGGAGCGGAGCTTCTGGAGTGCATGTACAACCTCATCTGGTCTGATGTCCCTCCCCGGTGTCTGGATGTAGAAGGTGATAAGCACATGACACATCATGTACTGCTTATCGTTTGATGTTAACTGGAATTCTATGGATGCTTTGAATCTTTCTGTTTTATTGAAATGTTTCACAGTAGGGATATGAGATCTAATTAAATTAGCTGTAGTTTTCACCCCAAGTGGACCCTCTACCCAAAAAATCAGAGAGCTCACACTCATCAAGTCAGTGTAACTGACACAGAGGTGATCGTAGATCATTTACAGTACACACATACATTTACACTGTGCACACACTACCCAGTGTTTTTCTCCCACATTGAGGACTTAATTAGATATGTCAGTCTGGATGTAGGACACTTGCTTTGGTTTTGAGATAACAGTCTGTTCAATTCTGATTACTGTAGTCTGATATTGCCTCTTTCTCAGTGTGTCCCCTTCCTCCAATGGTGGAACACGGAGACTATGAATGCCACCCTCAGCCATGTGACAGATACATCCAGGGGACAGTTGTGGAATTCTTCTGTGACCCCGGCTACACCCTGAGTAATGACTACAGTTACATCACCTGCCAGCATGGCCAGTGGTCTCCCAACATTCAGGTGAACTGTGTTTTATCAGGTAGGTCTAACGTATGTTGTGTCAGATGAGAAAAAAACTCATAATTCAATTTTGACTTTCAGGAAGGAATAGAAAATACAGAGATTGGTGGTCACCTCATCAGTGTTTCCACTAAACTGATTTATTAGCAACTGATTAATAAACCCCCTCCAGTGTAACAGGGTAAATCAGGTGACTTAACAGGAGTTTGGATACAATAAATCTGGATATCTTGGAAGACGTGCCATGCGTGTGTCATAGGGACTTATGTGATGTACCAATATGATTGTATTTTCTTATGATGGGGGAAGTCTGTGGCTCTATATCATCCTCTCTCCCCTCAGAGCCTTCCTGGCCCCGTCCTCCAGATTCCATTCTGAGCACTTGGAAGGTGGTGGCATTCACTGCCACAAGTGTCCTTCTGGGCCTGTTGCTGGTCATCGTTGGCAGGACGTTCCAGATCAGCTGTAAGGCCTGGTGTGACCCCAGGTACAGTGCTGCACATGCCCCTGAGGATTCCTCCTGTGGGTGCATGGGGCTGATCTCTTCTTCTCTCCTGATTCCTCAGGGATTACCCTCAGGAGCCTACCAACCCCAATGTCCTGGTGGTGGATGGCGTTCCTGTAGTGCTGCCATCATACGACGAAGCTGTGGCCGGAGGTACTTTCACGTTCCCCGGCATTCCACCCCCTGCTGGTCTGGGGGACTCACTGTACTCTGAAGAGCAGGGACTGCCTGCATACCCAGGCCATGACGGGGACCCCAGCGAAATGCACCCCAACGAGAGCACCGCTGACAGTCTCCCCAGGACTCAGCCAGGGGTCTCACACACCCTTTCAGAGGCAAACGACACCAGAGCTTCCACTGCAGACACAGCCTCCACCAGCCCCAGTGTGGATATAGCAGACGGTAAGGGTGGCTTCCAGTGATCTGGACCACTGCTCTGTCATTTCACTTTGATTTCTCATTCTGCACCTTACAGACAATTTACTATGATTTCAGGAAATGCTACTGTAACAGCAATTTAACAGTAAAGTTCTTCCACAGTATGTCCCTAAAGACCCAAGTTTGTAACTCTGTAAGTTATCCATATGACAATATGACAGGCCAACACTGGGCCCGAGATGTCACCTTCGTCGAATTTAGCCATTCATTTCTTTGTGAATCTGACCCAGCTGTGTGTCCACCAAGACCTCCTAAAGGACACAGTGGCCCCTGTGTTGGAGACAGGTCTCTGAAAACTGACCTGTCAATGGACATCAGTATGTATCTTTGCATGTAAGGGAGTCCTTTCAACATGGAATCTGAAGTCACATGACTGGAATAAACAACTATTGTCACTAAATTTAAGGAGGAGGCAGGTTCTGCCTGCAACAGTGCTTAAAACTAGCTTAGTTTCAGACCATGACCCTTAACCATGGACATAGTGTAATAAGACTAACAGGGGAATTAATATGGGATTTAATTATGGCTCTGCTGTTGTAGGGGTGGCACAGACTGATGAGAGAAGGTTGCTTTAAGCTTTGTGCTTACTTTTCTCAGTTGGAAAATGAACAGGTTTTACACACTGTCATACACAAATACAGATGGACATGAATTCCAGCGGGGGTCATTAATCTTTTTTTTTCCCCTAGAAATTCCACTGGTTGAAGAAGATGCAGAGGACTCTTAATTAGCATCATTTCCATGGATATTACACAGATTTTAAACGATTTTTATGTGGAATAGTACTGAAGCTTTACTGTAAAAATAAAAAAACTGATTTTTTTCCTGCCAATCATAGTATTTTCCAAGAAATTCAAGGGAACCAGTTTTATTTTATAAAATTATAATTATAAAACATGCAAAACCCCTACAAGTCCCAGTGATGAATGAAGCAATATGAACCGCCTGTAGTATATTTCCTTAAAAGAAAGATAACTATGCACCTCATCCAGGTTCTTTCCTGCTATTAATTGAATGTTTTAAAGAGGCACCAAAGATTCTTAAAACACTGCTGTTTTCCGAAATCTTTGTGGTCATTGACGGACTTTGGTCAACACGTTCTCCGTTTGTGCAGGATGCCGAGATGTGTCATTACTGAGCTCCACAGCAGTCTGTTTAGCTGAAACATGTCATTACTGAGCACTCATGTTTTTTTTAGTTTTTGGGATTCGGGCCTAACTAAGCATCTGCATGTTTAATGCACAGAATATATACAGTGCCCCCACACTGTGTAGCCCCCAGTTATACCGTCATATACTTAATTCTTAGAATTTTAAATTCTCCGATGCTTTAGTGTGCTGCAAACCAAGCATCATTTGCATTTAATAATAAAAAAACATGTAAATATTACTTTAATTGCATAGAACATGATAACTCGGTAAAGCAAGGGTGTTTGAAAAACCAGTCACAGATGATGCATAAATTATTTGGCTGTAGAGAACAAAAGAAAGTGTGTAAAATGAAAAATGCATTCAGTGCCCTCAAGAGGACTTCCTCTGATCAATACAAGTAATTTTGAACTGAAAGCTTTGTCTTACAAAGTGTTGCTGGGCCTTTATTAGTGCAGGTCATTTGGCTGCATAGGTGCCACTGTGCACAAAGAGGAATTGCACATACACAGCGGCCTATAGAATTAAACAAAAAACAAGAAGTGTTTTAATGAAACGGGGTATACTTAGGAGGACATCGTCTAACCAAAACAAGCGAGTCTGAAGTGAAAGCTTTGTCATACAAACTGTGTCTGGGCTTTTGCCACAGCTCACTTAGCTTAGGCGGCAAGCACCAGCATACACATACATTATGATAGGTGTGATAATTAGCTGCACAGTGTCAACTACAGCAAGCAGCATACTGGGTTCCACTAAAAGCAACACTTTTGAAGACAAGGCCTTCAGTTCATATTGTTCAGGCATATGGCTGAGCACACTGGACACCACTTTAATTAAAACAGTTTTTTGTTTTTGCTGCAGCCCAATATGTATGTGTCATACTGTATTTGCACAGTGGTATCTTTGCAGCCAATTGGGCTGAAGTAAAAGACCACCCACACGTTGTGAGACAAAGCTTTCAGCTCAAAAGTACTTGTTTTGGTTAGAGGATATCCCCCTGAAAACACACACTGAATGCCCCTTTTATTTATGTACTTTCTTTTGTTGTTTTGCTGCTGCCCAATGTGTAAGCACTATTATGCTCTGAATAGTGCATGTGTCCTTGCAAGACATATAAGATGTTCTAAAAGTCTTTCACATATCTAATCCTTGTGTACCATAGTTCATAAATATCAGTTAGTCTATCCAAAAAGTGTTATCAGAAGGCTTTATTATCATATTTTGTATCTAACTGGGGACTTTTATTTTGCAACAATCTTAACCCAGGAAATTCTCATTGTTGCTTAAAACACACTGGTATGCCCAGCATAGGCATTGCCCTCCAGGACAACTCTGATGTGCCTGCTGCAGATCTTTTGCTGGTGCTTTGCAGGCTGATAATCACATCTAGCAACATCCTGTATTCTGCACAAGCTATGCACATTCAACGGTGCAAACATTTGCTAACAAAAAACTTCCAACATTCTAGCTGCACAGCATACTCTCCTCTGGAGGATGTTAATCAGTTTTGAACATCTGCTAAACTGCATATTTTCTTTGATCTTACCGATGTAACCTTCCCACATGTGAAAATACCACACAACCAGTTCTGCCAGGCTGAGTCACAGACCCCCTTCTGGTTACTTTGCATTATTTATTCTTCAAATTAAGTCTCTGCTGGGCAGTTATGAACTGTGTACTAATTGCTAGTCAGCTTGGATTTTCTTTGCTCAATGGATTGTTTTTTCCATGAAGGTGAAAAGAAGCATCAGGCAGGAATTTGATAAAGTGCTAGGGAAAAGGGCTTGCACCTCCAAGGTTGCTTGTTACTACTGGTGTATCCTTGTATCCTTGGGCCAGTTACTTAACCTGAATTGCCTCAGTAAATATCCAGTTGTATAAATGTATAACATGTAAAAATTATAAGCCATCTAAGTTGCTCTGGATAAATGTGTCTGATAAGCAATTAATATAATGTGATATATGGTTATAATTTATCTCAGTCCACTAATTATATTGAAGGGCAATACAATCACTTGTAAATCCAGTAGCCCGTTACAGAAAAGGAAGATAATTGGCATGAGACATTTTGTTTTTTTAACTTTTAGAATTTATAGATAATATATCACGATGATTCAGATTCAGAGTTTGAACCTTGAATCTCATCTGCAAATGGAAGTCACTCTGGATAAGTGAGTCTGCCAAATGAATAAATGTAAATGCAAAGCTATTTGTCCGTTTTTGTTCACTGATGACAAAATTGATCAAAAGTGACCTGTGCGAATGCGCATCTTAGAATGCCAAACTTAACGAATCCTTGAAATGATTACACCATAGGTCAAAGGTGCAAGAATGCAAGTGTATGTGAAATTTCCTTTTGCATAACAGGATAACCTTGACCACGTGACATGGCACCATTTTGAGGGGAATTTTTTTATGGCAAGCTAGCAAAAGTGCAGATTGGAATGCAGCCATAGGGTCCATTACTTTAGAAATGAGTCAATGCCTCTCTCCCTCACATCTATCTCAATTACTTGGTGTAACACGTTAGAAAAAAATGCGGAAGAAATGTGAAGGAAAAAGAAGGAGATTCCTAACACAGCAAGGAAAATTGAATGTACTTGTTCAATTAAAAATCTTCAATTCCATATGAAAATTATCAGGAATCCCTCTTCAGGACATGTTTGGCAGAAGGAAAGACACCAAAGGCTTATTTAAAAATTAATGGAATGTACACCATGGGACAGGGACATTATTTGCAGTTATTTATGTACATGTGTGCATGCACGTAAGGCCAATGAGTACTAGGGTAGCTAAATTCAATCATACAGATTGATTATTGAATGTTCATTAATGTATGGGTTATATTTTGCCATGTGTGCCTGTACATTTCAGGTCTAAGAGAGAATGTTGCATTTAATGAAAATAAAAGTTAACCATTATAATGTTGTGGGTTGGTTTGTTGCCACATGATTGCCACCTTAAGCATTTTCATATGTGTAAGGGTTGCAGAGAGAAAATTAACTGAAGTGTCGAGTCAGGATGGGAGTATGTTGGAAAATAACGTGGCATGCCCTGATTTCGAGCAAAAAACCCTCATTTGGCACAAACCCCACCCCAAATGTGTACCTCCAACATGTGAACGTAGCCCGTGTCTGCATTCACTTCATGGTAACACAGGTCGTCTACTCTTTTTAGAAACAATTTAGGCTCATGCATCTCAACTCTGAATCGACACCTTAAACACTGTACGTGGACTGCACTCCAAGGAAGAGAACACAAGAGAAACTAGTTGTTTTCTGCCATTTCCCTGTATGTCATCAAAGACTTTAATGTTCAGACAAATATTATTAGAAATATACGGGGATGAGATGGGACACTTTCATGGGTAGTTTGGGTTGGATTGGATGTATGGTAAATGGCTCAAACCAATGACTACCTAACAGACCTTACTATTCCCGCTTTACTATACAGCCACAAACCACAGAGATTGACAAATTGATACCACAGCATGCCAGCTCGTGATCCCTTTTTTGAGGCTATATTGATGTCGATCTGAACTGTCCTTTACAAAAAAGGGAAGAGAAACACAATCTGCACTATACGGCTGTTAATGAAAAATAAAAGGCTGTGCCGTTTCAGGTGCCCCTGGTTTCTTCCTCTTGCCATTCTCAGCCTCAATATTCATGTCTGACACATGACTGAGGCTTGTTTCCTGTCCATCGAGGCTTTTTGTTTTCGGTTGGATCCCGTGTACCTGAGCGTACAACATTAGAAGGTGGCATGTCACAGGGTGTACACAAAACAAGATTTTAAGATTTTCATCATACAGTTTTGCAAATAATCATGACAACTTCAGCTCATAAACCGGAACACCTTTCTCAATGGTCTATTCTCTCTCAATTCTCTAAGAAGTCTGTTTACATCCTCATGGCCTAGCAAACTAAATGTTAACAATGTGGGTCAGATGTGGCTATTTTAGCTGTATAAATATAAAACAATATCACTTTCTAATATTGTTTCTGTTGTAATAAAAACCAATCAAACCAACTTCTTTTGATCTGTCATCATTAACTACTATAAATGAAGTGAGGGTAATGTGGAGACAAAACTTATGCTTCTCAATTTCAGGAGGGGGAGCAACTTTTTACCTTCAGTATGCACATGTATGTGGACAGGTGAGTGTGTACAGGTGTGTGTGTGTACACATGTGTATGACTACACTGGTGCCAAGCAGATGAGTGACTACTACTACTAAAGTTTGAATGAAGGCAACATGGATAGAAATTGTACCTGGCATTGAAGATAGTAGTATGTATGTACTACAATCTATTGTACTGACCTTCTTCTCTTCTCTACTTCACGGTGTTGTTGCATTAATAAAACCAAAGTACTTCCATGGTAATAGACAATAAAAGCATATCTTATCTCATGTCTTAAAATAAGTCTTTACTGTAACCCACCTGCCTCTTCTATTAAGAGCAGGTGCATTTCCCACAAATGCTTTTGTTCCAGTGGTACTTAATATGTTCTCATGCGTATCAAATACCTTAATGGTGCAGTGAGAGTCAGGAGCTGTTTAGATCATTAGATACTTTCTGCATTACAGGAGTGGTCTAGCCATAGGCTAATATAATGGCCGGCCATGACTGATAGCTAGGCGGCTACAGAAAACAGAATTGTTACTTACAGTTCTCATAAGTAACAGACTTTCAGACATATCCCTCTCTGTTCCTTTAACTCACAAAGCATTACAGCTGGGAGGGTACACATTCAGATTGCTCACTTTAAGTCAAAACCTAGGAAGAACGCATCAGTTTTCTAAATATGGGTACAATGTACAAGTTGCCATGAGCCTGAACTAAACTACCTGATTTTTAAATGACTTTCGTTCTCTCATTTTCAATTGACGTCACCTCAGTTTAATCTTTCAAATCTAAACACAGATTAGTAGGATAACTCGTGTATCTGATATTAACAAATCATACCAATCAAGATCTAACTGTCATAAGTATTTGCTGCTGAGTTAGACTGTGTACATATAGGGGTTTAGAGATAAAGTCACACAGTTTTGTTTACAGAAATAATTCCATCAAAAAAATCCAACATCTAAAAGTCCACCTATACCTCATGTATGAAGCTAGTGCAATTTCACAGTTCAGTTACTAGATACTAAGTGGGTGGGGAGGGTCAGTGAGTCCTCTCAACTGTGCAGTCTTCATGTGTAGCCTTCAAATGCATGACAGTCCAGAAAAATCCATTGCTGTATAGGAGCTTGAGACTGTTCAGGGTGTATTTTAAAAAAAGACCCTTGTTTAATCCATGGATACAAAAGATAAAACATATTATTCACAAACTTTGTGAAACTCGGCCTCGTACAGGAGCTGGTGAAATTTGAGTTTAACGGCGCACTTCTTTTCGTACGGTAGCCTCTTCAGATGAGGAAGGAGACTCATGAGGAAGAGCTCATCCTCCGTACCCTCCAGCCCCTCCCCTTGCCACCGTGTCCGTTTGAGCATGGGCGAGCCAGCGTGGAAACGAGGGGGCGTGTCTGTGTCGCTGAGCTCCGCCTCCCTCCCGTGGAGCATAGCCACTGGGTGGCTGTTGACCTCACCCTCCCCCTCCCAGTCCCGCCCATCGCACAGCTCCTCCGCAACGGAGCTGGAGGCTGAGGTCCTGGACTGTATGAAGGGCGTCAGGAAGGCCATATGCCGGCTGTACTTCCAGCAGCGGTGGGTTCCCCCCGACGCCAGCCTCCTCTCCTCTGAGCGCTTGTCTTTAATAAAACCGTCTCTCAGACTCTTCCATTTCTTTCGACAATCTTCTTCTATAATAACGGAAATGGAAAAAAAAAAAACTATTACTGAGAAGCAGTGAAAGTACCTTTTCATGAAGTACCACAAACACATGAAGTAACACTCAGAAGTTGTTCCATTAGTGTTTTATCTCATCTCACCTCACCAATTTGTTTTGTACATCAGAGTTATTAGTCAAAGACCAGCTATAAAGGGAACATTTTCAGGTTTGGTAAATTCCACTCAGTCGTAAGGATTATTCATTGTGATCATTAAAAAATACTGTATTACTTAATGCTGATAGGTATATGTGTTGGAAACGGGCTATTTTCAAGAGACAAGAATCTGTTGTGGTTTGAAAAAATAAACAAAACACACTTTTGTACCCCAGAATGAAATGTGAATAACCACATCGAGAGCAATGACACATTGTTGTGCTTTGAAATACCCAATATTCAGGCTTACGCTAATGTTTACACAGCGCCTGCTGTGTACGGCTGGTACTGATTTTACAATGATCGCAGAGCTGCTTTCTGCCTGTATGATTTCTGGCTGAAGGCACTGCAGGCAGCTAAAGAGTAGCCCTAACCCATACAGACACGACCGAAGTCTTAACCTTTTGTCCTTCCTTCCTACCCGTACTCTGATAATGTTATGCGTTTTGAGCACAAAGCTTGTTGTCCACAATCATCAACTAGTACAACTTTGACACGCACCAAGTTAGCTAACATCCGTTATTTCAAACAAATATTGATGCACCCAGACGTTAAGTTTGGAAACATATGCAACTCACCACATTACATGCATTTTTACATTTGGCTCGCAAGACACGGTTCCCTTTTTCCACAGAGAAACCTAGCTAGCTAACGTGGGCACATTCGGCAATGTTTGCTGGGTAGCCAGTTTGCCAATTTTGCCAATTTAGCTAACAAGTAAGCTAAATATCAAACAGATACAAACGCACAGCAAGCTGAATAGCTCACAAATAACTAACCGATACACTCTTCTTTCATTAATTCAGCGAGCTACCTACAACTGTGGCTATCTAGCTAGTATAATACAGTGACTAGCTAGCTAGCTTAAGGACAGTGGCTCAATCGATAACGGCGTTGCTAGCCAGTGCATTTATCAGCTAGCTCAGTTCTCACCCGGTAAATCCACTTGCAGGCTCACGGCCCTCCACGCCGCAGCCTTCTTGTCTAAGTCTTTGTAGGAACTCAAAGTTGAGTTGTACAACTCTGGGTGAACCGACACCGCAGTTATTAGCCTTTCCTCCATCACCAAATCTTGGTGAGAACACGCCTGCGCGCCACTCAATTTCTTCTTCGTGTATTGTTAAAATACTTGCAAATGGGAACATTGCTGCCACCTACAGTGTTGGTGAGCAATGGTGCTATCCTGAACCCAAATGATTTCACTTCACATTTTTGCAGAATCAAAATACAATAGAAAACAGCAGCAAAAACAAAAACATAAAATTAAATCAGGGTTTGTTACAATATATATTTGAAAAGCTTCAGCATCTTAAACTTCAGCAGTTTTTGCTTTGATTTTGCAGGTGTAGTAGTGTTTCTTAATACCTTTTAGAGGCATGTGTAGTCACTGTGCTTCTGATCACGATGTTACTAGGTCAAACCCAGACAGGGCTAACTTTTCAAAAATGATCACGTTATAAAAAATGATTAAGAGTATCGTTGCCACATACTTGGAGTTTCATTGTATGAATATGAGCAAATGGTAGTGCTGTAAGACCCTTTTGTGTGAAAAAAAAAAAAAAAAAAAAGCTGTTTTGGTCCCTATCAAACCCCCAGGAGCCTAGTTAGTGGGACATATATAAATCCTGTCAAAATGCACCTGTGCAATATCCTACCAGGCTATTATATAAATATCTCTAAAGATTATATCAAGATATTGAATGATCTTCTCAGGATTCTATAAGATATCATCTTGCTAAGATCTTATCAGAATTCTGATTGGATCAGGATTCTATATATCTTACAGGATTTTTGTTAAGATTCCATAGCATCCTTATATTGCACAGTTTTCCTTCTTAAACCCTGACCCAGGTTATTACAAAGTCCTTAAATCAAGATCCTACCTGGATCCTATCACAGGATTTCTACCAGGGTCTGTCATCCAGGATAGTACACACACTTTGGATAATAAAGCCTAGCAAGGGTCAGTGCTCTGTCCTCATCACCCTTGATGTACAATCCTGTGTATGCCAGAAATAGCACAACATCATGCCACTAGTCCTGACTGCATACACAGCTTTTATGCATTATGCAAAGTGATGAGGTTTGTATCTGTAGTTCATCAGGTCAGCCACTGGGAGGCAGCTGTGTTGACAAAAGTGGTCTGCCTTTACTCCAATATTCTAAAAGCAGACCACCTTTCCCATACAATACTGTCTCAAAAGTCTTCTTTGAATTTATTTTTGTTGTGGGCAGCAGTCTCTGAAATCTTGACATGTTTAGCCCATTCTGCCTACAGTCTAGACTTTAAAGTATATTTAAGACTGTCCAAAAAACATCAGACAGACCTTTTCTGTCCTCACCTGAACACCTGAAACAATACCACCTAAAGCAATTTCTTATGTCTTAAACTTTAACTTTGTTTAAAAACTTTGAAACTGTGGTTTCATGCACTTGTACCTCTACCAGCTAGCGTGTACCTTGTCTGACCAACTATTAAAACTTGGTTATGCAATGCTTCTAATATTGTAGACTCCTTGTATGGCTTTTTGCTTGTGTTGTACTCTGCCTCACTTGTAGGTCATTTTGGATAAAAGCATCTGCCAAATGAATAAATGTAAATGTGAATATGGATGCCCAGGCTGGTCTTAAATACTTTAAGGGATTCTGCATCCACTACAACACCAGGTAAGCTATTTCATGCATTTATAACTCCCTGGCTGAAAAAAATACTTTTTATTATCAGTGTGAAATTTACCTGGATCTAATTTCTCTCCATGTCCTCTTGGTCTGCTGCCAGACCTTATCTTAAAATACCTTCTGTAGTTTATGTGGTTTATAAATAGTTCCATGGTAATAATATCAACTGTGCGTGAGTATGCGGGCCCCACAAACACATAAAACATGTCTACCTGGCTAAGGCAGTATGTAAATGACAACCAACGAGACAAATACATGTTGTAACACTGAAACAGAAATATTTTTCATACTTGAAAACTGTTATTAAAAGGTTTCATTTTGCCAGCCTGGGGGGGGGGGTGCTCAGATGTGATTGTAGTTTATTGCTTTGTTTGCCAGTGCATGATCCACTTTCTGCATGACCACTGTGAAGATTAACCTTGTAGAGGATGTGCATAATTCATTTAACTTCAAGTTATTACTTTACACTTGAATAAATAAGTTACAGTTTCTTGCTGTGGAGTTTCCATCATTCTCAAACAAGAAGGCCTCTGCTTTGTCATCACTCAGCATTTGGTTTTACTATTTTCTCTATAAAGGATAATAGCCCATAAATTCTTACACTGTAGTAAAATGTGTCACAGCTTTTCCCTCTGTATCGTTTATGTAAGCGTTAATTCCTGCTGCTACCCTTCAAGTCACTTGTATTCTTTCAGAATTTTACTTCTTTTATTATATTTATTATATTATATTATATATTATATATTGAGAGTATATATATAAAACACCAAACAATATTATTTTAAGAAATAATATTGAACAAAAATGAAAAAAACTCTGCACTCTCCAGTACTTCTCATAAAGGTTCACTGATGTTTATATTGATTGTGGAGACCAAGGAAGGTGTTTCACCTCATCCTGGTGTTCACAAAATGGTGTTCACACACTCTTGGATACGTTTTGCAGTCTGTATGGGGGTATTATTGTCTTTTAATATGCAAATATCTTCACATAACAATGTTCGCACCACTGGGTGCACCTAGTCATCTAAAATGTTGTCACATTCCTTGGCCATAATTCTACTATGCATAATGGTAATTGGACCCAATGACTCACACAAAATGACTGCCCGTGCTATAACAGATCCACTAGTATGTTTAACAGTGGTAACGGGCAATGTGGGTTCAAGATCTTCCTTGGCTTTCCCCAAACATGAACCTGTCCAGATGCAGGAAACAGTAAAAGTCAACTCATCAGACTACATTACTTTCTTCCACTGTTCAGAAATCCAGGTTTCGTGGTCATTATACCAGGTTATAGTCTGTTGTTCATTAGCCTTGGTTACAAGTGGTTTCCAAAGGTCACAACATATAAGTTTTCTTGAAACTGGGTCACAGAGGTATAGATTCGGTTCTGTGCTAAGTTTTGTGCTCATGTTTTATTTTTTTATTAACCATCCTGGTAAGCACCTGTTCAATCCAATCAGTGAGTTTCAACTTGCGACTACTGTTCCTCTTTCTTGATGCAGTTTTTCCTTGTTGGCACATTCCATCATGATTTTTGACATTGTTCCCCATGGCAAATTAAATAATTTTGCTGTTTCTGTGCACCTGCAAATCTTGCACCAAGTATTTGACCTCATAATTTCAGACCTCTCACGTTGCTTTAAAAACTCACATATTAAAGTACTGACTTTAAAATGCCCTTTGTAGCAGAAACATATTGGTAATTATTCTTGACATTAATATGAAACACGTGGGCAGATTTAATTAGTTACTTCAGAATATGTCGATGTCACAGTAGTAGATTTGCACTGTATTGGGAACCCCAATTTCAAATATAGGACAGTTAAAATTTTCTGTAGTTTATGGATTAATTCAAGCATTTTTTGTTAGGTTTATTGGAATTCAGCCAGTTATGTGGTTTTGTGTTTGATCCACTATGGGGTTGCTTTAAGGTTAGTGTGAATTAGAGTTGCTACCTGACCAGAGTATATTATGAGCTATGTTGGTCCTTAGCAACTTACTGTGCATTTTTTTTTTAATTTTCTGCAACAGGAATTGATTGCATCCTGTTCTGAGCACCTACCACATAGTGGTTAATGATTAATAATTTAAAATTACTCTCTAACTTTATTTTACTGATTTAAAATAACTGTAAAATAACTTTATACTAAAATATCCAGGTGCAATTTCACGTATATATCTCTAATGTAACTGCCTTATTATTCGTTTTCATATATTGTGTACATATAGAAGCACATCCGTCTGTACGTGCACTTATAATAGCGCGTGTGCAGCGATAACCAAACCCGAGATAGTCAGACTACTCCCGAAGCATTGGTAGAAAACCTGGGTAAGTCCTCCACTTTTGTTAATTTTCTTTTGCAAAAGTGGGCTTATCCCATAAATGCACATTTACACGCGGTCACACGCGAGCACACTGCAGAGAGGCGGGCTGCCCCTCAGTTACACATCAAACACGACGATGGTGCTGAACCTGCAGGAGGATTTGCGCGCAACCTGCCCAGTGGACTCCCACCAGGAGCGGCCGGAGGGGGTGAAGGGGGTGAAATCACTCAGCGAACTCCGCGACAAGAACCGAGGCGATCGCTTGCTTTTGACGATCTTCTTGTGCATTTTTGTGGGAGATGCTGCACCTCATCCGCAGTGTTTGGACTTCCAGCCTCCATTTAAACCTCCACACCACCTGGAATTCTGTAGGGACTATGAGCAATTCGGCTGCTGCGATCAGAATACCGACAACCTCATTGCGGAGAGGTTCTGGGACATCATGGACTTTTACGACATCCGAGGATACGAACTCTGCGGTGAGCTCGTCAAAGAGATTTTGTGCCAGGTACCATTTATCGTTCTTTATTACAATTATGCTATCATAATTAGTTAATTAACTCTCTGTTCAGTTGTAGACTTCATCCAGTAGGAGCTGATGTTTTAAATATAGTCCGGAATCGTTGAAGATGAAGCGGGATGACCATTCCTGTATGTAATTAATATGGTTTCAGTAATATCTGCAAGACATTCAAGGGAATTGTAATGTCGGAGCCATTGCTTCACACTGTGTGCGCGCTCGCGTGCGTGTGCATGTAGCTCGCTTTAGCATGAGCACCTGTGGCTGGCGTGATCCAGGTAAATTTAGGACTATCCGGTATGCAAAATTAAAACAATGTACAAATAGATTTTTTTGAGGCAATTAACTCATTTAATGAAGGAGAAGGTTTTCTCAGTTATGTAAAATTGTCTATATTTCGTAATATGTTTAATTAAAACGGAACCTTTTTTGAAACCCGTAAAATCCTACTGCATTGAATGCCCTAAAACACAAAATTTAAAGTCGACGATGTATGTATGTATTCAACCAGTAAAGCATTTTAAAATTTATATGAATGGTTCAATTCACTATAGAGAAGAAAAAACGTGGCAAACATTAGTTTATCACAATTTTAAAAAATGAAACCATTAACCCTGATTTAACAAGCAGTGCCAGGCATGATTATGTATTCTGAATTGGCTGTGCACTGTGATGACAACATTACATATGTGGATAGCCATCTGTTTTCACTATATCTGCTCCTGTAGGTGCACATGTGTATGCATGCACATATGGGTGCATGCATGTCTGTGTATGTGTATGTGTGTGTGAAGGTTTGTCCTCATAATTCCCTCATACAGCAGTGGATGTGAGTCTGTGTGTGCATGTGCACATGCATGGTGTATGTGTGTTTGTGAGGGAGAAAAGGGTTTCCTGTCATCAGCAAATGTGCCCTTGTAGTTCATGCATTAAATATCATTTTTATCCCATGACTACTTAATCCTTTTCCTCAGCAATATATAGTTTTATCCTGTAGTAAAATACAGTCCATAATGTTCAAAATGTGTAGACATTTCAGGATAAGCAGCACTATGCAGTGCTTATGTGTGTGTGTTTACCTCAATAGCCTTTTTCAAGGAGGTAGGGAAGAACTGTTCAGTTTTCCCCATTCAGCCTCAGTTTTTTTTTCTTTATTCTCTCTGGAAGTACCACACATAAAGCACTATGTGACAAGATGACCTACTGATTTTGTGTGTGCATGTGCATGTATATGTGCATGTGAGTGTGGTCTGTAATCATGGGCAGCAGTGTGGTGTAGTAATTAAGAAGAGGTTTGATTCTCAGGTATGCAGCTGTCATTGTACCCTTGGGCAAAGTGCTTAAGCAAAATTGTTTCTATAAACATCCAGCTGTGTAAATGCATGCTTACAATGTGGAAACATATTTATTTAAAAAATCTTTATTTCTCTCTGGATAAGAGCATCTGCTAAGCTAATGTAACATATGGGATGTATATCTTGCAGGAATGCTCTCCTTATGCAGCTCACCTGTTCGATGCAGAGGACCCACACTCTCCCATAAGGGTCCTTCCAGGCCTCTGTTCTGACTACTGCTCTGAGTTCCACAGGAAGTGTGGCTCAGTGGTCAAACTCCTGACTGATGATCCACAGCTACAGGAGACCTGCGAGAGGGACCGCTCCAAGTTCTGTCACCTACTCAATCTGGCTGACCAGGACTACTGTTTCCCCAACGTGCTTCGTAGCTCTGCCCTCAACAACAATCTGGGCTATGGATTTCAGGACCCCAAGGGCTGTCTACAGCTTTGCCTGAAGGAGGTGGCCAACGGGTTGCGTAACCCAGTGCTGCTTCTGCATGCAGGAGATGACACACAGCGCATGTTCGTGGCGGAGCAGTTGGGCTTTGTGTGGGTGTACCTGCCCGATGGCAGCCGCCTGGAGGAGCCCTTCCTCGACCTGAGCGGGGAGGTGCTGACCACGTCCTGGCTCGGGGATGAGAGGGGCTTCCTGGGAATGGCTTTCCATCCGCGTTACCACGACAACGGACGCTTCTTTATATATTACTCCATCCTGGAGAAGCAGAAGGTGGAGAAGATCCGGATCAGTGAGATGAGTGTGTCTGAGTACGACATGAATAAGGCTGACCCTCACACAGAGAGGTGAGCCCTCTATATCATCCTTGAGTACAAAGAAGTGCAACAAGACTGGTTCCAGGTATTAAACAGATAGGTTAGATATGTTATATATAAGAGATTCAAAAAATATAATCTCTTTAGTCTAATCAAAAGGAGAGTTAGGGGACATTGATTAAGGGTAATACATTTTTAAAATGGATTTTTACATGAATCTGAAATGTTGCCTGTTATCATTTTCATAGATCATCAAATTATTGTTTCATTAGTATAAGTCAGATAAAGTATCACCAGCAACACAGCAAGATACAGAAATGTTTTACACACCTTTGGTAATTTGTCAAAATTGAAATGCTCTATAATGAATGTCAGTTGTCAATAGGTGCTGTTCACTGTCAACAGGTGATGATGGGTGTCAGTAGATGTGTTTTGCATAGGTAGGTGGTGTTTAGTGTGAATAGGTAGTACTCTTGGTGGTGGATGTCAGTTGGTAGTGTTTGGTGTCAGCAGGTGGAGTAGAATTTGGGTAGGTAGGTCACTGAAAGTTCAATGGTCTGGTAAAAGCCACTAATGATACATTTTAGATGATTTTGTTTCTATACTTTGTTTGCAGGGTTATTTTTGAAATTGAGGAGCCAGCAGCTAATCACAATGGAGGGCAGCTGCTGTTTGGTTCAGATGGTCACCTTTACATTTTCACTGGGGATGGAGGAAAAGCAGGAGACCCTTTTGGGAAGTTTGGGAACTCTCAAAACAAGTGCGGTGACACAGTATCTGTTTAAAAATCTGCACTCGGTCTTTCAGTTATTGGTAATGTCAAGAATCATAAAGGCATGTGAAATGTGTTTGGTGGAGTAAGTTAAATTGAAGCAAATTACAGTTAATGATGATTCAGGATTCCCACACTAAGAATCCCAGAATAAAATTTGATTTAAAAAAAACTTCAGAATATGATTTTAATTGGAAGTTGTAATCTGTATAAAATGTTGTTTAACAAATAATAAAAAAATAATATTAAAAGGAAAAGAAGCTGCTCATAAGTAAGAGTGTGTTATTGTGGTGTTCCTCAGAGAAGGTGCAGCAGCTTTTGTGGTGTGCTATACTTAGGAGTACTCTTCTGGGAAAAGTGCTACGTATTGATGTGGATGGAAGCAGCCTGGATGGAAAGCCATACCGAATTCCAGAGGATAACCCTTTCGTCTCAGACCGGGCTGCGAGACCAGAGGTGTACGCCTATGGTGTGAGAAACACGTGGCGATGCTCGGTGGACCGTGGGGACCCAGTCAGCCAGTACGGCAGGGGCCGGATTTTCTGTGGGGATGTGGGCCAGAACCGCTATGAGGAGATCAACATCATCCAGAGAGGTGGGAACTATGGCTGGAGAGCTAAGGAGGGGTTTGAGTGCTTCGATGTCAAATTATGTCAAAACTCTTCACTGGGTGAGCACAGCTACTTTTGCCTTTCATATATGCATTTTATGCATACATATGTTTGCATAATATGTTAAATTTATTGTAAAATAATATTGTAAAAATATGTTCCAAACACATCTGCCACTTTATGAAATGGTATGTGTGAGAGCAGCAGTGACTGCTACATTTACATGTATATGTAGCATATTACATTTATAAACTGATGTTTAATATAAATGGCATATTTACATTTAAATGTCTTATGTATTATTAATTGTATATAATTGTAAATTACTTTTTTGTACAAAGAAAATATTTTGTCTTAAGGGTTTTCTTATTAGACGTGGAATAAGGACACAGGTTTTAAACTGAATCTCTTCATTGTTAGGAGACATTCTTCCGATTTTTGCATATGATCATAGCGTGGGGAAGTCTGTGACTGGTGGCTATGTGTACAGAGGATGTGAATGGCCAAATCTGAACGGTTTATATCTTTTCGGAGACTTTATGAGCGGGTGAGTATGGGAAGGGTGTTATATTCACCCCAACATCTTATTTCTGTTGTGCCCTTATTTAGCTTTGCAATCATTCGTTTTGCTATGGTTTTTATTATTATCATAGTGCACATTAAAGATATAACAGGCTTCACAACATATATTTTACTTGCATATGTCCACTTTGTTCAAAGAATGTAATTTATGCAACACAATGAATGAATTAAAAATATGTCTGTGTGTGTGCCAGTTAATATCAATAAAGCTTTATTTTGAAATCCACTAACATTTTATTGCTTTCTCACTGAATTAATTGGTTCAGTTATACCATAAGGGGGTGTAGAAATTGCTGTGTGGTTTTTGTCTAGAAATTGGATCTCATTTATATGTTTACATAGAATTCATGCATATTTGATCATATGTTTATACAGGACAATAACACATGCAACATTCAAATAATAGTGAATAATAAATGATGCACATTGTTAAACAAAATTCACTTTTAACTCAGATGATATCAGGTATGTATGTTTTAAACATCATGTTTGAATCATCATACTAAGTCATCAAATCTCATACTTATTACACAGAGAGAACGAGAGGGGGGGGGGTCAAGAGATATTGTTTATCAGACTGATTATGGAGCATTTGATTTTATCAGACATTTTAGGCTAAATATTAAAATGAAACCCCCACACTTGGGTAGACCTCTTGTAAGAACGTCCCACCAGTCTTTACCCCCCCCCCCCCCCCATTTTATCCAGCCGGCTTATGGCCTTGCAGGAGGACAGGAGGACTGGAGCCTGGACAGAGAGAAGTGTATGCATGGGGAACTCAACCACCTGCTCCTTCCCTGGACTCATCAACCACCATCATAAATTCATCATCTCCTTCGCTGAGGACCAAGCAGGTCAAATCTCCTAATATTTGACGAAATACATACTCCAAAATGTTTGTAATATATTTTAAGAGCGGTCCAAATGTACAACAGGTATTTTAATAATGACCCTTATAGATATGCAAGTTTAGGATTTTTTATTTTTTTTTAGAAAATGCATTTTAATATATGGCATGTTTATATTTTTCAATATATTGATTTTAATTACATTTCCAGATGGGACCCTCAGCTCAGGGAGTAGCAGTACATGAGTAGTGTGTGACTGACAGTCTTTATTAAAATGATTGCTGTCGCTGTTCCGCACACGTGCCATTCATCATTCCCAACCCCCACAGGCACCAGTCACCAGTCCCCACCCCACGCCTGTCAGTAACCAGTGTCCAAACCCCCCCCCCCCCCCCCCCCCCCATATGTCAGACATCAGTCTTCTCATGCACCACTCACTAATGCCAACTCCCCATAAGTGTAAGTCAGAAACCCTGTCTGGACATGTAACAAAAATGTTGTGTTTCTGCCTTGTTAGGTGAACTGTATTTTATGGCTACCTCATATCCCAGCACAATGTCTCCATTTGGAACCATCTACAAATTCATGGACCCATCCAGGTACTATTCTGTGATGTATTTTATCCCAAACAGCTAGATAATAGGTTATATTGCATGATGTTACCAGGAATTATTATCAAGGAATTATTGAAAGGATGCAGCTGGGTAGGGATAAGTTCTGTTCTCTCATACACCACTAAAAGAAGACATTTTTACACACCAGTCTGACATTAATAATAATCTGAGTATTCAGGAGTATCAAATTAAATCCCCTGTCAAACCCGGCCTGATAGATTTCATAAAATCAGTACTTTGTTGTCATTGTTTTACAGCCCATGTTCAGTCACTGCACCAGGCTATCAGTGGTCAGAGTATTTTGTGGTCCATAACATAATTTTCCATCAGGGCTTTACGTAGGACTCAAAGTAAATGTCTTTTGAGTTTACAATGGTAACACACTTTCCTCTCATCTTTTGTTAATCCTGTGGGGACTGTCCTCAGGAGAGCTCCTCCAGGAAAGTGCAGAACCAAACAACTTCCTGTCAAAGTGATCGGGAAAAGAGTACCATTTGTGCCCCGAGAATGTGAGTCACCATGGCAATATGCACCACTCTGTTTTAGCCTTCTTTGTGGAGCTCTTTCATGTCCCAACATACCTTCAATCTCGGATCCATGCTCAATTTTGCTTACTTACTGCAGTAGTTGTCAGTCTTTTGTCCAAACCATAGTCTATAACACTCTGGGAGCATTTAAAGTTGTTCACAAATTTGCTGAATAGGCACTTTTCAAAATGTCAAAATGCACTTTTCTCAGATTTGACAATATTAATATTAAATTTAAAATGTATAAGTTGAACAAAGAACTAAATTAGAAATCTCAATAGATGTTTGCTGCGTGCAATAAGGAAGAAAGTTGGAAGATAAAAAGTGACTTGATTTTGCTGGAGTCTTTTGGTTGCAAGTAGAAATAGAATATTGCACCTCAACCTGAAACTCCATTCTTACCATACAAATGGCTTTTAATTTATTTGTAGATAACATCTGTTTGTGATGGGACATGATTGCTTTTGTTGGACTTGTTTACTTACTACCGCCACTTAATATGTATGCATGATCTGTAATAAAAACTACTTAGGAATACTTTTATTTTCATAATAATCTGATCTTGAAAGTACAATTTAGTTTTTCTGGAAAAATAGATGTTTTGAAATATATATTACCTATACTTGGTCTGATCTAAATGTACAACAGCTGAGGCAAACATTTCTTTAAAATGAAAGTACAATGAAAGCAAAAAAGAAGCGTGAGCAGGGTGTCTGTCTTACTTCTGCACATTCTTTCATTTACAGTGACTGTATTGGAGTCTGGTGACAAACCTACAAGACCTCCATTTAAAAAAGTCAAGTTCACCACCAAAGCACCTGTCACAAGGGTGCTCACAACAGAAGGCCTGCCTGTGACTTTGTCAAGAGTGACAGATGCACATGGAACTGTGTCAGTGACCTCAGAGCCGGTCAGACACAGGGATACAGTCACAGCACAGACTTACCCCAATGCTTCAACTGCAGGACCCCGTCAGCACCGAGTCTTGTCCAGTCCGAAGGAGGAGGCAAACACTAGTGGGAAGAGGTCTTCTGGGAGAAAGGGCAAGAAGACCAAACCCAGGGGAGGAGTTACTAGAAAGAGGCAGAAGAACAGAAAGCAAGCCAAAGGAAACAGAGAACTCTCAGTTCAGGGCGGAAACAGCAGCAACATAGCACAGGACCAAAACAATACCCTGAGCAACAAAGGGAAAGACAGGGCTGGGAGACCATGAGGGAACAGTGCCAGGACAGGTGGTGTCAGACATCAAACACTGGCATTATTGTAGTATTAGATCATCCAAAACACATGTTACAGTAATATTAGATAAACTAAAACAGATTAGATACTACAGTAATCCAAAACACAGGTCACTGTAGCATTACATACTGAATTTGAATTGACTATTCATCCAATGTTATTTTTTATTAGGTGTTTTTATGTGGCCTCTCATTTGTTAAGGTATTAGTTTGTGTTCAGTGACCACTTGGATCAAATGCATTCAAACCTGATGACCCAGAATACTTTACATTTTGTCACTTAGCAGATGTTCTTATCCAGAGCAAACTACAGAGCAAGACCACAAAAGTGCATCTAATGTTACAGAAAGTACATACAGGACATGACAATGTGTCACATAGTGGGATCATGTCATCCCAACAGCCATACTACACTCTAACATATGCACACTCCCTCACATACTCACATGCTCACACACACTAATCCATTCTCCCACACACATACACATATGACTAATCATATATCACATTTGTTAAATGTTGCACAAAATAATTATAACCGTTAAGTTATAATCCATCATTTTTGCTATATACCCTATTTGACTTTTTATGGCATAGGTACAATGTCTACATACAGACAGACATCAGTCAAAATTACAGCCAAGTCTTTTTTTTTTTTTACCAATACTACATTTTAGATGTAACAGCTATTAGAATCTGGTGAATTTTGGGTTGACCTAAGAGTGAAGCAGAGCACATTTTTGTAACTGACGTTTTTACCTGTAAAAGCTCTATGGAATGTAATCACAGGGAGAGACAGTAAGTCTACATCCAGCCTTTACACAACTGGAACAACAAAACCAAGCTGTCATTCTGGAGAGATACGTATCTTGACAAACTATCAGTGTGGAAACAAAGTGAATATATCCTGCCATCCTGCTGTATTGTTCTCTTGGTTTTGTTCACTTCTCCTGGAGGCAAATTACCAAAAAATGCCGGATAAGTAGTGTAGGAGGTATTTTTTTTAATCCCAGTAAATTCTGACATTGAGTAGAGTAACAAAGAGAAAGAAAAACTAGAATATTACATTTTAAGGTACATAGATTATTCAGATTTAAATATGTCGTATGAATTGAAATTAACATTCACCACTGTAAAAAAGACTGAGGATCAACAAAGAGGAAAAATGTTTAAATACCATGTATATTGAATTATGGCCAATGCTCAATCTGCTGTCTGGAAATGCGGAATTCAAAAATGTTTCCAATTAAAGGCACTCAGACCATTGGTTAAGACCTGGAATGGTTTGAATGATCAATGATAGGGGAACTTAAATGTAAATTCTTTGTAATTGACTGTTTTATTTTTCCTAATTAGTTTAACCATCACCTCAGCAACATTACTTTGTCAATTTTGCCACCTCAAGCAAATCTAGCCAGTTACTGTACTTTAAAACCAAACAAAACCCCTGTATTGTATACTGAACAAAAACAGTCCAGTCATGTTATTTGAACTAAATTCTCACTAAAACATAGCAACATGCTGAATGAAAATACTGCCAAAACCATTCATCCATATCCATTGTGTTGTACTGAGTATAAATTGCATATAGGTCTCATCTTTGCAGAAACTGACAAATACTGACAAAGACATAGGGATGCAGAGAAATTAATGTTAGTAATCATGTGTGTTACACTGTAACTCCTGAATGTGTATAAGACTGCATTATATGTGGTGTCTTATGAAAAGTTTGGAAATTGAACAAGATTTAATTGCAGTGCATTCTGTTTATAATAAATACAGATATAAGAACCACATATAGCGAGCCAAACTATAATCTATAAACTGTATTTGATTTTGCATATCTTATGACACAACATGTTCCCTGCAAAATTGAACTGGTCAGCTGGGCACAGTCCCTCAGGTGTACAGAGGTCCATGTAGTATTTTCTAAAGGAGGCTACCCTGACAAAACGATGATTAGAGCTCCAAATCTTTTTTTTAACTCATTTATTGTTGTTGTACTGTCCTTGACAGACAGTTAACACCATCATTAGGTTTGACATGCCTTTTATATTTTTTGATATTCTGTCACCTTGTTTCCTGCAACTCCAAGGAATTCCATCACTCAGTAATTTACCTCTCTGGAGACATGCTGTGACAAGATGACTTTGTTCCTTGGTTTTTTGGATGTAGGCAAATTCGCACAAGTGTGCAATTTAAGCTGCAGAAAGATGTCATTTTTTCCCATCAATGTTTAAGAGCACTTTACGAGTTTGCTCTTGAAATACATTTAAAGGAACATATGGCACGCCATCTGAGTTCAAGGCATTATTGAAGAAGGCAGTCAATGTTTTTGTTAAAAAGCTGTTTGATATAAGCCTGCGCCACAGGGCCAAGTTATTTGGGAGAACAGTGTAAACATTGGATGAAATTTATTTAGAACAGTGCTTCATTAGTCTGTGTAAGGTAATGAAAAGAAAATACTTAAAACCTCTGGCTCACAACAATAAACTTTATTTAAAAAGGACTTGAACTTTCAGACCCAAGTATCACAAATGTTTTTTTCTTTTACTTTTGTCACATAGAAGAGGTTATTTCATGCTTTTGTTACATACTGCCCAAAAATATAAGACAGGCAGCATGGATTGGCAATTCGAACCCCAAACTAAAAAGACAGCTTGCCTGTGGTTGACCTGTACCTATTGTTTTGTTCTACTTTTATTAATTATTTGCTCTTTTTGTTCTTACTTGTTCTGATCTGTACTTTTTATGTCATAATTTTACAAATGTTCTGCTTTTAAATGAACTTGTTTCAGCATATTATTTTTTTTTCTTTTCTTCTTTTATTTTTTTTTCCATTCCATTCTATCTTCTTTTATTTCTGTCTGTAATATTTTGTTACTTTGTTATTTTATACTTTGGGCTGCAAAATGTATGAAAGGTGCTGTATAAAAAGGTTTATTATTAAAACATAATATAACCTGCAATGGTTTGCAAGTTGCAGAAGGCACAGAATTTACATTTGGGTATAACTGAAAGTACGTATAGAATGTCTTATTTTTTTTTTTTGTCTTATCAAGAGCAAATAATGCTCTTATCAATATCATCATCATCATCATCATCATGAAATTGGGCTGAACACGCTATGCATTCAGGACAGACCACTGTCTGTTTATTTTCAGGGGATGCTGGGGTATTTGCAGAGTTAAATATGCGGAGCTGCCTAGGGCAACATTCAGAGTTGTCCGCTCCACCCCCATCTGCACTCCTGTAGGCATTACTACTGGCACACCTTTAAATAATGATATACAGATTAGGATAAAAGGACACAAACACGTTCCAATCTGCAGAGAAACCTATAACACTCCTCATCTCTCACCACAGGAACATGTACACCCTGAGAAAGTGTAGAGAGATTTAGACCTCAATTATATCCAGAACAGATCCTGTAAAATGCCTGCATTTTAAACTGCATTCGCATTCGCATCAAGCACAGATTCGACTATTCATGCAGGTATGAGCAGAGAGCAAGGGTTTGAAAACAGTATTTCCAACCTTAGGTGAATGATCAATGGATGCAGTGTAATATAAAACAAAACAGTTTTGCAAGAAGATATAACTGTGTTGCCCACAGTTTTGTGACATCGTAATACTGTGCTGTGTCCTGTCAGGGGTTCAGAGACCGCTTCCTGCAACAACCAGCAGGCATCCTCCTAACAGCCTGTCTGGGCCTGTTGCCTGCTGCTTCCCCAAACTTCCACCAGAGGGCCTGTCTTCCTGTTTGTGCCTTGTGTAATCAAGTTAATCGTTTTCACGTGTCTTTTTTTTGGGGGGGGGGGGGGGGTCTCTAGTAAAATTACTCTGTTTCTCTACAACCTATCTGTGCTACTGTGTGGTTTCTACAATCGGATTCATCCTGCTCACTCCTTACATGTCTTTTCTTCTGAATTAAATTCTATCTCATGGAATTATTTAATTGCCACAAAGCTCAGTCAGACTAGAACATCTCGAGATAGATCCATACCCAACAATGGGTAAGAGTTTAAGTAATTTTTTCTTTTTTTTTTAGTAATTAATAGTAGACCAGAATACAGAAAGAAGTTATATGATACATGAAACATTAGGATACATGAAAATCATTACATTACAAAAAAACATTACAAATCATTGTCAAATCATGTACAGTGCAACAAAATACTGAATGTTTTTAACTGTCATAATTCTCTGTGCTAAATTTTTCACTTCTGAACACCTTACACTTTATGTTATTTGTAAAAGAGGCAGTAATGCAGATTAATATTATATTAAAGATGAGTGGTAAAAGGTAAGAATGATGTGGTGTGTGTGAGAATAGTGTATTCCCTCTGTTTTCATTAAATTATTTCAGCTGCAGATGTTCATTCAAACAGCCCTTATTCATTAACCTTACCTTTGCCTAGTCTCCTAGCTGATATTTTTAGGGTTTTGTTACTGATCAATTCACACAATGTGATTATTCTTAAAAATCATAAGTGTCAACAACAAGTTAACATGACTGTAAATCTGAAAAATAATTATCTCCTTGGCACAGACTGTCTGTGCCTGGGTCATCTGAAAAGTTGCCAGCATCATGGTTTGGGCCTTTTCTGGCTCGGCTCAGTAACTTATTCTGTAAACAGGATCTCCAACCTTGAGAACTCCACATCTGCTGACTCTGTAGTATTGCCCAAACAGCGGGGAGCTTTTATAGATGTGCTTCTCCGATGGGTCACACAGACGGTAACTATGGAAACACATTCATTTTACTCT
This sequence comes from Megalops cyprinoides, assembly GCF_013368585.1. Taxonomy (NCBI): domain Eukaryota; kingdom Metazoa; phylum Chordata; class Actinopteri; order Elopiformes; family Megalopidae; genus Megalops; species Megalops cyprinoides. Next base: position 11,392,258 of record NC_050594.1, read on the forward strand.
TCAGGTAAATATCAATGGGTGTGTTTTTTTTCTTGTAGTGTGGAAAAATAAATCTGAGACAAATCAATTTAATATATCAAGCAAAATTGCAAAATTTACCAATAGCACAAACAACCATTCCCATGAAATACTCAATTCTATAGTCGTAGTATAAACTAGAACTATATACTGTATGTTGTATAGGTTGAAAAGAGAATAGACATAGACCAGCTGAATATATATTGTGATTGAGAACCTTTCTCAATTTTCACAGAGTTTATTTTAAATAAAAAGAAATAAAATCTGTTTCATTTGTTCTAACCCACATCAAATGCTCAAATCCCAGCCTGGTCTGAGACTGCAAGGGTGTCACGGATGTTAATTATTAGGTGCTTTAAATTGAATGATTAGCCAGAAGTCCCACAAATTATTCTGATAAAATTTTGTTTTGATAAAAGATAAGATGTGCCTCCTGTGAGATGACATGCGCAGTTCATGCAATGCAGTTCTAGTCTCTTAATTTCTTACCTCTTGAGAGCTTCCAAAGGCTGCTTACTGTCCACGATTGCTGTCTCAGCGTTCACCTTGGTAAAATTACACCTAATGACAATACAGCAAGCAGTCACACCCTAACACTCCTACAATATTAAGCACATGCTTCTGTTTTATTATTTTTAAGTGACATTCCAGTGACACTTTACCTCATTTGGTTTGGTTATTATATTGGAACCAAGTCTATTCTAAAGCAATACACAGCATCTTACTAAAAAATGTACACTAGGCTTAAAACATTGGCCCTTGAAACTGCCGTCAGAAATCATGGTCTCAATATTTATGAATTCATTCACGACAGTGAGTTTGTGGGCATTTTCTAATCCCTGAGATCATTGTAACAAGGACGACATAGTGATTGAGAGTGATTCCAGATTTGAAACAGTTACAGCGTTGAGAGTGGGAAAGGTAAAAATAGGTTTCATGTAGATTCAATGATTAAAGAGTAGGGCTGTCAGTTTTTCTTTACCATGTGACCTGTGGGGATTTAATTTTGTTTTACAATTGTTATCCTCAAGGTGTCACTGTAGGCACTCAGTTATCAGTAATGTTTAAACAACCTGCACAGTCACCTGAGTAAGTATAAATTAGTGCCTAAACATGACATTCTTGAAAAACAAAATCATTCTGCCTTGGGGGAGGAGGAAAGGAACCATATAAGGAACATTAAGACAGTCCACTACAAAGACTTGAACTTTGAGCAAAAGAGTACAACAGTATCTGTTGCCATTTATGATTTGATAGCGTTCCTTAATGCAAATATTCTCTATGGTTTCCATTAACCAACAATTACCCCTCATTTAGCCAACTTTGTAAGATCTGACGGAAAATGTTTAATCCTATTTGCCATTTAGACAGAAACCCTGAAGACAGAAAAAAACATCAACATGTGATTTATAGTGAAGCATTGTTCCACCCCTACAAGATTTCATATTGGTCCTCTGTTCAAGTTCACACTTATGTTTATGTCACAGCTACCATCTACATTCATTAAAACAGCAGTCGCCAAAGGAGTGTCTGAAAGCCTCTGTTTGACATCAAAGACTACAATGACTAACAATGTCTATCATTATTACAAACAGCCCCCAATACTGACCAGCAGGTTACAAAAGTTGTGGAGGAGCAAAGAGTGCAATGACTTGCACAACTCTGTCAAAGAGCCTGTGACTGATTCAAAACATCAAACGTTGCCTTTGTTAAGGTGATTACTGTCAGATGCACAACAGCATAAATGATGTAATTTAAAAGACTTTCGAAATTGGAAATGTTTATGTCCCATTTTTATTTGATTACAGATGTTCAAAGTGAATTTTCTTAGTTAAAGAGGCAAAATAAATGAACAATTTATTTGATTCATTTTTTGTTGTTGAATTATTGTTTCATGAAATTCAGAGCTGTACTGGGGTAGATTCCATTGCTTGTGGAAACCATTGTAAAAATCTGTGAATGTTACGGCTGTAGCCTGACTAACTAATTTATTTAGAGCATGTTAATTCAGCAGATTAGTGGAATTTAGTACATTTTTGGAATAAAATGTTGTATTATAGATACTCTTTATCCCCTTCCATTATTATTTATGGCTGCGGGTTGCAAACCAGCACTCCATCCCGACTCAAGCCATTGTTTTTAAGGGTAACATTCACATTTTTTCCATTTACATTAAGCACATAAGCCCTACATCTATGTTCCAATGGAACATATTGTTTTATAAAACAATGAATAGCAAAAAATGTGACCCATTTTGTTACCTGCCACAGGACATCACCCAAGAGAGTCGCACGTTGCCAATCTGAATCTCATCCCAGGAGTCCTTACAGAGAGGAGGGCAGTGGCATTTCACTCATAAATAAGGACAAGGCACTCAAGGACAGAGTTACTAAATGACTTCTTGTGAATTATGACAGTCAAGGCATAGAAACACATGCATGGGACTTGATAACCATTTTTGCTATGTGAAATTTGTAATTAAGACCTGTATCTGGTATGCTGAGACAAGTTACATTCACAGTTGATATATATTCAACGCTTTAAATGGTATAAATTTGCTATATGATAAAACTGGGTGGGGTTTTGCTGAGTCAGTTAAGTATTTTGTCAAATGTATTCATGCCACACAGAAGTCTCATATTCCATGAAATGTTTGTGATCTCTGAAAAACAGGCATTAATGGTTACTTTCAAGGGGGATCTAAAATGTCTAAGCACCCTTTCAAAATTTGTTTTCGGAGGCTGAAATCAATTCAAGTCTGAGCTTTATTTACACACTGTAATGAACACTATCACTTAGATGTTGCAACATCTACAGTAAGTGAAAATAATAGCATTAAAAGTAAAAAAAAAACTTCTTGGCTTCTTGGAATGTCTTGGTTGCATAAATCTGCACACACTTAAATTAATACTTGGTGAAAGCACCATTTACGTTGATAACTGCAGTAAGTCTTCTTGGATGAGTTTCCACCAACTTCTCACATCTAGATTTAGCAATTTTCTCCCATTCGTCTTTGCAGTAGAGTTTCAAGTTTACTTCAATTGCAAGGGGACCATTTATAAACAGCTCTCTTCAAGTTGGTCCATAGATTTTCAATATTGAGATCAGGGCTCTTACTGGACCATTCCAGGACATTGATCTTTCCTTTTTCCTTTTTCAGCCATTCCACTGTGGATAGGGTGCAGTAATTGTACACGTATTGTAAACTATTACTGAAGAATAGGTGTCTCAGCTTACCTCTGCATAGGCTGCACAGTCACTCACAACCACATTTGGTCTGAACTGAGCCACGGTGACATCCCGCTCCAGTCTGGTGTTCAAGTCTGTCACCGAGGCCTCAGACAGCAGCATGACTGCGCCAATGTCAGAGTACGCCACCTGGAATCCAGTACACAGGACCACAAACTCAATCCCTATCTTATCCATTACTGTCCCATAAATGAGAGAGAGGAAAAGAAACTCAGAAACGTAAAGCTGACCACTAACCAAAATTCTGAACATAAGGACGTTGTAGGGATGGCCGTTTTAACTGACTCAAAAAGAAAAGGCTGACTCCTTTACCCAAAACCTGAAATAAGGCTGACCTCTTCAACTGTAATATCATATTTGTAACCACTGCATGAATGTAAGGCTTTTAAACCGAACAACCATAAGGTTGACATCTTTAATTAAAACAGTAAGGTAAGGATGACTTCATCCGAAATACAAATTAAAGGATATCTTCTTTAATCAGAATACAAACATAAGGCTTACCCATTTCACTGGAACACCAACATAAGGTTTATCTCTTTAACCATAACATGAACATAATTTTCATCTCTTTGATGACCTGTGCAGTCTTTGAGGTTTCATTCAATGTTCTAATATTCCATGTTCCGATCTTTGTAGTGCATTTTGGTGGAATTAAACTTTCCACCAAATCTTTCATGCATCTGGTTTCCCTACGGCTTTGGCCAGATGCAGTCCTACTGCTGTTGTATTGGCTCAAGTCTACATTGTAACAGCATCTGTAACAGTTTCTTTTTGAATGATGGGGTTGTTATGCAAAATGCAAAATGCAAAGAAAATCCACTGTTAACCCTTTCACAAGTAACTTTCACGCTATGTTGCGCGTGTGTTACGTAACATGGTTTGTTATGTTTTCATTAGTGTTATTAAGCTTCTCATAGTTTTCAGTTAGCATTTGCTATATTTTTTAATGTTAAATCACTGTTTCCTCAAAGCTAAAATTAGCTAGAAATTTCCCAATCTAGCGTTTTAATTGCACCGGTTTTAGCATACACACTAAACGGCTAATCACACCAGTGTGACCATACGCACGAAAGGGTTAAAAAGACAAGTTTTTTTTTAAGTTCAATAAATGCATGATGTTTCCAAAGTCAATGAGTAATCGTGTTCAGTAACCTTGATCTCAATATTGGCCAAAATAATCATGATTATGATTTTTGCCATAATCGAGCAGCCCTACCCTAAAGTTCATCCCTTTAATAGAAACATAAATGTAAGGTTGACCTCTTTAGCCTGAATAGGAACATAAGGCTGACCCTCTCAACCAGAACACAAACATAAGAATGACTTCTTCAGCTGGAACAAAAATGTATGACTGACCTCAACATAAATGTGCACACAAATGTAAGGCTAGCCTCTTTATTTAGCATACATTGTCGGGGTTTCAGAGACTGCTTCCTGCAACAACCAGCAGGCATCCTAATAATAGCCTGTCTGGTCCTGTTGCCTGATGCTTCTCCGAACTTCCACCAGAGGGCCTGGCTTCCTATTTGTGTCTTTCCTAATCAAGTTAATCGTTTTCACCTGTGTGAAGTCAGTCTCTCCATGTGTTTGCTGCCCTATATAAACCCTGTCTGTGCCTTGGTTCCCTGCTCAGTCTTGATCTACCCTGCCTTGTGTACGTGCCTGTGCACAAAGTTTAGTGTTTTTCAAGTCTTCAGTAAAATTACTTTGTTTCTTTACAACCCATCTGTGCTACTGTGTTGTCTCTGTAATTGGATTCCTCCTGCTCACACGTAACACACGTATGTAAGGCTAACCAATGTAACTGGCGCAAGAATGTAAGGCTGACCCGTTGGGCCATGTTCTCCGTAGGTCTCCTGGGTTTCATATGGGACTCAAACTGCACCAAGCGGAAAGTCTTGCCGGAGTCCAGAAAGCGTGAAATCCAGAGAGAAGCCTGGTCACCACAGTCCCTGCCCTGAACATCTGTTCTCCACACCCTGCAAACAAGAACAAAATCACAGCTTCACACACTGCCACACCCTGAGACCAGACACAAAATCACAGAACCTCACACTGCCACAGTGTAACATAAGTCACTGCTGTTTAATGCATCAATATTGAGATCTTCCTAAAGATTCTTCCTCATACTTCATATTTGACATACAGTAACAGTCACATTTTACAATAATAGTAAAGACATCAAAACTATGAAATAACAGAAATGTAATCACACAGTAACCAAAAAGGTGTTAAACAAATCAGAACTATCATATTTTAGATTCTTCAATGTAGCCAAAAAATATTTTTTGAAAAACTGTATTTGCTATTTATGTTTGTCTAATAAATTTCAAGCATGTAAGCATAAGTCTTTAGATCAAAAAGTCTTTGAATGCATGCTTCCCATTATCTTAATCAGGTGTGTCAAAACTTTTGAATGGTACTGTATGTACAGACACACGCAGAGAATGAGAGCATCTCTACGCACCTGCAGTTTGCCACAGCGTTGCCAGGCTGTTGGAGGGGGATCCTTTGCTCTTCCATGCCAGGGCCATTCAGACATAGTTCTCCCCCTTCAATGGTCATTGACACCAACACCAAACGTGGCTCCTGCAGGCCCGTCACCTGGTGGCCATCTTCTGTGATCACAAGCCAGTGTCTGCAGCACACACACACAGTGTCTTTGTAGCAGGGGTAATGTACTGTATACCCTGATGTTAATGCAAAATGAAGCTTGACAAAATTTATTGTGTAATTCTTTTTGTCTTAGACCAGTTCTGAAAAGCATGAAGCTTTAAATTGATGTTTGAATAGCAAAAACAGGTCTGGACAGGCCCTTGTAATAATAGCACTAAGGATTATCACCTGTTCTTGACAGTTGAGCTTCAAATTAGAGCTCTGCCTGATCTAATTGTGCAATGAAAAAAATGTACAGGCAATATTTTTCCTTTTTTCCTGTGATCTACAACGAGTAACTATTTAAACAACCTGATTTAAATATGAGCCATTCCTTTGAAAAAAACCTTTTGCCTGTTGTGAAGTGATTTGATTTCAAACACAGAAGATGGCAAAGGGGCACCTGTTCAAAGAATACGCATAAGCAAACAATAATTTTTTTACAAAACAGCTTGGACAGTTAGTAGAAGACGTGAACCAACATGTCAAAGAACAGCAGCAAAACACAAGTACAGGAGGAGAATTACGATATTGAAATGTATATGCTGTGGGGAAAGAAAAAGAAAACACCTGAAAACACTCCTCCCACTATTCTTTTTTTCCAGCAGGGTTGCCTACGACTACATAATGTAATGCTGATTTGTGACAAAATTTTTGGAAAAAAGTGTGATATGAATAAAACTGAATTGAACTGATTGCAATGAATAATAAAAATAATAATGATAATATATTTGATACCCGGAATCAGTCCTGTTGCCCTGCTCTATACTTTTAAAAGAGCTTCAGTGTCCTTCAGTGTTAAGAACTGGACGCAGTGCTATATTCCAAATGTTGTCTAGCAAAGGCACAGTATATTAATGTTTAGTGGAACATTTTACATGTCCCTACATCCTATTTGTCTTTTACAGTTTCAGCACAATGTCTATATCCCAATAACAATTTCACCCAGGTTTTTCTAATGTTGTGCACACTATAATTTCACACCTAATAAATGAAATAATCAAAATAATAAAATAATCCTGCAGTACATTGCTACTGCCGGCATACAGATCTTTAGTTATGTTAATGTTATATTAATGTTTAGTAACGTTAACGGGGGGGTGTCTTTGTGGTTGTTGTTTTTTTGTCCATCGATCATTAAAGATATTTAAGGGTGCTTTTTTTTCTTTTTTTTAAGGCATGGTCCGGTTTTAGTGGATTTTGTTGGTCTACAGTCGGTCTATACCAGCAAGAATAAAAAGTTTCAAAACACGCACAAACGTCAATTCTACAACATTGCCACAATAAACTCGGTATTCACAATCATCAGATTTGGCAAATATCGGAGGATCTGCCAAATGCCTGTTATGAACTGATGCCCCTGGAATAACAATGCGTTCTCTTTGTGTTGGTTTTCCACAAATCAAATCGCAGCGGCGATAATTTTATAATTATCACCAAAAATGACTGTCAGCAAGTACAATTCCAACTTGAACACAGAACTCAATACGAAAAATCCTTCTCAGGGAGCATCGCATTTGTGGGGTTTTTTCCACCAATGTGAATTCTCACATTAATTTGTGCCGAGAGGGGAATACATGTTCTCATCATTTAAACATGTACAACAGGTCTAACTGGTTTTGATTGTACAAAATCTGTCCGTTTTCATTGAATGATTTTGTTTTTTCTTGTTTTTAATTGAAATAATGAATTATTTCTTCAAGTCTCACAAATCGTAGCATGACATAAGGTTTATCTTGATCTATCTCTAGAACGGAACTGTTAAGTTAAAATTATGCTTTCTTGAGGTATTGTTTTTTTTTTTAATTGTTTGCCCTGCTATGCGAATTTTCTCGTTTATCACACCAATTTGTTCTGAAAGGGAAATACCTGTTCTCGTTTAATAACGTACAATGAGTCTGATTGGTTTTTGATTGTTCAAAATCTGTCAGACAACTTTTTCTTGCCTAACTGCAGAAGCCAGAGTTTGCTCATAATTTCTTCGTACTTACCGGTCCTTGAGCTCACCGTATTTCAAACCCATTTCCCAGCATTCGGCGGTGGTCACGCTTAGTCCTTTCCCAGATTTAAGGGGATGGATAATAAGTTGCGACACAACTCCTACATGAGTAACTTTTTTGGGTTTCAGTAAGTATTTATATCCAAATCCCAACCCAAGGTACGCAAAAATACATCCTACAGCACAGAGAAGCGCTTTCTTAGTTTGCCTGAATGCGTTTACCACAACGTCTTTGAAATTCATCCTTAACAATTCAGTGACTATTATTTACGCGGAATTTGATCAGAAATATATACCAAACCAGCAGTCTGAGAGACTAGCACTTGCAGGTCAGGGTAGGAAATTGGTTGTCAGACTCATGGGTTACATAACAATATGTAGTCTTATGTAACAATAGCCACAGAGGTGTGGACGATTGCCCCTCCTCTGTTTCTTATGCAAAAATGACTACAGGGGAAACTATTCAGACAGGTATACAATTACCTGCTCTGACTACACAGATCTGGTTAGAATTAGTACATAAGTGTTCCAGGAAAGAGTTATTAAAATATAATTATTGTATTTAGGAGTTAAGAGTAAAGATGAATTTAACTCAGTATACTTTATTCCTACTCTTGCGAAGGTTAAACATAGGTTCAATTTGTGGTTACAAAGAGATCTATCATTAAATGGAAGGGCATTGCTGTCAAAAGCCGAATGTATATAAAGATCTGTGTATGCCTCCTTATCTTTAGACAAGCTTCATAACATATACAAAGAATTAGATAAAACATTATTCAACGTCATATGGAGCAATAGACCTCACAACTTAAAAAGGATATTTTATGTAATAAGAAAAGAAATGGTGGTTTAGAAGTATTAAGTTACAAAATTTTAAATAACACATTCAAGGTTAACTGGCTTATCAGACTTGTAAGGAAAAGTACTATATGGGCCCCAACGCTCTGGGATGATTATTTGAATACAGACATACAGATGTTGTAAGTGGATGCATAGTGAGATCCAATCACAAGTGGTCACTCGAGACGCATGTGGAGACGCATTCTAACACCAGGTGTGAACTGAAGTACTTAGAGCTGTCCACTTGTGATCGGATCACCCAAGACGCATGTTAATGCCAGGTGTGAACAAGGCGTAAGGGTAACAACAATGGGCTTTCAAGACGGCACCACCAAGGGGAGATGGGAGTGACTGAGTTAGCATAGGGAGGGGAAACTGAACATCTTTTTTCTCACCTAGGACTGAGACATCCTGTCAGTCCGGTCTAAAGCCCAGCCCAACCCCTTTTGAATGCAAATTCACACACACACACACACACACACACACACACAGACACACACACACACACACACACACACACACACACACACACACACACACTCATACAAATGTTCTTCAATGGGCAGGGTCATGATTTCTATGCCATTAGAACTCAATCTGCCATGCGGTACCCAGTGTCCGCCTACACTGTGATCTGTACTACTTTTGCTTTGGAATAAAACATTGTTTTGCCAGAACTACCTTTTTGTCTTGAAAGTTGGAATTCTTACAGACTCATTAAAGAAAAATTATATATGAAATACATTTCCAAAATATTTAATTCGATATATTAATATATATAGAAAAATTACCTGTTAAATTGTCCAGATTTCATAAACAAGCTCTGCTCACCTGGACAGTTGCTTATAAACACAGCTTTCCCCTAACAGATGTTTTATTTGGAGTAATTGGGATGTTCCTTTCAAAAATAAATCTCTCTTCCCTACAAATGGTTTTATAATAATGTAATTTTAGTTGAACACTTTTGAATCCTGATGGATACTTATTGACATAGAGTGAATTTCTGGATACATTTGGAATGTCAGTTACAATCAAAGAATATGCCATGATCTTTGATGCTGCACTAGATATTACAGATTCTAAGAAATTCATAAAAAATTTATATATAAAATTTAACATGGTAAATGGCCAGTCTAAAAAGTCATAAAGAGATTTAGGATATTAAATATTTAATTTTCTTGTAATTTTTGTAGATTAGGGAAAGAAGCAATTATCCAAATCTTTTATCAATGTATGTATGTCAACGTAGTTTTGGATTAATGTTGAAAATTTTGTAAGAAGAAAAACTGGACATATAATTGTTTTAAATTATTTTGATGTTGTTTTAAAATAATTTTTCATTCAATTTTTAATTATTATGGGGAAATTTCCTATACTCAAGAAGAGATGGACTGTTGTAAGCTGAATTTCCTCCAGGAACTAAAAGATCATGACACAGAAAGGACTTTGGACATTTATTTTAAATCTAATCTTATGTAATGATTATACTCTCTGGCTTTGTTCATATTCATAGTTTGTATAATATTGTTGTAGAGTTTTTTGAGTGAAAAAACTTGGTAATTGGAGGTTGGGTACAGCTTCACTGACGTCATCCAAGCAGCCTCAGGTGTCTGAAGGGTTCACGGGGTGATTGCCACGGTAAAACAAGCAGCATGTGCTGACATATCAACCCTATTCCTGGGGGAATGACAATTTTTTTCTGTTGCTGTGGGCTCCTGGTAATCATTAGCTGATGACACGTCTAGGATTGAGCCAAAGCTGTAGGGCTCAACATGCACCTACAGCACACGACTCAACCAATGAGCGACTCAGGAACCCAACTTTTTGAGTAACAACGTGCATAACTGCTTGTGAGTGCAGTCAGTGACACTGGCAAGACTGACAACAATTGTTGACAAATTTCTGCTTAGCTTGCTCTCGCCTGGTGAGTGTTAAAGGCAAATTAATGTACTTTTGTCTAATCCTGATATTACTTGGTATAAGGCAGAAACAATGTTTGGGACATGCTGATAAGTGATTCCAAGGTGTGCCGGAATGAGCTGAAGGGGAGGTCCAGGGAGTCCAGGGAGTAACCTGCTTAATATCACCTTGTTTTCCTCAAAATCGTAAGAGAACATTAGCTGAAATTTCACATAAATGACAGTTATAACAATTTTCTTGAGCTATACTTTAGCTGAATTTATCCCTTTCACAATGCAGTCCCACCAACCTTTATTGCCCGTTGACAATGTTCCAACCGCTACTCATGATATTATAGGTAAAATCAACTGAAAGGCAAAAAACTATACCGGGATATACTGGGATTAGTGATATTAAATGACTCCATTGAGTCAACACTGAAACCAACAGCCAGTAGTTTTCAAAGCTGCTGCTAAGGTGAGCAGAAGCACATGTTGGGGAAGGTTTAAACTGGTATATATAGAGTATTATAGCGTATATAGCATATTGTACATTTCCCTTCTTCTGTATTAAATCGTACTGCATTACCTAATTTAACAACTGTGGAGACCACATATTCAATGTATTCAACTTTATTACCTTACAGGGATGAACTTAAATTGAGCATTGAGAATAATTTATTTGATTTTGCACCAAATATCATTCACACATTCTAAAAGCTTTACCATAGTGATGCTGCTATTAAAATGTGGATCCTAGACAATGGCTCAGCACTATGCAAGTGTAAAATAGTTTGGGGGCAGGAAATAAAAAGCTGTTTATAAAAAAAATTAAATAAAAAACATAAAATAAAAATTTGACGGTGCTAGCCTTGTGCATTACCATGTTGCAAAGATGGCACTGTTACTAAATGGGTTGGATCACATGTTGTTAAATACCTCTGGGTGTGGGGAGAGCTGGATGTCGTGACCAGTTCTCTCTCACTTTCACTGTTGCTCTTTTCAGCTTGCCGGGGGCACTGTTTGACCAGATTCACACTGGCACAGGAAACAGAATTGATCATGAGAGAGGTCCAGTCACACTACAATGACTACGTTTATGTGGACCATGAAATACGACTACGCCGAATATACTCGTATGTGTGCTGCTCTCGAATAATGGACTTACACCAGCGTTTCTCAATCCTTAGTCTGCTGACTGGCACTCGCCAGTGGGAAGTTGCTGACTGGTTCCTCAATGCCCCTCCCCATGCACGTATCGAGCTATCAAAGAAGCTGTATGGTCTTTTTTTTTTGCATTAATGTACACAGTGTACTGGCAGTCATGACACTGTGAGGTTGCACAAGCTCCTTAGTTCATGTGAGAGACAAAGCTCAGTCATACTAGAACATCTGGTATCTGAGAGGTAGATCCATACCCAACGATGATATAACATACCTTGAGCAAGTAAATAAGATGTAAGACAATTTCATTCAGAATGGTGGTCCCTTCTTTATGTTGAGGACTGCCAGAGTTTAAGCCAAAATTTTTATTCAGTTTTTAGTAATTAATGTCTGACCAGAACACAGAAAGAAGTTATGTGATATATGAAACATTAGGATATATGAAAAACATTACATTACAAAAAACATTACAAATCATTGCCAAATCATGTACAGTGCAATGAAATACTGAATGTTTTTAAACTTATAATTCTTTGTGCTAAATGTAACACTTTTGAACACCTTACACCTTACGTTATTTGTGAAAGAGGCAGCTTTTTCACTTTGTTCATTAGTGCCTATGAAATTAGTAATGCAGATTAATAGTATATTACAGATGAGTAGTAAAAAGTAAGAATGATGGTGTGTGTGTTGTGTGTGAGAGTGCTGTGTGAGAACAGTGTGTTCCCTCTGTTTTCATTAAATTATTTCAGCTACAGATGTTCATTCAAACAGTCCCTATTTATTAAACCTATCTCTGCCCAGGCTCCCAGCTGATATTTAGTGTTTTGTTACTGATCAATTCACACAATGTGATTCTTCTTAAAAATCATAAGTGTTAACAACAAGCTAACTTGACTGTAAATCTGAAAAGTAATTATCTCCTTGGCACAGATTGTCTCAGACTGGGTCATCTGAAAGGTTGCCAGCATCATGGTTTGGGCCTGTTCTGGCTCAGCTCAGTAACTTATTCTGTAAACAGGATCTCCAGCCTTGAGAACTCCGCATCTCCTGACACTGTAGTATTGCCCGAACAGCGGGGAGCTTTTATAGATGTGCTTCTCCGATGGGTCACACAGGCGGTAACTATGGAAACACATTCATTTTACTCTTCAGGCAGAGTGATCAAGTAAAGATCAATGGGTATGTTTTTCTTTGTCGCTCTGTGGAAAAATAAATCTGAGACAAATCAATTTAATATATCAAGTTACTGAAGGTATGAAGATAAACGATTTAATCATAATTACAGTTCTATGTATTTGTTTCAAAGATCACTGTGCCTCCAGTGAAATCACCTCCTATGAGGTGACATGGGCAGTTCATGCAATACAATTCTAGTCTCTCTGTAAATGACACCATAATATGCTAAACCAAAATCCACACTAAACTCAGGTTGGCTTTCTTACCTTTTGAGAGTTTCCAAAGGCTGTTTACTGTCCACGATTGCTGTCTCAGGGTTCACCTTGGTAAAAATACACCTAATGGAACACAGTCAGCAGTCACACCCTAACACTTCTACAATATTAAGCACATACTTCTGTTTAATTATTTTTAAGTAACAGTGATTCTTCACCTAATTTGTTTGGTTATATTATTGGAACCAAGTCTATTCTAAAGCAATACACAGCATCTTACCAAAAAATGTACACCAGGCTTAAAACATTTGCCCTCGAGGCTGCCATCAGAAATCAAGGTGTCATTCAGATATTTATGAATTCATTCATGACAGTGAGTTTGTGGGCATTTTCTAATCCATGAGATCATCGTAACAAGGAAGCCATAGTGATTGAGAGTGATTGCAACAGTTTGATTATTGAGTTTTGTAAGTTACAACATTGAGACTGGGAGAGGTAAAAATAGGATTCATGTACATGCAATGGTTAAAGAGTAGGGCTGTCAGGTTTTCTTTACCACGTGACCCGCATGGATATAGATTTGTATTTCAATGGTTATCTTCAAGGTGTCAATGTAGGCACTCAATTATCAGTGATATTTAAAAAATCTGAACAGTCACCTGAGTAAGTATAAATTAGTGCCTAAATGTGACATTCTTGAAAAAAATCATTTTGTCTTCAGGGAGGAGGAAAGAAAAGGAACCTTATAAGGAACATTAAGACGGTCCACTACAAAGACTTGATCTTTGAGCAAAATGTGCAACAGTACCTGATGTCATCTATGATTTGATAGCGTTTCTTTATCCCACTGATTCTCAATCCTGCTCCCGGGGGCCCCCTGCTCCGCACGTTTTCCATCTTTCCCTGCTCTACCTACCTGACTGAACTCATCAGTGGCAGTTTTGATTAGCTGAGCACACCTGATTTAATCAAGAGCATGTTAATCACACTAATCAGGTGTGTATGGAGCAAGGATAGTTAGAAAATATGCAGGACAGTGGGCCTCCAGGAGTAGGACTGAGAAACACTGCATTATGCAAATATTCTCTATGGTTTCCATTAACCAACAATTACCCCCCCCCCCATTTAGCCAACTTTGTAAGATCTGACAGAAAATATTTAATCCTATTTACCATTTAGACAGAAACCCTGAAGAAAAAAACATTCATAACGAAGCATTGTTCCACCACTCCATTAACTGACTATTACCCCTCATTTAGCAAAAATTACCTGCCACAGGACATCACCCGAGAGAGCCGCACATCGCCAATCTGAATCTCATCCCAGGAGTCCTTACAGAGAAGAGGGAACAGTGGCATTTCACTCTTCAACAAGGGCAAGGCACTCAAGGACAGATTTACTAAATGACTTCTTGTGAATTATGACAGTCAAGGCATGCAAATGCATTGGACTTGATAACCATTTTTGCTATGTGAAATTTGCTATGTGAAAAATTGTAATTAAGACCTGTTTATCTGGTATGGTGAGACTAGTTTGATAACTGCAGTGAGTCTGTTTGGATAAGTTTTGTACCAACTTCTCACATCTAGATCTAATTTTCTCCCATTCTTCTTTGCAGTAGAGTTCAAGTTTACTTAAATTGCAAGGGAACCACTGGTAAACAGCTCTCTTCAGGTTTGTCCACAGTTTTTCAAAGTTGAAGTCAGGGGTCTTACTGGATCATTCCAGGATGTTGATCTTTCCTTTGGATCCTGTGACTTTGGCTGTGTGTGTGTGTGTGTGTGTGTGTGTTGGATTTGTGCTGCACGTACCATTTGGAATTAATGCCAAAAAGTTCTACTGAGTCTCATCAGACCACAAGACCATTCTTCTCCATATGGCAACAGGAGGAGGAGTGTCTTTTTGCATAATTCACACAAGATTGGATGTTCATCTTTGGGAGAAGTGGCTTCCATCTTGTCATCCTACCCCTCAGCTCAGAATTGTGGAGACCACATGAAATTGTTGCTATGTCCACATGGTGGTCAGTCTTTGCCATGAAGCCCTGCAGCTCCTCTATTGTTACTGTTAGCCTCCTGGTGGCCTCCCTCATGAGTTTCCCCCTTGCACGGTCATCCATTTGGAGGGACGGCCTGATCCAGACAAAGTCGTGGTGGTGCCATATCCAATCCATTTCTTGATTC
Organism: Megalops cyprinoides; assembly: GCF_013368585.1. Taxonomy (NCBI): domain Eukaryota; kingdom Metazoa; phylum Chordata; class Actinopteri; order Elopiformes; family Megalopidae; genus Megalops; species Megalops cyprinoides. The sequence continues at coordinate 11,407,661 of NC_050594.1, forward strand.
TGGTTTTCACTGTGTTCCATGATATATTTAACGCCTTTGATATCTTTCTATAAACCTCTCCTGATCTGTACCTTTCTACAATTTGATCCTGGAGATGTTTTGGTATATCCTTGTTGCCCAGAGTTGTTTTCCTATACTGGCATGCACTAAGACACGAGGAAACCTACTGAGAAAACTTACAGAAGCTGCTGAACTAATGAGAATCACTTCAATGGGTCACAAGTGAAGTCCAGTAGCTTTGGTCATGATTTGGATAGTGAATGGTTAAGCTTGAACACAATTACAACTCCCATTATAAAGCGCGTTTAAACCAAGGTGTTTTAGTTTTTCTATTTCAAATTAATATTCATATCTGGCTTGCCTTTTATTTTTTCTTTGATGTTATGAGTTAACCACGTCTGAATGAAAGTGGAAAATAATTTGATTTAATGAGTTTTCATTTCAGGCCTTAAAGCAATAAAAAGAAAAAATTTGAAAGCGAGTGTAGACTTTCTACATCAACTGTAACTGCTTGGCATAATACAGAATATATCTTTATAAAAAAAGATATGTTTTCATAAAAATGAGGATTCATGAGTGAAATATGACGCTGCCAAGATAGCAACACAAAATAAGTATATTCAAAGTAAATGAAGTGGAAATTCAATTCAAATTTAAACTATTACTGAAGCTTACCTCTGCATAGGCTGCACAGTCACTCACAACCACACTTGGTCTGAACTGAGCCACGGTGACGTCCCGCTCCAGTCTGGTGTTCAAGTCTGTCACCGAGGCGTCAGACAGCAGCATGACGGCGCCAATGTCAGGGTACGCCACCTGCAATCCAGAATACAGGATCACAAACTCAAGGGCTGACTTATCCATTACTGTCATATAAATGAGGGAGAGAGGAAAGGAAACTCAGAAACGTAAAGCTGACCACTGACCAAAATTCTGAACATAAGGCTGTGCCTGTAATTAAAACACAGATTAACTGTAATACCAATGTAAAATTCATTCCTTTAACAGAAACTTAAATATAAGGCTGACCTCTACCCTGAGTAGGAGCATAAGGTTGACCCTCTCAACCAAACACAGGAATGACCTCTTCAATTGGAACACAAACGTAAGACTGACCTGGAACACGAATGTATGGTCAGCCTCTTTAACTAGAACACGTATGCAAGGCTAACCAAGCCAACTGGAATATGAATATAAGGTTTTGTCCATGTTACCTTTTCACTGGGGGGGAAAAGGGGCTCCTTCTCCACAGGTCTCCTGGGTCTCATATGGGACTCAAACTGCACCAGGCGGAAAGTCTTGCCAGAGTCCAGGAAGCGTGAAATCCAGAGAGAAGCCTGGTCACCGCAGTCCCTGCCCTGAATATCTGCTCCCCACACCCTGCAAACAAGAACAAAATCACAGCTTCACACACTGCCACACCCTGAGGCCAAACACAAAATCACAGCTCCTCACACTGCCACACCCTGAGACCATGTACAAAAAACACAGCTCCACACCCTGCCACACCCTGAGAACAAACGCAAAATCACAGCTTCACACACTGCCACACCCTGAGACCAAACACAAAATCATAGCTCCTCACACTGCCACACCCTGAGGCCAAACACAAAATCACAGCTCCACACACTGCCACACCCTGAGACCAAACACAAAATCATAGCTCCTCACACTGCCACACCCTGAGACCATGTACAAAAAACACAGCTCCACACACTGCCACACCCAGCGACCCTGTGCAAAACCACAGCTCCACACACTGCCACACCCTGAGAACAAACGCAAAATCACAGAACCTCAGACTGCCACAGTGTAACATAAGTTACTGTTGTTTAATGAATGCATTGAATCAATATTGACATATTAAAGTAATCTTCCACATATTTGATATTTGACATATATACAGACATATATAGAGAATGAGAGCATCTCTACGCACCTGCAGTTTGCCACAGCGTTGCCAGGCTGTTGGAGGGGGATCCTTTGCTCTTCCATGCCAGGGCCATTCAGACATAGTTCTCCCCCTTCAATGGTCATTGACACCAAGACCAGACGTGGCTCCTGCCGGCCCGTCACCTGGTGGCCATCTTCTGTGATCACAAGCCAGTGTCTGCAGCAAATGCACACACACACCTTGTCTTTGCAGCAGGGGTAATGTGTACCTTGATGTTCAGGCAAAATGAAGAAACAAAATTAGTCTATTGTACACTTCTTTTTCTTGCCTTCGACCAGTTACGAAAAGTATGAAGCCCTGTAAAGCATGAAGGTCAGGAAATGGAAAATGGTGCTTGTTTCTGCAGTTTGTCTCTGTCATGTTCAAATATGACGACTTTTCCAGATCCTGCACTACCATGCCTCATGGCTAGTACATATTCGATAGCAATGTAACGAGACTGGAGGGTTTCAGAAAATGGAATTATGTACTGTAGTGTCACCATATAAATGTGAATCTTAGGTGATCTCACAGGTTCACTTAGTCTGGGATATGATAACTGTGCACAGTATTGTTCATCAATACCCTTGCTGTGACAGTGATCTGATCCACATATATGTATACAGAGGTGGAAAACCCCAGCTTCAGAAAGTAAAAGTCCTACCAAGTACCTGTATTTGTTCTAACCATTCACTAAACAAGGTGATTTCACTAATTATCTCCTCTACCTGGTTGAAGAGTTGTGCTAATTAAATTCAAATTGGTGTAGTGCATTGGGTGGAACAAATACGTGGCAGGACTTTTCCACCTCTGTATATATATATATATATATATACATACACACACACACACACACACACACACCTTTGCAGGACAGACCAATACAATTACATGATGGAACATTGAAGGGAGGGGAATTGGCTGATTAGTGATTAGTACTTCATATTTCCCTGCTATAACACAAAATGTGGGTTTAGTTCTTTGCTGTAAGCTGTGTGTAAATAATGAGGCAATGGGGCAAAGTCTCTCATGGCATAAAATCTGACTATCCACTTTTAGATCGCTTCATTAAAGACATAATGCCAGGCAGCAATACTTCACTTGAAATAATCACTAAATTATTATATTATTCACATTGATGCTACACTGGAAAACACTCTGATATCTGCAGCTGGGTGGCATCTTTTTGGCTACAAGCTGCCCAAAGACTTCTGTATCACCCCCATCTAGATTAGAAGGAACCTGCTCATACCTTCATAACACCAAAGAAAACAGACCTTACTATTTCCTTTTGTTCCCTATGTCCTTTTGTTACTTGGCAACATCTATCCTTGCTCTACCTCACTGAAATCATCAGTGGCACTTTTGATTGGCTGAGCACACCTGATTTAATCAAGCAGCAAGGACAGAAGATATGCAGGGCAGTGGGTCTCCAGGGGTAGGACTGAGAAACACTGAGCTAGATGTTCAGAACTCTGCTAGTCTGTGTGGATGACTTTAGTGCCACCTGCTGACTAATCGTACACATGCTGGGGGCTGGAAATTCAACTGGATTGAGAATCTGACCCATGGCAGTGCACCTCCTACAGAGACTCTTAGCTGGGAAATGTGTGACCCTCTCAATATTCTGGACATTTTCAGACATTTTTATTTTCAGAAGGTGAACCTTGTAGAAGCAAAGGCATGGAGGCTGAGAGCTCTGTCCAGCCCTACACATTTCTGAAAATACAGGGCAGGAGGGTGAGAGTCTTCCAGAAAGTAAAAAAAAAATGTATATAGTTTCTCAGAAAATGAGACATCTGAGATCATATGACAGATTAAAAAAATCTAAATGGACTTGTAATAAACCATGTGACCCATAACTAGTTTGTGAATCACATATGCTTTTTTCCTGGCTCTTGTGAGTTTCCCTCCCACATTGGCTACAAACATTTGAAGGCACCATCAACTAAATGCATGAACTTTTGTGAGCAATGCTTTTACTCCGAGACAATTCCGTAATAGAATGCCACTGCTGTTGGACATCGTGCAAGGACGGGATCCAAAGCTAACATTTAACACCTACCATCTTTCCTTACTGTTCACTAAACCACAGGCCCACTTTGTGATGTTAGTTAGTAATGTTCACAAAGAAAAACTGATGAATAATTTATGAACGTGTCCTGGCCACAAAAATGCTAGCCATTAATTTTTCCACAGGCCAGGCAACTTAACTGAACTTAACTGATGATCGCCTCTGTGACCACCAGCCTTGCACTGCTCATTTAAATTGTCAAGAATATGCTGTTTCTGTTTTATGGGGGTACTTCTTTTGACCGTCGATCATTAAAGGGATTTTTTTAAGACACGGTCAGGTTTCCTACAGATGGCCAACACCAGCAAGTATAAAACGTTTCAGATCACCCAGATTACACAAACATCTACAACACTGCCACAGTAAACACACACTATCAGTATTCACAATCAGCAAATTTTGCAATTATCAGTGCATCTGCCAAATGCGTGTTCTGAACTTATGCCCCTGGAAAAGCAACGCGTTCTTGCTGTGTTATTTTTCCACATATAAAATTGTTGCGGGGCTGTAATTTACGAGCAAAACTGACAGTCAGCATGTACAGCTTATCCTTAAACACAGAATCTAATATGGAGACTCCTTTTCCAGGGAACACTGGAGTTGTGGGGTGTTTTTTTCTACAATGCGACTTTTCTAATTCCTCAGTAATTTGAGCTGAAACGGGAACTCCTCTTCTTCCCATTTAATAACGTACAATAGTTCTGATTGATTTCTGATTGGTCAAAATCTGTCAGACAACAGGTTCTTGCATAACTGAAGAGGCCAGAGTTTGCTCATAATTTCTTGGTACTTACCGGTCCTTGAGCTCACCGTATTTCAAACCCATGTCTAAGCATTCGGCGGTGGTCACGCTTAGACCTTTCCCAGATTTAAGGGGATGGATAATAAGTTGCGACACAACTCCTACACGAGTAACTTTTTTGGGTTTCAGTAAGTATTTATATCCAAATCCCAACCCCAGGGACGCTACAATACCTCCTGCTGCATAGAGAAGCGCTTTCTTATTTTGGCTAAATGCATTTACCACAGTGTCCCTGAAATTCATCCTTAACAATTTTGAGACTATATTTGCGCGGAATTCGATCACAAAATTTACCAAAATAACTGTGCAAAACCAGCACCGACGTCAAGCCAGCGTCAAGCCAACCAGTGTTTAGTCAGCAACAAGAAGTACTTCCGGCATACGATTTTTGTTTTTGCGAAATACTTCAAAATAAAAGTTCTTATTTACAAGCGAAATAGAATGACACGTTTCAAATATTAATAAACGTTTTTGCCATAAAACATCATATTTATCAACGACAACATACAAGCGTGATATATATGTGAAATATGAGACATTTACGGCTTTCAGAACATTTTATATGGCGTATTGGGACACGAACACTATTAAAGACATATGGCCCATGTATTGGGTTGTAACAAAAAGAAGTGGATTAAAGACGGGGGTTCAGTGTACTCATGAGGGCCCCCTCTAACCAAAACAGGTGAGTTTAAACTTTAGGAGGTGTTTAGGAGGTCTTTACTACAGCCCAATGTGCTACAAGCTGTAGGTACCATTGCGCACATGCAGTATGTACTGAGCATTGAGGAAAATGGTAACAGATATATTTGGTAGTTGTTTTTTTGTGAATGGTGTGCCCAGTTTTTTTAAGAAGAACACTTTAAAACCGAAGGAGATGTTTGTTGACTTTAGGAAAGGTGCAGCTCGACATGTACCCACGGAAATCATGGGAAAAAATATAGAGCTAGTTGGTGAATACAAATGCCTGGGATTGATGACAGACAGGGACCTTTACTGGGATAAATGTTTTGTCAAAATGTGCAGAAGGGCAGCATCACCTTTTCTGTTAGAAAATCCACCTTTTTGATGTTCACACAGTCATTTTATTGCTGTGTTTGCAAGTAATTTATTGAGGTCTAATACAGTTAGTATCAATGGATTTTTGAAAGAAAAAAAATACAATTGTACAGCCTCACCAAACATCTGAAATGAATTTTAAGCTTTCTGCTCATTCACTTAATTATGCAAAATACCACTGATGTCTGACATTTGACAGTTCGGGCATAGAGAGAATGGAGCCCCCAGACAATTCACATAAATGGATCCCTTTTTTTGTCTTTTCCACTTTATGCAGCCCTATTTTGTTAAGTTGAATATGTTTTGTTCGTCTCACTGTGACAGCCACTGTACTCATGTAGGAGTGTTGGGACGTAGTGAAAGCAGTCCTCTAATACATGGACTTGTTAACCGCAACTATTTTTCACAGTGCAAATTGCCCTGTACACTGTGCTGGATTGAAATATTAAGCAAGATCGTTTTAAACAGGCCGATTTTGAATTTACTTTCATTATTACTGCTCATTTATCATAGTTTCAATAGGTGAAAGTGCATTTGAATATTGTAATCCAAATTTCATTTAGTCCAAACAAAAGACTGCAAAAAGAAAATAACACCAGCTGTACAGATCAATTATTTACATGGCTGTGAGTGACAGATAGACCATCTTTAACAGTGTGGGACAGGTAAGCACAGAAGGAAGCTGAAGGAGTCAAAAATTATCGTTTATTAACTCAGATAGCAGGACAGGAGGTATTTACAGACATCCAACAGAGGAGTGTTTTGTACACCATATGCACCTTTACCACATTAATGTACAGTACCTCCGGGCACCTCTGTCTTTCAGAGGTGGGTCCTTGATCAACGAGTTGAGATGGGAAGTCAAGTTTATCACACACACCTTGGCACCTGCCACTGTCACAATGTATAACAGTTGGGGGAAAGAATGGGGTACACTATCGTCCACTAGGCAGACCAGTGTGGTTGGGTAGTGGGTGAATCTTTTGGGGTGAGGAGAAAGGCTCCTCTTCACTTTGAGCCTGTACTTTCCTTTTGGTGCCCCTCTTAATGGAAGCAGCTTCTCTGTTCTCTCTCTTCATGGATCGGAAGCATCTCTTTTCCTCCATCTCCTGCCCCAAGTGAGGAGAAGGGGGAACCATGAGCACTGGAGGCAGAGGTGAGGAGACCGTGGAGATGTAGGAAGAAGAGGATGTGTCAGAACAGACGGAGGAGTCACAGTGGAGGGAGGAGTCAGAGCAGACAGCAGAGGGAAGCTGTAAGGCTGAGCTACGACTGAGTCTCAGGGTTTGCATTGCTGTCCTCTGGCCACAATGGGGCAAAGGGAGGGAGTCATGTGAATTCTTCAGCATCTGGGCCCTCCCTGTCTCTCTGCTCGAAGGCAGCGTCGCTGTGGCCCCTGGCCAGCTTCAGGAGAGTTCTCATCCCAGGTGAGCGGAGCATGGATGGCTCAGAGCACCTGCGGTTCAGGGGCCTGGCAGGGCGCCGGGAGACGGAGGGGCAGGAGGGTGCGGCTGTCCCTTCTTCCTCTCTGGCAGGAGATGCCACTGCCTCTGGGTCAGAGCTGTCATAGGCTGAATCATAACAAGAGGACGACAGAGAGTCTGAGGGAGAGAAAGACAGCACAATGTTAATAATGAGGATTAATGTTCTAGACATGAGCCATCAACTCAAGTCTGTTAGCTTCTCATAACCCATGGCTAGTTTTCAACAGTACAGTACATTACATTATTGTCATTTAGCAGATTCTCTTATCCAGAACAACTTACATAGGTCACAATTTTTACATGTTATCCATTTATACAGCTAGGTATTTACTGGGGCAATTCTGGGTTGAGTACCTTGCACAAGGGTATAGCAGCAGTGTCCAGGAGGGAATCGGACCAATAATCGCTATATATAGAGTTTAATGTGTTATTTATGTTTAGTAAATAGCTATGTGACCAAGTGTAACTAAATGCCATCACACAGCAACAACTTTGTAACTGTTAGTTACACTTGTGTTAAATACAACTGTACAGGTATAGCACAACTTAATGCGAAGTATAACCAAAATATTTCACTTTTAGGAGAGGAGCACAAAGATAGTTGTTCCTCCACATTAAATCAGACTGCTCTGCGCTCCCCAACCCCCAACCCTGTGTCTCCATCCCTAATGTGGGTTTTTAAGTCACAAGGCTGTATTCAGCCTTCATCTGAGAAGTCAGATGGCATGTATGTTTGTCGCAGTTTTGGCTCATTGAGGTAGACTCGTCAGTTCTTCCTTGTGCCATATTTATTGTTTGTGCCAGCATGTTTAGGAGCAAGCTAAGGAAGCCCTTGCCTGATGGGTAGGCCTGCAAAATGACCTTTAAAAGGTGAGGAGGCAAAGGAGAGGGAGGAGAAGTCAGAACAGAAAGAGGAGTCAAAACTGGGCGGAGTCAAATTCAGTGGGAGGACAGGTGAAGCTGAATTACCACTGAGTCTCAGGGGCTGCATTGCTGTCCTCTGGCCACAATGAGGCAAAGGGAGGGAGTCGTGCGAATTCTGGTTGCATCTATCTTTCTGCTCGAAGGCAGCGTCGCTGTGGCCCCTGGCCAGCTTCAGGAGAGTTCTCATCCCAGGTGAGCGGAGCATGGATGGCTCAGAGCACCTGCGGTTCAGGGGCCTGGCAGGGCGCCGGGAGATGGAGGGGCAGGAGAGTGCGGCTGTCCCTTCTTCCTCTCTGGCAGGAGAGGCCACTGCCTCTGGGTCAGAGCTGTCATAGGCTGAATCATAACAAGAGGATGACAGAGAGTCTGAGGGAGAGAAAGACAGCACAATAATGAGGATTTAGTTTCTACATATTCTTCCATTCATGTATGCCAGCTTCTTATAATCCATAACTAGTTTTCCTATTGAGATTGTACCCTTGAGACTTGAAAGGCTTGGTATTGAAGGTGTAAAAAAAAACCCTCACCTCTCAACCCAACATAAGACATACCAATGCAACACATGAATGGTTAACATACAAGAGCCTGCTTCAAAATAAGCAACCTTAAGGGTACCTGTGCTGTTGGCCTGCTCTGCCTTATCAGGCTGTCTGAGGAGGGTCTGGAGGCAGCTGCCGAATATTTCACAACAATTTTCAATGAGGAACTGCGTCAAGACTGTAATCTGTTAACAGATAAAAATGAAAAGGCTAAGTGAGGCCTCCTGACGATGGTGTTTTTCCTCCACCAAGCCACTCTTTAGTCTGAATCTGATCGGCAAACAAAAGACACCTTCTTCACCTCCAAAATTCAAAATCTTCAAATTTCAAATTCACCTCCTTGACTGTATCCAAAGACATATGGTCCAGATGAAGCAGATTGGGTGCAATGCAGACAGCAAGGTTCCTGGCGTCCATCCTGTTGGAGTCTGCATTCAGGTTCACTTGATGGAGAACAGAAAGGAGCTGCTGCAGCAGGTGGATGTTGGGCCTTGGCAGCCTCTCTGCCACCCTGAGAGAAAAAAAAAAAACACAGAAAGGGATTTTCATTTCATCCTCATCTTGCAGTCACACAAATGTCAGGCGTCTGAATACTTTTGTCCATATAGTGTATGTTAACAATATTTTGCCTAGGCCAACAAAGCATAGGCAGTAGATCTTTAATTAGTTTGACTGGAAATGGATCAAGTGAACAAGGCAATGATTTAGATTACATAATTACACTCTCCAGTTCACTCTTCACTTTGTTTAATAAGGGAAAAAGACTCAAGATGCTGAATAGCTTTAGATGAGACATCAGGCCTTAGTTACAGTAACAAGGTAAAGGTGAGGGAGAAGGTAGATGTCTCATCAGTTATTTGTTCTATTTTTATTTTAAAAAGTGCATGAAATCATCTCCACTATAACTTGTTGGATAAGGTGCAGACTCGGCAAGAATTAATTTAACAATGGAATCTAGTATTGTTTTTATTTTTCTCAATCAGTTAGAAAACTATAACAATTACATTCCGTTTCCGTTACAGTTAACTGCACTAAGCAAATGTCTGAGTCAAAATTGCAGCAACATCACTCCCACAGCCCAGTACACTGGAGTCTTGCCTATTGGAATACCCATCAGGGATGACCTCATTGAGAGCTACACGTTCTGTCTAAATCAGGTTTTGGATAGATTAAGGATATCTATCTCTGCTCATTTTACTTACAGTCTCAGCTCTGCACATCTGTCCTGGATATCTTCCATTCCCATCGCTCTCATCCAGGTGGGGTACAGGAGCACCCCCAGCAGACCACCAGGGATTTGTCTCAGAAAGTCCTGCATTTAATTTAGAGGTGAGGATGGCCTTAATAGTGGCAATCAGATAATTAACAGCAAACAGAAAAACAGAAATTAACACATCAACAGGAAGTGCGGTACCGTTACACAAAGCGACCGGCTACAATGAATTTCCTCATTTTCAGCATAGCATGTTTTTAAACTAAATACCACCTGTGAGTTTTACGTTCATATACTGTATTTGATTATTTTGACTTTGGACTTGAATTTTAGTGGTTACCTTGAGCAGATCAGCAAGCAGAGTGACTGGCTGGTCCTCCATGGCCACGTGAACTCCACTGTTGAGCTGGGCCTTGATGTCAGTAAGGCGCTTGCTGCTCCCGGCCTTCCTGAACACACCCTCTGTAGCAGGGCCCCTCCTCCACAGCTCTGAGAGCACATCCTTACAGAACAGAAAGAGATCACATCAGACTCCTCTCTCTGCTAAACGCTAACCCTAACCACCATCATCACAGTACATAGTATATCCTCTGTTTGCTTTGGTGGTTATATAGATGTTGGTGATGACGGTGACATACCCTGATAGGTTTGGGAAGCCTCTGGTCTCTGTCACAAAGACTGGGTAGTGGCTGCCCAAAAAGCTGGGTCCTGGAGTTTGGGTCTGAGGTTGCAGTGCTGCAGGATTTCTTCTGTAATCGCAAGATCAAATTCCTCCATCGGTTGGCGCCTCTGTTTTCTATTTGTGGGTTAATCAAACCTAGTGGTTACTCATCACACAGTTTTCAGGACGTATTCAATAGTATCAGTTCTTCACATGGTTTTGATGTACACTACTGAGCAAGCCTGGCTTACAGTGTTTGAGCTGTCACACCTTCTTACTTTTGTTATTTCTAGCTGCATAGCAGCAGTGGTGCTTTTCCTTTCACTGTGAGACTATTGAGTCCATAAAGAGAATGTATATGATACATAGTATATGGTACATGAGGATAGCATGTCTATGCAGTACATAAGGAGAGTGTTTGGTATACATAGAGTGTGTGTGGTATGTAAGCACAGTGTGGTAAATAAGGAGTGTGTGTGGCATGTAAAAATGAATTTATTTTCAAACCACTTCTCATACAACTAAATGCAGCCTGAGCATCACAAAGAAATACAAACATTACACAGTAAAACATGAATAGTCTGTATGTTGTTCAATCGGTATATTGTACGGCGCACATGGAGTGGGTGGAGTACATAAAGAGAGAGAGAGAGTATGGTACAAAAGGAGAGAGTGTACAGTATACACTATACATAAAAACCGTGTTTGGTGCGTATGCAGTGTGTGGAGGCCGCCCTATGTGGTTTAAGTTTGAGTTCAGAGAGTCACTTACCACAGGGCTGGCAGGTTCCACTTTCAACGTCACACACTTCCTCTGAGGGGGGCAAAGTTTTTGCGTCACCCTGGAAACATTGAGATGAGGTTAGGCAATGGAGCAGGTAATGGAGTGTTTGATAGTGGCACACTTTGATCTCCTTTGGTCACTCTGCTGGTGAAAATATCATTCTCATCGCAGACCTACAACTATACCCTCTGTCCCTCATAAATCAGCATAAGAGCAGCTGTCAGAATCATCAGACCTTTCCTTGCTGCACAGTTTATAAGAATAATTGATCTGTGTGATGATTGTACCGTCTTTCATACATGACACCTGTGTGTTCATGTTGAAAGAACCATTGGCTTCTCCTTCAGCAACAGTAAATAAACATGTCTGCTGTTTTATATTTGCTGAAAGCTGTTACATCTAAAAGTGATTCATTTGACATATTCTATCTGCCTGTTTGTGTTTTTGGCTGAAAAAGAAAAACAAATGTACTGCTGACATTAAAACGGAATTCCCTCCAACAGTGACTGGAAGCCCACCTCACATTTCTTTCCACTGGGGTTAGGGGTTTTTAGATAGGTTAGGGGTGGGTGGGACCCCTCTTCACTTTGCTTGCAACACCCTGGGACTTGTGTGGGCACCTGTAAGGTACCCAGACAGCGTCAGGGGGATGGGCCTCTCCTCCTACAGTGTTCACCTCTTGATGCAGTGTGGGAGTGGGACTTGTGTGAAAAAAACAATAGTCATGATAGTTGTGCGTGTCTCCCTGTGCCTCTGTGTGGGTTCAGTGGTTGGAGCTGCAGTGGTAGCAAGCTTAATACATAGTTTGCAACTAATAACGTTAGTTAAGTCACTTAAAGGGAGGGAAATGCCAAAAAAAGTCCTCATTTAAAAGACCAAAGGAATGTGAGGCAGAAATAGTGCCAAGGTGAGAACTCACCTCAGTGTGGACACTCAGCACCTTCATGTCTGCAATTTATTGCTGGAGACCTGGATGCAGAACTCTTCTTCAGTTGTTGAAGCTTCCTGAAACAAAACACTTTGCTCACTGATCCTGTCTATTTATTAGTACTGCTATACTCTATATACAGCTGAAGACGTTTTCTATGTAAAAGCTACATGCAACATTCATGAGTACTGCATACTGCGAACACTCTTTCATCAACTGCCAACACAGATTATAATAGGGTCTGCTCTGTCATTATTCATATCTTAAGTGGCATTACTGTGACATTCTGGTTTCATATATAGTGAAAAACATCATATTTGACAGTAATGGTGGACAAACACAGTCTATATTATCTACAGCATAAGTCTTTCAATTCATGACTTATGCTGTGTTCCGCGGGTGTTGTGTAGATCTTGTGTAGAACCCTTTATAGAAAGTCTTTGCAATTTATCTTGCTGTATTAGCTGTATTAGATCTGGACCACCACCAGAACATGACATAAAAAGCTCTGTTCAGTCCATCTGCACTATACTTAAAGACAGAATTTGCGTTTGTCTCTTAAATATGCTTGGTTTGGTGGTCTCCGAAATTACCAATACATTGCTTATATTTACATTATCAACTGTGTCCATATTTTGTCAATTAACTGACAATAATGTAAAATGTATGTCATAACAGTTTCTAATACAAGTCCTTATGCACACACATTTTTGATATCAATAAATATATGGATTGATAAATACACCTAATCTACAGTATATATCTAAATTTATCTATTCTATGTCAAGAAAATATTGGTTGTCTCAACAAAAATTGTTGAGATAAACAAAAACTGCAATTAATGTTTCAATTATGTGTAGAGATTTGGACTGACCTGTGAAGAGTATCAGAGCAGTAGCATTTCACATGTAGCCTGGTTTGCAGAACTGTTCAGCAGAGAGGTCGTAGGCACACTGATCTTTAGTGTCCCTCCCACAGGGTCTTAATGCGCAACACTTGCGGTGGAAAGTGTCACTGACTCAGGAAACAGCATCACTAACTCACCGAAACACCTTCAACTTCCTGTAACCTTGTAGAGCTGCTTATAGAGTCTCTTGCAGAGGTATGGAAAGTGTGAGCTGGGGATGGAAGATCTCTCTCTCCCACTGTCTCTCAGACTGTGGTGGGAAGAAATGTATTGTGCTGGTACTGTCTCTCAGACTGTGACAGGCACAGATACACTGTACTGCCAATGTCTCTCAGGCTTAGAGCTTAGCAGCTCCTCTCCTCCCCTAGAAGGATTGTGAGTTTCTCCTCTTCTGGAAGGTTTTATAATTGGGGAAAATCTTTGCAACTTAGGAGAAGTACACAAAATTTTTCTTGTTTTTCAGTACAAAATATAATGTTGCCATCTCAGTCTTTTAAAGCTGGCATTTTAAGCACAGCCTTTCTTCTTGGGGCAGCTATGTCTGTCTGTAACAGCCTGTCTCTATGGGCCTGTCTCACTGAGCCTGTACCTTGTGAATTCTTTTCATGGTGTTAGTTTTTGTTCCCTGTGTAGCCTACGAGGAGGTATACTCTTTTTAGCACCGGATAGCAAACCATTTTGCCTTATGCTTTTTTTGTTCCCAAATGAGTAATGCTCCTCTCTTTTATAATTTTAGGTGTTTGTTGTACTGTCTTGATGCCTTGTGGAGTTAGCTGGTGTTAGTGTTGACAAGCCCATTTAGGGGACTCAGGTAGAGACTCGTTACAGCTATGGGACCAGCAGGCAGACATATGGACAGGGTCACATTGTGCTAGGTCACGTGAACTATTAATAATGTTTGGGGACTAGTGAGGAAAGTAAGGAACAACACTGGTTTCTACTTCAGTTTCATTTAATAATATCAAATGATGAACTCAACATCTTTGTATATAATTGAAGATCCTGAAACCCGGGGTGGGGTAGGAGGTAAGGTAGGAGGGTGCTGTGTGTAAAGGCAGGTCTGAGTTCAGTTTTGTATGTGACAGAGTTCAGGTTCACTGGAGTGGCAGAGCTAAAAGGAAAGAGAATACACATCCAAATGCAGGAAGCACAGACCAGCTAAAGAACATAACCAGTCCCTGTAATGAGGAAGCAAGGTCTTTGCGCTTTGAGAAGTTCTGTTCATCTTGGAAAGATGTGTTCTTTCAGGCTCCAAACTATACCACTGTCACCAGCAGAGGGAAAGCCTACTTCATATACTACACTATAGACCATTCACCATTAACAGAATGCCGGTCAGATAAATGTACAACACTTTTACATGGCAAAAATAGGCCAAGAAAAGTCACCAAAGATTAATACACCCACCATTATTAAAAAAGCTAAATGACAGATATGTTCATTTAAAATAATGACTATGTGTAGGTCAAGCCTATTTCAACTTCATCTACAGATTTTCTTCAATTCAATGATTTAAAAAGCATTTAATAATTCTTAACCTATAGATTATAGTTATTAATGTTTATTATACTGGCCTGACCCCAGTAACTGGAGCTCTAATGATGGGGTGAAAGGTGTTTGAATCAGACATACAGTGAATGCACATCGTGTGATCCTGCATTTCAGATTTTCTCCTTTAATGCACATCTTACATAACCTGCATGATTAAAATCACAATACATCAATGAATCCAGTGCGCAGAAAAGAAAGTTTTTCATTTCTGTGTCGTCTTTAAGACACGGGTAAGCAGTACTGTACACCTGAACATGGTTTCCTCAGGTTGGGTTTGCCTGGTGAATATACTCAATCCTGCTTTGGGGGAAGTTCGCCAGACATGTCAGCTCTTGTGTGTTGCACACCCCTAGGACTAAAAGAGCAGAAGTGCCCAAGGTGATCTCTCTGGAAAGCTACCCCCCCCCCCCCCCCCCCGAGCCTGGAACATGGTGCATCTAAGCCTGGTGCATCTGAGCCAAAGCCCCATGTGGATTTTCATGGTCAGAAGTATCAGAGGCAGAGAGGTGAGTCTACAGGAGCTGTGCTCTGTACCCTACTCAAAAACAGAGCTAATTCAACACCTGGCAATAGGTTCCATAAGCCAGGAAACACCTTGGTGGTTTACAGCTTTGACCTGTTAGCAGGAGAAGGCTGGTTTTGCACATTGCAATCGGTTGGCGTTAGTCCTGTCGCTTTCTGGCTTTGTGTTTTTAGACTAAATAGAAGACAAAAGGTGGGAAGTCTGTGTATAGCCCAATATTCAAACATTTCAAATGTTTCATGCTCTCTTTCACGGGCCTCTGTCTAATGAACGAACAATCATGTTAGAGTCTAATTCATTTCACATTTGAATCACCTCTAGTCAAGATGTATTGTGATATCAAAGTGTCAAACACCTATCCCAGGGAAGACACAATGCTAATCAGCAAACCTGTCTGGGTTTGGAGGGTAATGGCAACACACCTATGTGGAGAGTCTCTCTGCATTTTGCAATCTGGGGCAGGTCTGGATCATGTGGCCAATCAGGGCCATTCTAGGGGCAGGGCATTCTAGAGTCGCTAGCTTACACACTGATCAGGGCCATTTATGGGGCAGGGCTAGGTAACATGGCCAATCAGAACCATTCTGGGTGGGGCTAGATCATGCCTGCCAGCCAGGGGGGTAGGAAGAGCCCAGTAGTGCCCAGCAGGCACACAAGGATGAACATCCACAGGAAGATGCGGTCAATCACCATGGCAACGTATTTCCAGTCCTCCTTTACCTGGGCATGGAAAAACAAAAGGAATCTGAGTGCAGGCAGGAGAAGGCAGCAATGCTTACAGCATGCTGGACAAGCAACGCACCAGTGCTTGGTCTCTGAAGCTGCATAAGACATTTTTGCTGAGAATAAGGAAGGTTTTGTCTGAGTTTGTGTATGACATCATTTGACATTGACATTATTTCTAGGATCCAGTTAGAAAATATTGCAGAAATCAGATAGGAATACCAATACTAATATCAAGCTGACTGTCACATGAAAGCAAATGTATCAATGGGCAGAGAGAAAGTTTATCATCTTTATCTTTTACATACATACTGTTTCTGATGACAGCTAATAAGCTGTTGTTGTTACCTGGTCTCATATCAGTGCATTTCTCAGGTCTGTGCTGCACTGCAGGCCACTCATAAAGAAGCTGTTGTCATAACTGGTCTCAGGTCAGTGCTACTCACAGAAAAGTCTGCGTCTTCCGCCCTCAGGTGGTTGGCGATGTATTGCACTCCCTCCAGAGCACGCAGGACGCTGGGGGAGAGCGAGTGGGTGGAGTCTGCCAGGCTGCCGATCTCGAAGGCGGGGTGCTGGGCGGGGTCAATCCAGCCCCCTAACTGCCCGGCCACACCCACAAACTGGTGATGCTGGGGCAGGGGGGTGGAGGGGAAGGAAAAAGACGATGGCAGACCCCGCTCCATGTCTTGGGAGTGACGGTCCACGTCCGTCTCTCGGAGCCAGCTCTGGGAGGTGCTGAGACGGGAGGCGCGGCCTTTCCCGGGGGGCGACGCCGATTGGGGCGGGCGGCGGCGCTTTCTGTCGGGGGCGGGCCGCTTCATGAACAGCCAGCGCGGAATGGCGTGCAGGAAGACGGCGTGCACCCAGCGCGGCATCTCGTGCGTGCCCGGCGAGCGGTGGTGCACGTTCAGCACGAACACTGTGACCACGATGGAGAGCGTGACGAAGATCATGGTGAAGAGCAGGTACTCGCCGATGAGCGGGATGACCAGCGAGGTGGATGGGATGATCTCTGTGATGAGGAGGAGGAAGACGGTGAGGGAGAGCAGCACTGAGATGCAGAGCGTGATCTTCTCCCCGCAGTCGGAGGGCAGGTAGAAGACCAGCACGGTCAGGCAGGAGATGAGCAGGCAGGGGATGATGAGGTTGATGGTGTAGAAGAGGGGCAGCCGGCGGATGATGAAGAAGTAGGTGATGTCCGGGTAGATCTCGTGGCAGCAGTCGTACTTCTTGGTGTTGTAGGTGCCCACAGCGTTGACGATAGCCCACTCGCCGCTCTCCCAGTAGTCCTTGAGGTCCACCGTGTTCTCGATGCGCTCCAAGTCGATCTTGGCCTTATCGTAGGTCCACGAGCCAAACTTCATCTTGCAGTTCTGCTGGTCGAAGGGGAAGAAGGTGACGTCAATGCTGCAGGAGCTCTTGTAGATGGCTGGGGGTACCCAGCGCACCATGCCCGTGTGGAAGAGGTGAGCCTTGGTCATGTGAGTCACAGCAAACTCGCCATCCGCACTGAGGACAAAAACAAGCCACCTAAAATTATATTTGCCACACTGCAGCCGCACTGCACACAGCACCACAAGGGGCAGGGAAACAGAGTCATTCATATATTCATATGTAACTATGTGCTCAAGCTACTCAGAATTTCACCAAGTGCTCACAGTTGCCAGTATCAATTTGGCACAGCAACCCAACTGTGTGATGAAGAGTCCAGAAGAAATAAAAAACTGGACTCTATTTCTTAGCATTAATTTAGTCTCTCCTTCCCAGCATTAAAGCCATGCTAACACTAACCTAACTCTAGTTATACTCTTGGTTATACTCTTACACACTTTATTACTATTACTATTAGGAACAGTATTTTTTATTGTATAACTATACTATGAAATGGATGTGTTTGGTTGCCCGGTCCCATGTCACAATGCCTTGCTTTTCAGATCCAAGTGGAAATGTGAGTGAAATATCTTATTAGCTCCTCCCTTACGCAATCAAATCTAGTTACATTACATCCCATAACCTTTGTGTGTGCATGCTTTTGTATGGCCCAGTAACGTCATGTCATGTATTCGCGCAGTTCAGAAAGCTAATGGTACTCAGAAGAATCATTTGATATTCCTGTTTTGTACAGTTAGAATCAGAATTTGTACAGCATTAAACCCAAATTAGGTCAAATTAGTGTAATTGCCATGTCTAATTATATTATATGGAGGACCCAGAGTTTTGCTTCACTTGTTAAATTGCATGAATTTCAATTCTCCACTACCAAGAAGTTGATACAGCCTCAGTTTCAAGCCACTTTTTTAAATCAATTATCCCACTATGGTACCTCAGTCATCTCAATTACTCATTTAATTACCATGAATTAAGAGCATAACTATGAAGACTAAAGGTGATGTTTGCCCATTGACCCCATCATATAGCCATAAGCCATTTTCTTTCGCCAGACAAACAACACAGCAATAAACTAACATGTTCGCCAGGAATAGGTATTCAGAATAGCTATTCTTTGAAGCAGTGGGAAAATGCTGACTTCAGAAAATGGGTCCAGCAACATGTGAACCTGTTTACATGCTTGTTTAATTTTTTTTCTGATCAAGCTTATCAAGGGGAATGTTTGTGCAGATGCATGTACCTGCCAAATAATTAACGACATCCTGCAGCTGTGCTGCTTTGTTTAGTACCATTACTTATATTATATAATATTATATTATATAATATAATATATATTATATAATATAATATTATTATAATATATAATAACCTACTCTCAACAGCACCTTCTGTGAATAAACACTGCACACTTTCCCACACCATTTGTCCACCGAGTCTCCTTCTACCCCAACATGCTGGAACGGAACCAGGGTGGGATGTACCAATATTATATTATATTCACTATTTCAGTAAAATGGCACACTCACTTGTTATACAGAACTATGTCAGGCACCCAGATCAGTTCCGAGGGCACCCTTATAGACGTCACATTGTCGTAGTCAGCGGGGTTCCATCGGAGCTTGTAGTCATTCCACTCCTAGGGGAAAACATTTTTTTTTTTGGTGGTTGCTGACATTAACAAAAAATGCTGTGTATGTGTGAGACATTTAAAATGTACTGCCTGCTTAAATCAATTTGCTGAATTAAAGGATTTTAGAAACAGTAGAAAGTTTAAAAAAGCCTAGAGGCTACAGTGGCTTGGGGGTACTTAAAGCTTGAATAGCTCACCTGTTTCAGCCAAACATTTGTGGTCATCATCTGGTTCTTCTCATCCTGTTTTTTTTTGGGGGGGGGGGGGGGGGGGGCGGTGTTGTACCAGAAAAAAAGTGAGGTTCAAAACAAGGCCAAGAAACAGACAGAGCATGCAGTGACATATAAAAGCCATCGTCCTCATGAACAGCAGCAGAAATAACCGACACAGCTGGCTGGCTTCCTAGAAATGATGTTTTGTTTTCTTTAAGCTGTATTGAATAACTATTAGCTTCAGTATTACTTACATTTTCACTCAATTTGTTTGAATGCTGTAGAATGTACGATGTGACGGTCTGCATTCAATAGGTACACAGGAAATTGCTCTCTTGTTTAGTAAAGACCTTTAATCAGGATGACTTCCACATCACAATTCTCACATAATACTCATTTTTACAGCTATTTGCTTTATTTCCCATATAGCTACTACAATAACTTAAAGGACACATTCATATGAAATCTATTTCCACAAGTGTCATTTCTTTGGCAAGACTAACAGATGAAATCATTTCACAACAGCAATTTGGTGACTGCAATTTTGCATGATGATAGCTTTGCTTCAACATTACAAGGAACGACTTTGGTTGAGAGATGTGAGCCAACTCTTAAATCAGCTATCAGTTTTTTCCTTTGCGTTCAGTTATTTGGCTTATGAACTCACCACATCGATCAGCTGAGCAATGGAGAGGCCAAACTTTACAATGACCACATCAGAGATGTTAGCAACTGGCCTGGACCATCTGTTGTAGCCGATGAAGAGCTTTTTGAAAAGCTTATCCTCTGCATGAGCATGGGCCCAGTTATCACAGAGTGCTACGGGATAATAAAGGAAAGCAACACACAGAGGCAGTGTTATCCGAGAGACCTGTTAATGGCCATACGTTCTTCTTGCAAACCCGACAATTTCCACTTACAATCTAAATGCCCCTGTGAGGCTGGATGAGTACTACCTCAACAGCCATCACTGGAAGACATCCAGGGTAAAATTATTAAAAATAATAAAGCCGTGAGACACCATTTGTTTGAACACACAAGGAACCAAAGCCCTGTGAAGCTCATTGGCCTGTCTTCACTACAGTATAATCAACTAAATTCGTTCTCTGGGGCTCATTTTGAAATACTGTTGACTTATTTTCTTTAAAAGCTTAAAAGCTTTCTTTCTCTACTCTGGCATTATAGTTAAATGCTAATTCAAAGGTAAACCACTGAGTGTATTCACAAAACATCTCAAGGTCTTCTATAACAATTTTTATCTGTGACAACAAGCATGGAACAGATCACTGCATTCATTGAAACTTTTTAGAGAATGAGTGATGAGTTATGAGTTATGACCTGGGCTCAAAAGAATAAAGCCTGACTATATTAAATTAACTTAGCTGACATTGGGCAGAAAGGAGAAATGGTGTTAAATAAAGTCAATCACCATGCTATTTTGGACCTTGCAATATTAATATAAATTATAATTAATTATAATATACAATATATATAATATATTTTTTATATTTATATTATATAATTATAATATACATCTATGTGGTTAACATTTGTAAGAGTGTCAAAGAAAGAGTAAAAATATATATAGTTCATTTTTCTGCTTAATCACACATAATAATTTTCTGAGAAATCAACAAAATGATAAATAAAAATGGCTGCAAAAATAGAGAAAGTAATGCAGTGCTGTGACTAGTGAGGTAGCAAACCACCAGCATGCTCTGAGTAATGAGGAATACTCTGAGGATATGATAAAAGACTCTCCTTTATTGGCTGTTGATTTTTAATATTCTGCTTTGGTAATTCATTCAATTGACTTGTGTCTCATTTGTTCTAACTTTGTCTGATAGCAGATTTTATACTATATTCTACTATATAAGTATATATTTATACTTATTCTACAAATAAATTAACATTACTGTATAACTAACTCCTTGGATGACTTATATAAACCAACAATTCAATAATCATGATGTGCCGCAGCCTTCCTTTATAGTCATGTCTTTGTGAACTTGTATATTTCGCTGCTCTGTACAAAGATTAAACATAAAATAAACCATTCACACCATTCATGTTTGTAGTGAAAATAGAGAGACGTGTACCGAATTAGAACGGTTTATTAACCAATGCTCCCTGCATATTCCAACTGTACTGCATGGGACCTGTTAAGAGACGTGGATGAGCTATATGAGTTTGGCTTGTACGATATCCATGAATGGGTGAGTTTTCATGTATGTTTTAAACACCTGACTTCGTAATACTTTTCAGGTCTGTACGCTACGATGTGCATTGCCATAATTGATCAATACAGAAAATGATTGCAATTATTTTAACAACTTCATTTGCAGACGACCTGGGTAAACCAACTACACACTAGCGAGTCAGTGTCAACCTTATTCAAAACTACAAAAAAAAAAATCTAAATAATAAATTTTGTGAAAACATTTCGAAGCGTTCAAGTCTTGCTGTCTCGAAAGCCACCAAGACTGAGTCAATTGCGGCCAGCAATTGTAGTATCCATTGTAGTATATAATAGTAGTATCTTGTAGTATACATATTGATAACTTCGTAGTTTGCGCCTGGAGGCAATGCAGAAATATGATCACTTACCTGACTCCGATAAGATGACACAGCAGATCACCGCAGACCTGACGGAAAACCAACAGGTTGAATTACGCGCCATCCAGCTGCAGGAGAAAAGTGACAGTTTCTTCCGAAACCAGCACTTTGATTCACTGATGTTTTGTCTTTGCTATGGCATGGCGATCTGGGCATTGCTTTCCTTCCGACAATCTTGGCCACAGTGCTGTTCTAGTCTCATTTTCTTCAATGCGACACACATAACTAGAACTATTTGTAGATGTATTAGGCATCGAATCATGCTGTACGTTTGATTTTGGGGGCGGCGCCATGGGAATATACGTTCTTACAAGACTTAATACAGAAACTTTAGCGCAGTTTGTGAAAGACGTTCAGTGGCGGCGGGCGAGCTGGAAACAGGGAAGCCTGAACGCTACCTTTAAATCTATCATTACTTTTAACCTGTTCCTTCTTGATTAACAATGAAACAAATCATTCACGGAATAATTGACACCAGTGCTGTAATTAGAATAAATGATTATACTCGCGAAGCACCGCAGATTGTCTGAAATTTGTGTGCTATTGCGAAAGATACAGAATGAGATTGTTTAATTAACAAGGATGGCAATTTGAATAATTAAGTGGCAAGTAATCCCAAAGCTTTCTCTTAAATGTTTCACATTATAGCTTTTTGTGTTACAAAATTCAAATTACAAAACGGAGCTAAATTTAGTAATTACAATCAATGATTAATAAACACCGCATTGTCTGTAGTGTGTGCTTCCGAAAGCTACAACGTGAGATTGCTTAATTAACAAGGACGGCATTTATCGATTTAAATTACGGTAAATGCTCATGACACATCACAGCTTGTGCGAGGTTTGTGTTCTAAACGTTATTGCTCATTGCACTCAACCTAGCCCAAAAGTTTATTCTCAGTAATTTAAAACGATTTAAACTAAATTTAGCTCCGTTTTGTAATTTGAATATGTGCAACCCAGTAATATCGAGAAATGTCTGAGACGCGTAACTTTGAAATGTATACGTGGTCAACAGTAACTGTGCTGAAATAAACTTGACCTGATGTTAAGATCAAAACAAAATAAATTCCATCTGTTTCAGGGCGCAAAAATGTTTGACTCGACACATAATGCTCCTAGCACCGGTATGGCTGGCGGTGATTGCTTTGCTTCAATACTGATTTATACCTTTTGCGGATTAAAGTGCCTTCCAAAACTTAAATTTCAAAGCTTCAAACACACGTTTGATCACAACTAGCAAACACATCTACAAAGAAATGTAAGAAGGCCGCAAAGACATAATGTAGTCTATATTCCTTTCTAAAGGCATCCAAGAAGAACTGAACTGAAAGATTTTCTGTAATAACCTACTTCAGATCGGTTTCTATGTTTTCGATGCTCAAAGCCTGCCACTTAATTGAACCAAACATTCATTACAGTGTTCAAAAGCTCATTTTTTTACGTCTACAGATGTTAAATATTACCAACTGAGTTTGAAGACGCAAGGAAGGAAGGTCAAACGGTCTGGTAATTTGATTTTTTTTCCTCCGACCTAGTTCGATCCAAACAGGTGTGAAGGCTGTCAGGGAGAATGCGAAGAGATGAAAAGTTCTCGTTTTGACCGAGTGTGCCGTTAATTTGCATTAACAATGCTGCTTCTGCAAGGAGTTAAACGCAGTGACTTCGAGACATTTAGAAAGGTTTGCATAAAATTACATGTAATTCCATCCCATGCCATCGCATAGGGCGTTCTTGGCAATGCATTTGAATGACAGAACATTGGGTTGTGTTAAGATCTAGCAGCTACATGCATCACATCTGAATAACCTGACAAAGAAGGAAAGGATCGTGCGGCATAATTCAGGAAAAAGTGCACAGAGCCAGATTGCAATTACTTAACGTGAGCGCTAGAGGGCAGAAAAGTTGAATATACGGGTAGACTGTTAAATTTAGGCACATTTATTCAGTTGACAGATACTCTAATTCAGAGCAATTTACAAAAAAGTGTATTCAATAGGGTTAGGCAATTAGTTCCATAGACAGTGAATTATTAGAGCCATCCTTTAAATATAACACTATTGTATGAGACATTGCCACAAATGTAATCAGACTCTCAAGCTTTCAAGGTACCAAGTTTGTGCCACCTCAGGTTTCTAGCACCACAAAGTTTTTACTGCTGAGCTACTGCTGATGCTAAACCTCATACTGTCAGGCTTTTGCCTTCAGTGCTTAGAAGTAAAGTTTAGTTTTACCACTGAGCTTTTACCTGTTATGAGGGGGAGGGGGTCAGAGTTAGTTAGGACTCATTCCTCCACTTAGGGGCTGGGGTAAAAAAAGCATGCCTGAGATGAGCAACCCTTCCAGGAGGACACTATTAGGTGTACAGAGGTAGCAGAGCTATGTAGTCTGGGGGCGGGGGGGGGGGGGGGGGGGGGGGGGGGTTAGTGGGTGATGACGAGTGATTGTAAGGGGCTGTACTTTTGTAACGGTTGAGAACAAGTTTTAAATTTTGCCTGATCCATGAATAGTAACCGATGAGAGATGAGGGGAGGAGTGACATAGCAGTATTTTGATTGGTTGTAGATCAGTGTAGATGCTGGAGAGGCCTGGTAGTGCTTGCAGGGACAGGCATCAAGTAGAGAATTGCAGTCTGGAGCACACCATGGCCTGGACAATGGATTGTGTACTGCACTGAACAGGGGATTGAATAGCTGTGAACAACATTTCATACAGATACATTGTTATGGGTATGAAAATAATGGAACAAGATAGTAATAATCCACATTTGCATTATTATAATTGTTGTTGATATTATTGTTTTTATTTTAATCTGAAAATTAACATTAATCTATGAGAACTATATATAATACAAATGGTTACAAAGGCAAGGGATAGCTTGCTGATCTTCGTAGAGCAGTCAAAGTTACAGTGGTAGTTGCAGTTTATCTCCAGATTATAATTACATCACAATCTTTTCATTCCATCTAAAATTCAAGAAATCCATTCAGAAGTCATGCAAACACTAGACATACCACTGATCCAAAGCAAACCGATTCTGACCCCAGATTGGCTAGAACTAAGAATATCACACATTCTGGTTCTACAGACTATTTAAGTAGCAGAACTCAGGGTTTCTGGTAATGTAACTTTAGGTTTAACAATGCAGCACCGAATGTTAAGCATATAGTCTGCCTTCTTAGTTTTAGACAGCTGCATCATTCCTGTTATGGTCATCCAAAATGTGATTTCTCCTGAAGTCGAAGAGTGTAAACATGCATAACTAAGTGCAATGCATTTTTACTTATAAAGATAGGCAGATAAACTAGTCTTAGATGACTAATTTGGACACCTATCCCCAGTGACTTACAGATCTGTTCAAATCACAGGGCTCTATCCAACCTTAATATCCAAATGATGGATATTAAGGATGAAGGAATTTAGGGCTATCTCCATTGTTAATCACACCGCCCCATTAGTCTCCCAGTTGTGTCCATTGATAAAATATAAGCAGTAGAGATGTAATCGATAGTAAATTTGGAGTCGTAATATCATCACGCAATGCCAACGCAAGTATGTGCCTGTCTTTTTCTATGGGAGTGTCTGAGTGAATTCGTGATTCAATAAGGCAGTACAAAACTTTGCACCATTAGACAGTTTTTTTTTTTTTTGGAAATTCAGGCGATATAGTATGTCTTCCTGTAGCGTACTGGGAGAGTCCGCCCCGTTGACCTCAGAAAGAAAGGAAAAGAAAAAACGCCATAAAAGCGGCACCAGCTTCAGCAGTCACTACGGACTTGTACTGCTCCGCCGACGCCGATTCTGTGTTTTAATTCTAACAAATGGCAGCGAGAAAGGTTGTTATTTTCGATTTATTGGGATGCGTTCAAACTCCCCGTCCTCGTCAGATTTTTCGGAAATATGAGGAATCCCTTGGGCTGCCGAGGTAAGACGAGTTGGTGAATCAAGGTGGAAGTTAAAAACTTCGACCTCTAAAACTGAATATGCAGACGTCCCTCATGTTTGCCAGTGTAGTGCACTTTGGACCGACAACCTCGGATAGATTACCTGCCCTCCTGTTTTATGACGCCTGATCAGATATTAACTGTGAATTGTAGATCCTGGTCTACAGTACCAGCTACGCATGCACGAGTGATCAAGATTTGTGCGCAGTCTAACAGGCTGAATGTTTTAAAACATATCAACTCGGTTTCGTAGATACTCCTCTTGCGCGTTACGGCGAAGTTAGTATATACAAAAATACATTTTGAAACAGCCGTGTGAAGACGCGCGTCCCAGTTGCATTCTTCAGCACAATGATTTAGAATGCTAAAATTCATGGTAGACTAGAATCACTTCTGTAGCAGTGAAAATCTGATGTGATCGCCTGAGTTGTTCATGTTTGTTATGGGAAAGGTGAACAGGGTATTATTCAACGCCGTGTCGAATAATACCCTGTTCCATACCTGTACCATACCCACATGCGTATGACATACTCGCAGACACACATATGAAACCCTCGCACCTTCATATGAAACGCTCGTCGCACACACGAAGCTCTTGAACATATGCCTATACTGTTACCTTCGCACACTTACACATGAATCTATGTATGATGTATGTATGTATCTATCTATCTATCTATCTATCTACACGCACACACATAGTTCGGACCAGGTAAGGGGTGTTGAGGTGCCAGGAGCTTGGTTGGATTTGAGCCATCACTAGCAGATCATTGGTGATTCTGAGGTTTTGTTGGCTGCAGGCATAGCAGGAGAGGTGCATTGCGCGTATGTTTATAATGAGGATGATCACACCGTATATACAGTATTTTTGATGGGGATAATTGTACCTATATTTGTGGCGATGATGACCAGTTCACACATATTTATGATATGGCTGAATTTCTCAGGGATTTCGTCTATGAGACGGTCGAGAAGCGCCCTGAGAGCGCTTTGCACAGAGCAGAGAAGGGGAGGCTCACCTTCACTCAGGTAAGATGTCATTTCACATGTTGTTATTGTCTTATGTTTTGTGTTTTCAGAGTTCCCAGTGTTAATTTTAATCCTAAAAGTTAACTAACAATAGCAATTCTGCAGTGCTGCATCATTATTATTACTGCAGTTATCTTCGTTATGGGGCCAGTTCTGATTCTGGAGTGCTGAAGGTTTTTTTTTTTTTTTTTTGGGGAGCCTCTGGTATGACAAGGGGACCCTAGCTATCCTGCCCATCCCCACAGCAGCAGAAGAAAGTCAGTTTAATCTGCTACTGTGGGATCCCGT
Organism: Megalops cyprinoides; assembly: GCF_013368585.1. Lineage (NCBI taxonomy): Eukaryota > Metazoa > Chordata > Actinopteri > Elopiformes > Megalopidae > Megalops > Megalops cyprinoides. The sequence continues at coordinate 11,434,873 of NC_050594.1, forward strand.
TTATTGTCAGGGGATGACATAGCCAGTGTCAAACCCTGGCAGAAGTGAGCAGCCAGCTCTTGGAACGAACACCTTTACTGACTGAGCCATTCAAGAACCTCTACCTAATTATTATTTTTTTATACCCCATTATTAATTTTTTGGCTAATTGCATACAATCTTAATGTTAAACACACCTGACACTGTGGCAGACTTTTTAATATACCTTTTTGTGTGTGGAATGTTTGCACAGAGAAGACTGACTTAAGTGTCAGGTCAGAATGTGCATATCATGGTAACAGATGAGACACACTCTCATTTCAAGCAAAATGCTCTGAATTTGGGACGGCTGCCCCAATGTGTGTCTCCCAAACAGGCTCGTTAAGAGGCCCGTGTCTGAATTTGCATAGTAGTACCAGAACTCTTTTGGTTTATGCACCTGTATCTCAAGTTTGAATCAGCCTCAGAGAAATAAATGGTAAAACAATAACACCCTTATCACCAAATATTTCATGTCCAGGATCTGTTTCTGTGGTGTCTTTTCTTCAAACCACTTCGTAACCACAGATCTATTTGTTGATAGTCTGGTTTTAGACATGTCATCTGTTTGTGTATGTGTATTTCTCTCTCTCTCTCTCTCTCTGTCTCTATCTCTCTCTCTCTCTCTCTCTGTGCATGTGTGTGTATATGCTGTGTCTTGTAGATGATTTCGGAGTTGGAGGCAGAGTTTCAGAAGGGAGCATCCGATGAGAGCGTGTCTCTACCCCCCCAATTCTCGGTGCAGAAGCTTTTCGAGGACGCCAGAGAAGCTGTGAAATTCAACACCACAATACTTGAGACTACTGCCAAGCTGCGTCATCATGGTAACACAATTCCACAGAAATGCTTCCAGACATGCGTTTCCTTGTTTCCAGTTATTTCAAATTCCAGTGATATCTGTAAAGTTTGGAAGGAAGAACTCATAACAGAAATAAAATATTAAAAAACAGTGCACTGAAATCCCTCTAAATGAGGATGCCATACTGCTTTATTCTTAAATACAACTTTAAATCCTTAAAACAATTTCTCCTTCAGAAATGTTGAAAATAAATCCATTAGAAGTAGTATGTTTGTGATGATATTTAGTCATGCTTTGTAGTCACCACAACCTGTCTAGAGAGTAATCACAGTCTTTATTTAGTATGAATTTATCATCATAGTTTCATTAATGTTTTGGCTGTTTTGATTCTTAAATAAATATTTTTCACTTTATTGACGCTGAATTATTGTTTTATGCGTTTCAAAGCAGTATAGTGTGTGGTATTGCTCTTGGAACTCACTGTGAAGTTTAGTGACTGTTATCAGAATAGCCTAACTGAAATATTCATCACAAAGCATGTTAGTTTCAAAGGTTTTGTAAAATATATGTCTGTCATGCTGGCATGTGGTGGAACTTTATTTTTGCTGACCTATGAAAATGATGACGCTCAAAACTTCATAACAATGGAAATTTTTCAACTCTGTTTATTATTTTGTGTATGAAAATATTTCCAGGCAGAAACCTTGTGGCACTAAATATATTTGGGACGTGTATCAGCTGATCCATGACTTCTTTGATATTTTAAGTCAAGAAGCCACTTTAAAGGTTCAGTGAGAGCAGTGAGGTGAAGCTCCCTTTCCCTTTGTTCATGTTTCCCAATGCCAGTCCATGAAATGATAATGAGTGATTGTGGTGTAATGGGCACGCCTTTCCTTGAAGGCATTCGCACGTGTGTGCTGGCCAATACCTGGATGGATGACTCTGCCCAGCGTGAGGGCACTGCCAGGATCCTCTCAGTGCTGCATGGCCATTTTGACCTCATCCTGGAGTCCTGCCATGTGGGTGCCCGAGTCCCTGAGCCGGCCATGTTCAGCCTCGCGTTGGACCAACTGAGTGTCGCACCCCAACAGGTACGAGTGTGTCTCACTGCAGGAGAGCTACTGTAGAACCTGGAAAGGTTTATGATGATGGCTGTATTTCTTTGGTAAGAGGCAGCATTGCTTATAGTAGAATGTGACTGTATTTCTTTGGAAATATAGAAAGAGGCATTCAATAATTAGAAGACTTCAATATTATAGAAGGAAGCATAGCCTACAGTAGAATGCAGCTGTATTTTTTGTAACTGACTAAAATCTGCATTTGGTGTGAATGGCAGGTAACTGCAGGAGACCCTCTGTGTAACTATTGATATCAGATGAAATCCATAGATATCATCTGATATCTACAGATTACAGATTTGTACTTCAGACTAATTGCATGCTGTCCACTATTGCACTGGTGTTCTTAAATTTATCCTCATAACTCATGTTTTTTCCATTTCCAACTGCATTTTAGAGTCATGAAGACCTGTATATTTTATCTGATAATATCCCAGCCAACAACACAGGCTGCATCCTGCTTTAACAGTAGTAGCTTAGTTGGTTGAGCTTTTGGAATGTAAACAAAAAACTTAACCAAATCAAAGCCATATTTGGAGATAGTAAATAGTGAAAACATTACGTGTCCAATGCTTTTGAGGTAGAGGAAAGTGTTTTTCAAAATGAATAGAAAACTTCAGCATTTGTAGGACTTCAGTTGTACAGAATTTGTAATTAAATGTGAAAGGCAAGCGTTCAGCAGAGTAGCTACTAAGTAACACATCAGCAAACATGTTGTCATTTTTTTGTTTGTTTTGCTTGTCCATTTGATTTATGTGTTTCAGCTCAGCACTTACTGTATTTATAAGAGGCAGGATATCCTGCAACTGGAAACATTTGGTTTAAATATTTTTTGTTAGTATTGTTCAATCTCCTTTTTTTGTTTCATATGGGGAAAGCCACATGCATAACATACTCTTGTCATTCAGTTAGCTGAATTAGCTGAGTCTTTGCTTTTTGTATTAAGTGTTGTCTAATCACACAATGACGATGGATATCTGGTGACCACAAGAGCACAAATGGTAATGGTGATTTCAGGTGGCCTGGCTGAGTGCTGTTGAGCCAAACCTGAAGGCAGCTCAGGACATGGGCATGAGTGCAATCCTGGCTGAAGATACAAGCGAAGCTCTGAAGAAGTTACAGGTCCTTCTGGGTGTGGAGGTAAAGAAATTCAAAGTGGTCACTGAAGCGTTCAGTGAAGCATTCACCAAAGTAAAGGGTTGATAATGGGATTTGGTTGTGGCATTGATGGAGAAGCTTAAAGTTAAGAAAAATTTTTAAATTAAGCATTTAAATTGAGATATGTTTATGTGTGTTGACTATGAGAGCAATACAATTAACTTGGTCTTTGTCGTGAGGCATTTGAACAATTAAAGAGGATTTGATAACATACACTGACCTGGAAAAGAACCATCCCTGTGTTTATGCATGGACTGTCAGTACTATCAGTCACATTAGACACACTCCTCCTGTGTGGCTTTGATTCCCACGGTCTGTTCCTTTATGCAAAGAAAGCATTGATTTTCTTGTGTTTATCTTGTGTTCTGTAGCTGTTGGGTTCTGATATGCGTCCCATTTCCACTAATCCTGAAGAAGTTGCTCATGGCTTTGTCACCATTAAGGTAACACCTGACGCCAAACCCACCCACTGAAGTCTTTTTCCTTTTTTCCTCCTAACTCTTAGCTTTCCTCTAGGGCCAATTTAAATAAAAACCTTCCTCAGTGACCCATGCTCTGTATTGTCACATAAATGTCATTTCAGATCCTAATATATAAGAAGAAAAAAGCAGTAGATTAACTGTAAGTTCTTGCTAGAGCGGTTGACATGTTTCTCTCAATGTCAGGAAAGACCAAGCCCAAATGCCTCTATCTCAGCCAAATAAATGGCAAAGTTCAACAGATAAAGCTCTAGATAAACACAACATACTCACATTCAGGGAGCAGTGGAGTGAGAGGAAGCTCTGAAGTCATGTTTATTCCAGAGTAAACAGTGGGGTGTGGCTCACTGTGTCTTGCCAACACTGTTTTAATAATAAAAACTATACTTATACAGTGCTTTTTATACATTGCGATTCAGATTGCCTTCTGAAAGATTCAGACATGAAGCACAACCAGAAGGAAAATAGGATAAGTTGAGAAATGCATCAAAATAAGAACACAATAAAGCTATAATAATAAAGACAACAAAAGTTGTGTAAAATGTATTAAAATACATTAAAAAAGCACAGGTTACAAAGAGACACTGCTTCCCTTGAGAAACATTGGGGTTTGTGAACCCCCTGAACATAAGCTAATTACATTACCTGACAGCTAATCATCTGAATGGCTGTCCTTTTCACTGTGTTAATTTTTAAAATGGTTTAAAATGGTTTTTAAAATGTAATGGGACATAAAAGTGTTGTACTCTATTCGTGGCCCTTCAGGTACTGAAATAAAAGGTAGAGTGCTCCAACTCCTCCTGTAGACTCCTGTATTTTTCAGAAATTTTAGTGCTTGTTTGTGAGAACAGTGTAGTGCAAAGTCCCGAAAGTCTGAAAGTGGACCCAGTTCATGTGATGATGCCAAGTGAATGAACTTGTCTGCGGGAATAATTAGAATGAATAGGGAAGTGATCGTGCTATGCCAGAACTCTGTTGCCTAGCGTCCTTAAAGAACCATGTCTGCCCCTCTCCAGCCCAGGGTGACCACCGGCTGCTTCCCCTGAGAAACATTGGGGTTTGTGAACCCCCTGAACATAAGCTAATTACATTACCTGACAGCTAATCATCTGAATGGCTGTCCTTTTCACTGTGTTAATTTTTAAAATGAAATGGGAGATAAAAGTGTTGTACTCTATTCGTGGCCCTTCAGGTACTGAAATAAAAGGTAGAGTGCTCCAACTTGACCACGATGTGTTTTTGACTTAATGGTTTTACTTGCTAATGTTTTCCAAAAAATTACACAACATGTACATTACATTTATCAAAGCCTTTGAAATCAGCATTGTCTATAAGCATAATCATATAAAGACTCCTGTATTTTTCAAAAATTCTAGTGCTTGTGTGTGAGAACAGTGTAGTGCAAAGTCCAGAAAGTCTGAAAGTGGACCCAGTTCATGTGATGATGCCAAGTGAATGAACTTGTCTGCGGGAATAATTAGAATGAATAGGGAAGTGATCGTGCTGTGCCAGAACTCTGTTGCCTAGTGTCCTTAAAGAACCATGTCTGCCCCTCTCCAGCCCGGGGTGACCACCGACTGCTTCCCCTGAGAAACACTGGGGTTTGTGAACCCCCTGAACATAAGCTAATTACATTACCTGACAGCTAATCATCTGAATGGCTGTCCTTTTCACTGTGTTAATTTTTAAAATGAAATGGGAGATAAAAGTGTTGTACTCTATTCGTGGCCCTTCTGGTACTGAAATAAAAGGTAGAGTGCTCCAACTTGACCACGATGTGTTTTTGACTTAATGGTTTTACTTGCTAATGTTTTCCAAAAAATTACACAACACGTACATTACATTTATCAAAGCCTTTGAAATCAGCATTGTCTATAAGCATAATCATATAAAGACTCCTGTATTTTTCAAAAATTCTAGTGCTTGTGTGTGAGAATAGTGTAGTGCAAAGTCCCGAAAGTCTGAAAGTGGACCCTGTTCATGTGATGATGCCAAGTGAATGAACTTGTCTACAGGAATAATTAGAATGAATAGGGAAATGATCGTGCTGTGCCAGAACTCTGTTGCCTAGCGTCCTTAAAGAACCATGTCTGCCCCTCTCCAGCCCGGGGTGACCACCCACTTTGTGGATGTGGGGGAAGGGCCTGCAGTTCTTCTGTGTCATGGCTTTCCAGAGAGCTGGTTTTCCTGGAGGTACCAGGTGAGATTCAACTTTACTTAATAACTTTGTGGCAGTGTCACAACCTGCTGGATCCAAATGGAGGCAGGGCCACCACTATATCGGAACACTATGGAGATAATTTAACAGTCACTGTACACCGCATCTTCCTGATCTATGTGCATAGTGTAGCTGTGAGGGGTGTAGTTTTCATAGCACAATTGGGGGTACATGATGTGCAGTGTCAATGCAGCTTTTTTAAAGGGCATTTAGGAGGTCATTTTATGTGTTCATATTCACTTGTATGCGCTTTGCGCTTCATTCATACAACACTGCTGGAACTTACTGGGACTTACTTGAAATTTAGATATAACACAGGCATATTCAGTCACTGCCCTTGACATTTGTTCATGCACTAATATGGGGACTTTTCGTTCAGTTATAATATTGATAGTACTGCTGTTAACACTATAGATCATATTTGCTATAATATTTGATAAACTGAACTGATAGCATTATTGATATGTCGCTTTAGGTGATACCCAAAAGATATTTGCTAGAAAGGAGCATCACCAGCATACTGTTTTAATTAAAGCATTAAAAGGAAGCAGCTACAACATGACACAGAACTTAAATGTACATTGTCATTCCAAATGCATTATGCATCAACAACAGGCCCTTTCTTTCTAGGGAAAGAATAGGACAGATGAAGACTAAAAATTCAGTTATATTTTCCTCTTTCAGATCCCAGCTCTGGCTGATGCAGGCTTTAGGGTCCTGGTGCCAGACATGAAAGGTTATGGTGACTCTACAGCACCCTCTGGTAAGTGGATCTAACTCCTGGTGAAAGAGGCTAGCAGAGGGGCTTATTAAGATCTTATTCAAAGGAACTGGGAAGGAGAAATGTTAGGCAAGTTTATGATTACTAATATATAATGTATTTATTCATGTGTGTCAGACATAGGGGTGCAGATGAAAGGATGAGCTTATTAGTAGCTTTGATAAAATATTTTTCATTCTCAGTCATTACCAATGAAGTCTCCTGGTTTATAGAAGAATATAATATTTGGTAGAAGTTCAGCTCAGTGTCCTTAGGGCATTATATAGAGGGATTAAATGCTGTATTTCCCCAGAGGGGAAGAACACCATTGAGTGGATGGCATGTGCATTGTTTTTGTATAAAAGAATTTAAAATTATCATCTTTTCCTTTACATGGGTAATATTTTTTCCCTCATTAGTGATATTTCTGGCGTTCACAAGAATTATACAGTAATGGCTTATGTTGAATTGCTGGTGTGGGCTATGTTTGAAATCTTCTCTTCTTACAGACATTGAGGAGTATTCTCAGGAACAGATCTGTCAGGTATGGACTTGCACACGCGTATACACACACACACACACACACACACACAAAGCAGCACAAATGTGAGAGAGCAGACAAGGAAGGTCAGATCGGCCATTACTTTGCTGTAAACTGTACAGCATTAAACCAGCACATGTCGTCATGTAGGATAATGGTTATGGCCTTAGTATTGCCACTAAGTGATTATAGGTTCAAATGCTCATTGTGGGACTACTGCAATTAGTATTGCTCTTTGATTGTTCCAGTAGATGTGCACAGAAACTATGAGTTGGATTAAGGTCTGAATTGTTCAGGTGTTTTAACCCATTAGATGAAATACATGCTTTAATGATGGCGCTGAGAATTGTGGTTTAGCAGCTTGGTAGTTAGACTGAATTACGTGTTAATGCTAGGCCAGTGCTGAGGTAATTAATGTAATTTTCTTTGATTAGGATTTTTCTTTTCATTTGTTTTTAGGATTTGGTGACCTTCATGGATAAATTGGTAAGTTTAACATTAATGATTTTAAAATATTTGATATTACTTCAGAATGCACTCTGCGAAAGTTATCTTAAAATGTCAAATGAATGGAAGCGTTTTGGAAGTGTGAGGCATAGACAGTCAAGCAGTTCAGTTTGGTGATAAATAAAAGAAATGCTAACTGTACTAATGAATCTAATAAATCAGTTGGTAATCAGCTTGATAAAGAGAATTGTGTAAGGGGATACGTTTTCTACTAACTGAGGTTCAGTGAACGAAGAAAATGCAGAAAGCAAAGCTGTTTGACTTGATATTTTTTCATAGTCACCAGAGAAGATGAAATTAAACACCAGGAGCAGAGTATTAAATGCAGTTAAGGAACACATACAGTACCAGTCAAAAGTTTGGACACACTTTTCTTTCTTTTTTCTTCTATTTTACATATTTTGGAATATTAGTAGAGACATCAAAACTACAAAATAACACAGATGGAATTATGCACTGACCAACAAAGTGTTATACACAAATCAAAAGTATCTTATATTTTAGATTCCTCAAAATAGTCAAAAAATGTTTTTTTAAAATTAAAAGTAAATTCATACTAATTATCTTTTAATTATTATTATTTTAATTATTTTTGTCTGTGGAACAAATTTCAAGCATTTACGCATTAGTATTTAGATCTAAATATCTTTGAATGCATGTTTTCCATTAACTTAATCAAGTCATCCAAACTTTTGACCGGTGCTGTATGTTGTGTTTCATTCGTATTTGGATCAGAATCGTTGCTGTCTGCAGCCTTCATTTTAATGCAGCCTGTTAAACCCAGAATAGGGAACTAATTCAGTGTGATTAGACTTAAATGAGCTGCTGTAAGTGTTAAAGGCTGCATTTACTGGCAACACTTCTATTATTAGGCTATGGCGGTACTTCTCTATCACTGCACATATGACAGCACTGCACTGATGAGAACTGAACCGACAGGCTAAATGGTATTCAACATTGAGCACGGTTCTCTGCGTTTGAAGACGGGTCACTGGTTAGATGTTGAGTTAATTTTTCCGATTGCTAAGTTGATCAGCTACTGCTGCTTTGTGTCCTTATGGGATTCATTTCCTGCTACAAGCTCGTCACAAATGATAATTGTGCTGCTTGTTTCTAATGTCTTATCAAAGAGGACAGAGTAGGTATAGATGACATACAAAGCTGTTGTTCAATATCTAAGCTTTTAATCAGTGTCTGTACATGGGGTGTGCACAATGGTTTTGTTTAGTAGTAATTTTTAAAATGCATCAGTTCCAGTCTATATGCAATGTATAGTTTGCAAACATTTCATAATAATTTTTAAAATGCATCAGTTCATTGCATCAGTTCCAGTCTATATGCAGTGTGTAGTGTGCACGTGTGCATGCATAGATGCTTGCAGGCACACACACACTCAAGCAAAAGCTCAGGGAGAACACACCTTTGTGCTGTGACAATCCCATTACAATGGGAATGTTCTGAAGGTTTCTTGCTCCTATTTAAAAACATCAGTTTTATGGGGCGTGTCATCTTACCCAGAAGAATATTGCGGCGGGAGCACATAGCTCATGGCGGGCCAAAAAAAAGGGAGGGCGGGCCAAACGTGGTCAAGTGTACGCATGCTGAGTGTGAATGCATGGTGTGTGTAAATAAAATGATTTTTCTTATTCATCACATTTCAGGCAGTCTTTTGCGATTTGTTTATTGCGTATGTTCATATCGCAATGATGATGAAAATACGATTTATCAGTCAGCACTAATTGTGAGATAAGTTACAGTGGGTTATGTTTCCTTGGGCCTTTGGTTGCAGTAGGTGTGGTTTACGGTTCGTGGAGTTGGGTGACTTGCTGTAGAAATCTGTTCTGTCAGAAAACCTGTTTTGCTGGTCCTGTTTCCTCTGTTTCTCTCAGTGTTCAAAAAGTGCTTGAGGTATATTCGTCATATCACGTTAGTGTAATAATGTATCCAACGCAAACTGTGCTTCTGTATGGTGGCCCCCTGCTGTGCATAGCCCCGCCAAAAGGCTGCAAAGTGATTTGAGCACACTGCATGTTTACACCATTGCTCTACAGGGCTGAGGAGGAGAACACATCATTCATGGTGTGAAACCGTATGGGTTAAATTTTATTTCTTTCCTATTTAAGCAGTGATAGTGATGACTGACCGCTTCAGTTTGAGAAGTGATACTTGTGAATTATACTGATGCATTTTTTTTTTCGCAATAACAGTGTATTTTCTCATAGTTTTTGTCAACTCATGCAGCCATGTCCTTAGGTTAGGTTTTCTCTGAAATGCCTGTAACCTTATTTGGAATTGCCAATTGTACTTTAGGCGCATCTCACAGGGACAACTTCTGCAATCCTCAGATACAACTGCCTGCAATCAGAGTCTATTTTGACACTAAATGTTTGGTTAATTCATTAATAAAAGTAGGTGGCAGTCATGTAAAATTAAGATTTAAGACAATATTTCCAGTGTTTGTGTGTGTATATGCATTTCTGTTTGTAAAGGTTATATGGTTGAAATGGTTAACCATAATGAAAGGCCTTCGTGACACCTCTGTTCAATTTTACTGCAGTCTGCTTTTTCCTTAACTCGTAGTAACTGATTTCTGTTTTTCATTACAATGCATTACATATCCATCAGTTATTGAAATCATTATAAAAAATTGGTAAAAGAGTATATCAGAATTTTTGACTCAAAGTTGGCAGATAGCAGAGTAGTGTTGTACAGGAGCTGTAACTCTGTCCCTTACCTGTCTCTCAGGGTGTTCCACAGGTGACACTGGTGGGCCATGACTGGGGCGGCGCACTGGTGTGGAACATGGCTCAGTTCCACCCGGAGAGGGTGAGGTATGGTCTTCCTGCCAAATACTGCTGTCATCTACTTATTCAGTGCACTTTCCCACTGGAGAGCAGGAGGTAAAGAGTCCCTGCCAGATGTTGCTTTCACCTTATCATGAGGGGAAGAGTATTAAATAACCAACCACAGAGCTTTACACGCTTAACATTTACCTGGAAAAACATCATTGCTTCAAAATCTACCTTGAGTGGTGTTGGTTTTGCAGTAATTTGATGTTCAGAGTTCAGAGACGTGCTGTGACCAGACATACCTTGACATACCAGACATACTTAATAGACATACACCAACTGTAACCCAGTGGTCACATTCAAGTTTATATCATGTTTGACTTTATTTTAATGGATACATTGCACAAACCGCTTGTAATGTTAGAAGAAACTTCACTCCCAATGAATGAGCTCTGTAACAAAAAGTCTCTGCATCTCAGTCGTTCATCCACCTTTACATTGCAACCATTCAGTTGTATTCTAATGCCTAAACAACAAAAATGCTAAGTGATTTGGTCTTGAGCCCAAAACAATGAAAAAGTTGTGACAAACAATTTACATAAAAATCTAATCAGACACGCCACTATGAGCAATGAGGTCCCACTATGACCCCCCCATTGTTGAAAAACATGCTCCAGAGGACTGCTTGGTGGAGGCACTGCCAAGTCCTTCACTGCAGTGTGGCACACAGAAGGAGAATCTTTCTGTTCAGAGACCAGAAAAGGAAACAATTATGATCATTACATATAACATGGTAGAAAGTGAATTTGATCAATGTGACAAAATATCTATAGGCATGTATTAAATATGTGTTTTTTTTCATTGGGTTTTGCTGTAAAATGCCAATAGATATTGATATGAGCAAATTAAGGTAATAATTATAAAGTAATTGCACTTTTATAGCCTTTTTTATTGTATCTGTATTGCATTACCATCACCCAGCGTTTCCCAAACCTCTCCTGGAGGACCCCTTGTCCTGCATGTTTTAGATCTCTCCTTGCTCCAACACAGCTGATATAAATGATCAGTTTGTTATTAAGCAGCTTCAGGAGTTCATAACGAGTTGATCACTTGAATCAGTTGTGTTGGAGCAGGGAGAGATCTAAAACATGCAGGACAAGGGGTCCTCCAGGAGAGGTTTGGGAAACGCTGCCATAACCATATGTCTAATTGTTTTTTATATGCAATGTACAGTCTTCTGTGTGTAACACCTGATAAATATGTGTTGATGCCACACCCAAATTTCCTCAAGGATGTTAAAGTATATAGTGTGGTATGATATGCAGCTTTAATAACCAGATTGGGAGAGGTGTAATCTTCCTGTGAAGATTGTGATCCATGTGAATGTGAAACTTTGTTTTCTCCATCATGCACGTCACCTTTGGGTGGGTACTTAAACCAGGGCTGTAGCATCACTGAACACTCCCCTCTTTCCTGTGGATCCCAACTCTGACCCATTGGAGAAGCTGAAATCCCTCCCCATCTTTGACTACCAGATTTACTTTCAGGAACCCGTAAGCCCACTCTCACATTCCATATTATAATACATGACAGCCGCTTAAGCGGAATCTATAGGGTTGTACATAGTTTTCAGTTTTTACACATTACACAGTTTTACTGAGGTAATTTGGGTATGTTCCTTGTCAAAGGGTGCAACAGCAGTAGCCAACCAGGGAGTCAAACTGGCAAGGCCTGCACCTTACCATAAACCACAATGTAGCCCCACAGGAATGTTCCCTTCTTCCAGTGCAGTCTGTTCTCTATGAATTACATCAATGAACAAATTCCCTTGCATATGCTGAAACTGTCATTTAGGTATAGTGTTTGAGTGTTTGTGGACTCTCTCATTCACAGGAGTTGCTAGAACCTATCCCTGGTGAATCGCAAGGCTCTCATGTCCTAAAATGGTTTCTTAAATGTTAGGCCAAAGTATGTAATGGCTCTGTTTAAAGTACATAGCGGCTTTGTTGACAGTCTATAGCGTCTCTGTTGAAGGTGCAGGGTTCCTCTGTCTAATTGCAGCTCTTTAATCTTAGGGTGTTGCAGAGGCAGAGTTGGAGAAGAACCTCGAGAGAACCTTCAAAATCATGTTTTTTGGGAGCGGAGAGGAAGTAAGAAGCCATGTGCTTTGTTAATTAAGTTTTGAAATTAAATGAGGAGGTTATACAAATTCATAACCAGATTGGTTACCAAAATATGCACATCATTCTAAACTTACACAGACACAGCCCCCTCTTTGTTAATTTCAGATACATATTTATGTTTCAATCCAGACGCTTACTTGGATAACACAAACACATTTAATTTAAAAAGACCACCAAACAGGGACTGACATTATACTCATAGCTTGCTAATGTGTTTTATCATTGTTGAAAAGCGGGTTGTTATAAATTACTGCAGCTGTTAAACACCGAATTGAAAAAAGGGCCGTAATAATGACTTTCTTCCATTTTATTTTTCAAGGACAAGAGACCTGCAATAAGCACAGCTGGCGTTTGCAAAAGAGGTAAGAAGACACATTTTTGTGAAAAAGTATATAAGAAGAAGTATACAAGTATACAATTCTGTTTTTCAGATGGTCATGTGGAAATCTTTATGTTAAATGTGGATGTTTAAACAACTTGGTGTGTATATTGGTACATGTAGTCTGGGGTACACTAAAATAAACCTCCATTGCACCTACGTGCTATTGCGTTGGCGTCATCTTTTTGGAGACAGGGACTCAAGGTGGCATCTCACTGTCCACACTATGCTACACAGATCCGGATCAGATTCTCTCTCTCTCTCTCTCTCTCTCTCTCTCTCTCCCTCTCTCTCTCCCTTTCTTTCCCATGTAGCTATTTTTCATCCATCTGCTTCCTGAGGAAAACACTGTGCCAAATCTTTGAAGTCTATTTTGACTGCCCGTTTCTCTTGCCTCATTATCAGCTCATTACACAAGGCATTGGCCCAGAGCCATAGTAGATAGAATGTTATTTCAGCCCAAGGGTCTGTGTTCATTAGAGAGAAGCACGGCACCACACAGCTCAGACCTAACATCAGAAAAGCTGTCAGATTGCATGAACGTCAGCCGCAATGTTTTACCAGTTTACTATGTGCAGTTCAGGTGTGGTCAGATGAAACCACTGCAGTTTGGCTGTCAAAGGAGGTCAAAGTTCAGCATTTGTCCTGCGGTCATGTAAAAGGAGTATCATAGCTCTCTGCCACCTCCTCATCCTTCAGCTTACTCAGATGACTGGAAGCGTGGCACCCCAGATTCTCAACGCGGGCTGGTGAAGTTTATGTAGTGTTCTGCTGTGATCACTGTGATCTGTAGCGACCTTCTGTGATGGCAGTCTTCAGCGGTGATCTGTTGTACTGTGACTGCTGTGTTCTGTAGCAATATACTGCTATCACTGTGTCCTGTGGTGATTTGCTGTGATTGCTGTGTTCTGTGGTGATCGACTATGATTGTGTTGTTCTTTGGTGGTCTGCTTGTGCCTATAGGTGGCCTGTTTGTGGGGTTACCAGAGGAAATTCCCAGAAGTTCCATTCTTAGTGAAGCAGCCCTGAAGTACTATGTGCAGCAGTACAGTAAGAGTGGCTTCAGGTGGGAGATGATCTATCTTCTCTAACAGGGCTCTGCTCTGCATTGCAGTTTGTGATAAATGGGTGCTGCCTTAATCAGAAAAGAAACAGAAAAGCTTTAAAGTTTAAGTAAATGAACAAATATCACACCAGATCAGCTGTTGTGTTTATGCAACATAAGAATGTAATCAATACAGTCAGTTATTTAAAATCAGTCAGTCAGTTGTACGAGAGTTCCTCTCCTGTTCCATGCACCCATATTACTTGCTAATGTATGCCAGGTATCAGATGCAAAGGAAACCTTGTACTTGTACTTGTCTTTATTTTAACAGATGTCACTGTGGTAATTTATCCTTGTCTGCGATCATTTGAATATGATTTTGAACTTATGTTGATTCAGTTAGCATTTACTCATGGGTCATATGCGTGCTTATTTAGGGGACCGTTGAACTGGTACCGTAACATCGAGAGGAACTGGCGGTGGTTCTGTTCCAAACCAAGGGGAAAGGTACATGCTGTGAATCCGAAAATATTGCAAACCTCCATCATGCCACCATGGCGTGCTTGCTACACAAAATGGCCACAGAGAGTTACTTCTGCTTCTTAGTAATGGTTCCAGGCCTCATACCCAATGCTGTGCACTGCTCTTTGAACTCAGAAATGGGCTGTGGTCATGTGGTCGGTAGGGGCACACTTCACACACTCACACACACTCGCACCCACCCACACACATACACACACACACACACATACACACACACACACACATACACACTCTCTCTCTCTCTCTTACAGCAGCTTATCAAACTGAGGTGTTTTCCCTCCCCAGATATTGATGCCTGCCTTGATGGTGACCGCAGGGAAGGATCCAGTTCTCCTGTCGGCCTTCTCCACTGGCATGGAGGCCATGGTGAGGGGTGTGCATGTTTAACAGCCAATTGCTTTACACACAGCCCTGAGGTGCCCTGTGGAGCTGAAAAACAAAGAAATGCTTAAACAAGCCCTCACCGCAGGTGTTGTTTTTTTTTTTTTGTTCTTTGTTATTCCAAAGATCCCAAACTTGACCAGAGGCCATATTGATGAATGTGGACACTGGACACAAATGGAAAAGTAAGCCTCATTTATGTTACACATTTTCAACAGACAGTTTTGTGCTGAGTAGATACTTAGTCATTTTCCATTAGCTTTGTGACACATTGCTGATCTTAAGTGGGAGGTGTGATTGTGCCCACTTGGCGCCTGAGGCCTAACTTGATTTTGCGGAACTTGATCACATGTTTGTGTTGATCCATGTGTGCGTGTGTTGTTTCATAGGCCTGTGGAACTGAATAAGATCCTGATCTCCTGGCTCAGGGATGTCCACCAGAAGGCCTCTATCACCATGTCCCCAAAGCTGTGAAACAGGGACCCCCACCACCCCCACCAGCCACACTGGTCTCAAACCATCACTAACAAACTCAAAGGCCACTGCAGTTAGATCTGAGCATATTGTAAGTTTCTCCTGTACACCAGGAGGAATTTATCTGATCCATCTGTTTTCTGTTGAATACTTCTAACATATCTAACAGTTCTAACAAACGTAGTGCATATCACACAGGAAATCCTACACATACAGCATGCATATGACATGCTGCAGTACCCTTACAACTAGCGGTTTAAAACATTTACATCCTCATTCATTTCTGTCCTAAAGACCAAGCATGTTAACAATGTTATCTATCATAAAAAAGCAATATACTTATACATTACAAGCAATGTGCAAGCAATAAAGCAGTATATTAATCCTTACAGTACTCACATAACATACTCACCACAAAAGAACCATAAAAATGATATTTACATATGCACACAGAAGCATGCATGCAGAGACACAAAAGCAACATCACTTGTACACAGACACATACACTAGATTGGGCGTCATAACTGTGCTCTTGTTCAAGTTAATTGAAACAAAGACAAGTAACAGCACATGCAGCACAGCACATTTAGATCTGTTATGGTAAATTTCTAAAACAGTGTTTGTTCATAGGGAAGTATGCAAACTAATTGCCAACTAGTAGCAACTGCCACTACTAGATCAAATATATTCTGTGAGTGATTTGTACTGAAATTCCCTGGAGCTTCCACTCTGTGTAGTGACTGATAGAGAAATCCTGTGACAGCTGATTGGAGAGAGATGACATATTGTAGCAAAGCTGTCCTCTTTGTGTGCACACTTTGTAGTTCACATGTTTTTTTTTTTTTTTTACATTCAGCATTACATTCCTGGCACTGAATGCTTAATGGACCTTTTCAACAAATGATACAATTGATGACCTGTCCCTTTTGTACAGGTTGAGTTGCAGTTTATGCATAATATGTTTAAGATGCAACAGTGGTGATGGAAAATATTCACTTAAAAGGATTGAGGAATGAGGGTTAATACATCAAAAAAAATTAGGGTATATTCTCTGATCTGAAGGAATTATATGTATTTACAGTAGAAGAAAGGGCTGTTGATAAAATTCATATTTGTGCTCTGTAACTGCATTAACATTTACATTGAAGTTCAACATTTGTCACTCATTAAACTCTTGCTTAAACAGAGATAACATGCATCTGTACCTGTGTTGACCTTTACGTTGGCGAATCTGCTGTAAGAATTTCTGCAGTTATTTAGTGGTTTTCCAAAGAGATCTGAATATTACCACAGCCGTGCTGCATATTCTAGACCCAGGACATGTGCCTTGTTTGCCTGATCATCATCAATCTAGCCTTGGACAACACTAATGAAGTGTAATGTTTATTTATGACTAATAACATGGGGCTGATTTATATCTCTCTCATCCTACATGGTCATCAATCAATGGGCCAGTCTGGTCATTATATCACAGACTGACAAATTACTTCCTTGTATGAATTGCTTCCATGACTTCTCAAGGCTGACGTCTCAATTAGAGAGAGGATGGCGTGGGTTTATGGGAAACATTTGGATGAACTAGTCTGTAATTTTATTGTGATTTGCATTATATATATATATATATATATAATATATATACATATGTATATATAAGTAAATTGACAAAATTACAAAGAAGTCACATGGCATAAAGCCTGATGACCTGCAGTCCCACAGTTTTTTTGTCCTGATATACAGTCATCTACACCCCAAACACCGATACCTCAGGCATTTAATGTTTATCCACAGCAGAAACGGAATCAATACAGCTTAGACATCGGATCCAAACCTGCTCTGGTGATCTGACAGCTTTGCAATAAAATAACGATCATGGGATCTATGTGGACTGTACATTCATTTCCAATTTCATCTTATCACATGGTGCCATAGCGTTGATCTTTCACACTGTATCAAGATTAGATATTAAAAATACATTCCGATGTACAATGAAAGTTAGAAATACCACTACTTTATTAGTTGTGTAATACATTTGATAGCATATTTTAAAAACCGAACTGAACTCTTCCTGAACTGAATTCTTTGTCCTATAAAATTTACAAATATGACATACAACATGTCTTAATTTTCAACAGAGTGAATGTAGAGTGAATTCTGTTCTTGATATAATTTAAAAAATTAGGTCAAACTGATTTATGATTAGTGAGTTGTATTTTCAGGGTCAGTGTGTGATGAGTTTTATTCATGTTAAGTGACATTGATATTTGTTCCAACTTGCCATAGAGAGTCAGCAGAATCACCAGTGTCCAGCAAGAGTGGAAAAAAAAGGAATTTCAGTCAGTGTCTCTACCCCAGATAACTTTTTACCCAAGATAACTTTCACCTCTTCTGTGTACACCAGTGAAACCTACAATAACTTAAGTAACAACTGGACATGTGAGCTGGGCCAGCTGATCATTTTTGATTTGAGCATTTTTTTTCCTTATCATTGTGTCAGGCTTGTTCTTTTCTCCATTATATTTGAAAGATCGCTTAGAATATCATTTCCTCGTAGAAGCTTGCTGTTTTCAAGTGTTAGCTTATGGAGGAGACTTGTCTTTTGAGCCCGAGACCCTGTTAGTGCCATGGCCACAGTTCGGGCAATATGATCAACCAGTGGCTACCAGTCTAGTTATGTCATTGCCGTATACAGCACCTACGGGATGTCGGGAGCTGTACTGAAATGGTGTATTCAACAGAGAGCAATAAAAGGACTGAGGCATGCAAACTGAAGGTAAGGAACATTAAACTTAAAAGTCATCAGGATACTTACTAAAGGAGCCTGATTTTTATTGACATATTTTCTGGCTCACATGAGAGTCAGTGTGTTTAAGAAACAAAGGAAATTACTGGGAAATCTCGCTGGCAATTTAGAACTGGGAGGCAGCATAGGAAGCAGCACTGTTTTTTGGATTGATTTATGCTGCTTTAAATGAGACCAGAAAAGCAGAGGCAAGAGTTTGGAAGGCAAAACCATGCCTTCACACTGCTCTGTGTGAATGTCCTGTGGCCTTACTACAGTTCTGGGCTCAGTCTTTCTTGTCTGCTCTAGATAGACTGCAGACAAAGGGACTAGCAAGTCAATCTATCCATAGTTTGCTTTGTCCTTAACATTGAGTTAAACCTTTTGGCAATACATTTTTCCATTGCTTGCTCACCATTTTTGGATGATTTCAGTTACAGTAGGCATTGTGTTGAGCAGGTTATGAGTAAAATCACTTCTTTGTGGGCATAATACATTGAGAACATAGTGCACTGAATCTGGGCTTTTAACTCCTGCAAGAAAGTAAGCCATTCATTGATTATCTTGTGTTTTTTCAGTTTGCATCTCTCAGTCTGTCAGGAAAAAGGCATTCCTCACAGAGGTAGGGACTTCCAAAGCCTAGCAGTCTTCTGGTACTACTGATTTTATTGTGGTCCCTCACATCTGAAACTGATATCACCTACTAGTAGTACTGCAGAAACAATGGCTCTGAAAGCCTTAACTGCCTTTTGGGCCCTGACAAGTCCTGTACATATTCCATATTTCCAGTTAGTAAAACCACAATATGATCTACAGAAAGCATTACGTTACAGATGCTTGGTTCTGCTCTGTGCTGAATTTGATCTCTCTCACCTTGTTAGTGCAATCTAATTAAAAGTAAAATAGTTATGATATGCATTGCATAGAGCAAATCACTGTTCACATTTTTCATGAATGTCGATGGGTTCATTACTGGGTTAAATAGGAATTAACCTTACAAATGTTCAATTAAATTAAAATGAGCAACTGAAAAAAAGTTTGCTTGGAGTGGCACTTGCTGGCCCTGATATTCCACACTGATACCAGCTGTAAACATGACTTTCCACAGTACAACCCTTCGTACAGTGAGACATTGATCATAACTGCTGGGTTTTCAGATGACATTTTTATTTCACTTCTTTGTGTAAAAGATGGAATCAAAAGTAGCCTGAAACTGCCCTGGGGCTGTAAAAGATCCAAAATGAATTTGACAGAATTCAAAACTGAGTGTGAAACCATGAGGATCTCAGTATTCTCTCTCACTAATCAGTCCCACTGTAATCTATTACGTATATGAGAATTTCAAAATGCAGCAGAGCGTGGATTAAGGATTAAAACAGCTAAAAAAGCACACACACACTGAAAATCTTAACAGGAGCAGTAGGGCTGAAAAATATGTGAAAATATGATGCGAATATGTGTGCACCAACAAAGCGAAAATTCTAAACAGCCTGCAAGGAAGAGTGTGAATTTAATGTGCTTTGGATTTACTCCATTGGGCTCTCCCTTCCGATACTGAACAGAAAGGAAGCAGTGTATCCTCAAAAATCTCTGGCAACTTTACTCAGCTAATCATGTGGGACTCTTGCGGTTGACTGCTACACCCTCGTATTGTTAAAAATTCCAGGAGGTTCACGGCAAACAGTGTGACCCTTGCTTGCAATAAATGCAACCTGCTCCTTTGGCCAGAATTATGTCATTTAGTTTGTGTGGCCCTTCCGGCCATGCTGACCACAAGAAGCATAAACCAGCCTTAAGACTGAGTGCTTTGATATATGTATTGAAAAGCATAGTCTTGATCACATGTGATGCCCTTGATCAGAGTAGTTTGAGCCCAATACCTGGAGCTCATATCTAGAGGAAAACACTGATCCCAAGATATGACTGTGACTATGACTGATGTTATGTTCCCATAAGAATATTTTCACTTTTCACAGCTATGGGTGGCAAGGCAGGAAGTTGTAATTGGATATGCTGATAAATGGAAAGAACATGGAAAAAAATGTGTTTTTGTTATATTATATTATATATTATATTATTATATTATTATTATTATTATTAGTAGTAGTAGTACTAGTAGTTGTAGTCGTAATCGTAATAATATTAATACAAGCATTCATTTCACTTCACTTCACTTCATTTCACTGTTGCTTTTGATGGAAGGACTGGCCTGTGTTATTCAAAAAGACGATCTTAAATCTGTCAGGGGGAACTGTGCTGTACTGTCCATTACACCCTGGGGATACATTAAGGTCAACGTTCACAGGGTCATGAAAAAAATGGATTAAGTTATCAATAGACAATCTTTATTTAATGCAATGGGGGATTTGTAGATCAATAAGCTGTTTTGAATCAGATACATGACATGTGACAGGCTGCTCCTCGGTAATCACAGCATGTGCTTACTCAGTTTTCAGTTTTGAAAATAAGATGATAGTGGCATACCTAAGATTTTTTTTTATTTCTTTCAAGCAAACTTCTCCTATTTGTCAATCAAATCCAGGTCAGTATTCAATAAATAGTTAAATCAAACCAAATTAATTTGGAACTCATTAAGGAGGACCCTGGCTCACATGATGGCATTTTTCAGATTTGAGGCCCACCCCTTCAGCCTTTGCATGGTGGGTCCCTGGGACCAGATGCGAGAAAGTCTGTAATAGACAACATGCAATTTTAATCAGGTCGTCTGCCTTTCATTTGTGATAATAATGATTATGGCCAAGTAAAGTAAAGAAAAGTAGCCTTCTCTTCCCTGTTTTTCTTAATCTATAACACTCAAAAATGCATACTATGGCTAATTGTTGAATACGTCTCTGTAGTTTGTGTAACATTATAGTTCATAGCTTAGCTTTCCTTGATATGCTGTTGGAAAAATAATTGCTAAAACTAAACAAATATTGTGACTTGCTGAGTGGATAAGAGGCTCAGACACACATTTACTATGTCAGGGTGAAGGTTTAAAATCTCAGCTTTGTAGAAATACAAATTCTTTCCCAATTTTAACAGTTCAGACATTAACATCATTATTTTATCGACATGATGTAAAAATACATCTTCATGATGTAAAAATAGTTATGAATGTATTGCCTTTGTCACTCAAACTCATTTGTGACTCATTACTTCCCTCTAGTGGATTCAATTATGATTTTCAGCTGATTCCACAGCCCAATACGTTTTTACCCTCTTACTCGAACTTGATTATTAAACTGAACATCTTTACCCTGATTCATATAGTTGAAATAGAATATTCTGCTTTCACTTTTATGAAAGAATCTGCATTATTCTGTCAATGATATGCCACATGAAGATAATTTGTGATGCTCAGGCTGGCCTCTTACAATTCTACTCTTATAATACTCTTGCTGATGACCATGGTTTCAAAGCCTTCTAAGCAGTGTGATTTATGTATGGCAAGGTATGGTGTGGCTGGAATAGGTCTGCTGAAGTGCACAACAGAATCACATTCACATTCAAATTCACATATAGCTGGATGCAGGGAATACAGTGCCAGTCAAAAGTTTAGACACAGGGTTGTTTTTTATTTGTAATATTTCCACATTTTACAATAATAGTAAAGACATCAAAACTATGAAATAACACAAACAAAATTATGCAGAGACCAAAAAGGTGTTGAACAAATCAAAAATCTATTTTTTTGGTATGTTTTTTTTTTAGGGAAGAAATTCAAACATACGCTTAAATGCTTGAAACAAATTTCAAGCATATGTCTTTAGATCAAAGTGTCATTAAATGCATGTTTCCCATTATCTTAATCAGGTGTGTCCAAACTTTAGACTGGTACTGGATATGCGATCATCAACAAGCCAACATTTTTAAATATTAAGGTTCTTATTCAAATGCAAACACAAAAACAGGCAAAGTACAAACAGCAATATGAGTGAGAGGATGGTGGCACCTTGGTTTCCCCTCTAGCCCCCAGAAATACACCTCCATCCCAAAATCACCAATCGGCACAATCCAGCATCTATTATCTCACTTCAGAACAGTCAATTGCATGAAACAGTATATTTAAAGAATGACAATAATGTATGAAACAGAAAAACCAGGATGGAAAAAAATAACCGATCAAATTAAATGAAAAAATGTTTCTCTCAAAGGATCAAAAACAGAAAATAGGAACAAAAGCCACGAGACTGGTCAAGCACAATGCATCTGAACACAAAAGCTATAAAATCATTTTCAAATAAATGCCACCCATATAGCTTGATACTCCCCATAAACTACAGAGAAACACTGAATATTTGCTTAGAAATATGTTGGTAAGAATTTCTTAACATTCAGGCATTCAACTGATGGGGTGGCATTGTAATTGTGTAAACTACGTCACTGTAAAATAGATAAAAAGCTTAAATTGAAGCATTCTTCATTTACAACAATGTAGACTCACAGGGTGATTTGCTACCATCTGCTGCTCCAGGAAGGGAGCTACTTGTTATCCATATCTGGGGGTGAAGTTTAGCAATAATCAATAATGCTTATTCACACATATAACATTAAAATTAATTCAATCAGTCATTGTAGGACTACTTTATATCCATTTCTTCATGGCTTACAGTGTCAGTAAAATATGTCTAAATGTCTTAATTCTGGATTTATATAGCTGCACGTTATGTCAGAAACCTGTCAACATGAAATACAAGAATGCTGGACTTTTTACACAAATGTGTAAAACAAAGCCACCAGTTTTACTCATGTAACAATCCTCACAACTTTTTCTTCTCAAATAGTTCTTTCCAGGTGGGGAAAATCTTGGTGTAGATTTTGTCAATCTAAAAAAGAAAATATTACAGTACTGTCACTAAGCAGATCAGAATCAAAATCAGACTTTATTTGCCAAGCATGCTTCTACACATACAAGAAATTTGATTCCAATTCCAGTGTCTCTTGTAGTGCTTGCATACAATGTCAAAGTGAAAACAAATACCAAACACTAGATGGCCACTGGACAGATTCTCTTAACCAGGGCAATGTACATAGGTCACAATTTTTAAATATTATCCATTTATACAGCTGGATATTTGCTGAAGTAATCCTGAGTTAAATACCTTGCCTAAGGGTACAACTGTAATGCCTGAGTGGGGAATCAATCCAGCAACCTTTCAGTTGCAAGCCCAGCTCCTTATCAGTATGCCACAATGCTGCCTGTCTCTAAATCTGCGGCAGCCTTAGGAGAAATCAAATACAAACATGATCTTTGACAGCAAGATAAAAATTTAGTCTTCGTTTTCTACAGTAATTGTAACTGAAAGTATGAAATTCTAATTCTGTCTGAGCAACATGTTAAAATAAATTTCATAGAAAATTATGACCAATAGAATTGTATTTGTTTATTCTGAAGTTAGTGGATCATGAATGTAAGAGTACTCAAAGCTATTATTGTATATGCATTAATAGAGCGTTTCCCAGCTGAGACCTGACAGAGCAGAAATTGATATATACACTGGCTTTTACACTGAACTCTCAATTCATTAAGTTCAATAAAGATGCTAATTGTTAATTAACTCTCAATGAGCAAAGTAGGATTAATTGAGCTGTTCAGTGAATACTGATCTTTTTGACAAGATCATTTCAGTTTGTGAAATAAATGTGTTCTTTAGGGTGGTTTTGTGTTTATCAAAGTTAATGTTAATGTTCTCCCTTGAAACAGCTGTCTCAGTTAAACTTAATTAAAAATTAAATAAGCTGTTCTGGGCCACATTTGAGTTCTCAGTCTTACTACATCTAAACATTTCTTACCATTTCATGTAAAAGGCTAAAATGAATGAAAACTAACAAACAATCACCTATGCGTGTATCCCTCTGTTCAATCGCCCACTCACAACAATTCATATTTGTAACAAACTACTAACAACCAATACATATTAATGTCAAATCCAGTAAACACTGCATGACATCACTGCCCTAATTTACTTTATTCAATTACTTAGAAATATGAAACATAAATTAACACAAAACTGAATGATACATGTTTACAGAACCATTCCATCTACTATTCACAGACTTGAGTTTGAATGCAAAGACCTGATGGTCAGAATGATCAAAATCAAATAAAAAGCAAATATTTTAATATTCAGTATACTAAAAAGGAAAGATATGTATTTAAGATTAATCAAAATATCCAAGACTGTAAAGTCAGGTGTAGGCTGCAGAGAACCCATCACCATCCTTTCTATCCATTTCATCCATGTCTTTCTAATCTAGGATGACCATACGTCCTCTTTTTCCCGGACATGTCCTCGTTTTGGGACCTAAAACATGCGTCTCTAAACAAGGACACATCTGGGAAAAAGAGGACGTATGGTCACCCTATCTAAACAGAAAAAATAAAATATAACTTCAGCACATGGTTACGTGCAAGAAGTCAGGCTGATGCATGACCCTGCTGCATAGATAGGGGTCCAGATGTAAATAAAACCCTAGTGCGTTCTCTAGTACTCCAGGGCCAGTACCACTTACAAATAAAAATGCACTGGTAACAAACAGCCTGCTTCATACCACAGATTGACAGCAATGCAAAATACAGCCACCTTTCTGAGATCGTAAGCCAAGACTCTCAAAATGTCTGACTTACTCTTAGCTACAGTTGCACTTTTGACATGACCCAGCGTCTTGCTCTCACCTGCATTGATTTCTTCACTCCATAGCGGAAGAGAGTGGCCTGATGCTCACAATTGTGAAACAGGATGTCGTAGGTCACCATTTTGCCCATGGCTTCGTCGATCTCCGGCTTGATCAGCGCGTAGAAATCCCGTGGAGTGTGCTTGTCGTCTAGATAGTTGCTCACTTTGTATTTCTTCCCAACCAGGTCCAGCGGGTCCAGCTTCAAGCTGGACTTCAGGGCTCTACCGTACAGGAGGAGCTTTGCGTCCGAGTCTGGGAAACAAGAAGTCAAACCGTTCGACTACTTTCATGAAGCGAGGTGAGGGGAACTCAAATCACCAAATACAAAGATGTTGACTTGCTGCCATGAACAGGCACTTTGGCTTGAAACCACATTTTTATCCTATTCTATCTACACTGCTGGCAGCTGGACTGTTCTAAGATGTTTCTGAAAAACCCAAGTCTGGCGTCTAATCTCATAATCCAGCTCTGTGGAAGATACTTAACCTGCAGTGAATCAGTTACCAAGATGAAATCCATAGCCAAATGGACAACAGCTGTGACTGTCAGGCTTTCAGGTAAAAGGACCCAGGCGCAGACCATTTATTTGAGGAATATCCAAAAATTGGAAGTAACAAACAGTCCAAGTCAAAACCAGAGGATCCACGAGCAGAAAATCCAAAACACAAGGCAAGGGACAAAATCCAACAAAACAGGCAGAAAGTAAAAAAAAAAACAAAAAAACAGACCTAGCAAAAGACAAACAGGCGGGAACAAACCAGACTAAAACACTGTGACAAACTGGCAGAGAAACACAGCAGACAGAGGGGTATAAACACACAGACTGGTGATGACATAACAGGGAACAGGTGTGCAGGATGGGCTACAGGTATTGGGTGTGGCAGCAGGGCAGATAGGTGGGACAGGAGGTGGGGCAATGGGCTGAAAACGGGAAAAAAATGAAAAATGAAAAAAATGAAAAAAAATGGGCTTGTGAGCGTGTAAACAGCGTGGTCTGGTACGTACCCCGTGATGTCAGGTGAGCCACATAAGGTACCCCGTCTCTCTCTCCGTAGTAGATGCCAAAGTGAGAGAAGTGTTTGCTCCGGGGAAACTCTATGATGTCCCCTGGGAAGATCTGAGGACGCGAATTGCGCTGAAATTGAATGATACTCAAGTTATTGGGGACAAACAGACATTTCTATTGAATATAGAATAGATTCTAATGAAATCTATTCTATTCAAAAATGACCTCAAGTGAACTGAAAAAATAACTTTAAAAAATGTATCAAACAGGAATTTTTCATTATTCTGTTTTATGTTTGATCAAAAAGTCCCAGCGCTGGACCTTGTCATCCCCAGTGGCAAAAATGTTGAAAACATACACCAGTCATTACCAGGGTACCAGATCACATAACTATGCCAGATGTTTTGTTGTCTTTTGCTGGGACTTCTGTGCAGTGTTGTTGATACAAATAGAGCACAAAGTAAAGGGTATCCATATTAAAGCCACGGTGTAGCTATTTAAATCAAGTAAAATCAACTAAAACAATCATTCTGTTGGAGCTGCTGTCGAACTGGACAGAGAAAGAAAATTTTTTAGAAAGTCCGAAACGAATAAAGGTATGTGCATAGTGGTTGTTCCTACCACTGGCACAAATCTGAAATTTGATGATTTTGGAATTACAAACATTACAAGCATTAAAGGCATTATATGAAACTGATGATGTTGTGACTATTTTGTTAAAAAATACTAATTTTTGAAATATTTCATATTTCAGTTTGGAAATCAGGTTTGGTTTCACATTCAGCCCCGGACAAACAGAGACAGGAAAGCAGAGTAGAAAAGACTTTTCAGCACAGGTTATCATATTACAGCCAGTATCACAGACACCTTGAATTGAACTATGTCCCTCTTAAAGGTAACTGAATAACTTTACTTAGGGATTGACTGATATCACTGTGATCATATACACTGGAGTTTCACCATTTTTCATGGCATCCAGTGATGATGTGTTATTGATATATACATGAAACCTTTCATATTGATATTTTCATTTCATTTCAAAGCATTACCACTGGTTTCCATCGTATGACATTGGTTGCACAATGAGTGGTACGTTTTTATGTCATTACATTACACGTGCACATGTCAGTGTTACAAGCGCAAACATAAGAGACATTTACTGGCGGCTGACTGCAGCTAATCACTCCCTCATCTAATCTTTTCTGTGTTTCACACTGTGTTTTGAAAATAATTAATTTAAATCGTTCAAACCATTGCTTCTGCTTTACTTTGAACTTCCCCACTTACTAAATTCATTCTATCTACTGAAGGCGCTGCAAGCTGTTTCGTATTTAGGTGTGTGTTTTATTAAATGTAGCATGAACACGAATTCAAGGACAAAGACAGCACGGTCTTACCAGGCCCATTGGTGTGAGAAGCTGGTCTCTCCTCTGTGGTGAAGGGTGAAACGTAAGGACATCGGTGCGCTGGGGAGCCCCTTATTACAGAGTGGTACGAGACAGGGTTCACTGGCAGGGCTGTACCCAGCCCACGCCCTCACCAGATGTGGGGTCTTATTGGTACATTCCCATAGGTTCTTTCAAAGCAAAAATTTCTTTCTCAAACACATTGTTCCACTTGAGTGCTGTCATTCTTTCGTTTCTGCTTGGCTCAGCATGGTCCCCAGGCACACCCACCCAGGAACTGCTTCTCTTTGTCTCCCTCTCTGCTTCTTCTTATTATGTACCTTGTTTAGCTTATATTTAACCCTTTTCATGCCTTGACTGAAGCTCTATTGGGAGAAGAAGTTTAAGAAAGGCTAAGAAAACCACTGGTGCTGATGTTATGTATGCTGTGTTGCTGGTGGCATGGCAATTTCATTTTCACTTTCGGGAAATTCAGAAGTATTAGCACACTCATTTTATTAATTGCACACAGAAGGCCTCTTAAAAATTTAGTTATTTAGCAGACTGACTTATCCAGAGCAACTTACAAAGTAAGGGTACAAACCACATCTAATAAAGTTGAAAGGACAACAGAACATGCTGAATACAACCAACCACATCTGCACGCGTGTCATCCCCCACACAGTACTGTGGTAACTAGTGCTACCGTAAATACATACATGCAATGATGAAGTCATAAGTACAACACAGAGGTGCTTACATTCAAATATGCAAAATTGCTATACAACACCCCCCTGCTATACAACAATGGTGACCTATTCCTTGGGTAGGGGAGTCAGGATGCAGTCTGAAGAGGTGGACCTGCAGTCTGAGACAGAAAATAGCTAGTGTCTCCACCGTCACAATGACTATAGGAAATTCACTTCACCACACCGGGGCAAGAACAAAAAATGGGTACAAATGGGGCTTACGACTATAAAGGGGGGTATGGACAGCTAGGCGTCCTGAAATTTCAGAGTAGAGTGACCTGCCCAGTGTGTAGGGTCTGTAGATTGGAGTGACCCTGCCAGTGTGTAAAGTCTGATATCCTTTTGCAGATATGGGGGAGCCATGCTGCCCCAAGTAGCCCAGCACCAGCGTTCAAAAGCACTATATAAATAAACTGAATTGAACTGAACTGAAAACAGATACAAGCCAATACTGGTAGCCAGTGGAGGAAGATCAGAAGGGTAAGACATGGGAGTATTTAGGAGGACTGTAGATGAAACAAGCAGCAGCATTATAGATGAGCTGTAGGGGTCCAGAAGCTAGATTCAGTATGTAGTGAGGAAGGGTCAGAGTCTTCGCAAGTTGTAGAGCAAGAATTTGCAGGCCCTACTGACCACCACAATGTGGTCCACAAAGGTAAATCCACTAGCAAGTGTCACTCCAAAGGTGTATGTGATCTGAACAGCTCAAAACATGATGTTTTCTGGATGACAGTCAGGCTCTGGAAGGGGGAAGACTTGGTGGAGATGTGCAGATGCTCTGTCTTGGCAAAGCAGAGTCACAGGTGATGACAGGCCATCCATGATGAGAAATCAGCAAGGTAAGCTGAGATGTGTGAGGAGAGTGTCAGTGGGGAAAAGAGGGAAACAACTGATTGTCATTAGCATAATAGGAGGTATAAGGAACCATGGGAAGAAATAACAGAACCAAGTGATCTTGTGATCAGCCGTCGGCTCCCTCATAATGATATGCCCATTCATTACAAATTCACACATAAAAAGTGATGGAACTAGCCAGGAAGGGAAAGAAGATGATGATGATGAGGATGAAAAATAATATTAACACCTATGAATTAGGACAGTATTGTTTACCATAATCTCTGGCAATAATAATACTATTAATATAAACATACATACATATATTCATTCATCAATAATGCTAACAATTCTGTTGATATATATTTACACACAGGGAACTCTGTTACATGGAAAAACTGCTTTCCAGAACAACACATCAGCAAACATTTAACAATTTAAAACAAATTACAAAAAAAAAAAGAAAAAACAAACAAGAAAACAATTTATGAAAATATTAGTATATAAAATAATAAGAATAACAACACATTCAGGGATGAAATAGTATGGTGTGGTGTACTGTCCATCATTGCTCACAATTTACTTTCTGTGCTATTGTAGTGTTGGGGAGGGTATGCTAAGATAAACTTCAGAGTTAAAAGGTTTCACTGCGGGAGTTGAAGTCTCTCAGGGGAGCCTAATCTCCACTTCTGTATTTTTTCAGGAAGCACCTGGTTATCACAACATGACCGTATAAGGACTGTGCAATTCAATTTGCACATGGCAGGATCTCCACGCTGTGGTGGAACAGGTCCATCTATTCTTCTCCACCAGGTTCTCTGCACATCATGTGCTTGTGTAATGGAACGCCAGCATGTGCAGACTCATACAGACAAGAGGATTTCCCTGTGTGCTCTCTAACCTCACAACTGTCAACCCTTTACCTTTAACCCCTTGCTGACCCTCCCCAGATGGGCATAACCTTGAGCGACCTTAATTATTACACTAGCTTGCCTCTGTATCACTGTTACCATTGGTCTTCATACTACTGAGGACCACAGCTGGATTAGTAAGGATTAGTTGTGTTTGTGTGAGGAAGGGGTTATGGAACTGGATGTTCTACTGCCCCCTAATGGCCAATTATCACCACTTCCAGCAGCAACCTTTTCTGGAGGGTCACCTATTCAGGCTCTGTCCAAGCCTAGGCCTAAATAGAGACAGCTGATTGGTGAGAAAAGGGTCCAGAATGGTATACACCAATAGTGTGGTGGGAGTCAGTGACCGGTAGTAATATTTTAGTGGTGTTTTTTCCATGTTCTTGATGTCAGTTTCCTTGAAAATGCAACTGTAATTTTTCATTGAAAACTTTAAAATTGACACTCACTATTAATTCTGCTGACTTCATTTTCATATAGTTTCCCCTGTAAACTGTAATATATAACCGTAATTGTGAACACTGGAAGAGTTTTTTTATTTTTTTTTTTCATTTCTCAACGTATAACTATGTGTCTGAATGATATAGGAATCAAGAAAAGCTACCATGGAGATGCTAGGGATTTAACCCTGGTCCTGGAAACAAACAGTTCACCCAAGCTACATCCCCTCCTGAGAAAATACTAAATGAATAACATTGATATGTGGCTCAATACTTTCTGGAGCCATCCAAGACCAGGCATAGTGCATAATTATGATACTCATAATTATCATAATCCTGCTGTTTTTAGCAGAAGCTTTAGGCCAAAGACGGACACAAGCAGTCACACAGTGTGCAGTGCGGCGTGTTCAGCTAAACTGTGCTGATGGGGCTGTAAAGAGATATGTGCTGGCTTACAGACAGCAGCTGCCAGTCAGGCCTATCTGAGCAGAGGGCAAAGAGGCAGTGCTGGCCATGCGGTTCATCTCTGCTCTGCTAGCGAAGGAGAAACCATCAAGCTTCCAAAACTTCACCTATAAAGCTTCAACAAACAAACCATGTAACATATTTTACTGATACTAATATGACCATGAACAAAAATATGATTTTTTCAATGGTGAAAAATAACATCATAAATAATAGCTTCATAGTCATTCCACTCAAAATTAATGTGAGTAAATAATGTGTTTGTACAGAGATAGGAACCATATTGCAACACAGTCTTAATAATTTAATTGACACATCCCCAGTGTTATATATGAAATGTAATTTGTAATGTGAAACATTTAAAAATGTTGCTTTCCAAGGATTAGGCGGTGATAGAAATCATCTCTAGTCTGTAGTATCATCTGTAAGAAGCTGACTTTTATAGAAGTGAGGGATTAGGACCCTGTTCCCCAGGAATCACAGAGAGGTTAGAGCCCTGTTACTCTGGAAACTCGAAGGGATTACAGCCTTGCTGCTTTGTAGTGGGTACACTGTAAACAAGTCTTTCTGAAAGAAGACATGGAGCCCTAGCCCAGCCAGCACCAGGCACAAACACACACACACACACCATCATCATCATCATTATCACCATCATCATCTCTGCGATTACCTCATGCAAAAGCAAAACAGCAGCATAGACACATTCACTCTCTCTCTTTCTCTCTCTCATTCTCTCTCTCACACACACACACACACACACACACACACACACACACACACACACACACGCACACACACACACACACACTCTGTCTGTCTAGATCGTTGTGGTTGAAGCAGCAGTTGTTCTTCCCAGGCGTATAGGGCAGCTGTCATGTCTGAAGTCTGCCCACAGAGCCCAGTGCATGTGCTGTGCTAATTTCTCTGCCTGAATGGAGCCAGAAACTGAAACTTTAATGGCATGATCTTTTTAAGAAACCCACTGTTTACTAACTTCATTGTTGACAGTATGTATGACTTGTACATAACTCTCAACAAAGCTTTGCAATTGTAAAAAAAAATTGTGTGAAATATTTGTTATTACGCTAGTTGTTAATATGACCATTTTGTGATAACTGTTAACTTCAACACTCTAGAAATACCCAAAGCTGTTCTGAAGAACTCACAGCCAAACCCTGTGCATTCTGGGCTAAGCATGTCATCTGATGCTCACCTGTGACATGGTCACTGGGGTCACGGGAATGACTGACCTTAAGTGGTAAGAAAACTACGGCCCACATTCAGTTCACTGCATTACCTGTTGACATGAATTTGAGGAACTGGTTTAAGAACACATAACATCTCTACATTGATCTGATTGACTGCCCGTCAGGAGGTTGTGTTAGTATTGAGCAAAATGTACACAAAAGTAAAGCTTACTTGAATTGGCTCTACAAAGTTCTTGACAGAACCTGTTTGAGGGAAATGGAATCTATGTCTTAGAAGACCGCTGTTAATGACCCTTATGTGTTCAAATGCACTAAAGTGTAATTCTTGCTGAACCTTCATTAAAGGGGAATGAATACCTGGAAGTTTGGTCTCTTGGGAAAGCACTTTTGTGAGAGAGACTGGTCTTGTCAGTGAGTCTTGTCTTGTCTTGAGAGTCTTGTCAGTGTTTCCACCTGTTCTCCACGTCATCTAAACCTCAGTCACCTTTGACCTTTCCTTTCCAGACCATCACAATGAGCTCTAGAACAGCTGGACCAAGCTCAG
This sequence comes from Megalops cyprinoides, assembly GCF_013368585.1. Classification (NCBI taxonomy): domain Eukaryota; kingdom Metazoa; phylum Chordata; class Actinopteri; order Elopiformes; family Megalopidae; genus Megalops; species Megalops cyprinoides. Next base: position 11,467,270 of record NC_050594.1, read on the forward strand.
CCTATCAGAGGAGCAGCTGCACATGCACACAGCACATTAATGAGTCAGCAAAGAGTTCAACTGTTCATACTGTATGTAAATTCAGGTTTCCTTTGGTACTGTATTCAATGTCAGAGTGAAAACACAGAACATGGTGTTACATATGAACGTTTGAAATATGGAACAAAAGCATAAACTTGAAATTGCTTGGCATCCTGATTCAGAAATATGTGATGTCACAAATTCTCAGCAATGCATTGGTTCATTGACATTGCATGATGCGGCCACATTTTCTCCTTACAGACAAAGCTATGTATAAGCTATAGCTGTTCTGTTCTATTGTATCTTATTATATCACAAAACTAAGTAATGAAACCTTACTTAAACATGTCACTCGCAGTAACAATTTCAAGGAACAAATTATTAGTTATTATTGTTATTAGTGGTGTGACACAGCTTTAAGTTATTTAAGAATAGTTTGACCGACCTGATTATAAGATGTTTAAAATACCGATCAGGTTTTGCAGAGCTTTGGAAACAGATGCACAGCAATGCTGACTTGGTTTAGTGCCTGGCACGCAGCAATGTTGCATTTTACAAGTTAGCAATCTTCTGCTGAAGTGTGAATTGTGTGTGTGTGTGTGTGTGTTTGCGGGTCGTGTATATATAATGTGTGTATCTACAGACACACTTGGACCGTGAGTCCAGTTTTCACAGTTAACTCACACCTCACAGCGAAACCATAGGGAGTCTCAGGAAGAAATTAGGCCATGCCAATGCGCTGTGCTATTTGCGGACTCGGTGCACCTCTGAAATAGACGCAGTGTTGGATTTCGGCATAAGCCTGTCTTAGTGGCGCAGCTTTCTATGAATGGGGTGCCAGATCCTGGTCCCGCACTGATGTCAGCGCACAGGTGTTGACCTTAACGACAGCGGAGCGCAGTGCGACCGTGCTCAGGGTGAAGAGAATGCTGCGTGCTCCCGTTACTCTGGCAGCATGTGACAGGCAGAGAGAGAGGTGATAAAGTAGGAGTGCGCACAGTTACACACAGCGCCACAATCTGCAGATGATTCCCACATTTGTTTCTTCATACTGTGTATGTCTTTGACTTGCTGTGAATACATATTACGTTTGCTTGGTAGACGCCTGACTCCAGAGTCATTTACATAGCTTACATTACATTACATTACTGGCATTTAGCAGACGTTCTTATCCAGAGTGACTTACATTGGTTACAAGTTATCCATTTATACATCTGGATATTCACTGAGGCAATTCTGGGTTAAATGCCTTGCCCAAGGGTACAGCAGCAGTGTCCGAGGGGGGAATCAAACCAGCAACCTGTCAGTTATGAGTTCTGTTCCTTGCCACTATGCTACACTGCTTACATATATATATTTGACATACTATCCATTTAAGCAGCTGGGCATTCAGGCCATTAGCGTTGAGGCAATTAGGGCTAAGTACTTTTCCCAAAGGCACAACAGCAGTGGTCCACCTGGGAATTCTATTTGATGACCTTTCGATTATGTGCCCTGATCCTCAGCACTACACTATCCTACTTTGTCACCACTGAAAATAATATGTATAACCAATTATACACAAGCCAGAGTGTTATTTAAAGGGTATTTGTATTAAGATATCGGCACAGCAGTTAATATCATCAACCAATGACTCATTTGGCGAGATTAAACCAGTTTCTCATCCAATTTATCACTCCGTCTGCTTGCGCCCCCTGAGATCCCCCTCAGAACTCTGATTCAGTCTCAGTCTTTATCTGCTAATGGTTTCACCTTAGGAAGAGTATGCAAGCTAAATTTTACCATGGGTTACCTACAGATGGCCTTACCCTAGGACGGTCTTACCTGCTGATGGTCTCACCGGTGGATGGGCTTATCTGTGGAAGAGTTTACCTGCGGTTGGGTTTTGTCAGGCTTCAGGGTGCTGCCTTCCAGACCTGTACCATCCAGAAATGCAGCATTGTGCATATTTAGCATTAGCATATGTGCTCCTTCATTGGAGAAAAGGTATTGATTACAGAGTGGATGTTGATGCAAAACTGTCATGATTTAAATTAAATGCATTGTATGCATGGTCTCTGTGTTAAAATAAATAAAATTAAATCAGTGAGAACATTTATATTTCTTGCTATAAAATCCTGTTACAACCAATTATGATACTCTGTTGTGTATGCATTTATATATTCAGTACGAATATGCTGCTTGGTATCTGATTGGTATGTTCAGTGCATAACAAATTTATTATGTCAACCATGTAATATCTTGAAATAAATCCTATTTTACTGAAAAGATGTTGTTTAAAATGATGGAGATCATTTTATTGCAACATATTATCACCAATCTCCTACAGAACCACTGAATAAATGTTTAACTATTTGAATAAATATGTGACGCCAGATCAAATTTTACTAATTTTCGAATTTATGTATATATGGTATCATGGGTTATGACAGCACTTCATGAGGGACTAGTGAATATTTGTACATGGCTGTGTTTAGAGTGTTCCATTGTTCCTGCAACATTTTTAGATGCGCCTTGAACTCCTACATCATAAATCACTCTGGTAAATGACAAACCATACTGCAAATTCTGATATATAAAAAAATATTTTTTCTAAAATTTTAAAATCTATTTTACCTCATAAATGACTTCAAACACACTCACACACAAAAATGCTACATACAGTAGATATATAATGTGTGTTCTGTTTATGCAGATTTAATGATAAAAAATCATTTAATGATTTTCATTAATTACAGCCTAAACATATGCTTACATGAGTAAACATTTTACAAAAATAATGCTGGAAAATTAATGATGGATTTGAAAATGTAACTTTAAATTTTTCAGTATTACTGTCTCTATGAAACAGTGAGATTAGACACATCGGCAATATTTTATGTTGATCATAATTATTTGCCTCTAATCAAGAGTAAATAATGTAGAGAGCATCCTCGAAAAGTGGAATGTGTAATAAGCACTACCTAAATGTAAACCCCATTAAATTCACATCCAGAGCAGAGATGTAACCTGTCCCTTCAGCTGTGCTCCCTGAAGCATTTTCTGTTGCAGCGTGCTAATAAAAATCTCCCCGCAGTTGTTGGCCGGACCCTGGGTGGAGCAGGGGAGGGGTGGTGTAGAGTGTCTCCAGCTCCGTGAGAACAGCTGAGAGGTGGGATTTCACAGGCTCTCCCTCCCTGTCAGCGGGCTGATTGGACAGGACAGCAGGGCAGGAGAGGCCCAGGCTGCTGAAGGACACCAGCAGGTGGGAGGCCCGAGGGTGAGGGGGAGATGGGGCATTGAAAAGGCCGGGTGGCCGGGCCTGCTCTGGACACAATCCAGCAGCGCGACACCCATGCAGGACGGTACAGGACAGGGCTGGCAGGGAAGGGACAAGCAGGACGGCGGACGAGTGGAGCTACTGGGCTTTTCGGGACAGGTAGCATTTTAAAACCCCAAAAAAAGGACTACTGAGGAAACAGGTAGTCCTCAACAGGAGAGACATGTAGGGACTCTGATGTGATTCTCACCACTTAACCAGTTTAGGGTGTAGAGGTAAATCTGATTTTAGGGACCTGGTCTTTGGGTCTCTGGGTCTAAACAGTCAGGTTTCATGGGTAAACTGTCAAATTTTCTGAAGCAAGTTCAGTTTTTTCAAGGACATGTGGCATTTTGTTATACTACCATTGTATTATATATATTTGCTAGTTTAATTGTTTGTAAAAGGTTCATCTCTTAATGCCTTACTATTTAAATGATTTCATGGTGTCTTGCAGAGAAAGTTTTAGATGTAACACAATATAATCCTGAGCCTTTAATGCACTGATGACATTACATGTAAGCATTTTAATACTCATTGCTGATGTTGAGTGACATTATGTCTGGTAGTCTGACTCAGTGACTCGTATTGAATTATTCATAATAATATTTAACTCATATGAAAATGCATGTTCTTACCATAGAGGTAACTGCTTATAGAGGAGAGAGGAAGGGGGAAGAATAAGAGATTCACATATCATATGCATTTCAATAAACATGTTCTATACTTACCTAAAGTATAAACATTACTATATAAGAACATTTCTGGCTAGTGTACCTCAAACTGAATACTCCTGCAATCGTCGCAGATTTGACTGGTTCTGAAAGAGGAGGCTTTTCCACGAAACAGCATTTTCACAGCATGCTGACCTATGACCCTGCCCCACCCGAATGGCGCCAGTAGAGTGCAGAGCTGGGAAGGACCAGGAGGCGCTCAGACAGATCCTCATCAAGGTGCAGTACCCTCTATCCCTCTTCTCCAATGAGAGGGCTTTCTTTGCCGTTGTCTGTGTGGCCAGGTGTGTTTTACCTGTACATTGTACCTGCAGCATACACTACTCTGGGTGAGGGTCAAAGCTGAGGCTCAGGCTGATCAGTTCAGTTCCTACAATACAATCAGACAAATGTATATCATCTGCAAATAACATCTAAAGGTTTGACAGGTAAGCTGACCAGCCACCACATCTTCACTGAACACAATCAACATACTGAATGCTGAACAGGCTCAACACACTGAACACTATACACCCCTGTGTTGCCTCTCATTGATTCACTCACTGGTGTGGGTGACTATATAAGTTACTCAGTGTCACCTATCCTCCTATCCTCCAATGACATTTGCCCACCGGTGCACTGTGGGACTTGTAGTGTTAAAAATAGTCATGGTAGGTGTACTTATGTATTGAAGAATTACACATCTACATGATCAGGCTTTCACCACTTAATGCTACATGAAGCAATTTGAATTTGAGTGAAGCAGTCTCTGCACTCTGTGGGTAAGTATCAATCAATAAATCAACTTTTCTTTGTGCATGTTTACAATGAAAAATGTCACAAAGCAAAATAAAAAAAACAGCCAATTGTGAAAAAAAAACTTGAGAATTATTCACTGACCCTGGGAAAGGACAGTTGAGTGACTCTTGGAAAATTTTGTGATAATAGCCGTGGAATGGCTGGGAAAAATCCACCGGTTCACTGCGTCAGTGCTGAGATGGTGAGCTATAAAAGTTCATCCTCCAGAAGGCCTCTCCAGTCTGTCTCCTCTCTGTCTCCCCCTGAGACGACATGCTTCCTTATATCCCCATATGAATCTGGGTTAGATATGGAATGTAAGGAAGTGTGTGGTTTCGGGAGGGATCGGATCGCCATTGTGATAGCGCTGTTTCTTATGGCCACTTGTGCCCTGATGACTGAGCAGTGCATTCTGGGAGTATATGCTAAGCCTGTTCTGCGGGACGTACCCAGGTCATGTGTGCAAGAGGGCATAATGGGTAATGAGGGTTTTCAGACTATGCTGACGGTGCCTGGAGAAAGTGCGCGTGTGCATATGTGTGTGCGTGTGCTTGTTTCAGAGTGTGTATGTACATCTGATCAGGAGTGTGCGTGTGTGTGTCTGATCAGGAATGTGTGGAGTCACTGGAACACTTGTGTGGAGGTAAGAGCCCTGCCTTGCTGGGGGTGATTGGAGCAAGATTGACGGCGCACAGGTGTTGCCACCAGCCTGCTAAAGTGGCTGATCCTTGGAGGGCTCCTATTGGTGGGGGGCACTGTGACTTTCCCAACAGTGCAACTGGGGGGGGCTTCATAGCAGTTTCGACTTTCACTGTCCCATTTGCCACACGTGGGACACCTCTGAGGCTGGAGCTGATGACTCACAGAGCTTTTACACACAGAGAGCTTTGACTCATACAGTGGGCCATTACATCATCCTGAACTGCCTGTACTGAGCTTTGACTCATACATTTTTTTGGTTTTAGTTCAGGTTATTTGCTACTTGAGCAGCATTTTTCAAATGATACCCAAAAAGATTAATGAGAATATTTTTTTTTGTCATAGAGATGGCTGTGTGTGTGCTTGTACAATCCTAGCTGAATCACACACACCACAAGGCAGACACTTGTGTCTGCCTTATGGTTTTGTAAAAAACAGTTCTGATATCCTCAAGGGATTCATTTTGTCTGACAGCACAATTTCATAAAGGAAGTTCTGGTCAATGTTTGTGTTTCCACACTGACGACACTGAAGATTCAGGACACTCGGTCACAAAGTGAAAGTGCAGCAGAAGACAGAAACTACTGATGACAACTACAGTCTCAACTCCCTCTCTCTTGTTTTTCTACTCCACAGGTAAGCTAACGCACTGTAGTAAGAGGCAAATAAACTCTACGGTGGCCTCACCCCGCCATGCCAAACCTTGCCCAGCCCCGCCCTATGAGTAAAGCAGCACGTCTTGCTGTGGCTGGTAAAATGGAACCAAGTCAGGTGTTTCAGCGAGGTTTGGTCCCCTTCAACCAGCTACCGCCACGTGAAATTAGCCAGCTCAGGCAAGCCCAAGGTTTCATACCCTTCCAGCCAGCTACTGCACCATAAAATCAGCCAGCAGGGCCCTCTCCAGTGAAAATCAGTCCCCTTTCAGCCAGCTACTGCACCATGAAATCACCTACCCCCACCTGCTAAAGCACAAACGTGCCATTTTCCTATAAATGGAGTTTATCCATGAAGAGAGAAAACAGAAGGCAAGGGGGAGTTCATGAGGGGTCAGACTGCAGAGGCGGGTCATGTGAGCACTACGGTAGGTACCGTTTTACTTTCTGGTTTGTTATTGGCAACTGTTGCCCAGAGAAACTTTGTTTAGTTCAGATGTCACTCAGAGTGTCTCTCACCTCTGATTATCAGTGCAGGGTGCTTGGGTAAAGTTACGGATGACATGCGGCTATGATGAAGAAGCTGTAAAAACCTAACTTATCTATTATGAATCATTGTCTCAAAACTTAAAGAGAATTTGGTTTTCAAAAAATCTCAGACCAGTTTGTTCCAGACTTGAGTAAATTTTGCAGTAGTATTTTTGCTTTGGGATAGAGGGGGAGACTGATGTAAAATGTTAGCTTTAGGAACGGCAGTTTTAGCCCAAAGACACAAATAAAAATATGACACATCAGTGCTCTGTTTGTCCTTTTAAAACAAATTATAAAAAATAAACTGAATAAAACAACTGCTTCTGTGACTCATTTCGTATGTATGTAATGTTAATTTAGATTAGCCGTATTGAATTTATTAGCAAGTGCACCACACAAGGGTCCAGTGGGCCAGACTACTACTCTTAACAAAATATATATATACATAAGGTAAAATATATATTGGATTGTCATGCTGCCCTCTAGAGGAGAAAGACAGGGTAACATCTACAAGCAGTGGACCACATTGCCCTTGTATTGCCCTCGTTTGGCTAGTATGGAAAATACAAGCAGGTGTGTAAAAATAAATTATTTTTAGGCTGTTCAGTGTGGTGTTAAAGGTAAACCTAAAGGCTTAAGCACAAGCACTAGCACAACTAGCACAGAACTAATTGTTTGGTATGAACTGGCTTATTTTCCAGTGACATACATGGCATAAGATACTTTTAGTTCTGAAACTGAGTAATGGAAAATTACAACATAATTTGATTTCATACTTTTGATACTTCTATTTGCAGAAGAACCCTAGATGGAGTAAACATTCACGGTTTTGCTCCGTTTCATTCATTTTTGAGAAGGACATCAATCCCTTACTTTAAAGTGATGTATAAATTACCAGATCTGCCACTACACTGGTACACACTGGTTAGGCCTGTTACACCATACCCATACAACACTGAGAGCTAGACCCTTTACCTATATAGCACTGAGGTTTAGGCCTTTCATGCCATACCTATACAGTACTAAAAGGTAAACCCTGGAATCCCTTGGAAGTCCATTTGTGTGAAATAACATTACATAAAATTGTAACTTGCCATCATTTTGAGATGATTAATTTTAATGGCAGACCTATTTTTCAAAGGTTAGTACAGATTCACAGAGTAAGTACCTAGCACATGTTAATAATGCGATGTTTTCACTACAGTGAAGTGGGTGTTCATTGGAGGACAGGTGCTACTCTGACATCCGAGAAACTCGCAGGTGCCTAACAAATCACAGCGAGCCTGAGAGCAGTGACGTGAGGAGACAGTGCTGACAAAGCTACCCCGACAGCAGGAAGCCAGTCTGTCCCACCTCTGTGGAATCCCGGTCGTTATGGGGAGACGATATGACCAGTTTTGAACCTGGGGCACACAGGTGTTATTTACACGGCGCTGTTCAGAAGAGGTCTAAGTTACATAGTACTATAGAATCCCACCTCTTCCATCCACATTACCGGTGCAATATACCTCTCTTACTCTGTGTTTGGCAGCCAAGAGAGAGAGAGACAGAGACAGTGTCAGCTTGTACTGGACAGCACTGTTGACTCCGTTGCGAACTCACTTCGTGGCCAATGAAGTGCACAAGCACCAAAAGGTGACGATGTGTGACACTGACCTCTTCGCATTTCATTCAGGAAGCTCACCTTCCCCGCTTGTGAGCTCCTCAGCACAGCCAGAGAAACGCAATCATGTCTCCTTTTGTGGGAAGACTGCGCAGATCTGTAGGTATACCGCACGCACTGGCTGCAGTCTGAACGACAGGCACACAGTAGCACCATACTGAGCCTTACAGGGGATGGACCACAGTACTCGGTGAAGCGTGTTGTGAAAAAGCATAATGTATTAACAGTGCTCCTTTGTGCTGCTGTCTGTTTACCAGCAAACACAAAACATGTTCACACAACACTTAAAGAAAAAATAAAGGCAAAGCTATCATACTAAATAATCTTTCACATTTCATAATGAAAAAGTTAAGGCAATTATCAGGTATAAAATCTATGCTCAATAGTCTTCACAGTCAGAAATAACAGCATTAATTTGCTGAACAGATTTACCTGTAGTCCCTCATACCATTTCCCTCCGAGCCCCTGTTACTGTCAGAACCTCAAGGTTATATTGTAAGAATGAAACCATACGACTGATTGAAAAAATAGCTTTATCATCAGTCTGACACACCCCAGTTCAAGTGACATTTTGCTTGTTCAAGAGAAAAAAAGAATTTCACAGTAATCACACACCATCAAAAGCAACATGATTTTCAAAAAACCCACACAGACACACTCACACACACACACACACACACACAGACACACTCTTGCAGTCTTGCAGGGCATCCAAATGCCCTGCGAAGGAGTGGGGAAGTGGAGGGTTCTATGGTGAATCAGTGCAGCATATTGCAGTGGCACCAGAGAATCCAGCTACAGTAACCTAGAGACACAGGAAGAACCCCCCCCTTACACTTCACCCAAAAGGCAACAGGACATTCTGTTCACCGTCTCCCAACTTTGTGCATAATTCAAAAATCAACATAGCAGCCAACACAGACTCACTTCAACACACTAAAACTCATGATAGAAAAGAACTAAATTAAAAAAAACAAAAAAAAAAAAAAAAACAAAACACACCACACCATCAAGATTATGCTGGTCACGTTCCCCAAGAAGGGAGTTCATTTTAAAGAGGTTTGATTGCATTCGCTCCCCTCTCCCTCTCTCCCGACTGGCTACATTTCCTCTTCCTCCTCCTCATTCCCAGGCAGCTGTACCTTGATCCAGCCGTCGGTGGAGTGGCCGTGCTTCTTCTGGTGCCGCTTGTAGTTGTCCCAGTGGCCCGTGGTGTAGGGGCACTCCTGGCACTTGAAGGGCTTCTCGCCCGTGTGCCGCAGCATGTGACGCTTGAGGTTCATGCTCTGGTTGCAGCTGTAGTTGCAGACGCCGCACTTGAAGGGCTTAGCACCCGAGTGGATGCGCTCGTGCCGCTTGAGGTTGGCCAGGTTGCCGCAGGCGTAGTCGCACAGGTGGCATTTGTAGGGCTTCTCGCCCGTGTGCACCCGGTGGTGCCGCTTCAGGTTGTCGAAGTGGGCGGACGCGTAGTCACACTGCGGGCACTTGTAGGGCTTCTCGCCGCTGTGCGTCTTCATGTGGCGGGCGAGGTGGTTGGGGTACTGCGTGATGAAGGGGCACATGGCGCAGGAGTACGCCCTGTCGCCCTTCTCGCCCGGGCTGTCGGGCGACTCCTTGGACAGCATCTCCAGGGTGCACTTGCCACAGATCTGCGCCGACGTCCCGTCCTCGTCGTCCAGGACCAAACCGCACAGCCGGCAGGTGAAGGGGAAGAGCAGCTCGGGCAGGGAGTCGGACTCCGCCCCCAGCCCCTCCCCCTCCAGCAGCCTGGGCGGTGGCCGATCCACCTTCAGGCTCCCATAGCTCTGGAGGAAGTCCACGTCGCTGCTTACCTGCAGCGTCAGGTCCGAAACCACTGCGTCTGTCACCAAAGAAACAGAAAGACAACGCTGGGCAAATCACATTCCCCTCAAATACAGCAAAGTAACTCACTAGCACCTGCAAATTCACTTCAAATATAGGTGAGTACTTAACTAGAATCTGCAAATTCACCTAAAATATACATGAGCAACCAACTAGCAAACCCTCTGCCTTCAGAGATATTGAAGTCTCTGGACTATGGCACTTCCACAGACAGCAATGGAACTGAAGCACACAATTTGTGGTTACATGCAGACTCAGCACGTTTCCAATGGTTACTGTGCGTTTCCATGGAAATGGCTATATATGGATTCCTCGCGGTCACTTTTTTTTCCACACAAGTATGCATTTAAGAAAACATCTAAGCACCTGACCAACCAAAAAGTACCATAGGGCATACGTCTAACATTAGCACTGGACGCAGGCACTAGCTTGTGGGACTGAGTCTGAGGAGCTCTCTAACGTACCTTCAGCTGCTGTGCTGGACTCCTCGGTCTGGTGGCCCATAAGGTGTCTCTTCAGGTTGAGGCTGTTGCTGGCCCGGTAGTTGCACTGGCTGCACTTGTTGGGCTTGTCCTGCGTGTGCATGCGCTGGTGCCTCTTCAGGTTGCCCAGGGAGTTGCAGGCGAAGGCGCAGTGCTGGCACTTGTAGGGCTTCTCCCCGGTGTGCGTGCGCACGTGGCGCTGCAGGTTGACGAGCTGGGCGGAGGCGTAGGCGCAGTGCTGGCAGCGGTACGGCTTCTCGCCGTTGTGCGTCTTCATGTGCCTCTTCAGGTGGTTGGAGTAGCGCGAGGAGAAGCTGCAGAGCTTGCAGGAGTGCAGCTTGCGAGGCCCGGCCGCGCCCTCCCCGGCCTCGCCCTCCCCCGTCTTGCTCTCTGTCCCCCGTGAGCCGGGAGCGGAGTGCTGCTCGGCCCCCCGGGCTTCAACCCCGCCCTCATCGCCACACCTCAGGCAGCAGGGTCCTGCCAGGCCCAGCCCCCCCTCTAGGACATCGGCCAGCAGCTGGCCGCACTGCCTGCAGGACAGGTAGGCTGGGAAGGCGGGGTCACGCTCACTCTCGGGGTCCCGGGGGTCATCAGCATCGCTCTCTACGCTCAGACGGTTGTAGGAGCAGTCCTCATCACTAAGGGAATATACAGGGATCCCCATCTCCGCGGTAACAGAGTCTGTAAATCAGAGGATATCACTACAATGACTAGGCTGCACCCTTGACCTTGCCAACTACACCCCCTACCCTCCATCCTTGACCTTGCTAACTGCATGCCCTCCCCACTCCCTACCCACCAACTCTTGCTTGCTCTCTCTTGAGGTGGCAGTGTAGCACAGCGGTAAGGAGCAGGGCTTGTAACCAAAAGGTTGCTGGTTTGGTTCCCCGCAGGAGCACTGCTGCTGTACCCTGCGGTACTTTACCCATAATTGCCTCAGGAAAACATCCAGTGTATAAATGGATAACATACTAATTGTAGCCTAGGCAAGTCACTCTGGATAACAGCGTCTGCTAAATGATAATAACGTAATGTAATCATGCCCATACCGGGCTGATGAAGCACAGCCCTCTATAGGACGACTTATTCGGCTGCACACAGAAATCACCTCAAGGGCTTGCACGGTTCAGTTCGCTCATACGTGTGGGACTACAAATTTATGCTACTGTTAAAGTGAAAAGTATTTTGACCCTGAACTTTTTAGGCATATAATTTCTGTGGAGTGATACTTAAGTGTCCCATTAATCTTAAAACAAACTGGCGTTAAGACATCCTGGACAGTAATGCATCATAGGAAGGTATTGACCGTTTCCTAGATGACATTTTGCCCTGTGAAGGACTGACTTCTTTATGACAATTCCATCCTTGTCGTTAATTTGTTTCAGAGGAAGTGAATGACAATTTTTTATATTTTCAGAACATCACGTGTTAACTCCAACAAAAATAAACAATAAAGAAAAAACACATAGCGCTACATAACACATATCTGTCAACAGTTCCAGCTGCCCAACCACTCACCTGAGTCTTTCTCAAATCCTATGATCTTGTAGTCGCTGTCATTGTCTCCAAACTCCAAGTCTTGCCCCAGGAGGAAGTCGCTTTCCAAGACCAGACTTGCGGGATTTATCACACCTGCACCATCTTCAGAGTCCACTGCAATCACATGGTGACAAAACGACCTATGACATCAACCCGTACTCCCAGGCAGATTTCACCAACGGCAACTCATATCAGACTCAAGATAAGGATGATAATATCCGGGCTCTATGAGGAAGAGTGTTGCAAATGGTGAACCCCTGCAAGTTCATTTCTTTGTTTGAGAATAGGAAAAGCAGAAGAGAGTTGTTATGCACTTGATTCACACACAGTAACCATTAGTCACAGAGAGGGACACTGGATATAATCCAGAGGCTTCTTTAAATATGAACCTATTGAGGCTGCAAAAAAACCATGCGTTTTACCTCATGCTAAGAGCATATACTCATACAAAATTACATCACCTAAATTTCAAACTATGCATTGGGGGCACGCCAGTTCACTAATCTATCTACTAAATGTTGTACTTCACTTTGTTAGACCCAATGCTTTTAAGTGATTTGTCTATCATTACAAATTTCTTATTTCTTTTGAAGCATCAAAGTTGTCATGCCATTACATGGTGCTGAAATTCCTTACTAAAATAATGCTTTTCATGGTACTGTAAAGTACCTGCCCAAATTTAAACCCATCACCCAGAGTTCAAACAACCTTCATTCGCTTTAAGTGGTACCTGAGTGTGGCAACAATACAATCTGTGCATTTACAGAAATGGGTTAAGGATTTCAATTTGGATTAAGGCCTCCACATCACGGCACTGCCAGTTCAAAGGCCCATTAATTCTTTTTATGTCTATATTTCACTTCAAAGAAGTACACTAGGTCCAGAAGACAGGAGAAACTCTATATTTCAGAGACGAAAGCAGGAACAAGCAACCATCAACTAGGACTAACACCAAGGAGTGCGCTTCTTTGTCCAAGTTTAACTGTACCATGTCACTATTACACCTTCTCACAAATGTCTGTGGGGTTGGGTCTTTCTGCACTTCCATTAGCTACAGAGGAAACCTTGAAAACCAGCATGTTTGTTCCGCGACATTAGAGGGCTGCCACCCCCTGCTCCCTGGACAGTGAGCTGAGTGAGAAAGTGGCTGAGCGTGTCTGTGTAATGCCAGGGCTTCCAGCCACAGCCGCGGGGGCAGGGACGTGGTTTATTCAAGGGAAGCCCACATCGGAAGCAGTGAAGAAAGGGAGGAAGAGGAAGGGGGAAGAGGAAGTCAGGGTGGCTTCTTTTCAACCAATCACAGGGCTTTCAGGATGAGATAGTGGAGAAATGCAAGTTATGGAGAGGGGTGTTACAATCACGAACACAGAGATGTCATTAAATAAACATTGTAAAATATGGCAATATTTAGACAGAAAAGTTTGCCAGCCATTAGTGCTCTTTTATCTGCATCCATCGATAAAAATGGAATTAACTATTACATCCATATGTCTACTGGTATATTACAATAATCGATCAGCTCAGCAAGTTTAAATTTTAATCCATTTTCATAGTAAAGTTTACAGTCTTGGGGAAAAAAAAACATGATTTATAACTAAGGATTCAGAATAAACAGCTACCCATCTGCATTAGCAGCAAAATGAAACACAAAGAGGGGACAAAACAGCTATTTCTATCATTTACACCCCTACAGCCTTCAGAAACCATTACCATATTTATCTGACGTTATCCCAGAATGACTGAATAAAGCAACAGATGCCTAAAAGGTAAAGAAACTACCATGTACAAGGACGCGATTGATGGATAGTAATTAGCTGGTTAATACCCTGCTAAGCACTCGACAGTCTTCGTTTACTGTTAAGTTAGAGGTATTGGAAGTGTCGCTTGTACTTATAATTGTACAAAACAGTGCCAATGGGATTATAAGAACTCGCTGATTTACAATTCCGCCATAGTTTTAGGTATAACATTTGTGAATCTTAAAATACTTTGGCCAAATGTCCTTAAAGAGGAACCGGAAACCAATGGAACTCACAGGCTACTTACATTTCACTGGCTGTGGATTCGACTGTTTTCTTCTTGGCATTTTCCAGCTGGCTTCTCAAGTTGCAGTCTGTTCCGAGGAGACTGGCCACTATCAGCTCATTCTTTTAAACTGCCATGTTCTCTTCCTTTTCCTCCACCAGACGCCGATATTACAATCAAACATCAAACCGGTCACCACGTTATACGCAAAGCTAGTTCACAAGCTTGTTCCTCATTGGCATGGGGTTACTGAGACAGTCATGTAGCCAGCGATGAGAAGTGATGATACATCATAAAAAAGCACAACGCGATCAAAAAAGCTGTAGATCAAAGGACGTACCAGCAAGAGCACTTGCCAGTTGATCGGCTTGCTAACTACATTAAGAAACTCGGTCTGATATTGCCATTCTCTTACATTTTTTGCAAAGTGCTTCTTTTTAGTGGCTCTTGGCTATGTTGCTAACTATCTATAATTAGCTCGATAAGTTAGCTAGCCTACCTGTTCTAGTTAATGCTGGCTATATTTGCGCACACCTCGCTGCTAATATTATCACGTGTGACATTACTGACAACTGTTAGCTGCGAAAACAAATCAGATATCGATATATACCTTGCCAGCCAGATGCCCAGTAGTCTTGCCTGTGGCGACTGGACTGTCTATTCCTAAACAGACAGCTAACTAGAGAAAAGCAGATCCATATGCAAATCCAGTTTAGCGTTGCAGGATAGCTAACATTAGCTAGCTAGCTAATGTGCTTACACTAACTATCTTCTCCACAGGTCATAAACATCCTTTCCAACTGCATAAAACTAGTTTAGAAGTATAACAGACGTACAGAGAATTTGCTGAGCTATTTCACAACTTAATTGAGTTCCATTGTACGCGTTCTCTATTTCAAGTGTCTTCCGTTATCCATACACTTCCGCTTCCTTTAACAATGTTCCTGTCGGATCATGTGCTCATGGTACTTGAGGTCTTTCCGACGGATTGGGAAACGTTAGCGCTGCCATTGGTGGTGCTTTTTTACTTTATTTGTATTATTTGTTATTTTTTTAACCTTAGCTCCAAGTACAAGGGACATAATTTAATTAGGTAAAAAAAGATCAGTGTATGTAATTAGAAATATTATAAAGCTCTTAAACTCATAAAGCGGTGTACATTATGAAACCGAGAACTAAAAAAATCCAAGTTATCACAGACCCACAATGACATTTTTTTAAAAATTAAAATAATAAAATAGTACTCCAGTATTTTATTTACATTAGATACATTCTACACAGGACAGTATTTGTCTCCGTACTTTATACTCAGTATTTGAGTAAATCGTTTTGAAAATCTGGAATTTTAATGTAGTGCATATTCAAATGTAGCCTAGCAACCCAAAATGGCTGTGAATAATAAAAGTTCACAGTAATATAATATTAAACATGTATTTAAGTCTGTATGTATTGCTCTTGAGTATTCTACCTCTTGGGTATTATTTGTCACTTCTTCGATCATCTTGGAACGTGAAGATTTTTTTATGAAATTTGTCAGTTAAAAGATATAAACTTGAGAATGGAAAAACAGAACGAAAAATAAACTTAATGGAAAAAGTTAAACCAGAAATGTATGTTAGATTTCAGGCTCCTCTAAACGCTCTGCTGTGTATAAGTGTGGTTGATGGTTGTTTGTTGCCTTATTTGCGGACATGAGCAGGAGGTGGTTTAACTGCATCTCACTGTGGTTAGTTGCGTATACAGGCAGCAGGTCGTGTTGTGCCTGCCTCTCTGTCAGTCACCAGATCAGCTGCAAGATAGTTAACCGTTTCGAGAGAATTCAAATGAACTATATAACGCCAACAGCTTTTTGAAGTTGCAATAATAAGGTGCTATGGAATGTTGAAATCAATTTCCACATTTTTTGGGATTTTAGTATAAATGGATCAGGAACAGAGATGCTGGAGTTACTAGATGTTAGAATGACATATTCAGTAGCATGGTTTTCTTTGGACACATTTGGTCTTGAAATTAGCTGAAAATAATATACCAATATATACAAATATATGTAACACACACACACACACACACACCAACCAGCTGCTGTTTACAGTTTATATGTTACTGTATCATGAATTTAGTGTCTAATGGAGTCTACCGTCTTCAGTAGTCTGAAAATCGATTAATGTATCCACAACTGTACGGTAGTCTTTAATGATTGTTTAAAATGGAGTGAGTGAACATACAGCCTGACAGGGGCAGGAAAGATGCAAAAGTGAAGCAGAGGAGAGGGAAAGCAGGGATCACATGATCTGCCCCCAGTACAAGAATGAGGAAGAATATGCCACTGGTGAGAACAGGTCATTCATCTTATCATGGCTCATCATTTAGCTTGTATTTAAAATGATGATAATGTATTTCATTAAAAAAAAAGTATTGCTTACAAGTCAGACTTAATATATTTTATTAATGTTGTCGAGACAAAGCCACTACATGCATGTGACATTTGACTACCTAACTGTGTAAACGCTATCTAAATGTGACAGTTCCATGTCTACATGCTTAAAATAGACATAGTGTGATTTTAAGTGTTTAAGTGTGATGTTGTCAGACTATTTCCGACAAGCAATACATGGTTAGTCAATGCAAGAATATTTTTAACATATTTTTTTTATCACAAAGATCAAATGAACAGAGCAAATCTGATCAATAGAAAGCTAAATGGTTGCCCTGTGCACTGTAAAGCCTCTTTGGCCCTGCTGAAGGGATGTACATAGTATGTGCACAATTATGAAATCACTCAAATTTCTTTCCTTTAAATTTCACAGAAAATTGTCATCTTTTCATTACATGATATGTCATTCCAGTTGCCATTGGGAGGTATGAGGGCACAGTCTTCATTATTCTTAAAGTTATTTGGTTCTCCACTTTTCCAGCTGGTAAACTGGAGTGGTTTATTCTGCAAGTCCACAAAGTTTCCTTCAGTTTTTCTGTCATTGGCACTGAGCCATGCATATTGGGAATCAGGGATGAGCTGGGAAAGAGCTTTGTTTTCTTCTGAGCTTCTTGGAAGAGCGAGTGTCACCCCAGCATCACTGCAAAACTTCAAGGCTTCGTCAAACGTCCCGGACGTCTTATCAGACACAAAATATTTCTTGCCAACTTTTTTGAACAACTTAAAGCTTGTTGCTGTAAAGCAAGCACAACATGTGTCAATGACACCACAGTTTATTGCCTAACTCTAAACATCCTCATGTTATTTTGACCTAAAATAATGGCCTTTATTCAAAAGTGTTTTAACATTGAGCAGCTGTTTGACTTTTTATGTTTCAACTTTTATTTCTCCAGCATATTTTGTTAACTTCTGATACTGCTAAAAAAATACTGTTGATTATGGAATGAAAAAATGTAACACATGCTTGAATGTGTCACTCAAAGTTAAGGACAGAGCATGTTGCAGTTAGACTGCATATAGGTGTACACTTGTATTACATTATTGTTTTTCTCATTTGTATACAGCACTGCATGTATGATCTGGTTTAATTATCTTTCAGTTGCCGATATCCTCTGGATTAGAGTTGAACTTTCTTCTAAAAATGAAAAAAATATCTCACCTCTTTCAAGTTTGGACAAACTTTCTTTCATTGTTTGAAGCTCAGACTGCAATGCCCCAGTCAGGCGTGTATCACCTGGTGGGCCTACAGTGGACAAAATCAAACACAAATATGGTGACAACACTCGCATTGAAGACATGCTTATTGCTAAATCATATTTAATAACTCATTTAAAATCCAACTCAGTGGTGCAATAGTATCACAATAAAATTTCTAATTGACTAGTAGGCTTTTATCAGCCACACCAGCAACTAGGTTGTTAGTTACATGCCAGACATAATTTTAAAGCACCTTTGGTTTACCTTACTACCTAACATTATCCGTGAATTTGAACAGCAGATACTCCTATCCAGGGTAACTTACACACATTACATTTTTTTCATGTCATCTCTCACCTTCAGCAGCAGGATATATTACAAAGCAGTTGAAGTGAAGCACCATACTTAACATACAACAGCAGTGTCCCACTCAAGAACTGAACCGGCAACCTTTGGGTTACAAACACAGTTCACTACTACAATACTATATAAGATTGGATGACGGTCTTTCCTATAAACAGCACCAGGTAACCAATATAGAGCTAAGACTGGGCCACCTACTGTACCTGCAGGTCCTGGTTCCCCCTTCTGTCCCTTAGGGCCACTTGGCCCCACTGGCCCCTGCTTCCCAGGAGGGCCCTGTACACCAATGCTACCTGCAAAGGTATGAAAGGGGTCTGTTCTGTGTTTATAATTGATACATTCTCTTGATACATTCTGTTGGGTGCTCTCAGTTATCACCAGTTTCCTCCAGATTTTTTGCCAATGTAACACACTTTCATGGATTTCTTCTTGTTTTGTTATCTGAGTATAGATCCTGGTTTTGAATAAAATTGAAATGTAATGCTACAAATTAAAACCACACCCAAGTCCATTCAAATGATGAAGTGTTATTTGTCCTTGTTCTCTGAGTAACAACTACGGTGATGCACTTCTTCCTTACTTAAAACATTAAGAATTTGCCACTTCATGAAACTCACATTACAGTTAGGTTGAATGTAATTGTAACTGCTGCAGCCAATCAAACTCTACAAGTCTGTCCATGAAATTCATCTCAGCCGCTGACTTCAGATCAGCATCCTCAGCTGAAATGTCACCAGCTGAGCCACAGCACCCAGCTGCTTTATATGTGGGTAAGTTTGCTGTTAAACTGACAGAGGTCTCAGAGCTGCTATAGGCCACCTGCTCTACCAACCACTAAACCAACTCATTATCACTATCAGCACTCTAAATCACACAGGAAATTACAGTTAATCATTTAAATAGCTAATCCTTTTTGCTGCAAGCCAGGCTGTTTTTAACAAGCAAACCATATGAAAGCTTTTGATTTCTATTTTTTGCATAATTTTCTCCATAATGGGTAATCAGCCAAAATACAAATGATTTACTGCATATAAATGTTATGTTAATTATAACACAAGCATGCCTTCAGAACAACCTAAGCATGAAATCTTCATTACGTGCATAAATCTGAAGAACAGTTCACATGGGCATCAGTACTTTAGCGTTATCATTTAATGTGCAGATCTCATTAAACACTGAATCAATGTTAGGGTTACTGGAAGATTTCAATTAATAATCTAAACCACAGAGAAACAAATATCTCTAATTTATCCTATAGAATTAAGCAATGATTTAATACAAAAGGGGAAAGTGAAGTCCTTCCTGTAAACAGCTGTCCCACCTGCATCACCCTTCTCTCCTTTCGTCCCAGCCACACCGTCTTTGCCGTCTCTCCCTGGCTGTCCGTTATGACCAGGAGTTCCCGGGACACCAGGGTACCCAGAGCAGGTCTGTGCCACAGGGCTTTGCGCAGCGCTCACAGGCAAACCCAGCTGGACAATCAACAGGCCCAGCACACCACAACACACAGCACACAGCCTGGACAGCTCCATCTGCTGGCTACACTACAGGTCTGACAGATACAAGTTACACAACTCACTTTAAAGAGCGGGAGTTTATCATTTATGTATATATATATATATATTCTGCTACTTGTCCTCCTGCAAAAGACACGTGACTTTGGTCCCTTATGGTATAGTGGTATCCCACTCTATAACTGAGTATAACTATGAGTATCACTATATCCACTGAGTGTGCATTCCTCTCTGACCTCACATAACACAACCAAAATCTTACAAGTTTTAAAAGACTAAATATATTAATTTTAATTATTCCCTTAACTTACTATGTAAGTGTTTAACATGCCTTGTACTGAATCACATGTATGACAAAGTTTAATTTTGAGCTAAAATATCAGCTTTGTGCTGCATCACTGCCTTTTCATGATGCTTTGTTTTACACTCTCCCACACATACTGCTCATAAAATAGAGAAGAATCAAAATAGTTACCTCTTTTCTTGGATGAAAATTGAGTTCCTGCTGAAGTAATTCTGTCGACTACAACTACAGTGGTTTGGGGAGAGTTTTTATAGACAACTTTGCACAGGAAACGTCGGTGAAGCATTTGTGATTTATGTGTATGTGTTAAAGTTTGTGTTGAATTTACATGTGTTGGGAAACAGCTTGCCAGTGTAGAGCTGCCCGCAGAGCTCTCAGTCGAATACACGAACAACGGAAGTGCCCGAGTGGCGAAGGATGGCGTGCCGTCTTACTTTTGGCGGTTCGGGAACAGAATTCATTAAATATAACTGTGTTAATACATCTGACTCCAATTTTGTTATTGTTAACGTATTCCAGTTTAGTAACCGGATTGCTCAGATGCCTCTCTGCTAATCGCTAAGATAGAATGCTTATATATGCAGCCGAGGGACTGTAGCCCCTGGTCTCGCTTAGTGTTGATCTATACGGGATGCAGTCTCTCGTGGAGATGCGAAGTGCATTCGTCACTGTCCACTTTTGTGTGACATGTTGTAACCTTTATTATGGACCCATCGTACCTCCCTGCTATATACATCATTGACATGCATGTGACATTAGCTTTCAAATGACACCAAACATGATTATGTTGCACCTGAGGATGACCATATTCCATACTTTCGACAAGAGATGAACAGGGTCCTGAGTATGTCTGTGCTGTAGGTTGCCTGGCAGCAGACAGAGTCCAGAGTCCAGGATGCAGCTGCCCTTAGCGTGACCTGCTGACCAGAGACTAGCGACAAGGGTTGGATTGCCGCTACTTCCCGGTTGAGTTGCTTAATGGTCACGTTTGGTGGGTGTTGCATGGTAACTGAGGTATCCAGATCTCTGTTGCATTCCTCTGACCTCCTGCAAGCCCAGAGGTAAACACTCGCATTCCTTTGGGGGGGGGGGGGTTGCAGGAGATGTGGTCCTGTAAATTGCCCTACATCAGTATGATGCTGTGCGGCAGCATGATGGCGTGCGGGTAGTCTACATTAAGTGGGAAAGTACCCCGTGTTAAAAAATGTACTTCTGCTTGTCTTTGCGTGAAAGCTGGTTGCTCAATGCCCTGTTCAGAAATTAACGGGTTTTCCAGTCATTAAAAATGAGTTCAACATTTAAATAGACAGATTCCTCTACAGACATTGAACTTTTATCGAGTAACCCCCTCCCCTTCCCCTGTCAATTTAGGTCCGTCCAGTAAATGGTATGAAGTTATTAATGGATATCTTGTGAAATCAATGCGGGAATTCCCATACTGTGGTCCAGTGATAAGCGAATTAGGCTTTCAACTGTTTAACTGTGGTGGCTTTTATCTTAAGTGTATCTTTTCTTATATTTCTTATATTTATCTGCGTGGAACTCCTTTACCCTTAACTCCGAGGTCATCTGCTTGAAAGTGGGGGGGGGGGGGGGGGGGGGGGGGATACCTCCATCTGTGGTGGTAATATACTGCAGTTTTGTTCAACTGCTGTGAAAGAGGAAGGGAATTCAAATCTTTTCTCGACTACCCAAAAGTAGTCCTTACTAGTGAGACATGAAGTAGATAATATTTAAAGTAGCTACACTGTATATGTTTGCAAAAAGATGTGGTTTTGCAAGGATGAATACAAAATTTAAACTCTATTCTACAAACAGAAAGAAGACAGCACACTCCTGGTCCCAGCTCACATTCCAGAGGTGAATTAAAACACCCATGTAATACTGGTAAGGTGGGTTTTTTTTTTTCCAGTGAACATATTTTTTATTATAGTTTCAATACACATTCCATGGAAATATGCATTACATCATACAGTTAGGGTAATACTTTCATAATGGTAAAAACATCAAATGCTGCAATAATTACTTATCTTACATAAAAATAAATTAAATCTAAAAATGACTCACTACATGTCTTTGATGGTAAATTCTTGTGAGGAAGAGCCAATGTTTGAATGGGATAAGCGTAATGCTGTTTTCACTTTCAGACAGGTGGCAACAGAAGGATTTGTGTGAATTCCCATATTCTATCCAAGTGATTTCAGAACACAGGGCTCAGGTTCCGTATTCCTGTTTTTACCGGAGCCAGAGAACCATAGAACCACAAAGGAGAGCTGAGGGAATGACCTGTCACAGCTCCACAGCTCACAGCCCCACAGTCCTGTAGAGAGGTGGCCGATCAAACATGCCACCTGGGTGAGTCCCACAAGCCTCAACTCTTTCTCTTACTCAAGAGCCTTTGCACCTATCTTTTGGTTTTTCTGTGGGAAGGTGTTTTTGTTGCAAGTGTTTCTTGTTTAGTTTTGCTTTGTCTTTTTCCTCTCTCCTGTTTTCACTCACAGATGAGTCCAGCGGCTGCTGAGAATGAAAAAAATCTGTTGGTAAGGAAAGGAATGTAATATTTGCTTGATTTTGTTATTTAAACTTAAGTGTGTTGTGATTAGATTTAGTTTCTCTACCATGGTCTACAATGTACATTAAAATTATCTTTGTCAATGCATTTTTATGGTTGTTTTTTCAGGGGGTGTGGGGTGGACTTGATGATGCTGTCTCAAGGTTAAGGGTCAAAGGCTGCCCTTTGAATTGTGGGCAGCATGTAGCTTACCATGTCACCATGTCTGAAATATAAATCACACCCATCATCTGCTTCTTTTGGTTTGACACATTCAAAGCCCTTTTAAGGGATGACTTGAAAATGTATTTTTAATCACCTTGTTAACAATTTCAGTTAACTGTACCTTGAGTCACGATTCATGCGTTCACATTTACGCTATATTAGTGGGAGAAAGGCTAAATTCTTCCTTTTTCCAGGAAGTGTTTCTTATGAGATTTTCGGGGTGTTCATATAACGCCATCCATTGTGAATGTGTCTGAAATTGCAGTGTCTTAATTAGTTAATGGTTTGCTGGTTTTGTGACAGAGTATAGAATCCTCTGAGGTCATTAATCAGGCAGGCAAGAGTAGCGTGGTTGCTTATGAGGGGCTCAACAAAAAGTGTAACCTCATTTTTAGGTGACACTCAACAGGAGCTATACAGCTATACAGGAGCTAATGGTGGTGTATAGTTTCTGCAGTATCTAATGACAAATGTGCAGTTTGCACAGCACTTTATAGAGATTGTCTGTCATTGTGGTTGCCAGTTTTGGACGCATGTAAAACATATGGAATAACTTATGTATGATTTGTGATTTGTAAAAGCACTTTTGAAAGCTGATATTTATGATTATGGCAATAAATGAGTTTGTCCAGAAATAAATGCTGGTATGCCTGACCTGCGATGTACACTAGAATAGGGTTTAGATGCAAATCACATCTGTTTTTTTTATTCTTACTTTTTTTAATATGTAATGTGCATTGATTGTCCTGTTCCTCTGAAACATGTGATACTAATCGTCACTTCTTTTCACATGCATCACGCACAGTATTATACAGGTAGACTGTGGGAGCCTGATTGACCAGTTGAGATTGCTGGTGATGGGCAACCCCCTTGCCAAATCCCAGTCATTGTTGGCTGGTGACACAGTTGGGCCGAAGAGCTCAGCTTGCATTCCATGTAAACGCCTTCACCACTAAGCTACCGAGGAGGCCTTTAATTGTCTATTACAGTAGTGTGTTATTCTACATCAGGGGCGGCAGTGTAGCACAGTGGTAAGAAGCAGGACCGGTAACCAAAAGGTTGCTGGTTTATTTCCCCTCTGGGGTGCTGCTGCTGTACAAGGTACAAGGTACTTAACCCAGAATTGCCTTAGTTAATATCCAGCTGTACAACATACATGGACAACACCCTATGTAAGTCACTCTGGATAAGACCGTCTCTTAAATGCTGATAATGTAATGTAATGATCATAAAGAAGGAAGCCCTGTGGAATTTTGTGGTTCACAGTAGCACACTGTTCCAGCATCACTGACCCACACACTGCGTCACTTACATACACATATTTGCAGTTGTATAAACATACATACTGAATTGGGTAGAGACAGGATTTACAGGTGTAGCAGGAAGCAGAAAGCTTGGATTTATTCCTGTAAACATTCCTTTACATCAACAGCATTTGAAAAAAGGTAAACCTTAAATCAAGATATGTTTTCATATGTGTGATATGATCCATTTCAAAATATATACATGATTGCTCTTTTCATATGAATAAATTCCCCAAACTATTTTGCCATGCATGATTTTACAATATGGTAATAATCGCAAATTTCTAATCATATGTGGCTAGGAGGAAACAGTGATCAGTACAAACACTTCAGTATGACTGACAGCAATGTTGTATGCATAGAGCTGATAGGCTGTATCTATCTGAAATTCCAGGCCAGCTGAGATTCACACATGTAGCAGAGTAAAGGTCACTTTGTGCACTTTACCCTCAGCCCTTATTTCCTTGTATTCTTCTCATCTCCGGGTACAGCACACTCATCTAACTATGCCATTGAACTCAACTGGTGAAGATCAGTACTAGAGTGCGTTACATTTGCAGTATACGTGCATTGTATATGAGCAATTTCTCCAACATACAGTGATACAGGATGTTTGCAGCTCAGAAGCCAACTTCTGAAACAGAAGAGACTGGGAGATGGGCGGTAGGTCTAAGAGGAAGTAACTGAATGCCATTCTCTGTGCGTGACCAGAACGTGCTGCTCTTGCTGCCAATAATCACAGGAAGCGCTAAAGCCATAGGTCACTGAAGATTCTGATTTGGAAATGAAAACATTAAAAAAGCCGGTTACTGAGAAATGTCAGTTACTTCTTCATATTTCTGGTTGTTATGACATAGTAGGCTATGCCAGTAAGAACTGAGGGGTTTATTGGAACAGGGACATTCCAAAGGGGGAGTATGGAATATTTGAGTTTGAATGTTTGAATATTCTGCAAAGGGTCAAATATTATAGGGGCAAATATTATTCATATGTATATAGGTAGATAGATAGAATGAATGGTAAAAAAATAACATATACTTAATGTTGTATACGCACAATACATTCAATAAAAGCATAAATTTTGTATGTAATGTTTTTGCATAATAACCAGTGGAAATGTGCCTGCTGCAGGTCCCGGATTATGAGCCGTCTCTGCCGGTGACAGAAAAATCAAACCCTCTCACCCGAGATATCGATAGAGCAGCCCCTGCACAGATGGTCCGGCTGCTGGAGAGCTGTGACACAGAAATATTTCAGGAGAGATGGGAGGGTGTTACGGACTACCAGGTGCTGCCGTTCTCATTCATGCAAAGCTATTGTTATTCTTTACATAACTGAAAATGAATTTACCCTCCTGAATGTATCGGTTGGCCAGATGCTTGTCTTCAGAATTAGCTGAGCCTTAAGGTCTGGGTTTGATGCCAGATATATTATAGTGCCTTAGTGTTCCTGTGACTGCAGTGAGTGCAGTGTAATGAGCCTAATGCGCAGTTGGTGACCCCTGCAGACAGGGTTGCATGAAGGGGATATAACTGCAAAAATATCAAAATTTAATGTAATATGAGCAATTTGTTTCATGAATAATGTATTTTGACAGAGGATGTCCATTACCCATAACTTTTCTGATACAGGCCTGTCACTATCACCTCTTGTTTGTGTTTGTGGAGACAGGGATTATTAAGTGATGCTGTGGTGGGGAAGCTTTGTCATGTGGCCAAGAAGGTAGAGGATATTCTAAAGGTAAACCTTACACATCAGTCACCTGTCACAAACATCAACATCCAAATCATCACATATCACCAGCATCAACATCTCACCAATCACGTGTAATCAACAACAAAGTCTGTCCAATCATGTGTCATTGTCATAAAAATCCAATCAGTTACAATATGTATCAGCAGCATAAACATCCATACCACAAATTATGTCACCATCACCCTGAACTGGGTAGAAACATAGTTTCAATACATGACTACTATGTTGTGGGTCATTATTATGAAGAGCACTTTCAGATTCAAACAACTGTTAATATATGCTCTGTTTGCACACAGAATGCAGATACTGGGACTGATGGTAAAGTGGAGCTCACGACAGGCATTTGAAATATTGCCTACTCACCAGTTGTGGTTTACATACCACATACATATCTGTTGCAAATGTATTCTGGGCAGGAAGTAGTGTAGTGGACTGTTAATCTAAGAAAAGAATGCAGACACTCTAATCCTAAAGGGCTACAGCTGAGCACAACTGAGGTAGAGCTCCCTATATGAACTCCAGGTGAACCCCAGAGTTACCAGCAGAAGGATAAGGAAAGAGGGAGGGAGACCTGATGGAATTTCAGATGGATGAAACATTGCATCAGAGGTCACAGTTCATCATCACAGGTTATGTTTTAAATGATCTGAAATCTGAAATGTCAGGAAGAGAAGATGATTTTATTTGAAATGATCCCATTAAAGAGTCTGATACCTTGCACTGACCATATTGTTTTTGCTGGCACCAGAGGACAGTCTTATACTCATGACTGGATGTGGTCCTACCATCATGAGTGGGTGTGGAATTATTGTCAAAAATGCATGTGTTTCAACAGGCCCCAGAGGACAGTCTTATCGTCATGAGTGGGTGTGGCACTTCTGGCCGTCTGGCTTTCCTATTGGCAGTAAGTGCCATTTTTATAAACCTTCCAGTATTCCATTTTTAAAACACAAAGTTACACAAAGGGAATTTTCTTCGTGTAGAAGGCCACTATAGTTTATCAAAAAAAACAAAACACAGATTGTTAGGGTTCCTTTTCAAACATACAAACTTGATACCAATTTCAAGCTCCAATAGGTAGGTATTAGTGACAATTACAAGGTAAAAGGGTGTTATTCACCTTAGGCTCACTGTAAAATATTTAAAGTTACATACAGTAAGTTGGCATTTGAAATCAAAACGTCCTGCTACAATTATTCAATTCTTGGTGAAATGATCATAATGAGAGATTTGCTGAATTGGTCTTGTTTACTCTGTTGTTCCTCTTCATCTTTCAGACATCCTTCAACAGACTATTGAAAGAAAAACAACAAAAGCAGATCTACTCTTACATTATTGCTGGAGGTGACAAGTGAGTATCCCACAGGTATAGCTTGTCTCTACTGAGCATGTTTAACAGAGCTAAAATTAATAGCTTGTGTGAGTCCTGCGTGAAGTCAGAAGAGTAGCAGGTAGCAGGGTGGTTTCAGCGCTAATGTCACTGAGACTGATTGAGACTGACTGGTTACAGTGCTGGCCATTAGAGTTTAGCTGGGCATTGGTTTGAAATGGTTGGTTTCCGTGGAGACCCATTTCACATCTGTTACAAATGTACAGTGTGAACATGGAAATTGGTTCCTCTGTATTTGAAGGCCCCACTGCTCTATTGCAAAATGTTGCAGCATTTGTAAGGCTCTTTGTTGTATTTGATGCTGCTGCTGCATTTCTGGTCACCTCTGCTGTAACTGAAGATGCTGTTGCATTTTTAGGGCCCTTCTGACATCCCAGGAGGCCCCAGAGGACAGCCCCCACCTGGGAGCACAGATGTTGGAGAAGGTGGGCAGTAGTACTGGAGTGTAGGACTATCTTGTAAAAATGACAGGCAATTATAACGTGTCTACAGTAATAGTTTTACAGAGATGCTACTGTGTAGCATTGGGGGCATTACTTGAATTGTATTACGGCATTCGTTAGCGTTTTTGAATCCGCACAATTAAATAATATTTATTTAAATAATATAAGTAGCTCAAGTGTTTTCAAAACAGCAAATTATTTTTAATCAAAACTACTTTTAGAAAATAAAGGGAATTACATAATGTGGTGTACACAGTCACAGTGCAGTCTGAGAAGGCATTTCCATAGGTGACTTTTCAAACAACAGCTGTCAATAGAATATCAAAAGTCATAAGTAATTTCTCCAACTGACAGAAAATTTCTCGGAATGTGTGCTCTCCATAGCAGTTTCTTGGAATGTGTGCTCTCCATAGCAGTTAACAAATGGGCTTGGTAACAGCTAAGTGGATCACACTGTTATTGTAACAAAGTTGTTTCCACGTATTCAGAATGTAATATTACTCTCGGTCTGTGTCACTGTGTTGGGTGCCAAAGGGAACAAAACTTAACCAATTCTGGATGAAAAGGTTATGAAATAAACTCCACTGAAGCTCATTATTAAACAAGAAACACAATGTTTACCAACCATGCTGTGGAGAAGTCATTATTCTCATTGCATTTCTTACTAAGTACACTTCAAGCTCATTAATTTCAGCTATGTCATCTGATATGCATCCATAGCTGTGATCTCTATTGCTCAGAGTGCAGTTTGGGTGTTGCTATGAGGCGTGTGCCCATATTCTTTGCAAACAAGAAAACATAAATGTAACTCATGGGCAGTTGGTACAACATAGCACCTCAGTATGTTGCTCTCAGTACTTTAGTGTCTTTTTCTAAGGACCGTGTGCCATAATTGATCTGATGTGCCTGCTTAACAAAGAGAAAATATACATCACAGTATAATCTCTGCCATATTTAGCATTCTCTCAAGTTCCCTTGCATGCTCCTACCTTGTCTGCACAAGCTAAATTAATCTTTGAGCGCATACTAAACTAGTCTGTTCGCATAAGGTAAGTTATTCTGCACGCTTTAAATTTTTGTTCAGTGAAAGGAGAAATACCACACTATGGAATGCCTTAAATAATGGTAAAACATTTACTAAATATGACACAAACTTATAATTAAGTAACACAGTTAGGCTATTGAAATTGGGGTAGGACCCCTTATACAGGTATGTAAATCAAAATGCCACAGAAATGTCAAAGCCCTCTGTTACGCTTTAACAGAAAAATACATTTTATCCTGATTAATTCTTTATAAAAATGACCTCAGAATCATTTTTGTTTCTCTTTTTTTGTACCATAGGTCTGTGCAGGAAAGAAGCAGGTCCTCTTTATTGGAATATCCTGTGGGTTATCGGTAATTGTCTTATTCTCATATGATTTTCATACTTACATACTGATTTAATTAGTTTAATTAGTTTAATTAGTCTTTATTTTCTTTGTTCTAGTTGTTATTTATGTCATATATTTTGGGCTGTGACCTGGAAGAATCATTAAAACCTCAGTTAAAAAGCCAGCTGGAAAATAGCAGGGAATATGGATTTTTTTATGCATCTCTGTTCCAGATTCACTTAGGTGCTTTGAATACTTCCTACAAGTGAAGTATTACATCCATATGCGTTTTTAGACAGCGCCTAAAATCTGTCTGATTACATGATGTATCACTGTGTTTTTAGCTGTAAATATTTTTATCTGATTCAATGACTTGTCTGACTCTTGTACGGCTAAACTGAGGTAAACTGAGGACTGATTGGCTATAAATAATCCTGCTGGACTTGTTTGGCTCCTCCCACATAACTGAACTGAACTGCTACAAGCTGATTTTAGCCCTGTGATCTCTTTGCATCACACCTGATAAATTCCCAACAGTTTGTGCCAATATAATTAAGGTGTTTTAATCTTCAAGCCATTTACTGTATGTTGTGTTTAATACATTTTTTTATGCATACCGATGTGGTAACTGGTGGGTGCTAAAATATCCAAAGCATCATGGTATAAAACAGTGCAGATTATTTCATAATTCTTTATGGAAGTTCCTATTTAGAGTTATTGCTCACACAGACTCTGATGTTGTCCTCTCTTCCCCTGTGAAGGCACCCTTTGTTTCTGGCCAACTGGATTATTGTATGAACAATCTGAACATGTTCACACCTGTGCTGATCGGATTCAACCCTGTGTGCATGGCAAGGTAAGGACACAACATATGTACACACATCTAAAGCTCTGCAAAAGATTAAAAAAATACCACAAATAAGCACTAACACTATGAATGATTGACCTTAACCTCACTGGACAATTAAGTGTACTTACCTTAACTATGCTAGTCAGTGAAGTCATGACAAATGACAGACACCGGTTTAATTAGTTCCACTGAAATACAGGTTTGTGGCTGATTTTTGAATACATTGTGTTTTGTGTCAGTGATGATTCCTTATTTGTAACTGAATTTTTACAAGATTTTCTAAAATTTTTATTTAAGAAATATATTCATATTCACTGTGATACATCCATACGTTTAGTCATTAATTTATTAGCATCAGTGCATTTTGGAACAAATGTGTTTTCCTGAATAGCTGACTCTTTCACATTCTAGCATGTAATAGCGATGGCTTGTATGTGTCTGTTATGGAGTTAATATACCTGTGCTCACCTTCACTCTGTGCAGGAATGAGCCCATTCCTGGCTGGCCTTTAACCTTTAGAGACGTCGCAGAAAGGATGGCCGTGCTGCAGGAAACTCACAGAGCATTCATCATTAACCCTATCGTGGGAGTGCGTCTGATTCACTGCCTCCTTTCGCAGCATCAGCTGTGCATTTCCACCATTTTGTAATGCATGTCTTATGGGATTCTGGGAAAATGCAGTTCCCATAGCAACAAAATTAGCCAGTGAGGAGTGGTAGTTAGGAAACTGGGTGTCTAACCAGGAGGTTTCAGGCTACACACCCGGTGTTTAATCAGATTTTAAAAGGGCTGCATAGGAACACTGCAAACTGTATGACTTACAATTAAAGACTAAGTACAGAAATATTATGGTATATTATAAGCAAATATACAGTCTAGTTTTGACTTTTTTAGCTGTGCATACAGGGCATGTATTCTTAATGTGAAAATGCAACTGAACACCCCACTTTCCCTGCAGCCTGAAGCCATCAGTGGATCATCCAGGATGAAGGGAGGAAGTGCCACCAAAATCCTGCTAGAAACTGCCCTATGGACAGGGTACAGAGCAGCTTTCAGCCATCAGCCAATCACAGCCAGGTACTGGAATGGCGTTTTCATCACACCCTGTCGGTACCTCTGACATCACAATCGCAATCACAATGAATCGGTTCATACCGATCGGTTTGGCTGCGCTGATTGCTGTCTGCATTTCACAGAGAGGTCGTGGGCCTGATGAGGGTTCATGAGACAGTTCACAAAATCACATACTCTCAGAGTGAGGGGATCGCTTTCCTGGTGGAACGTGCAGGGGTGAGGTAGGATGATTTGCGGAACTGCTGCTCTGTGTTGTGAAGTCATTCTGTTTTTATGGCAGAATGAGGAAGTGGTGTTAAACCATTCTTTTTAAAGAATGCTGTGGTATGTTACTATATATGAACTAGTATGAGCTCATAACTGTAGTCAATTAAAGCTAAGTATCTCCTCTTAAGATTTAAAATTGAAAATGCCACTGTAACTTTGAACGCAGTTCAAAGGTTCTATATGCTTCTGTAGGGGAATCATTTTAGAATTACCTGTACAGTATTTGATTATGTTGTCTCTGGCTGAAACCATATGGTAAATTGACTTCACTTGCTACTTTACCTGCTCAGGTAATTGGTCAGTTTGCAAGGATGGTGTTCCTCTTCCATGTTCTGTATGTATTGTATGCTACTGTATATTCCACGTGAATCTATTATATATTTTTGCATTTCCTCTTACAGCTTGCAGAGGGGAGGGCACGTGTATTATGTGGGCTGGCACTCCTTAGGAGTGATAGGGATCATTGATGCCAGTGAATGCATTCCAACATTTGGAGCAGGTAAGCAGTGTTTATCAAGGACTGGCAGGACTTTTCTCAAATTCTACTCTCAGTAAGTTGGTTTACACCTCTAATGACAGAATAACCAACATATATTACTGGTTGATCAGAAATGTGTGTCAGGATTTCAATCCCTTAAATCAATCTGTAATAAACACCAGCTGTCCCGGATTCTTCTGAAGGAAGTTACCTTGCTAATTTGGGGGTGTATTGTACTCAATGAATAAAATGAGAACTTTTACATAATTAATGAGGATAGCCAATCAGAAGACAAAGCATACCACTAAATCTTCTAGATACACCCCTGCACCATTGAAGTGCATATTTTGTTACAGTTTGATTTATTTACAAGTCTGTGTGTCTGTATTTAAATTCAATTCAACATCATCACAAAAATGATGAATTTTCATACCATTTCAGAACCAGATGATATCTGTGGATTTATCAATGATGGTTACAGTGAAATGAGCAACAAAGAGGGAGATTTATCTTCACTAGTGAGTAAACCACTGTGGTTGTAAAGGAAAAACCTGCAGAAACATACATTTTTAAATATAACTATGTAGTGTTTAGTAATTTTACATGCATGATGCAATATGTCCAGGCTGTAAAATAATCCAATATATGTACTGTGACCTTCTGTGAAATCAAAAGTCAGCTGGAGATGCTATGTATCCATTGTGGTGGTGGCGGGGCCATTGTCAGCAATCATCTCTAAATTATGACAAGACTTTCAACATTTGCTTGAGGCTTTCTGTATTGTGTCCAATGATCTCTAGGGGCCTGAATTCCACATTAGCCACAAAGACTTTGTGAGCACCGTTTTACCCAACGTGACCCAATCAGACACTGTGATCTTTGTCTTTACTTTGGAGGGTAAGTCATATCTGTGCTGGTATTTGTGTATTTTGTTTCAAAGACCATAAATGGGGAAAAATAAGCAAAAATGACCTGAAATATGAAAATATTATATGTGTGCTACCTTGCTGAAAGTAAGCTATTTCTAACTGGTTTGATTTGAGCAGAAGCAACTCTCTCTACAGATGACCTGGATGCTGCTGGAACTCTAGCTGCTCAAGTGAAGGAGAAAACATCAGATGTTCATGCTGTAGCTCATGCGTTTGGGTCATGCACCAGTCTGCAAAATAATGTAAAAAAAACTTTTTTGAAAAGTTGTTTCATTTAGTTTCACTACAATTCTCCAGTCTAATCCAATACATTGTTTGCAAAACTTCATTTTCTTAAGTTTTTATTTTCAAACTGGATACACACAAGTGCACATTTTAATTGTTCTAATTTATCTTTGCAAATGCAATACAAAAAATAATAATTACATTTAATTGACAAAGGATAATACATATAACTCACAAACACTTCATTTTTATTTGAGTGATTCCTGTCCAGAAGACATTTTAATACCAATGTTGAGATCATATCTGTCTTTGGGTATAATTAAATTGTATTTTGTACTTGTAATCAAAATCAAATTTATGGGTCTTTTAAAAACTGCCAGGCTGTGTTTTAGGGTTTTGCACAGTATTCAGATAATACATTTATATGCTGATGTCTCATCTATGATGTGATTTGTACCAAGTGGTCAAGATGAATTTCATAATTTGTTGTTCCACATGCATCTGTTGGTAAAAGAGTTACAGGTTAGAGGTTAGTGCTGGTAACTGTCAAAAGGTTTCACCAATGTAATGTCACAGATTTTATGTCATCTATTTTAATTTCACTCACTTCAGTTTGACTTTGTTAATAAAAAATCAATTCAATCAATTCAAGAACACTATTATATAAACTGACAATTCAAATAAATTTTCTGTAACTATTCTGTATTTCTTTCTAGGAAAAGATCAAAGATGTGTTTGGGACTGTTTTGAATGTCACATGGCCCTGTCCTGAACAAGACGGCTCCTACTTCGTGGTAGAAATCTCTTTTATGGTTTACTTATGAGCCAAGCAGAGTCATTTCAGTGTAGACCAGTCTAAACCTGTTATAGCAGGGGCTGGTAAAGTTTTCTATGCCATGTCATACACTGAAATGCCTTGTGTCCCACTTGCTTTATTACAGGATGAGTAGTTCTCTTTAAGGTAAAGGTAGTTCTCACTGAGGGATAAGTAGCTCTAGCTGTGGGCTGAGTAGTTTTAAGTTTTCAGTGGAATTCTCATCATATCATTTACATTGGTAATTAATGTAACTCCACCATATGTAAACACCTTCAGACTTCAGCAGCTATTCCACTCAAAAAAATAAATCATGTGACTCCACTAATGATGTAACTGTAATACTGTATGTATTTTTTGCTCTGTGGTGCAGAAGCTACAGGCAGAGTTGTCGACAAAGTGGATTTTAAACGCCATCAGCACAGGAGCTCACATCTTAAAGGGCAAAATCTATCTCAATTACATGATGGACCTAAAGGTGACCAACAGCAAGCTGTTCAGAAGAGCCATTCATATGCTGCAGGTAACCCAAACAAGGCAGAGTGGGTGATGGTCAGAAAATAACTAGCAATGTATAACAGTAAAAATGGATTTCATGAATTGACACATTGTGGTTCTACCGGGTGAACCCTTAAATAAATCAGCTATGCAATCATCTGGATTAGATGTCAGTACTGGGGCTGCTAGAGTGACACAGGAGTTGGAACTGGACACATAATCCGAAGCCTTTTGGTTTCTATCTCACCTGTGTTACCTATGAGCAAGGTGTCCAACCTGAATTTCTTCACTAAATGCATGAATATCCAGGTACATAAGTTCATATGTAAATATCAAAATGCATAATATTGTGATGAATAAGGATGTTAGTTACAGCATGAGGGCTGGTGCAACATGGCTGGTTCAATTCCCTGCTGGCATTGCTGTTGTACCTTTGGGCAAGGTACTTGACTTATAATTGCCTCAGTAATGTAAAGGCAATAAATCGACATCAAATACCAAACCCGATGTTAATGCGTTATTTCTTGCTTGAAGGTATACCTAGGAATTTAGTCCAAGAGAGTGAGAAGCACACATCTGAGATACTGCAGTTTAGTTCGTTTGCAGCAGGGTTTGTTCCTCAGTGAATGTTCCACCTGCTGTTTCCTTAATCTCCCCGGTAGGCATTCACCGGCCGCTCCGCAGAGCAGTGCCATCAGGCTCTCCTGCAGGCCATCTACAACTCGGAGGACCCAACCGATGAAACCCGTAAAGCAGGCATCAGCATGCACACAGAGCGGGCCAGCAGCAGGGACAAGGTAAACCCTGCAGGCTGTTACGCTCACACTCACTGGTCTGGGAGTGTTGTGAGCCTGGTCTGACGCTGCTGCTTGTGTAAATTGAATGGATACACTTATGTTTCATTGCGATGGAAGTCGCTCTGGATAAGAGCATCTGCTAAGTGTATGTAATGTAATGTTATTCACAGACCAAGCATTTACAGAATGGCACGGTATGAGGCACTGAGGCAGTTAAATGCTTCCCTTGGGGTTCATTTGGAAACACTGTCTTTTTCCACAAAATGTAAAATAATTCTGAAGTACATGTTCATGATAAACAATAAAGTGTGCTTTTATTTTGAGGTAACAGTCCTTGTGGTCTTCAAATAGTCCCTTCAAATAGTATAAAAAATTACTTAATGACCCAACAGAGGTTAGAGTTACTGTACCAAACTTTTTTTCATTACAACTTTTCATTTGTTTAAGGTCGAAAACATCAAAGCTCTGACTATAATCTTGTCTTGCCTGTTTCCATTAAAATGAAGTAATATTTTTCTAGAATTCATCAATAAGATGGAAAAATTTGCTGAATCAGAAAATTCTGAAAAATTGAACAGGACTGTATTGAAAGCACGGCAGAACATGAATTTCATACGAGAGACAGATAACTGACTATGTCACTTTCCACCCTACCTGGCAGAGGGGTTTAGAGGTTTACATTACCTTCATTTAGCAGACACTGTTATCCAGAGCAACTTCAACACAATAGAACATAAGTGTGTCCATTCAAGTTGAATGAGCAAAAGTGTCAGACCAGGCTAACAACACTCCCACACCAGTGAGTATGAGCATAGCACTATTCAAGCCCTACCCTTTATCAGTTTATAACTGACTGTGTCCGTTACCGCCATACCTTACAGGTGGTGCCCACTGCCCTGGTTATTCTGACCCAGAACTGCACTTTGCTTGAAGCCAGAGCTCAGCTGGATGCTCACACAGTCATCAGAGACGCGGCTGAGGCCTGTCTCAGAAGAACCCCAGACCACATCACTGCAATATGACCACAGTGTTCACTAATGAGATTCAAGGGAGCAACACATACAATTACATGACATACACAACTATAACATACAATGTAATAAAACAAGTTTTAAAAATATTACTATTTAGTTTATTCTGTATCCATCTGTAATACTGTAACAAGTCTGTTAGTGATACATGCTCATTGATGTGATGAAATCTTTAAATATTGCAGTAATTTCTAAATATTAATTTAAAAGAATTTAAAATACATCATTTTACATGTCTCAACTATGATATGGTGGTTATTAATGATTTCACAGACTGTTTTATTTCTTAAATAAAAGCAATAAAACGCTCTGTGAGGGATCTCTGTTGAACAAATATATATTCTTTGCTGAAACTTTCAAGAATGTGGATGGATTGCAAGATTCCACAGTGAGGAGATATTAACTTATTTAATACTGTAAACTGATGAACATTTTAAGAGTGTGCCTTTAAAAAAGTGAATAAATGCTGTTTTACAGTACCACTGTACCAATGTGAATATAAGGGGAGGGAGGCAGGAGGAAGTACACATGTGGTCCACTGATACTCCTCCACCCTGCCCTCCAAACACATTTCCTTCTATTCAAATTCAATTAGGCTTGACTGAGTCAATGGGAATCTGACTCCCCAAATTCTCTCTGGATAACAAAGGACCAAAACCGTTGTGATGACTCATTTCAGCTTGTAAAAACCTTGGTGAGGTGATTCTGATTCTTTGCAGTCTTACTAAGGAGTGCCTGGCCAATGTTACCTGACCGAAGA
Source organism: Megalops cyprinoides (assembly GCF_013368585.1). Classification (NCBI taxonomy): domain Eukaryota; kingdom Metazoa; phylum Chordata; class Actinopteri; order Elopiformes; family Megalopidae; genus Megalops; species Megalops cyprinoides. The sequence continues at coordinate 11,504,131 of NC_050594.1, forward strand.
TCACCAAAAACTATAGAGGCACCTGAGAAAACCGCTCGATCTCTCTCATGGCTTAAACTGTATCAAACCATCCAGCTGTAAGAACAACACACAGACGCTATTGTCTTTGTTTTATGCTTCGTCATGGAATGCAGCCTTTCTCCTCCAGGAAACAAGGCAAACCTGTCCTGCCCCTGCCGCAGAGAGAAAGGCGTGAGGTACGGCATCAGGTGAGGTATGTCCTGTATTCAGAGTGGCAGTAGCATCTGGCGCTGGCATGGTCAACACAGATGGGGAATACTGTTTGCTGTGAGAAAACCCTGAATGCGCTATGGCTCAGGAAAGGGAAAGAGGAGCTGTACGACCCCAAGAAGGCCTTCACGTCCCTGTATGAATACATGCCCCGCACTGTTAAAGACCTGAAGCTGCAGCGGGGCGATTTGCTGGAGGTTCTGGAGGAGACAGAGCACTGGCTTTATGTGAGGAAGCAGACAGTGGGCAGAGACCGAACTAAAGGAATCACTGAGGAAAGAGGATATGTACCTAGGCAGTTTGTCAAGCCGGCGTGCAGCCTGGAAGCTCAGCCGTAAGTTTGTATTTTCACCATTACTTACAGTGAGGACTTGTAGCTGTAGTAGTAGTAGTATTGGTATCATTGTAAGTAGGAGTCTGAGAACTTGCTTCTGTCTCTGTTCAGTGTGAGGAATAGAGGCTGCATTTTGTACAGTCTATAAAAAACAAGGAGTGACTCAAAGTCATGTATTTCACCATTTATGAGAAAATGCCATTTATGAATGTTTACCACCTTACTTGAACCATTTGCTTTTGGACTTTTTGTTCAGGTAACAAGACAAAAGACATATAATCAATACCTTGTAATGTAAATGTAAAATGTAAATGTAAACCTTAATTATTCCTTTGAGCAACTGTAACCCACACATTTATGCATAGACAAACCTCTCAAGAAAAGGCTCAGACAAAAGCCTCAGAAGCTGTAATCCATGCTATATTGTAACATTACCAACACATGGGGACGGAAATGACACTCACTCTGACTTTGTATAATGAACTTCCATGTGTTTTGTTATTTTTACCTTTCACTTAAAGTTATACAAGGTGCTAGGGTGCTAGGAGGAATATGGAATATGTGCAGTATTCTGTGACATCCGCATGATCATTGTTACCATCAACGGTTTCATGGAATCTTAAAATAATGGAAACTTTTTAAAACGGTCTTTTCACATTTTCTATATCATCATTAATATTACTAAAAGGAGTGGTAGCAGCAGCATGAGTATCAGTAGTATTAGCAGTAGTAATAGTAGCAATAGTAATAGTGGTAGTAGTAAAAGTAATAGCTGTACCAGTAGGAGTAGGAATAAAGGCATTAGTAATGTCAGTGCTAGCAGCAATTACATTAATAGTAGCATTAGTTGTGGCAATAGACTAATTCATATAATATGTCAAGAGGACAAGCAAGCAAACACGAACACATTCTGTTCATGAGTAGTGGAGTGTAGTATAATATAGTATAGCATAACACAACACAGTAGAGCACAGTACAGGATCATACAAAGCATTGCAGTGCGGTACAGTGTGGTGTCAATGACTACAGGACTGTGGTATGAATGGAATGATTTTTTTATGCCATTTTTTATGTTTTCCTTGAGAGTTGCCAGTCAGGAAAGTGTGAGTCATGCCTCAGGCACTGACACAGTGTCTCTTCCTTGAGCCATATATGGAACATTAACAACAATAATAACATAGCAATAAAAATAATTTATCTACAACAACCAACCTATTTTATGATAAATAATTATCCAGTTTCTCATTCCCAATATATCATTCCATACATAAAATTAGACGTATTATGCAGCAGAGGATGTACAGCATAACAGGCTGCTACCCATGTGCACCCTGAAGTACATAACATAAGCTTCCCACAACCAACCTAGTACTACAAGATGGAAGATGCTTTTCGTGGTAAAGTGAAGGAGTGATAAGACTGATCATTATCACTTGTTAGGTGATGAAATTTTTATGGTAAGGGTAATGTAATGATGGTGCAGTGCTTATCAAAGTAATACATTACTATCATTGTTATGCTAGCAGAATATATCACAAATTTACAGTGCAGGCAATATTCTTCTATGACAGCGAAGTACTTTTTTCATCATGTGTAATATGCTACACTTGTACCTGTATTCTTCTTTGCAATATCTGATCATTTCATATCTGATTTAAACAATGTCATTAATTAAAGTCTGCTGTAGGCTTTTTTATTATTATGTTATGCTCAATTTTAATTGTGTTGTTTGTTTTATCACTACATCTACGGTACCAGTCAAAAGTTTGGACACACCTGACTAAGATAATGGGAAACATGCATTCGAAGACATTTTGATCTAAAATCTTATGCCTAAAAGCTTAACATTTTTTTTCTCTTTTGGCTACTCTAAAATATAAGATTTTAAGAGTTTTGTTTAACACTGCATAATTCCATTTGTGTTAATTCATAGTAAAAGTGCGTCTAAACTTTTGGTTGGTACTGTATGTTTGAATTGTATTGACAGTAATCTCTGCATTAATTCACTTCACACTAATTCAGTGGTCTTGAGCATCCATAGTTTCCCTCACACTCCAGCTGTTACTGCAAACTATCTTTGTCAAACTCAGTACTGTTCTTATTCTTAGGGCCTGGAAGGGAGTCTTCATTACTTCAATCAGGACCATTGTTAGTTGTTATCTGAATAAGGTGGTTCATAGCTGGAATGAACATCAACACTACATTTTAGCTATGTAAGGATGAATGCGTAGTACAGAATAAAAAGATGACATGATACATCAATCTATACATTTGATAATGTTATTCTTATTATTTTTTATCAGATGGTACTTTGATAGCATTTCCAAGCGTATGGAAGCCAAAAGATGTCTGCTCAGATCAGAGAATGGTGATGGGGCATTCCTTGTGTGGAAGAGTGAAGTGAACCAGCACCACTATCTGTCCAGTAAGGGACATCCTCTCCCTTCAGTATTGATTCACAAGCAAATATGTGCTGTTCGGCTGGACTGAACTTAACATATAACTCTTACCTTGTCCATTAGTTCAGTATTATGCATGTCCTTACAGATTTACAGATTAAGATGATATTGCATATTGCCATAACATGTTTCCACTGTTTGACTGAGCAGTCACTTCAGATGATGAAATTAGTAAACATCAGTCTGACTATAATCAAATGTTGAATTATTAAAGTAAATAAATCTATAGTAAAATGAAAATTACGGTTTTAACTACAGTAATATAATTAATTACAGTAATAGTAATATGCTGAAAGTTGTCTCTTCATTTTCTCTGGATGATCTCTTTGACTTGAAAAAAAAAAAAAACTTTTTTTAACCTAAAAATAATAGTTTATATGATTACTTATGCTTTTTCTTTGCAGTCAGGCATGGAGAGTTTGCGAGACATTATAAAATTCTGGAAGCTGATGGATTGTTCTACCTCGTATTACGCAAGAAGTTCCAGACTCTCACAGAGTTGGTGGAGTCATATGCCAAGGATGCAGACGGTCTTTGTGTGAAACTGGAGAAACCGTGTGTTAAGGCAAGGGAGAACTGATGGCAAAATGATTGCAGTTTCGCTTAACATCCTACTTGAATATTTAACGTTCACATAGGATGTTTCTTAAAAATTCTTGCTGCTTTTTTTTTTTTTTATCTTTCTCAACTTTCACCGGTTATATTCAAAACGTGGTCTTTTAAAGTTGCATGTGTTGTACAAAGCTGTTTAGTTTTTAGTTGTGTGCAAGTAGTGAAATGTTTATTAAATGCCCAGTTTTGCATTTTTAAAATGTCTTCCAGCTGGAACAGCCATCTCTGCCCACACTGAGCTATGAGGACCCGTGGGAAGTGGAGAGGAGCTCTTTGCAGAAGGTGGAGAAGCTGGGCAGTGGAGAGTTTGGAGAGGTGTGGCGGGGGTTATGGAATGGCACCACAGAGGTGGCCATTAAGGAATTCAAGGGTAAGAGGTCACCTGCGGGGAGAGGGCCATCACTGCAGGAACTATCTGCCCTGAATTAAATTATATTTACTCAGCAAATTCCATCTAGAAACAAGGCTTTTGTGTATCTCTGTGGTTAATTGTGAAAGTTATTGTGGTTGTTGTGTTTGTCTTTGGTATGGTGATGTTTTCACCTAGCCTTGGGAGATTTGGGTCTGTTTTGCCTCTTCCTTCAATATTGTTAAATCTGAATCCTGAAAAATATTTCTATGTCCTTGTCACATTTGCATTATGAGTTAAGAGGATTATGAAATGGTCAAAAATAAATTAATCATTACTTTATGAATTTTGTGATTTGTATGTTGTGGCCCAGTTGTAATGAGATTAGACTGAATCCAGGTTGTGGCTTGTTGATATGGCCTCATGTTTTGCAGTGATGAATTCAGACATTCTGAATGAGATTGAGATTATGAAGAAACTGAATCATAAGCGCTTGCTGAAGCTTTGTGCTGTGTGCACCAATAACGAGCCATTCTGCATCGTCACTGAACTCATGAAGAACGGCAGCCTGAAAAGATTCCTCAGAAGTAATGCCACCTCTTCCATAATTTATAATAACTTATATCTTATTTTATATCTTACATTAATATATTACCATAATAGTCAATACACAAAAATTCAAATTCTGTTATGATGAGTCACTGTTTGGAAAAGTGTTTACTTTTGTGAAAATAGTGAAAATAGCTTCTATGAATTACAATATTTCAAAATGAATTTCTATATTTCTTCAGACCATAAACAGGCGAAGGATATTGAGTTCTCCCTCCTAATGGACTTTGCCATTCAGGTATGTTTTAATAATACAGGTGATTTTTTTTTAAACAAATGTGTTCAGGTGAATTGTGTATTAATGAATGCATGTTGTCCCTTCCAGATCATTGCATTAAGCACAACTCTTAGATTATTTAGCTAGCTAGTTGTAACTGAGTATTGCACTTGATGCTATCTGTTATAAGCCTCAACATAGATCTACTGTATATGCACAAAGAAAGGATATGAGGAATTGTTGTGCATCACTTAACGCATGTTTTCCTTCGCAGATCACAGAGGGAATGGCATATCTGGAAACTAAAGGTATTGTCCACAGAGACCTAAGGGCGGATAACATTCTCCTCACAGATATGCAGTCCTGTAAGATAGCCGACTTTGGCCTAGCACAGAACACCTTTTCAGAAGAACAGAAATCTGACATGGGTAAGGAGTATGATCCTTTTTATTTTCTGATATTTTCTTTTCTGTGCAAAATGCAGGGAAAAATGTGCCAGTAAATCTGTCCTTCACAACCTTGCCTTAAACTGATGTATTTGTTGGCTATAGTGTTAATAAATAAAAAACAGACATGGGAAAATCTCACTAAACCTGTTTCACCATAGGTTGCACTACAATCATCCCAAATAAAATATGAGCAAAACTGTAAAACAATTGAAACCATATCAAAAAGATTTTCTAACACTAAATTTTTCTTAACATAAATTTGTGACAATTTTGGCAAACGGCAATGAACGTGTTCTTCCCAAGGGGAGAAGATTCCGGTAAAATGGATGGCTCCGGAAATCTTCAAAGGAGAGAAGTACACCACGAAGTGTGACATCTGGTCATTTGGAATCCTGCTCGGTGAGATTATGACTTACGGAGAGGAACCATATTCAGGTAAGGTGACTCATCATAATTCAGCATTACTGATTAGGCCTCATTACATTAAACATTCCCCTGCACGGCTGCCCTAAATGTCACGCCGTAACTGCCGTGTGTCACCCGACAGGTAAAGAAAAGGCGTCGTGCATAAACGCGGTGCTGCGAGGTTACCGCATGCCTAAGCCCGCCGACTGCCCCCAGTCAGTGTACGACATCATGCTGCTGTGCTGGAAGTCAGACCCCCTGGAGAGACCAGCCTTCCTCAACCTGCAGGAGCGGCTGCTCACTCTGGTCCAAGAACCCGAGGTGGATGGTGCACCAGCAACGTGAAGCAAGGAGAAGGACATACATTTTCCCCGGGAAATTATTACAGAAAATTTTTCTCATTACATCAAACTTACCACAAGAACATCTTACATATTTTGCCATGACTTGTGAGTAATTCACATCAGTGTACTACGGAGATTCCAAATGTGAACAGAAATTGTAGATGCTGCTTATCCCTGGTGTTTCCAGTGTAGATGTGACTTGACAGGGGGCCAACACCAGTGAACAAGGCATCAGTGGATGCCTATGCATGAAATGTCATGAATATTAAATATTAAAATATAGAAAATATTAATGATTAATAATATAATTAATTAATATTGTTAATATTACTGAAAGGGCATTACTTAGAGATCACTTTAGAGACACTGTAAGCACCACTGAAAAATTAGGAGATGTAATCAAATCCTAAAAACTGAACATACCACATATAGCCTGGGCTATGATTGTACATAAAGCAGCATTAATTGCATTTCTTCAGTTATGTAGCTAGCTAGTTTGAACTAAGTATTGCACTTCATAAGTCTGTTATTAACCTCAGTACAGATCTACTATTTAGCTAAAAGAGTGTTTCTGAATGTTTTATATTCATAAATTCCATATGTATGCACTCAGCAGGAGGGACTCTGGTCATAATAATCATTTCTGTGTTCTGTGCCTTATTTATTTGTTACAATGTGCATAGTTAGTCACAATAGCCAGATAGCTAGAGTCTTTAGGGGCACATTTTATTTGGAGTGAGCTAACTAACTTATTCTATGAGAACATAATTCTTAAAAATGCATTTTTGAATGTCAATTAGCTTGAGCTGATACTATTCCGGTAAATGACATTTGTAGTAATATTTCATGTCTTATGTCTGAGACTAGAGGGTTCCACTGTGTCCCGGCTAAATTCCCACTATGGCCATTTTTTTAATATGGCCATCTAATGATTCCCCAGTTTAACTGGCTAAACAATTCCCTCTCTCTACCTCTTCTGATATGTGGTGATTTGGTGCAAAATATCTGCCATGCATCACATAGGTAGGGGCTACACACAGGTGGAGGTTGGGGTGAGTCATCCTCAACTTCATTGTAAAGCACTTTCAGGTCCTTGAAAGATGCTATTTTAATGTAACCTATGTTATTATTATTATATTAACCTATGTTATTATAATATTAATATTACCTGTTTTTGATGACCAGCTAAAATGTTTATACAAACCTTTTGTCGTGTTGAGAGGTGAGTGTTCCACCTTTCCCTGCCGGAGATTGTAGGAGTTGGTAGGAATTTGAAAAATGTGAAAAAAGAATTTATTCATTCAAATAAATGAAAATATATATGAAAAATATGTCTCTGCATTAGTGGCTTCATATTTGGGTCAATTAAAATGTTAAATTAACCTCAGTATGGTTAATTGATGGTGTTGCTGTCACAAAGGTGTTTTGTGTGCCGTTGTAACTGTATACATGCATAGATGGTATTGCAGACATGATGTAAGATTAGAAAAAGTTAGAAAGATACAAAATGTATTGCAGTGATGGCACAATGCTGTATGTGGTGCCATCTTTTAGATGAGATACAAAACTGAGGACTTGTATGGTGCAGCAAATTGCAATTGATTGCATTTTGCAGTCACACTATGGTCATGTTAGTTGCTAACAACGACAGGAGGCCACAGCAGTGGAATAAATTGGCTTTTTTTCCAGCGGGGACAGGGATGGGATGGGGAGCTTCCAATTTTCACCGCTCTCAGTACCCTGTAACTTATTGGATGCCTGCAAGCTGGTTTTGATGACATCTGTGAGGCAGTACCAATTCTCCAATTAATGCCCTCTTTACTGCAGTGCACTGTGGGACTTGTAGTGCAATTAAGTCACATTAGTGTGAGGGGGGAATCATTGTATTCACCTCGCTTTCCTAGCTTTCCAAGAGATTGTCACAGTGAGGTGAGCCTAAAGTGGTACAATTAGCAATCACTAGAAATTGAAAGACAAAGGGTTAAAAAATGTCAATCAATCAATCAATCCATAAAGCATTTGAACATAGTTGATTTCAAAGCTATATACTGTGAAATTAGGACATTAAAGGTCAAAATAAGCTTTTAAAAGTGATTCTGTCTTAAAACATTTTCTCTGGAACTATAATTTTAGAAACCAAACAGTCTGTCATTACTATTCATTGATTTTATTGGGGGATAAGAGTGATTTCTGACTCTGGAGGTCATGTTAATGCAGAAATCATGGCAACCAAGAGTGACTATAGAGATGTGAGAGTGGAAGTTGCCAGGCTCACCAACACACCTGTCTGTACATATCACACCTGTCTGTACATATCACACCTGTCTGTACATATCACACCTGTCTTAAGATGTGGCAGTGATGATGTTCATGAAGTGACATTGCTTTGGTTCAAATCACTTTTGGGAAACATATTTGAAATGCATAAGAGCTTTATTACAATAGGAATATCAAATCTTCAATAGAATATTATTTTCAATAATTTCAATGAATACAATAAAACAAATAAAACAAAAAAGTAAAATGAATATACATTTTAAATGGAATGACAATGAATATAATAATATAACTGACCAATCTGAAAGAGTTAAAGGTTAAAATGTTGACCGTTTAAGCGGAAGAGCACCACATGCTAAAGGACAGCAATATGGAAAAGATCACATTGTGCTGGAGCTGTAAAAATAAATATCAAATGACAGCCTTAAAAATGCAATATCATTGCAATGTCATGCAATGTCCACATATCATTCCCTGTGAGAACCAGGGGCCATGCAGGATCAGACCCCACATAATGAAGTTCAGTCAGGAAAACCGAAATGACAAGAAAATATGTTATTTGACTTAGAAACAGAAACTGATGTTGCTGCTCCCGTTCCACTAAACAGCACTTTCTTACATCTCGGAATAGACACGCTTTATAATATGGTCTAATTCTACTTAATTACAGCCCCACCTTCCCACAAGTACATTGGAGTAATGTTTAAATTCGTAAACATGCAAAAGGGAGGCACATCCCAGTATTTTTTCCCAACATAATTTTTTTAAATTATGAATTCCCATTTCATATGTGTGACAACGTCCTTGTCATAACGCAACCAATGCTGAATTATAAGCGGTAGAATGGTAGAATCAGGTACCCGTCACCATGGTGACACCAGCGGGGCCAGGTGTTCATGATCAGGGGTGTGCCTCGTACTGCCGCTCTGTGGCGATGAAAAAGTCCTCCAGGGTGTACTGCAGGTGCTCAAAGGTGGGCCTCTCCTCCGGGTACTCCCTCCAACAGGACATCATCAGGTCATACAGCTCTGCGGGACAGTGCTCTGGACATGGCATCCGATAGCGCCTGTCCAGGTTTCTAATGACCTCAGGGTTTGTCATACCTGCAGTCACAATAGGGACAACATCATATTCCATTACATTATTGTCATTTAGCAGGCGCTCTTATCCAGAGCGAGATAGGTTACATTTTTATCCATTTATACAGCTGGATATTTACTGAGGCAATTGTGGGTTAAGTACCTTGCCCAGGGGTACAATAGCAGTGCCCCAGCACAAGCTCTGCTTCTTAACACTATGCCAGAGGCGCTATGTCACATCACTCATTGATTTATTTATTTTGTTTGTTAACCAGGGGGTCTTTTTCGAGGGATTCATTCCCTGAAGGGCTGCAGGATAAGTGGCTGTGCCCTACCTGGGATTTGAACCTGCAAGTTCACTTCCCTTACCAAGCTGCCCGGGAGTTAAAATAAAATAATTAGCTGTTCATAATATTTGATTAATTGAAGATGGAGATGACACGGAAAGTGTTCCTGACAGAAAATTTGTTTTGCTCACATTACCTGGATAAGGTACTCTCCCGTACGTCACAACCTCTGTGAGGAGAATGCCAAAAGACCACACATCAGACTTGATGCTGAACGTGCCATAGTTGATTGCCTCCGGTGCCGTCCATTTGATGGGAAACTTTGCACCTGAACAGAGTAATGGCACAAAAAGACCATGCTGAGAAAATGAGTAAAAAAAAGAGCTAAAGGACCCAGTGACTAAATGTCTCTATAAGTTGTCTTGAACCCACACAAAACCATTTTAACATCTCAGCTTCATAACAGGAGTTTTTTCATCAATGGAAATAGTGCCTGTCAAGAACTGTAGGCAAAAGACTAGATGAAAACATGAGTTTACTAGAATAAATATTCTGAAAGAGGAAACTAGCCATTTCTGTACTACTGTATTCAGTCATGCCATACCTTCCTGTGCTGTGTACTCAGTCTCTATGACTCTGGCCAATCCAAAGTCAGCAATCTTGCAGTGCAATGATTCGGACACTAGGATGTTGGCTGCCCGCAGATCCCGGTGGATGTAGTTTAGTCTCTCAATGTAGGCCATTCCCTCTGCAATCTGTGGTGTGGGAAACATTCACAAGATTACTCTGATCATGAGTACATGCTGGATCATGTCCAGCACAGAAAGGACAGTACATGGGCTCATCGGTTTACACATGTGTGCCGTCTTCAGTGCAGAAATCTGTAAAACCCATGACCACCAGCTTTCCTACAATTAGCCTTGTCTTTCAACAATATTTTCCTCACATAAATCATAACAGATGGAGCAAACGTAAGAGCTGCGATTCAATATTCAGGCCGGTGCTTCAAACTGTGAGCAGAAAAAATGTGGGTTTTATGATATTGAGAATTTATGTTGTGTTAAAAAAACATGTGAAATACATTCTAAGCTTAGAAATGCATTCAGCGTTTTGCAGCAAAAAATGTACCGTGCAGCACCTCTTACATCAGTGAGAAAACCGTAGGAGCTGCCTTGTGGCTAGATCATATTTTTAGAGCAGATCTGCTCATTGAGACCACTCACATCCACCACCAGAGCATTTTGCTCAGCTTGATGGCGTTCCCTCTGTGAAGTGGTTTCAACAGGATGCGCACTGTCTCAGGAAATAACATGCATGTGTCTCAGAGGTGTGGAAAACGGCAGAAAGTACATCATATCCTGTCCGGATGTTAATAAGTGATAGAGGGTACGGTTTGAGAATGAGGATGTATACACATATACAACGGAACATGAATTGTAATGACAGCATTGACACTTTTTCCAAAGTTAGATACTTTAGTTTTCTTTCATGACGTGTGTGATTGCTAAGTAACCAAAATATCTCTGTCGTTTATTTATATTCATTTAATTTGTGACATGATTATCTCTTGAGAACACAATGAAATCAGCCATGTGCATTTCTCTATTTTAGTAGGAGGGAAACCAATTGTAAACACAAAATTGAATATAATACAATAAAGTACAATATAATCATTAATACAATATTATGTAATGTTTAGTGTTATTTGATTTGTATTTATACATTTTTGTCTTCATTGAGCAGAATGAAAAATTATGGACAATGGAAAGGGTAAAAACTGCTTATTTTCATTTCTGGGCCACTGTCACAAATTCAGTTTTAAAAAAAAAAAAACATTACTATGAATAGATTTGCCTCAGAAATATTATCACTGGGGTCTACAATCAGAAATTGAGATTTTATCACTAAATACAAAATGGATGGCAAATAATTACTATCTTTCAACAGTGCCTTCCAGTGCTTATTTAACCCTTTACACATTCTACACATTATTGTTATTATATTTCAAACTTAGTATAAGTTTCCAAAGAATTATTCAGCTTGATTTTTCAGTGTGTTAAAATGATCATGTGCTTCTCAGAGAAATCATTTTCCTGACCTGTGCTGACATGTCAATCAGCTTAGGAAGTGTGAGGCGGTTTCCTTCATCTGTCTTCAGGAAGTCGAGCAGACTCCCTGCAGATGAGAAAAAATACACACATGCACACACACACACACACAGACACACACGCACATACACACGTACATACACACACGCAGAGGCTTCCATGAACAGCACAAGGAATATCAGTGATCCTCTGCATTACACATTAAGTGTAACACTTCCATGCTATTTCAGCCAGTTGGTTGGTTAAGTTGGTTTTGATTGTGACATAAACATGACATTTTAATCCATGTTGGCTACCCTACAGGTGGATATAAACAATGTCTTAAATAATATTTAAGAGTCAGAATAGTATGGAGATTTATGTAACATGCTATATTGTTATTAAAAACAATGCTGAAATCAGCAGTGATCATCCCCACTGACAGTAGGAGACATAATAGAAATGATCTTCAAGACATGAAAGCTATGTACGCGATGACATAGATGCTCACATGTTATAAGTTTTACTTGATCAGTGCATGTGTCATACGCATCTGATAAAGAGCATAATTTCAATCTATTTATATGCACACATGAACATACTTATTAGCTTTCTTTTATTTGCATATGCTCTTAGATAGGAAGACAAGAAGAAAACCAATAAAACCTGCAAAGAGACAAACATTCATGCTGCAAACCTTAATCAAGGACAACTGTTCTAGTGGCATTGCTGAATTACTGCAAATCCCAGAATGCAACTCACCATTAGTCATAAACTCAGTGACGATGAGGATGGGCTCCTTTGTGACGACGGCGTAGAGACGAACTAGCCTGTCATGCTGTAGCTGCTTCATCAGGTTGGCCTCCTGCAGGAAGGCCTCTGGCTCCATGCTGCCCTGCTTCAGGGTCTTAATGGCCACTTTCTGGGTGCTCTTATAGTAGCCTGTGCAAACAAACAATAGAGTGAAATTACAGCTGAATTCAATGATATAACATCTGCAGAAAAGTCAGGCGAATCACAGCCAGGTGAAGTGTGTAGGTATCTGTGGCATCAAATGCTGTATGGGGCACCGACAAGATGAGTGGCTTCCATAAATCCTGTGAAATCTGTCTCCAGGATCACATAGCTGTCAACAACTCAACTGATGCACTGTATATTGTTGCAAACTCTGAGAATACAATCAATCAATCTTTGTTTTTTTTTATAGTGCCATTTAAAAACAATCTCTGTAATAAAACCATACTCTTAAGTCTAACAAATTTCCTTTGTCATCAATAAACTAAAACATCTTGAAGTAGTGAATGTGCCAATGAGGATGTTTTTGGTAATATATGAGGTCTGTTTGGTGTAGTGATTACAGAACTGGATGCATATCCAGAAGTTCTGAGTCACAGGAAGGCTGTTCGGTTGTTCACTAGATCACCAAACTGTCCCAGCTAAATATCCAACTGGAGAAAATGGTTTACATGCCAAACTTAATCTGTGAACATTACTACCACTACAATTACTTCTACTATTACTACTACTACTATCACTAATAATAACAGTAATGATAATATCAATTATAAGAAGAAGAAGAATGCTAATAATAATAACAGGTGTCTCTCACCCATCCACACTTCTCCAAACTGTCCTGCACCAAGTTTCTTCACCATCTTCAGCGTTTCACGAGGAATCTCCCAGGTGTCCTGCATCCACGGGTACTGAGGGTTGAGCGCCTTGCATGGGATGGTGAGTCTCTGACACAGCCCATCCGCTTTCCCTGGAGGGATGGAACAGGAGCCACACACAGGATTCTAAACACCTCACTGCTCAGACTTTTAGCTATTTACTGCTCACACTGTTGCTGTTAGTTCTGCCCAGGCCATGGGTTACATTTGGGAGGGCATTGGTGCTTTCTAACTGTGATGATTAAGTGGTTGAATCAACTAAAGCTACAAGCTCAGTGTAACTGTGAGTCAGTCTCTGTTCTGTCGTTACTGTTTTGTTCTGCATGAAATGCTGTACTTGATAGTTTCCCATGGCTAGTATGTGTAACCCAGCTTGTCTTTATGTCGTAGTAAATTTGCTTTGAAAGATAGTGGACACTTGTATTACCAGCCTGTCCTACTCACTGGAGTAGTGCTTCACCAGCTCCTGCAGGGAGGAGAAGCTGATCTTTGGAGAGATGTAGAAGCCGCCAGAGTCCAGGGAGCGGATTTTATAGTGTTTTACTACGTCTCCATGCTTCGGCACCTCATCTCTGATGGACAAAGAGAACGCCCCTGCAACAGAAGTCATTTTGCCGCAGTCAGGTTCACAACAGGCTTAGCTCAGAGAACCTAGTGTTTTACATAATGATAATAAGATCTAGTGACTGATGTATGGTAGTGTACTTGGCTTCCCTTGTCTAGTCAGGTTTCACAGGTTAACTTGCGGTAGGGCTTGAATAGTGTTTTTCGCACAATAACTGGTCTGATACTGTTGTTCAACTTGAATGGATACACTTCAGTTCTGTTCTGAAGTCGCTCTGGATAAGAGTGTCTGCTAAATGAGTGTAATGTAATATAAAGGCTGTCTGTTTGTTACCTTCCCCTCTCTCTCATGTTGGCACAAGAAGGGTACAGTACAGTTGCTGGTACACAGAGCTTAGACACAGCCTTGCTGGAGGTAAACTGACCTTTGCTGGTTTCACTCTCCCGGATCAGGAAGGCTCCAGCTTTGTTCCCCGGGGCTAGAAGCAGACGCTCGGTATCTCTGCGGCTCAGATTCTTGAAGAACCATCTAAAAGAAAACAAGAAAGATTTTCTGGAATCAGCCATTTACAGTAAAGAGACCACAGAGAATGTGTGGAATTAACCCTCAAACTTCCTGGAGAAAACCCCATCAACAAGGCACACACCTTCATTGCAAGAACTCCTGGTGCTTTATTATACAAACACCCTAATGGATTTATATTACATTCATTACATTACATTCATTTAGCAGACGCTCTTATACAGAGCAACTTCCAGTACAAGAGAACATAAGTATCCATTCAAGTTGATTGAACAACAGTGTCAGACTACGCTAACAATAGTCTCAGATGAGTGAGTGTGAGCATAACAACCTGACTAGAAAAGGGATGCCAAGTATACTACCATATCAACGTGCTATGTCTGCACAAGTGACATATTGGCAAATATTGTTGAAAAAATGTATATTCCACATTTCTATTCTTTGAAAAGTCAACACAATTTAGGACACTGTTGAGATCACAAAATACTCTGTGCACTTTTCAAAGGCAGTATACAGTAAAACAGATGAAGCATCTACAGTGGGCATTATAAATGTGCACTCACCTCTCCGCCTCTAGTGTGTCCAGTCTGGCTACGTATGTGGGTGGAATATATCCCTCTTTTCCTGTGGCTAATGACTTAGCCAACCACCAACCCCCTTGACTTCAAAAGAGGGAAGGACATGATCACCAACAATGTCTCTCTTAAACACTTCGGAGGACATTTCAGATAGTTTAGAAACAAACCCAGAAAAAAACAGCAGATCAAACTACTAACAACAACCATAAATTTATGAAAGTTAAGGCAAGGGTACAAGTAACAGATAACATAACCTCAAAGCTGCGAGATGGATATGAGCTACTATGTTATAGAATAGGCATGATCTGGAATTTTGAGGCCAGGTGTAGTGGAATTATAAAAATCTAATTTTGAATGCATGGTGAAGTAAGATCAGGATGTTACCTGCACTTACAGTAATTACAGTTCTCCCATGCTTGTATTGTAATTACAACACTGATAAGCAGCAGAACATGGCAAAGCTTAAATCTGCTTTAATGCTGTGAGTGTATTTGTGGTGCAATGGTAGGTGTATCGTGGTGGTTCCCTGATGTCTGTAGTTTCTTCAGGTGGTATGCAGCTGGGCCTCTTGGGATACCAGTTGTCAAGGGGAAACAGTTACTGTAATTTAGACTTAGACTATCGGAGCTAAAATAATGGTGCAAAGACCCAGTGACACCTGCTGATGGCATTTTTGTGCAGTACTTGTGAAACCTGCTGTTAGCATGTTTGTTTGTGCAGTGTGTCTGTGAAACTTGCTCAGCACAGGTGCAGCTAAAATACATTAGTTAAAAACACTACCTAAATGCCGTTTTTTTTTTTTTTTTTTTTGCCTGGAGTGCCTAAGAAAATAATTGTGATTTAGCGCCCCCTGTGGACACTCATGAAAACATGCAGACGTGTAAATTTAACATGTTGCTGCATAGACACACCAAGAGCAGGTTTGACACATGAGATCCGACAGCTGCAGTAACATCGTACTCACTCAGTAATAATCTTCAGTTTTTCCCCTTTCTGAAAAGGGAGGTCATGGTCGTTCACTGGTGTGAAATCATACTGAGCAAGGACAATGTCTTTCTCTGAAATCAAACAAAATGTGTTTCATTTTAAACAAGCAAATATGTATTTGTATAGGAGCTGACAATGATTCAGCTTATGCAACCCAACTATTTTTGCTCAGTTGAATACCTAGATGTGCTTATCTACTCAAATGTCCAAATGTATCATTTTGCTGTACTCATAGACATCATTTATGCTGGGGACACCGGGGACATGTCACCTCCACTTTTTGTCATGGCCCATTTCATCCCCACCACTTTTTGAAAGCCTTTAGTTAGTTAAACACGCCAAACCCGTCGTTGTCCCCAGCACTTTTCAAAACAAACTGACACCCATGGCAGTACTCATATCCTGCCATTCCTGCCACACAACCAAATTATATCATGGGGCATAATAACATAGAGCCCTCATGAAGAAGCAATATGCGCAAAAATATATGTGACAGATATTACAGAAATGTGCTGATTTGTTCTCTCCATCAAGTATTATTATTATTGCTGCTGCATTCCTGTAGCATGTAAAAATCAGTAACAATGTCTGTTGGCAATACCAGGTTCTGGAGGGCCCAGTCTGTGCTCCTGAGGCTCCTGTGAAAATGAAAATATTGAAACATAAAGCAATCTACAGCACCCTGCAGAGCTACAATAAATGGATACAATAAAAGATCTTATATGACTTATTTTCAAAAGTCTTTTTCCATAGTTTATGTGGTGCTTCGTCTCTTTAAGGAAATTATCATAATGCTTGCTCAACACATCAAAGAAGTAATTGCAGTAAAGAACCTCACACAGCTGTCTTTAATGTTACTTTAATGTTCTTTTCCTCTCACTACCTGATACCCCTACCACATTGGAGAAGGAACTTTCTAGATAGTAATTACTTTCCATACTTTGTGCAGTATGACATTTGTCACAGTAGATACGTACAGGGGGTGGTCCACCCAAAGGGAATGAGTTGTTTATTGGTCCATCTGCTTCATGCTGTTTGGTGCTGCCTTGTGGTCTCAACCCACTGAAAACAGAGCCCATTCTTCACAAAACAACAAGACATTTAAAAGTGGGTACAGGGCATGTCAAGTTTTCAGAAAATTAAATAATGAAGACTGAGGCTGAAATTACATCACCCTCTTGCCACTAAAAAACCTGTTTTGTTTGTATTAGCAGTTTCTGTACATTTTAAACTTCAGAAATGGGAATATCAAATTTGTAACACAAAAACATGCAAAAAATAAACACAGAAACAAGCAAAGAATTATTTTAAAGCTTAATTAAAACAGGAACTGTGTAACTGCTAATCTCATTAAATGTAATAGTAATCTTACTCCTGTAGTTACAAAAACTACAATCTGTTCTTTAAATTGTTATGCTAGGATCAATAATTCATTCTTTGTGCAATCTGTATCAAGCTTCACCATGGCTCTGAAATGAAGAGACAGCACTGTACATGGGATGCGGAATTTGTATCATAACCAGATTTTAAAAGAAAGACCTTATAAGAGTTCAGCAAAACATTCACAGTCCAAGGGCCGCCATTAATTACGCGACACATTTACCCAATATTGCTGTAATTCTGTAAAATGTTACTGAAATATTCTGCAAAGTTGAAATATGAAAGGGAGCTCTTTTGTGATAGTTTTAAGTGTCTAAATTCAGATGATTGGTGTAACACATGTAGAGCTCCAGAGATGGAATTTTGTGTCTATGGTACTTTGTGAATGTATTGTCAAATCTGGGTTATTATAGCCGAATTACAGTCTCCGATGGTCTAGTTTATGATTATCAGCACAAATAAAAACAACACAAAGTGTTTAAACATTTTTCCCCCATCATGGTTTGTTGTTTATAGTTTGCTGTGTTTTTATTATTATTATTATTTTAGTTTTCCTTGTGTGACCTCATGAAGAAGAGCTGAATAAGATTTTTTTAAATTTATTTAAAAGGTTTTATTTAGTGCTGTGGTGCTCTCTCTGTATTTAAACACACATACAAAGGCAACAATTTGCATCTTATTCTTGGTTTTCAATTGTTTCCAAACCGTCACACAGTGTTTCAATGTAGGCATTTTTATATAGTATTCACACTATATAAAATAAAAATTTATATTTTGTGTATTTATATATTGTTCATTATGAATATTTGATTTAATCCCATATTTATCTAACCCTTTTCTGAGAAAATTATGTCATAGCCAGGAACAGAAGCCCTGTTTTAACATTGCATTAGTAGGTGAGAGGGGTTCATTTCCAGACCTAGCTGATGCTTTTTAGGCCAGGATGTACAATGTTGTAATAACAGTAGATAATACAGTTTACATAATTATAAACTATTCACATTGATGCCATTTTTGATATTTATAGAACTATTTCAGAATGCTAATATACCTAATGTTTATGGTCATTGTTGCTTCCCGGTACTCTCAGAGTATTTAGTATAAAGCAATGCATTGTGTTAATTGTCAGTTTTAATTCCACTGTTTGCATGACAAAATAAATCTCAACAATAAGTAATATTATAGTTCTGCAGTTTCTTTTTTTCTGAGTGTGTAAAATTTAATTGCCACTATAGAAATAGATGCCACTTTGAGTGGGCAAGTATTGGAAACACAAGAGACCAACCTATCTCACCTGGAACGTCCTTTGAATCGATTATAGGTTTGAGATATGTCAGAAATAGAACAAAATTATCTACAGTGAATTGTTCTGTCTTAGGAAAAAGAATCACTGCCTTTTTGTTCTTGTTAAGTAAAAATCATATACTGTGGTTTAATATCTCTCTCACACACACTCTCTCTCTTTCACCCTAGGTCAATCAAAAAAGAAATAAAAATATGTTTATATTATATGACTATATTTATTTTATTTTTAAATTGGTATATAAATGGCCATCTTGGGTACAATGTGTGTATGTGTAAGGGTGTAATCCCCTAATCCTTGCAAATTTTACCATGTCTGCCTCATGATATCATGCACCAATTAATATACACATGAGAAAGACACATTGATCTATACAATCTTTGAACAAAAACAATTATGGACTCTATTTACTTAGCATATGCAATCTTTGAATAAAACAGATTGTGGACACCTATAATATGCATGAACATCAAACATTTTGAGCATTATTTGTATTTTAATTCTCTGTTCAGTAAACATGCAACATTATTTAAGATATATTTTAAAATCTTATCTGCACCAAGAGTTAGGTATAGTATGTATAGTGTATACCATGTATAACAAATGTATATAATAAATGCCCATTTGTTATTTTAATAAAGGCAGATAATAATTATTATAAAATGGAGTATGAGATAATGTATAAATTAGATATTCAGCACCAGAGGCAAATACACTTCATGAAGCTGTGTTCATGTGTGTGTATATACCCAGTTCTCCAGGTATTAGATTACCTTTGCTTTCAGACAAGTGAGCAAGTGTCCCTCTCAGTAACACAGGTTAGTCTCTGGAGACTCTCATAGGTTTCAGCAGCACTAAATCAGAGATGAGAATACATCCATTATAAGTTGCTTAAAACCAAAGATTTATATAGCACAGAAGTATTTTGTATCAGTATATATAGGGTAAGAACATCTTTATGCTTTACATGGAAAGGACAGGCTAGCTAACATTTGTTATTTTTATGTGTTTAATATTTTTACAGAAAGAGTACCCTGGTCTTTTCCAAGTGTTTTTAAGATTACTCTCTGGAGACACTTCAAAGAAGACTTTAATTACATTCTCTCTCACAAGTGAAATCTATAGAGTTGTAATATATAAATAAATAAAAATAAATGTGCTTAAATAAATAATGTTTTTCTTTCATTTCCATTATTCCCGCAAGAGAAAAACTAAAAGCTTGAACTTTAAAACCCCTGAGTATTCTTTAACTAGTCTGTAGTGCTTATTTAACTGAGTCAACTAAAAAGTCAGTTAATTAACTAATTAATAATTAACTTGTATTTAATTAATTTATTAGACAAGGATACACCAAGTTCCATATGCAGAGGTAGACTTAAGTGTGATTAAGTCTTAAGGGGTGTAATTTCACAAGTTAGTCACAATTAGCGATGATACTTTCTTAAAGGGAATAATACTTTATATGCAGGTAATATCATGTTTTCATTCATGTTATCATCTGAACTTTCTATAAGCCTTTCAATATTGCACTTCAACCAAGACAGTAAAACAGACAACAGCACTGTAATGGCAAAAAAAAAGTTTTACTTACAGATGGATGAATCTCCCCAAAAAAGCATGAAAGAACTAAAATGGAAATATTTATTGGAAACAAAGAGGCATATCAAAATAAGAAATAGACTGTGAGAAGTAGGTAAAATGCTGGACTTAATGTCTGTTCAGAGTTTCCTGGGCTTTGGGGTCCGTTTGCTGTAGCAGGCCAAACCCTGAAAACGGTTTGAAAGCCCCCCCAAGTGGAGTGCGGTGTGACTGGCTGCAGCCGCAGGCTTATGGGAAACTGCTGCGCCGACAGAGAGAGCAGGAAGTGGCACAAACAGCCCGAACAGCTGATTAACAAACGGCAGCAGCAACAACTCTGCTCACTGTGAACTATTTCAAATCACCCCGATACAGAGCTTCAACGCGTTACTCTTTTTCTCTCTGTGTACTTTCAACCTCGACACGACTGAGACTCAGTTCTCAGCACCATTCACATTCTTGTGTTGTGTGCTTGTATTGACAAGGCATACAGGTACCAGCTACATACAGTCAAAGCATCTAAGGGAATGGGGAAACATACGACATGTGTTGTCAGGATCAGGCAGCATATAGTGCAGCCAAAGACAACCAAAAACCTGGAACAATATTACAAAATTGTATTGATAACAGGACTGCAATTTGATGCTCCAGCCAAATGAAAGTACGTCTGAGTACTGGGCTGTTTTAATATCATGACTTAAGGCTTGGCTAGAAATCTTTATATATTAATTTAAAAGCTGTCTTACCTGTCATCACACAAAGTGCTGTATGGGATTGTAAAATTGGTGTTGTTTAGGTATTCATAAGGTATTTCCATCTTGGTTTGCTTTAAATTGATTGCAGAAAAATATGATGTCCATGGACCATTTTTTACAATTCTGGGGGTGAAATTCTTGACAAATGTGGACCCTCCCTTTGATTTCAAATGATTTCAGTAAATTTCTGTTACAAGGGCGGATATTGTGATAAGGCTGAAAATAAATCGCTAACCATATAAATACAGACATGGGACCAATTCATCAGCCCTAAAGCTTTCATTTATTGGGAAGAAGTTTTTAAAAAGTTACAATATTCATTTTGTGAAATTTTCCTTATTCAGAGAGTAGTTTCTCTCTGTCTATATATATATATATTAGTGTGATGCTGCCTTTATATTGTTCAATTCTGTTGTATTTTTGTATATTCTTTTACATATTGTTCAGTTTTTGTGTTTACTGTAAAGCTGCTGTCAGGGTCAGGTCTCCCTTGAAAAATAGATCTTTATCTCTTTATCTCAAGGGTGTCCTGGCTGAATTAAGATTAAATGAATAAGGACATAAATAAATTAGAGTTAAAAGGCAGAAACATATAGAGAAATACAAATAACTTTGGCCATGTCAGGAAAAATCACACCAACAAATATCAGAAACAGCTTTCATAAGATCATGGCACAAACTGGCATGGTTCCATTACTGCAGTTACCTGCACTATAAGTTAGCATGCATGTGCCATTGACATGCAACTACTATAACAATTGTATAACCAACAATGTACATTTAATGCTCTTTAGCTAGCAAAGGGAGACATATAAGATGAATTTGTATCTTAATATTTATGTTTGAACCTGTTGTAATACAGGTTGATAATAACATCAATAACTAAGACTTTTTTTCAACAGCTAAAAATAGTTTTAACTGACTCAGTTAAATAATTATAAAAATTGTTTAGACTGACAGTGATTTTTTTAAATATCTGTTAAAATGGTTTAGACTTACAGTGAGTTTGTTCAATAATTATAAAAATTGTTTAGACTGACAGTGATTTTTTAAATATCTGTTAAAATGGTTTAGACTCACAGTGAGTTTGTTCAACAATTATAAAAAATGCTTACACTGACAGTGATTTTTTTAAATATCTGTTAAAGTGATTTAGACTCACAGTGGGTTATATACTGTATGTACCACATGTACATATTTCAGGAACTGCGAAATCCATAAAATCAAATCCCGCAAGGCATGAAATGTAAGAGACCAGTGTGTTTACCTCAATTTCAAATTCAGCACAACCAGAAAATTCAACATCTTCCTGCTGTTTTGTTGTCCATTTACTATATATTATGATGATTGGATTCTGGATTGTGGCTAGTCTGCTCATATACCTATAAACCAAAAAACAGGCACATGTTTTTTCAGTTGCCACTCGATATATAATGTAAATATTCCATGAATAATGTAAATATATTAAATTTATTTGTCAGCTCTGTCTAATTAGAGTTTACCCCAATGTACATTGTTCCCAAACCTCCAGTTTTCTATATTACAATTACATTTAATTTACTCATTTCACCATCCCACTATCACCAAGTGGTAAACAGGTCTCCTTAAAGTCAGAAAAATATGTTGTAGAACATTGAGGTTATTAAAATGTGCCACTGCATTGTGCCAATGTATCCAGAAAGCTTCCCTTTGAAGGGTTAATACACTCTCCCTTTCTACAAAGCTGAATACCTCTATACAGTGTCAAAGATGTATGATACAGTATGTCTGAGGAAGGCCTGGGTTTTTTTCCCTCCAACACCAGTGTTTTGTGAGGAATTACAAATTATGTGTGTGTTTATCTTGTATTAGTTCCCCATTCTAGCATGTGTAAAAGAACTCGGTTTTACCAAGCAGTTACCACTTTTTAAGGCCATGATCAGCAGAGAGGACAGTAGTCAGCATAAGGCTTAAGCACATACAGAAAATCTGTGGAACATATACTTCATATTCAGATTGGTGGTCAGACAGCATCAATGGTACCACACCTTGCACTTTACAGGCTTTCCTTTTGACACCTTTAGTTAAATTGCCACAAAATGTTGCTTTTTTAAGCATGTTTGATTTTTTTATAATTTCTTTAGCTGGATGTACAAATTTATGAATCGGCATGCCCTTCAGAGGTAAGAGCTAGACTTTTCTGCGGGGTGGTGTAGGGGTGAAAGCTGTCATTAGAAATGTGTTTTTGCCAGTTGGTGATGTGATACTCAAACTTTCCTAGTTGTTAAAAATAACCAATTCCTTCTGTGTTCTGTCTGCTAGTTGACTCTTCCATTTAAATAACACACTTCTCTGAACCAGACAAAATCAGGAGTACATGACAATTATACCAGCCCGCATGTTCTATATACTGCCCTTATGAGTTTTCTTCAAAGTGTGTAACTGTAAAAATAAATAAATGCGTGATATCGTCAGGAAAAATAACCAACATACCTGGCTCTGAGCTCTGAATAGCAGGAGTCCAATTGGAGCAGGATGCTGTTGTATTCCACCAAACCATGCGTCTTTAGATTTGAGGACTTTTCTCCTGCCACCTCCTTCTTGGTCTCCTGTATTCATGCATGATTGATTTAGCTTCCTCTGAAGCAAAATATTATAGAGTAAAATATTTTGGGGTACCCATGAGCCAATTAAAAAAATTGTTTGAAAAAACAGCAGTTTCTATGGTATGATTTCCATCACCCAGTCTTACAGTCTTACACCACGTTGTGATAAAATTGTAAATTGTCACTTTTGAAGGTACTCAGAAACATTTCAAGAAGGCCAGATTCTTTCTTTTCTTGTTGTCTTTACTTCATACTTCAAACAAGTGTTTCATAGTATATACGATATAAAATATATTCATCATGTAATATGACATCTCAGTAAAAACTGATTGGCCGTGGCTTTGAAATCAGAAGCTAAGATTAGCGCACAGTGCTTTATGTTTGTGCCCCAAGATGATGTTTACATACCCACACACATGCTTCCTGTTTAATGCACCTTATCAAACATCTCTAAAAACCAAAAATACACCTATGTTTTTTTTTTTTTCAAAAGAAAAAAGTATCTCAGTGTTTCAGACACTGAACATCAAATCGATACAAGAAGTGTAGCTATCAAAGTAGTGTAGATTTATGAGTGTGATTGTTTTATGCTGTGTGCTGTAAGTGATGTTTTTCATGATGGCATTAAAGTTATGTAGTCTCATCTAGCATTGAGGCAATTTGGTTAAAGGCTATGAAGGTAACTTTAAAATACATTTGATGATTGTGACCTGTTCTACATGCAGTGAGTAGATGAGTCAGACATTTTGCACATGCATTGAGTACAACATTTTACCATGCCCACTTCATCCTTCAGTTGAGCTTTAAAACATAGAAAAATATTGTTAATTAGTATTGACACTAATTTGAAGCATGTGCAGGCTCCTTTTTAATTTCAGTTTAGTTACTTCAAAACAGTACTTTTCATTTGGTGTTTTCATTATTTTGTCTACCCCCTGTAAATCCAGACTTAAAAGCTCTTGAGCATCCACTAGATACCTTGTTTTATCCCTGACCTGCCACTAGAGGGCAATGCCAGAGAATGAACTGACTTTTGCGTAGTGTTTCGTGTGGTCTGAGAGTATAAATTTCAGTCCCCAGTCAATCATAATGTTACACTTCCAATCGGGTGAAATGTAGTACACCATAGTTTACTTCTGAGGAACTGTGGTAAGGAAACAAAAATGCAATTCACCACTGAAATGTCTATTAAAAAAAATCCTGTTTTCCACCAAACTGTCATGTTAGATCCTGTGTTATGTTTGCCCTTTTTGACTCTCAATCAGATGTAACAGAGACAAGTAACATTACGGAGGAAAGTATAATTTTAAAAGAAATTCACATTGTAGCACACTTGGTGAATAATTTACCTTCATGGTCTTTCCTTTAAAACAAATTCTTTGTGTGTTTTCAGTGTATGTTTACACTGGTATTTGTTACACTCGATTAGATTAACATCACCTAAATTCGAACTGATATTCCAATAAATTCAGACATTTGCCTCACTGAATATGCAACCAGTAAGCTCATTCTTTTATATGGCATTTCCACAATAACCACTGTAAATAAAGAAAATGTGTATTTGCAGTGGACCATAAGTGCACATTATTATATGAGATGCTTGGACACAAAAGGGGGTTGAAGTAGCTGTCAGCAGGCAGAATAAAGAAAGCTCTCTCTCTGATCCTATTTTGAGCCCTGGGACTCAGTAGATTAGCCCTCTCACAGACCGGTCCCATACGGTCGGGCCATGGTCCTGTCACAAACCAGTCCTCCTAACTGTGCAAAGTTTAATTCAACAGGAGTTCATCTTGAATACATTGTGATCTGCGGCAACACCTTCAAGCATTGGTTCTCCATACTATAGACAGCCAGTGTAGTCAGGCTGACCATCATAAAAACTCTAGCTTTAAAGTCCAGTGACCCAGTCAGGTTTGGTACTACAGCCCTAATAAACCTGCACAGGCAGAGACTCGGTATGGGGCATTACATCCTTGGCTGGGAAGTCCTTTGACCTCAAGTAGAGAAGGAGGTAATTCGCCAGACTGTTAACAAGTGAGTTCATTGCCAATTGGACAGCACAACAGGACAAAGCATCTGCTCCATCTGACTTCACAAAGACCTCCTAGCCTTCTTACATGCTAAATGATAGCAGCAGAGTACAGCTCTACATTCTGAGCTCTGACCCAGTACTGGCAAGACCAGGAGCCAACAGTAGGCCGATACTTCTTGTACAGGTTTTGGGGTCATTTTTTTTCCAGCAAGATCCCAGGGACGTCAGACTAATGTTGATGTTGTTGCTGACTCGGCAGACCCTGTTAGACCACGTCTAAATATATAAAATACACCACTGAATAAAAAGAACAACAATTACAGGTACAGAGCAGCAAAATGTAAGGTGAACACACACTAATGTGAAAACAGTGTTAAAATGTCCTGTATAATGATTATCCTTAAGATGAACATGTATAACTGTAGAATGGACATGGAGTTGCTATTTTCATGAATTTGTACAAATATATATTATATACATACATATATATATATATATATATATATATATATATATATACACACATATTTACATACAAAGTTGGACAGGGAGAAAGGAGAGAGGGAGATTCCTCCTTTAGTAAAAACATTTTCTGTGGAATAGGCACACTTCTGATGGTGACCCACTGCCACTGTGGGTTCTGAGGGGTTAAAGCTCCGTCCCTGATTGAATGTGATGTAACCCTCCCTAAATCTCCTCTCCCAGCTAAAGATACTCTTGTGGCCTGTGAACACACAGGATTAATGTGACGCATGCACCAGCAGAGTTCCAGGAACCCGCAGATCCAACTGATCATATCAATGTAGCTAGCATTCAGAAGGCTTCACATACACACATACCAGTATGCATGCATACACACATACGTATATACACACATAACCACATGCACACACACATACGTACTCACACATACACTAACACACACATACACCTACAGTACCAGTCAAAAGTTTGGACACACTTTTATTTATTCATCTTTCATTTTCACACATTTTAAAATAAGAGTAAAGCCATCAAAACTATGAAATAACACAAATGAAATTAAGTGACCAAGAAAGTGTTAGAAACAAATCAAAACCATCTAATATTTTAGATTCTTCAAAACAGCCAAAATAATTATTAATTTTTTTTTTTTTTGAAAGAAATTCATGCATAGACATCAACTTCACAGTCTTTAGATCAAAATGTCTTTGAATGCATGTTGCCCATTATCTTAATCCAACCTTTGTGTCCAACCTTTTGGTACTGTATATATGCGTGTGTGTGTGTGTGTGAGGGTGTGTGTGTGCATGTGTGTGTGTTCACCATCAGTGAAACATATTCCAAGGTTCCAACTACTGTATACCCAAGTATCTAAATGAAATATGTAAATGAAGTAATTTAGTTACTCAAAAAAGGTTAAGAAAATCTCTGTTGAAATATTTTATTTCACAAAGGATATCATTACAATAAATGCAAAAACTGAACCCATACAGACTTTTCATTGTAAAGTGTTCATAAGTCGTTACAGGAGATGAATATGTTGCAGGTAACAGGCCTTTTAAAAGACAAGAGAAAGTAACACTGCAGGTATAGATCAGAGGAAAAGATAACACTTTCCCTGGTTCCATCATTACACATGCATCAAAAAGACACTAATAAATCAAATAATATTTGATTGGTTGTATAATATCATACAACTGTTCTATCTGTACAAACTTAACAGTTCTTAACCTCTCATTAATGTGATTTAATACAATTTATTTAAAATAGTTTGTTGAATTTAATTACAGATTTAAAAGGGATTGTCTACGAAGTGCTGACTTCCATTACTGTACTTTCGAAGATACTGCCAATAAATAGGTACAACAGATTAAGGGTTTTATATCCCATTTGAAGATGCATTCAGAGCCATAATGGAACATATTTATGCTTGTGAAAAATCAGCATAGGTTTGTTCTGTAATTGTCTTCGTACTGATGCTGAATGTGTGTATACACACTAATGGTTATTTGGAAAATCAAAGGTCAATAATAAATGGGTGAACTGTTCCGGCTCCCTGAGTTTCTGTCCCTGTTCTTAACCAGCATGCTAATAACGGTTTGATTCTAAAATAGTCAAACAATGTTTTCATTAATAGGTTTTTTCAACAAAATACAATTCAATACTTTTACACATAGTTACAAACTGTATACATTGTTGACTATCCAATGTTCTGTCTGAGCACTGTAGTTGCTCAGACGTATGCACAAATGCAATATGACTAAGGCTTACTTAACAATTGTGCTGAATGTTTTCTCCAATAATTATATTTCAAGTGACGCATTCATTATTATAAATGAACTGACTATACAGTACATAATATTTCTGCCTGAAATATAACATCCTTTCAGTTTCATAAAATATACATTAGAGTGATTCCCTTTTGAAATGTATTGGGAGACAGACACACATTTACATCGCATTTTACACACACATACTTCACAGTGGCAGAAAATGAAGAAATAAAGTGCTGAATTTGGCTTTCTGGATTTGGTGGATCTGGTAGATTTTTTTCAGTGGAGTAACCAGATGCCTGGCTATGAGCTTGCTGACAAGTTGTCCATTTGGGGGTGCCTCAGTGCCAGAGCACCAAGTCCCTTAATCCTCCTCCTATGAGGAAGCTGGACACATTCTTGAGATTCCATAGGAACCTTATGTATTCCCAGCCTCTGTCTCTAGCTCTACGGAATCATCCACTGATCCTTGCTGGGACATAATAGAGGATTTAGTCATCTGTCGAGCCAGCTGATTTTCAGATTCCTCTTCCCCGTCTTGCCCTGATTTTTCTCTGTCTTCCTCATCAGTACCCTGTTTGTGATCATCTGCTGCAGTAGCATCTTCCTCTTCCACTGCCCCATCCTTGTCCTCTGTAGCAGTTTTATCCACATCCTCCTCCTCTGCTTCAGCATCTTGGCTTTGGGTGCAGCCTTCCTCATTGCCCTCTGCCTCAGCTCCAGCAGACTCTCCTTCAGGCACTTCCTGCTCTACATCCTCCTTCTCTTCTCCAGGATTTTCCCCTTTGTTTGATTGAGCTTCTCCTTCTGCCTCATTGTCCTCCTTTGAAACCTGATTATCAGCAGCATCTTCAGCTGTTTCTGCTGCTTCGTCTCCTGTCGATTCTCCCTTGTCAGCCGTGTTGACTTCACCTGTTTCAGATGTTTCAAAGGCCTCATTTCCCTCCTCCGCCCCTTCATTTGCTTCACCCTCCTCCACTGTACTGCCCTCCTCAGCCGCATCAACTTCCTCACAGTTCTCGCCAGCTTCAGCAGTGTGATCACCATCATCTCCCCTGGTGTCTTCATTTTGACTCTCAACTAATTCTTCATTTTCTGCTACTTCTGAATCACACCCCTGTTCTACAGCACCGCCCCCCTCCACCTCCTCAACAGCACAGTCATCTTCAGCTGTCTCCTCTAGCATGTCCTGCTCATTGGCCACCTTGTTTTCCTCCTCCTTTTCTGTTTGTGCTTCCTCATTAGCTGCTTTAGCATCACGTCCCTGTTCCTCTTCCTCATTCTCCTCTTCAGCCTCTTCATCCACTGCCTCTAGGTTTTCATTTTCATCCTGGTTTCCATTGCCTTTGGCCTCATCAGTTTTTTCTTGCACTTTCTGATTGTTCGCAGGTTGCTGTTTCATTTGAAGGATTTTCCTGAGATCGAAAGCCATTAGCACAGGAGCCGGCTGTACGAATTCAGGCTCCACAACTCTGGATGCCATTTTCTTCTTCATGCAAGTGTCACAGGGGCAGTATTCATCCTCGCTGCGCTGGTCACTATAATCAGTTACAGTGGCAGTGAAGTTCCCTTCGCTTATCGAGACGGAGGGATTAATGGATTTGTTGCGCATGACCTTCAGGCGTCGACGCCGCTGTTCGGTTTGCAGTGTTGACTCTCTCGACATGTTTTGCATGGGTGGCCTCGGACTTCTCCCGGCTCTGCTCTGTATTTTCTTCAGTTCTCTGTCAATGCTTGCTTGTATCCTTTTCTGAACCTCATCTCTCAGTTCATTTATCATAGTATCAAGCATGACACTGTCATCCAAATCCCACCGTACTTTAAACTCTGTCATTGCATTAACATAGTGGGTCATAAATTGCTTCTCTATTTTTCTTAATAAGTTCAACACCCAAACGGGATCTGGGTCTTGGGAAACTCTTTTGGTCAATTGTGCTTTTTCCACAAATGGAGGTGTCCCAGAATTTACATCCTTTTGACCCGATGACTTTAAATCATTGCTGTCATTCCCAGAGCTCTTATTTGATGAGGAAGGTGCTTCTATTACATCCGGAATTTCATTGCTTCTGATTATTTCATCTGAAGCCGGGCCCTCTTCTTCATTACACTTCTTTTTATCAATCTCTGCTTCTTCATTCGATGGACTGCCCTGCACTCGACTGGCAATGTCTGGAGTGGCTACGTCAGAAATTTCATCCGGTACTTCTTCATCTAGTGCTGGTTTGGGTGAGGAGACTGGAGAGCCCTCCTTTCCTTCATTCACTTCAGGTTCCTCCTGTAACTCCTGCTGTGTATCCTGTTCCATAACTGGTGTAACTCTTCC
Organism: Megalops cyprinoides; assembly: GCF_013368585.1. Taxonomy (NCBI): domain Eukaryota; kingdom Metazoa; phylum Chordata; class Actinopteri; order Elopiformes; family Megalopidae; genus Megalops; species Megalops cyprinoides. Next base: position 11,534,403 of record NC_050594.1, read on the forward strand.
CTGTGCTGACCCCATTTTCTGCACCTGATCCACAGCGCACAGGCTCTTGCCAGAGCCTGCTGAACTACTGCTAACATCTACTCCAGAGGAAGACCTGGGGTTATATTCATCATCTTCCTTGTGATGGTTTTTGAAATTGTTCTTGTGCTTTGCCTGCTGACTGTCCGAGGGCTCAGACAGCCAGAGAGACTGCAGGATGTTCATCACCTCCTGATACTTCTTGTTGTTACCTTCAATACCTGCAGGACCTAAGCCCACAAGCTGAAGTTGGGCAAGGCAGTCCAACAGGCCTTGGGCTGAGGAGCTGAGCTTTCTCCCATATACCGGGGACACTTCGGGTAGACTGTTACATCGATTGAGTTTGGAGCTCAACAGGATCTTCATTACCTGAACTGAGGAATGACAGTTCTTTGGTAAGGTCTCTGTTTTGGGACATTTAGGATCAGAAGCATATAGGTCCTCAGCATCTGGGAGCTTTGGCTCTGTTGGTTCTTCAGTGCAGGACTCATCATTTTCCTCTTTTGCCTGCTCAGCTTCCTCATGGTGCTCATTTTCCTCTTCGTTTAGCCCCTCACCTTTACCTACGTCATCAGTCAATTCCATCGATTCCTTCTGCTCCACCACAGATTCAGCCTGACTCTGCTGAATTTCTGTTCCCTCACAATTCTCCTGATAGTCATCACCCATTTCATACATAGAACCATCTGATGGTATTTTTTTCAACCATTCATTCACAACCTCTGTCGGAGACGCATTTGGTAAACTACAGGGCAGTATGCCTGAAATTTCACCTTCCTGCTTTTGCTGTGAGCCGTCACTTTTCTTGTGTCTGCATTTACTTGACCTGTCACTTTTATTGTCCTTTATACTCGTGCCCCTGTCCTTTGCTTCAAGAACACCATTGCATGTCTTGCTAGAGACGCTGGACTTTGATCTTCCAGTAGCCGGTCTTGTATTGGCAGCATTTTCCCTAAGCAGATCTGCTGCAGAGAGCGAGTGAGACAAGATACTGTCACCTGAGGCACCGAGCAATAAGTTGGGTCTTTTCTTAGGAGTCCCTTTCGGTGGACTTGGACAGTGCTGTGAATTGGAATTCAGGCTTGCTGTTCCCTCAACTTTTAAATCGGTTTTAGGAGCCTTCATACTTGACTTTGTCTTTAGGGAGTTAACACTCCTCTTGTCGCTTCCGGTTTCAGACTTCCTTGTTTGCCTTTTTACTTGCAAATGCGGGGAACCATTACACAGATTGTTTTTTGGTCTTCCTTTTGCTGCTGTGGTGACCTGATCTTTGATGTCTGATTTTCCTGATGCAGAGCGTGCTGAGGCACTTGAAGCAGGCGTTGATGTGGCAGTTGAAATGGCATCATCTGCTGTAGCTTTTGATAGGCATTTGGAGCAGATGCTTGAAGCTTTCTCATCCTGATCTGACAGGGTCATGTCTCCATTTTGCATTCCATTACATGACTTTTCAGCGTCCTCATGTGCAGTGTCCTTCTGAACACATATTGACACACTGGACACTTTACTGGCAGGTCGAGAATGCTTAGCTGGGGATTTTTTCTTTGTAGTGCTGGCAGACGATTTTGACATAACTGAGGGCATACTGTCATTATCAACATTTAAATGGCGCTCCAGTTTGTGTTTTCTGGAGTTTATTGTGCTCGCAGACTTTATACTTGCTACCTCTGGCTCACTGCCAGGGAGCATCAGTGAGGCAGTTGAAGCCGGAGAGGCCGCTCTCTCAGAAATGTCATGGTTCCCCTCCACAGGCTCTAACACAGTATTCCTGTCAGACTTGCTATTTAACTTTACGGATTGAACTGAGCACTGTGAATTTTCACATACAGCACTCCCAGCTCTTTCATCCATGTCACCTGCAGCCTGCTCCTCAGGCAGTCCAATGGAAATGGTTACCGTTGATGTGGGTGTTAAGGCTCTCTCAGAAGCACCGTGTTGTGATTTAGCAGATACTTTGGATCTTACTGACATGGCACTGGTCATCCCCTGTGTCTCAGCAGCTGTGTCTGATGCAGGCGTTCCACCTCTCTCTGAGGCTCCGCAACCACATTTACCAGATTTCTTTGACCGGCTGGAAGCTTTGGTATCAACAGACAATGTGCTACAAGCCCTACTGTCATTCACTTCTAATTCATTATCAGCACTATCCCTCTTTGTAGATGCTCTGGCTCCACTGCTATCTGCTTTTTCTGCATGTCCATTATCACCAGTGGGGCTCTCAGAGACCACTGACTCTGGAGTTCTTGCACCTCCAGATGCACTGCATTTAGATTTGTTGGAGTTTCTGGATACTGCAGAAGCTCTCGTTTTTGCTGACAATGCACTTGTTGTTCTTTCCGTATCTCCACTCTTAACCTTCTCTGATTTAACTGATCCTCCCTCAGAAGCACCACACTGATACTTTGTAGATGCTTTTGATTTTGCAGAGGCTGTTGTGATTTTGGACATACTGCTAGCTGCTCTTTCTGTGGTTGCCTCTGGTGCTGCTGCTTCATCACAAGGATTATCTGATGTTACAAATTCTGGTGTAACTGCTCTCTCAGACACATTGCCCTCAGACTGTTTTGATCTCCCTGACTTTGCTGACACATTTGTTCTGACAGACACAACACTATCTGCTTTATCATTTGTCTCCTCCACTTGTCCTTCTGCATTCTCATCAACAGCACTTTCTGAAATATTTGACCTTGGAGTTTCTGCCCTTTCTGACACATTACAACTTGATGAGTGGGACTTCCTGGGTTCTGCTGATGCATGTGTGTTAGCTGACACAGCACTGGCTGCCCGCCCCTCTGTGTCCTCTGGTGCTTCCTCAAGATCTTGTCCATTGGCATTTTCTGATGCCACTGATTCTGGATTTGATGGTCCCCCAGACCTTGATTTTGCAGAGGTGTTTGTTTTGACTGACAAGGTGGAAACAGCTCCTCCTTCAATCCCATCCTCTCCAGGATTACATGATGCCCTTGATCCTGCAGTAGACCTACCACAGACATTGCAGACATGCTTTTTGGACCTCACAGAGCTTGACGAAGCATTTGATTTGACTGACATGGAGCTAACAGCTCTGTCTCTTGCCTTCTCTTCATCCTGTTTTTCAGAGATCTCGGACACTGGTGTATCTGCTCCTTTCAAAGCAGTGCATTCAGATCTGTTGGACTTCATGGACGTATTTGTCCTGGCTGACACCACGCTAACTGATCTGGGTCCAGCCTCTTCCTCTGCCTCATTAAAATCTACAGGAGCAGGGCTCTTAGATGCTGTAGATACAGGTGTGGATTTCCTGTCACATCCATTACAGTGTTGACATTTAAGTGAGTTTCTGGATATCCTTGAGGCCCTTGTACTTTGTTGAGATTTTCTAGATGCCTCTGAGGCTGCACTACACTTTGACAATGTGCTGACTGCTCTGTTCTCCTCCTCACCCTCTGCCACACCTCCATTCTGCATCTCTGACGCAACAGATTGTGGAGACGCTGCTCCACAGTGACATCTGTGGGATTTTCTGGATCCAGAAGAAATGTCAGAGACAGCAGGCGCAGCAGATGTAGTGCCATCTACCCTTTCATCACTCTCCTCCTGAGCCACCTCAACGTCAAGTACATCTGGTGATGGGGATACAGTCTTACTGGCCCTCTGAAGCTTTAATGAGCAAGCAGAGCACACAGATGCTTTGCTTGGAGGCCTGGGTAATAACTGGTACATTGCAGCTGGGTTATTGGCAGAACCATTTGATGTGACACTTTCAACTGCCCTGTAGTCCTCTGCGTTGTGCTTCTGAGACCGTAAAGACGCCCTGGACACACTTGGTGGAAGGTCATCATCATCATCATCCAGGTCCTCTTTAAGTGACTCCAAGACCTTGGAAGAATTACTAATTGCGGAACCTGGACGTTCTTCTGATACCTGGGTGATTTTGAAACTGACTCGATCTTTATGTGAGCCCTTAGATTCGACCGAACCAGCAGTGTGAGGTCTGGTATCGTCATTGTCAGTGCCCTCACAGTGTTCCTCATTTGACGTCCCGCTCTTGGAGGTTGCAGATGCTGCACATGCACCACTACGGCTGCAGCAGCGACTGATGGTGCAGTACTCTACTCTCGTGTCTCCGTCCTCAACCGTCTGTTGAAAGCAAGTCGCTTTTTCAACAACATGCTCAGTGTACTCCTCACTAGATCGAGATATGGTGTGCATGCTGTTCACGGATTCCTTTTTACATACAATTTTACGAGAGCATCCACTGGAACTGGAACAGGATCTAATATCCCTGACTGCTGCCACGTCCCCATGCATAGGGTTCTTCCAAATGTCATATTCTTGGCAGTGATTGCAGCAGTTCTGACAGTGCGATTCATCCAGGTGCGTTCGGCTGAGTTCAGCTTCACACTGGGAAGCGGATTCTGGCTCCGAACAGCTTTCTGATTTGCCTTGCGGAAGAAAGCACGGTTCGTCTCCCTTTCCCGAACAACAGTCGCTGACATTTGCTGCAGATTTCTTAATCTCAGTGGACCACTGAAGTGTCTCATCATTCAGCAGACGGAAACGCACTTTCATTTCCACTGAAAGGCTGCCATCCTTGTTCACAAGTACCCTTTTCTCAATGTCATCGTTCATCATCCTTTCTTTGGCATGGGGGCAAGAACCAACGCAGCCAGAGTTGCCCGGAGACATGTTGAGTCCATTGTGACAGGATTTTTCTGAGGACAGGGAAAACCTGGTTGACCTGTTGCTGGAATCCCATCTTGGGTGAATGATACTCTTCTTTGTCTCAAGTCCAAAATTCACTGTAATTGACACAAAGAAGAAAGAAAGAATTAGACAGATACGTTGTATTTAAAGATGCTATGTGGAAAAATAATAATTACCACCAGGCACACTGCCTCTCTAAGTTCTTATAAGAGAAATTGTTACAATATGGAAAGCACTGCTGTAACCTGCAAACCTGCAAATAAAGTTAATACCTAACAACATGCTCATTCTGTACACTTCTGCTTGAAAGGGTGAATATGACTATTTTTCATGGAGCTCTCATTCAAAAATATCAATTAGTATCTTATTTTTGTTAAATAAAGAAGTATTTATTTATATTACAAGCTTGATAAACCATGACATCATTATGTATCAATGCACAAATGGCGGGGGGGCAGATGTTTTAGTTTAATCCTATACACTTGTAAAGACCTACCATTCTTCTTGCTGTCCTGACCCTCGCTGTTGGTGCTGGATCGTGACCTCGTTCCCAGGCCTGGAAGCTTTTCATCTGAACTTTTCCTCAAGCTCTCCACAAGGAGGGGCCGGAAGGGTTCTCGTCCCACACATACTAATACACTGGGACACTGCACGAGGCTCTGGATGCTGTCAATCTGAAACAAAGGGAAATAGTGAAATCCAGTACATCAGGGGTTCTGAACTTTTACTGTAGTAATGCACACTTAGCTCGACCTGAGCTTTGTCACAAAAACTTACTTAACGTTTATAACTTACTTCTTAAAAATCTTACACTGGGTTTCTTTCATGGTCTTTGGCCTTAATGTGTTTATGTCTCAAAGACAAAGATTCTCAAAGAAATCTCAAAGATTTGTTCATTCAGTTACCTTGTAAGACTGTTCACACTTTCATTTCCGATTCGATTTCTGTCAGTTCTAATTTTGTGTAATTTTGAGTTTATCATTCAAGATCTTTGTTGGTAACAGGAATGTGAACAAGTATTGGGGTATTTGGTTACTCATTAATAGTTATTTTTGCAGTAAGGCTTATGTAATGAATGCACATTTTTGGAAAAACCTGGTGCACATAAAATACACAAGAATAAAGTTTTCATTTCAGGCTTTAGAAGCTGAAATCCATACCAATTACTAGGCAGGACTTTATTTTTAGACACCAACGTGACAGGAGGTGGATCTTTTAAAAAGAGGTAGCCGTAACTTTCAGCACCAATAAGACACTTCGGTGTGCCACGTAGAGTAGGCATCTAAGCACAGCCTTAAATGGGATCCAGCACCTGCACTTCATTTGCATCACATCACCTTTACTGGGCCGTTTTGTGAAGTCAAAAGGTCACACGGAATTATATTTATTGTGCAAAACTATCCCCACTCCAACACATTTATATATTGTATAACTGCAACACTGTGTACACAACATACATTCCGAAAAAATCATATAATAATGCCATTCATATAAGGATTGATCTCAGCATTTAATATTAAACTATGTGTGAATGTAAACATGCTTCAGACCCTTGTGGCAGTAAAAAAGGGACAGTAAAAGGCCAATGAGACTGGTGGTAGGATGCAGATTACATCATATCCTGTTTTCTTAGGGCAGTACATGTAAGACTCTGTTAATTGGATTTGCCCTATACCACAGAGGAGCTGACCACATATCTTACTAACAGTACGCTGCTACATTTATGCAAGAGGACTTCATTCAGACTTCACAAGTTATATAAAACAGCTTGTCCCTGAAATACCAGAATGAGAAATGAAATATTGTTATATAATGTTAATGTTAACCATTACCTACATATTTTACTTTTTCAGCCAAAACTTTCTCCAATGCATAATTTTCTTTCTTCCAGAAACATAAACATAGTAACAAAATATAGATCACAAGCAGCTAATAAAAATGCCCCCTTCAAAGTCCCTCAAATGCCACAATCAAAATGGTCATTTAGTCTCTGAGACCTCAGTGACCATGTTGTTAGAATGTCCACCTTGACATCAGAAGGTTATTGGTTCAAAAACCAGCATGACAACAAATCAGTGCTGACTCCTTCATCCTAGCCACATGCAACAAAACACTGCTCTCTGACCAGTCAAGATTACCAAAATGGTTTTATTAATGTATCTTTTTGGATGTATAAATGGTATGCATCTATATGTATGTAATGGATATATGGATATGTAAATCCAATCATAGAGTACATTCTCTCCAACTTTGACTATCAAATTCAACTGCTCCCTGTTTTATTTTATTTTCTTGCTAATTTAGTGACTGGCAAACCTGTCATACTCTATATCATTATATAGTACAACAGCAGAAAACAGCTATAATAAATATCACAAATATGAGAGCAACATTTTTCAGTTGGACCAATTTGGGCCAAAGCCTCAATTAAAACTACTGCCTCACTTCCACCTACACAGGGAATCCAGTCAAACAGAATTTCTCTCTGCCATACCTTAGCCACTTAGCCACTTAGCCTTTCCACCTAATCGATCTACCAGCTCCTCCCAAGCAGCTGTCCTTCTTCCTTAGCCAAAGCCATGCTCAGACATCTTTTAGGTCACAGCTCTAACCGCCTCCTAGCTGTTCGCCACTGAAATGGAAAAGGTTTGTGGACTCCTTTCCTTTAATTCTTGATATGATGCTTGAATCAGAGGTTCTGAATTCACACTTTAATATTTGTGTGAGAATTCTGTAAAAATGCTGAGCGCAAGCCTAACCATGCTTATGGACATCTTCATTCATAGAGACCCTGAGTGGCGGGGACTGCTTGCCACTTGCAGAGCAACCACCCCCCTCCCAGTGACCATTCACAAGCCCCTATGTGGACTTCCACAGCCATGGGGAAGGCTAATACTGCTACTGCATGCTGCCCTGGTGCCACCCTACAAATAACGGGAACCAGGTTACTGAAATGAGTAATAAGGCATGAAAGTAACCAGGTATCTGAGGTGACAGTAAGCAACGACGTAACTCCAACGATGTAAAAAGGTGTGAAGGTAACCAGGTAATTGAGGTGACAGTAGTCAGGTGAGAGGTTAACCAGGTAGCTCAGGTATAGCTCATTGACAGCAGAGGAGAGGCACTTACCCTGCGGCCATCCAGAGTGTACAGCTTCCTGATGTGGCACTGCATGAGCTCGGAGATCTCGTCCATGAAGACCCGAAGACTCCTCGCCGTTCGCCGGCTCAAAATGATGGACCTTCGTACCGCTGGGTCATTGTTCTTCACCAGCACGATCCGTCTGGGGTGCCGGTGGTACCGGTGGCCAGAGTGTGGGGCAGGGCCGTCCTCTGGGCGGGATGGCTTCCTGCGAATGTTGTGGGATTGGCTGTGGTGCCACACGGCCGGCCGTTTCCCTGCCGCCTCCATGTTGATGGGCTTGACCGGCCGGCGGTCGGAGCAGAGGTAGCAGCCTCCATCCTCCAGCTGATCCAGGCAGTTTATGCTGTGGATCCCCCGCGGGGTGGTGACGGTCCGCACGCCAAACGGCAGAGGCACCTTCTGGGAGAGGTCGTCCAGGAGGGCGTTGAAGGACTTGAAGCTCCGCCGGTGGATGGCCATCCTCACGCCGCCAAACTGGACATCGCCGCTCTTGAAGAAGGTGATCTTCTTGGCTGGGGTGGCAGAGGTGACATGGGAGGGGCGTTTCACCAGCTGCGGGGCCTGGGGCTGGGTCTCATTCTGCAGCTGGGAGTGGGGGTTCGAAGAGCCCAGAGAACCTGCCTGCATTCTGCACTCTCACTCCACACTGCAGGAGGAAAACATATTCGGTATTTAACATCTCGTGTGACGTTCCTGCTGGTTCATCAACAAAATGAATACGGATGTAACAGTATCCAATATGGTGACCTTTATAATTTAACATTGCAATGTCATTTTACTGCAGCAAAGGAACAAATGGACAAACACCTGAACACCTGCTGAGTAACCTACTCATTAGCCATTAGGGTCTGGTTTTTCTATGTCCACACATTAAATTTTCAGTAAAATTAAAATGTGTCTAACCTACAGCCCATGGTGCACATCCAAGTATTCAGGCTTACATGAAAATGTAATAAACCTTGTGCTGTACTCACAAAACTTCACAAAACTTCTGCTAGCCACTATTACTGTATATACTGTACTGCATAGTATTGTTGTCTTTTGAAATAGTAGGTCATGACCACTGTTTCTCACACGCAAACAATGAATTTTCCTAAATTTGGTCTCCAAAACATGCAGTAGATTTCCTCAACCCCCACCTGAATGGTGTTTTTATCTCTGTAAATCTCTCTAGAAAAGTCTCCTGTCTCCTGAGTCTCCTGCTGCTATTCAATGTTTTGTGTGATAGCTGATGATATATTTGATTTGGCAGTTTTTTATGCATGCACACAATTCAGTTTCTTTCAGAACGGTTTCCAAGGTAATCAAAAAATAACTGATTATTCCTGCTTTGCACCACTGATATTACTAGCAAGCCATACGTCACAACAGCTATGATATAAGTTGGCAAGCATTAAGATATATTAATGTAGATGAGTGTTAAAGTATCCATCATGAAGACCACCATCATTCTGCCGTGCTACAGATTTATTAATATGTGTTGCTGGAAACCATGTCAGCCATTTATCATCCCAGAGCTCCTGAAGACCTGCAAACCTGCCACAGTTGTTCTCCATTCAGCCTTGTTTAACTGATCCACAGAACAATCACAGTCATCGGTTAAACATTTTATCTAAAACCCAAAGAAATGACTGACTGTTACTTGGGGGACCTGTGGGCTCTCCTTCAGAGCAAGTACATAAAGTGATCATTGCTTTGACCGAGTCATTTCATCCCACCCTACCCCCAATCCTCAGGGCCCTGTTGGGTGCAAAGGGGGTCTCACTGTAAGTTTGGGGTTTAACATGCTGACATGCCATCAGATTAATCCTGTGCTTCTATTTCATGTTCATAAACATCAAAGTTGTTCTGGAAAACATGCTGCATATCTATACCTCTAAAAAGCCAGGACTGACACACACTTAGGTATGTAAATCTTAGGTGTAGATCTTAGGTAGATCTTAGGTATGTAAATAAATCTGGTGCCAACAGTGAGGCACAACTGCTCAATGAACAACTGACTACTACAGTCTGTGCACTTAACTCCAATCGGGTCATTGTAACGAATACATTTCAAAGAGTCACCTGAACGAGCAGGCAGTGTCTTTACATGTGTGAGAGACACAGGAGAACCCAGATAAAATTTATGAGTGAAACGAGGTCAGAGAGATCTTATTCAGCAGACCTGCAGTTGAAGGTGCTGGTGAACCAAAAACTCAGGCCTCTAACCTCGAAGCGCTTTGTATAGCAGATGTAAGGGTTATACCTTTGCTTTTTATACAGCAATGTGGGTTTCAGGATCAATTATATGACTGCAATGTTGGGGGTGAAAAAACAGATTCACTGAAGCTGATTATGATGAACAAAGGGCATTGTGGATAAACTGAATCGGGCTCATCCCCCAGGGGTGAGTGACACCAGGAGATGGGTTATTAGCAGCAGTGTAGCGTAGAAGCAGAGTAGGAGAACTGTTGTTTAGGTTATAGAGAAGATAAAGACCTCTCAGAGCAAGAGCTAAAATACAGACAGCACTAAATTCTGAGTTAAATTCTTGCAAACAGACAGACAAGATGCATAGTCACAAAAATTCACAGCTAGCTGCTTTTCTTTTGTGGTTCAGTTAGAACAGCACCCAGGGAAATTCCTTGGTTGGACATACAAAGCACATATAAATCTACCTTGTAAGGGCTGCTGATATGGTGTTAGCTTTGCATGTACTACACACCTTCCCAGAGTTTCATCTAGTTCATTTTAAATACTCACTCAAATGATACTCATACTCACACAATAACTGTACATAACTATTGATATTTTCCCAAGCTCCAGCTAGCCTTTTGAAGTAAAGTTACAATATTAAACAGATTTGTCATTTGTCCCAGAATTGCAGTTTTAGTAGGTTGTGCATTATTTATCTACAGATGCCTCCTGGATATTCAGACTGAATTACCAATGTTCCTGCACATGCTGTAAACATGCAGCTGTTTGGTGGCAAACAAGTGGTACCCCTTACATTTTAACAGAACTGTGACAAAGAAGTTGCATGGCATACTTCGTAGATGCACTTATTTATAAGTCGCTCTGGGTAAGAGCATCTGCTAAATGATGTAACGTAATGTAATGTAATGTAGATGGGAAAATATCCTTTTAACCACTACAACGGTATGACCAGGCCATTTCCTGAGTTCTGGCAAAGAGGAGAGACCAGGAACAGTATGGAGGAACAGTATGACTGGATTTCTAGAGATTCTTGAAGGACAGTGCCCTTTTATTGCACACAAATATAACCTATAAACAAAGCTTATTAGGTGATTTAATCTCGCTTAAGGGTGTCATGGCTGCCATTCAAAGACCCAACTGACAGAAAGTGGTTGGAGGAAACTCAAAACCACATCCTCCAAGCTTCATATAATCACTGAGTTTAGTGTAACAGAGGATACATCGATTCATTGCTTCTGATAGAGAGCTGAAGATTGCAGCCGCTCTGAGAACCGTCAGAGAAAAACCAGTTACACAGAAGACTGCATATTCCTGACATATAATAATCACACACTTTCCTCCAAACAGGTACTGGTGCTAAGTGAATTTTTCTGTCTGGTAATGGGGTTCACCTAGAAGTCCACTGTAGCTTCCTCTGGCATCCACGAGATTGATGGTTTTTTGAAGAAGTATGCAGCTGTTTCAGCTAAATTTGTGTATTACCAATGCAACGGTCATCACAGTATATCTTTGAGTAAGACCATTTTCATTAAAGCAACTCATTGATTAAAATCCACCATCCATCAATCCAGCAAATGAGGGATTCCACTGGAGAAACGCTGTCTCATCACAATTTCTCCTCACCAAGTAAAAACATCCAGTTTCAGATGGCAATTAGGTTACACAACAAATAGTATGTCAGTTATTATATAGTTACTCATTTCTGTACAAACAGGGCTATTTCTGCCAATAAAATGGAGGCACATACATGACTGAAATATGGGTGGCCTGTAACTAGGCCTCAAAAGGGATTAAAGGGGTGCTTTTTAGGTCCACAGGTTACAGGCTGTTCTAAACTGCATTTCCTCTGCTTAGACCTTGTTTGGCACCTTAATCCATCACTGATAAAGATTAAAGTATATATAGAGACATCACTGAAATAAAAGCTTTGAATTTTACAAAATTTGAATACACTGCATTTCCTTCTACAATCCATTCATAATTAGTTCTTCATAATACATACAGCATAATATTTAAGTTTCAGGTGTCTTACTATACACGTATATACACATATGTAGCCATTTATTTAAAATTGCACTGTAATACAGTGCTTTTCCAAACCTTAGCATGTTTTCAGGAGCTTTTCCAAGGCCATATCAAACACCAATACACCCAACTGATATAATATCTAAATTTAACCATGTACAAAATCACAGTTCTTTAATGCACACACTTTTACCTAGTGAGATCCAACTTTGTTAATTATCCTTACAGCTGGACAAGACTTCTCTGCAACACTTAGAACCTGCAACCTTAAAGCTGAATATTCTTGTGTTTCAGAGTCTGTTCTTAGCAACAAATGCTGAAATTTTTTAACTGTACTCACTCTGTCTGTGTACATGGTCCAATGTGACTGAGACACCCCAAAAATAATTTTGACTTCTGAGCAAAAAATTTACAAACCCACTGTCAAAGAAACAAGCCCAGCAACAACAGTGTGAGGCATCCACAGGCAAAGCTAGCTAAGTTCAAAAGCCCTCCACTGAAAGGTCTAACCACTAATCAGCTCCTCAAGAGGCTAAGGATAGAATGAAAATCCCCTTTAATCACATGAAGATTTCTCTAAAATCTGGGAGAGCGTTACACACATGACCAGGACTGCTGCCTTTTGCACAGAAAGGAGACAAACAGTTTCCAGTGGTACGAGCAGAAACACCCCCAGCCCATGAGAAGTCCTGCTCCTTTGTGAGAGGACAGCACAAAGGCTCGTCTGTCTGCACAAAAATGCACATACACACATACATGCACTTACATGGACAAGCACCCCCCCCCCCCCCCCCCCCACACACACACACACGTTCCTGCACTTACATGGACAAGCACACATACACACACACTTTCACACGTGTACACACGTATGCAGATACGAACACTGGCAGAGGCACAGACTCTACAGTTAACATATACAATATTTTTGACTGGTAATGCAAGTTTTTTCTGTTTATCAACATGTTAAGTGATATATACATGTATAAGCAAAATTAAAATGCATGATTTCCTTCCGTCACCCTCCTATACCTGTTATAAAACAACAAATATATCAACCTAATTAAGCACTATTTAGCACAACCACTTTTGTTCAAGGAAGGAATCGCAAAAAAAAAAATCTTGTCAATCCTAAAAAATGTTCAGAAAGGAAAATAATTGCAATGTACCACCTCGATATGAATGGATTTGTTCATTATTAATAGTATAATATTAATTATGTTTAGTCTTGTTATTATGTTTTATTATTATATTAATGGCCAAGACATAGAAATTGAAAAGCAAATAAACCTAGTAAATATTCCATTTGAAGGCCATGCTCAAATATGATGAAAATGAATAGAACACTAACAGAGATCACATGTTCTCTGGTATTCTAGTAGCTGTAGAATCAAAGTGGAATGGGACAGCGCTGGGATGAATCTCTCCATGTCTTCCAGGATGCCGGCATCCCGTAATCCCAGAAAAGCTAGAGCACCCTCCCCACAAGCATCTGCTGATACCTGCCGAGTCACAGCGTTCCCACCAGACCATCTGCACTCTGTATTACTGAGCTCTGTCCTGCAATACTGATACTGCACTCCACACCGTGATACTGCACTCCACGCTGAAATACTGCACTCCACACCGTGATACTGCACTCCACACTGTAATACTGCACTCCACACCGTGATACTGCGCTCCACGCTGTGATACTGCGCTCCATGCTGTAATACTGCACTCCACACCGTGATACTGCACTCCACACTGTAATACTGCACTCCACACCGTGATACTGCGCTCCACGCTGTGATACTGCACTCCACACTGTGATACTGCGCTCCACGCTGTGATACTGCACTCCACACTGATATACTGCACTCCATGCTGTGATACTGCACTCCACACTGATATACTGCACTCCATGCTGTGATACTGCACTCCACACTGATATACTGCACTCCATGCTGTGATACTGCACTCCACACTGATATACTGCACTCCATGCTGTGATACTGCACTCCACACTGATATACTGCACTCCATGCTGTGATACTGCACTCCACACTGATATACTGCACTCCATGCTGTGATACTGCACTCCACACTGTGATACTGCACTCCACACTGTAATACTGCACTCCATGCTGTGATACTGCGCTCTATGCTGCGATACTGCACTCCACACTGTGATACTGCACTCCACGCTGTGATACTGCACTCCATGCTGTGATACTGCACTCCACACTGTGATACTGCACTCCACGCTGTGATACTGCACACCACACTGCGATACTGCACTCCACACTGTGATACTGCACTCCACACTGTGATACTGCACACCACACTGCGATACTGCACTCCATGCTGTGATACTGCACACCACACTGCGATACTGCACTCCACGCTGTGATACTGCGCTCCACACTGCGATACTGGGCTCCATGTTGTGATACTGGGCTCCACACTGTGATACTGGGCTCCGTGCTGTGATACTGCACTCCACACTGCACTCCACACTGTGATACTGCACTCCACACTGCAATACTGGGCTCCGTGCTGTGATACTGCACTCCACCCTGTGATAATGAGCTCCTTGTGGAGATATTACACTTTGTCCTGTGATACTGTGCTCTGTGCTGCGACGCTGTGTTGTGAAGACTGGTCTAGAGTCAAGTCCTTTTTCCTCAATATACAGTATGTTTGCAAAGCTTTGGTGATCATGTTATATACATATAGGCATATAGAGGGGTAGTAGGTATGCCATCCGCCAAGTCATATGTTGGCAGGGCCCCCTGTGGGGTTTCCTGCAGAAACAACCACAATGACTCTCAAGTTTGACTCATTACAAACATTAATGTGCATGCCATTTCACTTCTTTCAAACACAGAAAATTTAAACAAAATGCCATATGGCCACACAATAAAGGCCCAAATGTAGGCTGTTTTCAGTTTCATCCTTTTCTTTTTTCTCAGCTTCTGATTTTTCATGTTGCCTCCTCACCACTGGTCTCTCCCCACATGCAGTCAACAGTCACATCTGTTCATTGTAGGAAATTGCAATTCACTTTCTCCCCACAGTAGAAAAGATGACAGCCATATTGCTTGTGCATGAAAGCTATCTGGCTAGCTATGTCACCAAAAGGCTAATAACAGCACTGATATAGCACTATATTCTCAACAGGCCTCACAAAACTTCTAAAACACCTTCTCTAGCATGAAGACAAGACTTGCTGCATTCTGCCATCAAGAAAAGGTGTTCAGTACAAGATTTCATTCTTCACCTGTAACAACATGGATCATGCCAATCTTGCCAATCACCTTCATGAACAGTGTCATTTATCCCATTAATAAACCACACACAGACATTTCATTTATATATTCGACAACATAGACGCTAATCTGACTCCAAATACTGCCACAGCCACCCTGAGTATGCTACCTAGGTAATATGGTTATAAATTTATTCAGGTTCATAACCAGCTAGCAAGCAAATAAGACTTACAAAGGATTAGTCTTGCTGGCTAGCTAGCTACCTTGATAATAACATGCGCAGATGTACTGCATTCCTGTCCTGATATGCACACAACCATTTATAAACACCCTCACTAACAAGCAGTACTGCCACCATTCCCCACTTTTACAATGCAAAACAAGTGACATAGTGTATCATTTCAACAGCTACCATTTAGTACCAAAATAAGTATCTTCCCACTTGCGGTACACAAAAATGCTGTTACTCACACACCCTAAGAACTTCCTTTCTATGAGTCAACGTTTGCAAAAAAGATCTGTTACTAAAAGTAATGATATGAAAATGTAGTTACACGAGACATTTTCGGTGAAATCACCTCACATAAACTGGGCAAGCATTATTTCCAAGCAAATCTATCAAACATTTCCAACATTTTCAATGTACAGTAACTCAGGCACTGAAGAACTACTGAATGAATCTATTAAAGCGGTATGTCAGCAAACAGTTAAACTGCAAAGGTGCAAACTTCAATGGTTTTGAAATTTGTCATATAATGTTCTGAAAACAATCTTTGAAACACTTTTAGATGTTTATTAGATTGTTTTAGTTTTTTTTTTTTTCATTTAAACAATTTTAACTAATGTATGTAGTTTACATGTGTAGTATGTGATGGTCCAGAGAGAGCAATGAATTTCGCATTAGTGTTCAAGGGTCATCCATTTCCCTGATATCATGGCATTCTCCCTAGTAATACACCAGAGCCCTCTGCTGGTCAGTAGAGGAGCATTCAATTGTTCTGAAACAGTAGGGAAAGGTAATTTACATATAAATTAAAGGAAGATTAAAATTCAATAACACTATTAATATATGATTTGTATATCAGCAGTGTTATTGTAGTACTATCAGTTTGTCTTATGCAGGGAAGCATTCAGAGTAATGTAGCTGCAAGATTAAAACATCTGATGTAACACTTTGCTGGTAATATCTGTGACATCCTAGCCTACTTAACAGTTGCAAAATTACAGAAATTTTTCAAAATGGGAAAAATTGCCATTGCAAATGATGAGAATTTATGGCTATAATGGGAATTTTCAGGAATTTATGGGAATTAATAGTTTTTTTGCATAGTGTCTGCTCTTTCCCTTTGAATGTTTATTATTGTCTTTCACTGAAATATACTGTTCAGATCAAATACAAACACACTTTAAAATATTTCACTTATGGTTTGGAACTTTAAATAAGATTTTACACATTTCATCACCACATGTACCACCAACATATTACTTCATCCATGACAGCACTTATCCCTGAACGGCAGTTCTGGGTAGGCAGTTTGACGCTTTCGTTTTTCGCAGTGTGTATGTGATGAAAGCATGATCTGTACATTGATGCCACATCATTGTCACAGGGTACCTAATCACTCCAAGATATCAGAACTCAGGACATGTTTGTTCGTGGAACTTTGTGAGTAAAAACAATCCAGTGATTAGTTGGTTGGTAGGTTGCTTAATGATCAGGAGTCACGCTCCATTAATAATTTAAAAGGTGAACCTGATCCAGACTGAGAACATAGTGTGCTCATGTGTGCGGGATGAAAAAAGATCATTTCCAAAATTCCCACGGAAAACTTAAAAACTGAAATGAAGTTTAAAGATTTAAAGAAAGAATGTGTTTTGAGAATAATGGCAAAAACTAAGGAACGTTATACAGCTACAGACTACAGCTTCCTTTCACTGTATGGAAAAAAAAAACTCACTACCAGTCAACAGATTGCTGTTAAAACGTTACTCACACTCAATCAATTTCTATCAAAATCAGCAGTAGTACAGTAAAGCAGGTCTGAGAAGGGAGCTTTTGGCCAGCATCAGTGGCCTTATTGGCGAAGCAAGTGTTTGTTCAGTGGCTGTAATCCTGCTACCAGCCTTCTCCAGTAAGGAGCTTGCGGGGATTGTCTTGGGTGAGTCACCAGCGGGGACACAGCCCTTCCCCGGCACACATTCCACTAACGCTCCACCGACGTTCCCCCAACGCTCTGTTAATGTTCCGACACCCGCTGACAGCTGTTGGTCCTGCTGAGGCCCTGTTCTCCGCTCAAACCAGCACACCTGCTCTCCTGTGCCATGTTCTAGATACCACCAGACGCATTCTGCACTAACACACTGAAGACAATGTTTCAGCGCCCCCTGAATGGTGCTGAAAATCAAGCTGCACAATCCACTGTACCAGTTTTGCTGCCAAGCACCAAACCCACGTTAAAGTAAAGGATAGGGCAATTACTCCCCCGCTTCCGAATTTAGAGGAATATATTAACATGAAACAAGGGTTCGGGGGGGGGGGGGGCACTTCTGAAATTCCTAAGACTAGAAGGAAAGCTGACTCTGCCTTTGGGTGCCCACCTACCCAACTGGATCTGCATGCCACTCAGCCAGGTACATCTGCTTGCCTCAATCAGGACTGAAGTCTCTTAGGTTTCACCATCTCCTGCATACGCACTTTTTCAAACACAACCTCTGCAATATTCATACATTAATTTCTTCATGCCATAAGCTCAGGGGCCACCATTTGTCACACACTCTTGTGTACCCAGGAAGCCGAAATAAGGCATTCATCATCAAAGTGCTCATGCAAACATAAGCATAATAAACAAATTAACACAAGCTATGGAAGGGAAGAATCTGAATAGAACCTGCCAATGCTTCTATCCTTAAAATTACTTCTAATTTTGGATTAAGCTCTGTTATGGTGAACTGCTTTCATATGATCCACATAATGTGCCATTTCCAGAAGCTCCTGTAAACACAGACCCCACCCAGAAAATTCCTGGACTGAACAGCAACACTCCATAAACACATACGCTGTGCAAGCAAGATGGTACAGTAATCCTGACATTAGAAATAAGCAGAGAAAACACAAAATTTGTATTTTTAAAAAGGCAAGTGCACCATTTCTGTCATTATAATAAAACAATGGTAAATGTGCATATCACCATCCCATTCCTTTGGGTGGAATTACAAACCAAAACCAAACTACCAGTACGACATAAATCACCCATTTTAACGACTCCAGAGAGTCTGCTTGTCTTCATGTGCAGGCATGTGTGTCTGAAGCCCCACAGACTCAAGAAATTAAGCTACAACACAGTCCACCACATACCATAATCTTTCCTAAGTGCTTTTTTACACAGCATTCTGCTATATGCAAGAAATCCATCTTAAAGCACTGTTTCTGCTTACCATCACAGGCTGTAGTGAACTGGAAACTTTAACTATGTGGAATTTGGTATCACTACATGTACTCTTATACAAATGTAACAAATTTTCACTGAAAGAAAAATGTGCTGCATTATTAATGCAAAAGTTAGTTTTTCCAAATTTTAAACACATTTGTAACAAACATAAACAGACGAAACTGTCAGTACTCCGGCCCCCTAGCTGTTTTTTTTTTTTTTTGTATTCTCCCCAGCTGTCATTTTGATCCATGTGCTTTTGTTTGTTGTTTGTCCTTGTGTTCCAGCCCTGCCCCGCTCTCTGCCCTGTCTCCGCCCACCTGATCATCTCCACCTGCCTGCCTGCACACCTGTTTCCCATCCCCTTATCAGCCCAGCCCTATATCTTCCCTGCTTGTTTCTGTCTTGTTTGCTAGTTTGTTGCAGTGTCTTGTGCCTGTTTTGGTCCTGCTGTGGTTCCTGCCTGTGAGTACTGGTTACGATCCAGCCTGTTCCCTGACCTGATTCCTGCTTGTCGCCTTGCCCCGATTGCCTGCCTGCCTGGTTCCTGACCCTGCCTGTTCCTGTTTTCGGCCCTGGTTTCGCCCACGGACTGCCTGCCTGTTAACGACACTGCCTGTTCTGGTTTGCGATTTTGCCTGACACTCTCAATAGAAGCCCTTCGGAACCTGAAGCTCTCATGTCCGCGACTGAGTCCTTGCCTGAGCCCTGACAGAATCCTTCTACCACAAAATTTGCAGAAAACTACAAACTCACTTTGAGAGATCCATCAAACATATTTGATCAGCTATCCATGGACATGCATATGCTAGTTGTTCCTCATCCCCTTTGCCCTTCACACGCCAAATAAGCCCTGTCAGTCTGCCAGTCATACCCTCATATGGCCCCTCAGTGCTGCTCAAATCCACTGAGTCAGTGCTACTCAGACTAACATGTCCACAGAGTCAGTGCTGCTCAGATTGATTTGTTCCTAGAGCCACTGCTGCTCAGATTACTGGGTCCAGAGTCAGTATTTTCCTTCCCATTGCACAGGACTAGTAGCATTCACAGCCAAAAGACTCCCATGTCTGCTCATCCAAATGACCAGCTATGTCATCACTCAGAAAACAGTCCTTTACACCAGTGTTTGAGTCTATTACTTAGCAGTAATAGAGAGTAATAAGAAAATAAAGCATGCTTGCAACAACAGACCATAAATCCACCAATTTTTATTATTTTTTTTCTTCAATGAACAAGATGCCTGGGCCATTGCTGCTCTGTAAAACACATGACATCCCTGCCCTGTCTACTGTTGGATGCAAGGTCCTCACTCATGGCCTACCTGAGCCCTGCATGCCATCCCCTGTTGACCATAATGCCCATAAACTCGAACTGATGCAACAAACTGATCTTATTCCATTGCTTTCCAGAAGTCTCTTGACAACAATTTTCCCTTTTTTCCAATGAGCCTTTTAGGTTTTTTGATATCCTCTGGAAAATGTCCACTGTAAAAAAGACTGATTAATTTATACAAATATAACGATTTTCCAAACAAGGCAGCAATCGTTGAAAATAGGTTATCCTAGCATGTAGGGTTCATTCTAGGTTAACCTAATCAGCCTCATTATGGCAACCATCCAAACATAGCGATAAAGTAGGAGGGACATCAACACACAGGGAAGCTTCTGCATTTAATACAGTAAATAAAATGCAAATTATTGTTATACTGTTCATTATTTTAACTGCTCTATTAATTTATCAAAACAATAATGCAAATTACTGACAGAAATATCTGACTTCATAAATATTGTGACACTCCTGCCGTGTGGTGTTTGCATGTGCAATGAGTGCGTGGGTGTGTGTGTATGAGTGCATGCATGCTAGTGTTGTGTCTAAGAGTGGGAAAAGGCCCTGTATAGCTAACCCCTGCTAGACCTATGAAAAATCTAAGGGGGAAACACTGGAAGTCCTACAATTCCAATACAATAATCCCTTTACCTTGTACTGCACATGCATGGACCGCCTCTCCTTCACATCAAAGCTTGAGGTGAATCTGCACCTGTAATCTCACAGGGCCTCCCTCCCCTACAGGTAAACAACTGCTTTCATAACATCACATTGAAGGCCACCACATATCTGATGTTATGGCTGAACTTTGTTGATTACCTTGAATTGTCATCTCTCTCTACAAATGAAACACTTAAACTTGCAATCCTTCAGAATATCAAATATCGTCTTTCAGTCAAACGGCTGCAGATATTCAGTAAGACCAGATTCCTTCAACTCACACAGATCAAGAAATTTATGATATATGGACAGCGGAACAGAAAGATAGATAAGACTATTTTTCCAGTGAACAGTAAAAGAATTCTCTATCAAATCTTTCATTCTGAGTTATGCTCGGATACATCATGCAGAGAAATAAACCAGGCGTACTACTCTAACCTACCCAGCTTCACCTCTAACAAAAAACCCAATCTACCCTATTCTCTTCCTCCTTGTCTCCATTTACACGCTTCTCTGCTTACCGTAATGGAGGCAGGTGCATTCTAGCAACACTAGCACTGCGTCTCTCCAGACACCTCTTCCCTCTGCGTCCTCTGTATGGAGCTGCTGCTCGTAAACCCAGGCAGAGCTCAGACCTGCCTCCTCTCCGTTCTTTCTTGAATTAGTTCCACACACGACTCCGCCTGAGCAGGCAGATGCTTTCTGGCCGTTTTAATCGCACAGGTGAAAGGGAAAGCCAGCCACCGCCTCGCCGTGTTTACAGGTCTGTGTCAGGCCTGCTAGCACGCACAGACATCCACCAGCAGAGCAGGGCAGCCAGAGTCTGCTCCATACTGACACCAATCAGTCAATCAGCCTAATCATCATGTGAATGGGTCCATACATGGAGAGGGGAATAGGATTGATAGCAAAGAGGATTACACAGGCCTGCGCCATCTGCACAAACAGGAATTAACTCTTCAACCACCGCAGTGGAGGCAAATACAGCAATGAAGACAAAATGAAAACAAGATTTTGGAGGAGAAAAAAATGCTGTTCTCAAACCTTGTTCCTGAACAGCGATAGTGTACTGGTGGACATCTTTCCAAATATTCTATTGATTTATGAAATAAATGTGCACACTACTATCTCCAGAGATCCTCAGAGAAGTTTAACAGCCTTTTTGAAAATGACAGGATAGTAGCAGATTTTGAATTAAAAAAAAAACCCCTGACTTTAAGAAGAAACGCTACCTTAAATTATTAACTGTATAGTAACGTATTGTATTCACAAGCTGGCCTTTAAAAAATATATATATATTACAAAAATTAGATTTACAAGACTATACTGTTTTTACTATTTTGATAATACTGATTTCCATACAACATTACACATACAAAACGACATATGGTTAAAGAGTCATACAATTTTGGAACCAATGTGATACGTTCACACGCACAAAAGGATACTGTCAGAAGTGGGATTCGAACCCACGCCTCCAGGGGAGACTGCGACCTGAACGCAGCGCCTTAGACCGCTCGGCCATCCTGACATACAGAGAGCGGTAGGTAGCCCTGGTTAAGACTCTCAGTTTCAGTAACATGTTTATCGTGTATTAATTGTGTACGCATCGATTTTTAGTTTTGAAGTCTGTAATGGGTACCTATCTGATGTTTCAACACTGTTCAACAGGAACACTGCACAACTACTTAGCTAGTTAGCTAATGTATGTGGTCTGACAAGCTACAGTAGCCATTGAAATACCGAAAATGGTTTAACCAAAAGTATTTAAGGAATTGTACTCGCGTTAGCTAAATTATTAGTTTCCACCTCACCCAGCCAGATAGCTAACTAACGTATGCTAGCCATCAGGAGCATATTAACCGTGCTACACTAGCTAGCCGTCTATGCCCAAGAAACGGGACGCCCTTAACGACAAACAATTGGCTTCCTTAACAACACAGCTGTTGCAAGCGCTGCAATACCAGAGAATATGAAAATGTACCGGTAGCGTTAGCTAGTTAATTCTTGGTATCAACATAACGTCATATCCATTTAGCAAACTATACTAGCTTCTGATGCTATCTAGTTCACATATCCAGCTAATTATGATTAGCTAATTATTATTATTTCAAAAACGCCTGCTATTATTAGTTAGTATTAAATGCATGGTCGTTACTAACTAGCTAGCTATACAGTTGTTTATTCTATTCATCTAGCTAGCTAAACAAGAATAGCCATTTTTAAATACGAATACTTCTCACTATTGCATGAGAAACCACAGGACGGAGACTGGCTTGCAAAATGGACACTAGATACTATTGCTTCGCACATGCAACAAGTTCCAACATATCGACAGAAATAATCAGAAGCAGATGAATTTGACGGCTATAAATAATGCAAAACGTTAAAAGGATAAATACCTTCTTTTCTATCCAGCCGTTTCCATAAAAATAAGACAAAGGCGGAGCATTCGCGGATTTACCTGAATTAAGCCAGTTCTGAAAGCCCATAGTTTCCACCAACGCAATCAAGTGCTGAAACGTTAGATCGCCCCCGCTTATATGTCTGCGCAGTAGCTATAAAGTGCCACGATTCCGTGTTTTTTACTTAAAAATACTACTAATAATACCGGAGATCCAATATTGTACTATTCTGTTGTTTTATACAAAAACTGACTCAAAACCAGTTTCCCTATCCCTCTCATTTAACAATGTATCCATGAGTTTGTGTGAGGTGACCCGAAACAGTAATCACAAGACTACCACAGTATCATGTTTGCTGTTAAAAGCGGGTTGCCAGAACAAAGTCGGCAATATCGCGTTAGAGTGAGTCCCTCAATTTACAGATGTGGAACGCATTAGCAAATTAAAACATCGCTATGTTGTTGATGCCTGACGCTAATTAAAGACACATTTTATATCCCAGAAAGAGGACGAGCCCCTTGCATTTTGAGATCGCAGATGTTAATTGCTCCAATCAGTCTTGGCATGACACTCACAGGTTTCTCACCCTGTTCGCTCTTCTCCCGCAGTCTCGGGAAAACTCACCGTGGGGGTCATTCTGACACTCACACGCCCCCCACGTGGCCCCACAGTCAGTGCTCCTCAGAGCAATGTGTACAGCTGACCCTCATGATACGTATGTTGGATTAAGTGTCTGACTGTTCGGACCTGAACAGACATAAGATTAGAATGCAGTGTTTCCCTGGTTCAAGGCAACAATACATCGCCATGCTTTAGGCATAAAAAATAATAATATTAGCTACCTCTTTTGGAGCTAACCTGGGGATTTTTTTTTAATCCATTCGCCATACGAAACGAACACCCCTTCAAATGTACAGCTCAGTCCTGTGCTACTGAATGCAGGGTCACTGGAATATAAAACATTTATAGTTAATGATATCATAAAATGACATGAACGTGATATTATCTTTTTAACAGAAACGTGGCTTGTCTCCTAGGATGCAGTCTCATTGAGACCTCCCCTATTAATAATTCTTGTCATATGCTATCAGGCAAGATAGGAAAGGTGGCAGACAAGTGAATATTTATGTAGACATCTTGAATTGCAAATGAATGTCTCTTGGGGATCTCTCTGCCTTTGAGTACCTTGCCATTTATGCAATGCTCCTGTCCTTTTAATTAGCCCACTGTTTATCTCCCACCAAAGCATCTAAGCAAAGTACACAGTGTCTACCCAATTTCTCTTAATTTCTCTTTTAAGAACTTTTGCCCATATGTTAACATCGCATCCGAAAGGCATACTGTGGACTTGGTTCTCCAGAGGTCTAAGCATCTTTCATCCACTCTTGATCTTGCTGTGCCAGGTAATTCCTGTATATTATTTTAGGTAATTTAAACTATGGTGAAGATCATGAAATACATTCTTACAAAGCATTTTAAACTCTGCAGCAGCTGAAAATATTATAAACCATACCAGTGTTTCCCTGTACCACTTAATACAGTCTCCTGGACTCTTGCACTACCCTACAGTGGATATCATGACCACAGTTACAGTGCGAGAGAATGCACCACATATAAAAAAGAACAAAAGTGCAAAATAAATAAATAAAATACATTTTAAAACAGAAACCAGCTTGAGTACAACCACAGCCAAACCAACTGCTCAAAATGTGCCCCTTCATCTCCAGCCACTTAGATTTAATGAGTCTTCAATCAGGGGTCATTAGCCGAAACCTGGTCTTTACATGTAGTAACATTTAGGAATTTAGAGGATGCTTTTTTCCAGAGTGACTTACAGAAGAAGAAGGATAGGGAACAGGCTTCTCACATACTCAAAAAATACATAGGAAAGGACAAGGACAAATGTTTTGAAGTTGATGGCCTTGGTTATTTACAAAGCTGAAAATGTTAACCCAGACTTACCATGTACTATATATATTAGGATGTCATATATAATGTGAGGTAACGTCATAGTACAGCCTAATTAACCCAGACTTACCATGTACTATATATATTAGGATGTCATATATAATGTGAGGTAACGTCATAGTACAGCCTAATGGTGATATATGTTATAGTGCAACCCCCACACTTTACATGGTAGACATCATCCATCTGCTATAGACATACATGACTGAGGAGAAGTACAAGTGCCAAGGTTTAAACTGTTTTAGCCAAGCATCTCATCATGTGGCAGTCTGCTTTCTTAGCCCTGTCTCCATGATGCCATCCCTTGGCTGAAATATTTTCATTCAACACTGGAGGGCAGCAGAGATAATCCAGGAGCATCACATGCTCGCCTGACTTCAGTGCACTCCTCTGTAGAGGTTACCATGGCAACTTTGAAGCGAAAGAAGTCTGCTACATACGAGGCCACTGTCTGAGCTCCATGCTTGGTGCATGTTAAGAAAAGATTTGTTCTCTGAATCACTGTTTTTTTTTTTTTTTTTTTTACTAATTTAGCATAAAAGATTATAAGACAAAGCCTTGCAGGACTGAAATGAATCTCCATGGTTATTGTGGGAGTTTTTCAAACTGCAGAGTGGCTGTAAACACAGGATGGCGATAAAAATGTGAGGCATTCCACAGGATTACACCTGTGTTGCACCTTGGAAGTCTGTGAAGAATGTGCACCTTAATGGAGTGACACAGAGTTCACTCAGTCTGGGGAGACTGGTCATCAAAATAAGTTAGTTGCTGATGCATAAATAATGGGACTAGCACAGCAAAACTGGTTGTACAAATTAAACCACAAATGTTGGTGGAAAATCACATAATTTTTTCTTCATCATTTTACGTGCATTTTACATGCAAGACCATGCATGATAAAATATGTGTGCTGTGTATATTTACCATATCATACATCAATCCTTTTGGAAATGAACAGGTTTATTTCCCATAATATGATTTGATTATCTAAATTAGCATTAAAATGTGTACTACCAACTATCTGAAAAGCTAAGCATTCTGCTCTAAAACAGGTCTTAAACCCACTTAATTCAAGTATTCATTGGCATGGCTTACATGGAAGTATTGTGAAGGCAGAATCAGATAAATAAAGGCATATGATAATATAAATGCAGTACTGTATGTCTGTGTTTTTTGTATTCCAGGATCCTTGGTTGAAGCAGTCACATGGATGTTTATCCATTGACTTTATGAGGTCATAATGAGAAAGCCCCACCCCCTAGCCATGGGCCTACTGGACAGCTGATGTTTTAAGCAGCTGTGTACATTACTTTCCACGCAATCAGCTGTGGAGATGCGAGAGAGATAAATGCCCTAGAAAGCTGTGAAATTTATTTGTCTTTGGACATGATGGTTTTGGCTACAGTAGATAGGAAACAAAACAGACTGTGTTTGAAATCATTCCAAACAGCACTCGGAAAAGAGAGGTTGCTTAATCAAATGGCAGAGCACTGTATTCACTATTCACTATATTCACTCAGTTATGTCTCTTACTTTGTGTCACATAAACGTGCTACAGATTCAGTTCTTTTTTTTATTAAAAATTCATGTTCTTAAAATGTGTTTAAAACGAGTCTCACTTTTTTTGAGAAATTAAGAAAAAGCGTTTACCTTTACCATAGTCTTAAAATAATTGACCCTGTTGTCTGTACAGTTGTTAAAATCATTCATCTGTTTAATATGGTAATGTCAGTACTCACAGGTTCAAATAAAAATATCAGTTATAATGAAGCAATAATCATTAATTCTTTTCCAATTCTTGAACTGTTTGCAAGAATTTTAAATAAGTGTCGGTGGATTATAAAAATGTTTAATTAAACTAAGAGAATATGATATATAGGCTAATAATGGAAAAATGTGTGTGTGTATGTATACCCACGGGGTTCATGAATACACACGGGAAAAAGTGAAATTAGGAAATTATGTTACATTGCACAGCTTTTGCACTGATGTTGTTCTCAATCATGTAATTTCTGTTTTTGATAAAGCTTGAATCACTGTTTACAATCTGTGCATGCATGTGTTCATGTAGGAGAGCACACGTGTGTGTTTGTGTGTGAGCGCATGGCTGATTTGTGGAGCTCAATTGGGTTGAAATAGCCCCCCCCCCACAAAAAAAAATCAGGACACTCAATGTTAATCAAGTGGGCTTTATTTCCTCCCATTACACGAACACTGTGTTCCTCTCTCACTGTGGTATTTTACTGTAGGACACCATGACACAAATATCCTGATGGAGAGCTTCACCTTATCAGCCAGGAAACACTGCTCCACCCGCATATCCTCCGCACAACAAACACCGCCAACCCCGCCACAAAACGCAGGAAGACAAGCCAGACACCAGGATTTGTGAAAGCCCCTGAATTCCTTTTATCAGAGGACTGAGGGGGAAAAATAAAGAACATGTAAAGCCATTGAAGGCCTAGATTTATTTTCCCTTCCCAAAATTCTGCATCATTGCGGTGGTCCAGCATGCTGAGAAGCAACACTCTGAATGAGACTGTGCAAAAGAGCAAAAGAAGAGAATGCAAAGTGACCCATGGAATCCTGTGTTGCTCAAAAATTCCTGGGGGGGGGGGGGGGGGGTGTATGTCTTGGGATTGCTGCATTGGTTGGATTTGTTTATTCACTCATGTTCACTTGAATCTTCTGTCTTCTCTGAAATCTGAAATAGCTGGGGCCTACTCACAGATCTCAAAGCCTAAGACATTTATAAAATGTTTTATTTACTTGGGTGGAAACAATTGACAACAACAGAGAATACTGGTGCTGACATTGTGATGTCATGACACTGAAGTGTATCTTACTACACTATATTTTTTCTTACTGTTATTCTGTCTTTGACGTGAATGATTTCCAAATACATCACAAATGGGAGGTCACATCTACATGGCAGTCAGTGAAAGCCTTTTAAAACTGTAGTATGGAGTGTTTTGCATGATAGTCTGATTTTGACTGACTGATGTATTCATTGCTTGGGGAAGGTTTCATGAGAATTATCCCCTGGACAAAATTGACAAAGTTTGGTAAAAGAGTATTACTTCCAAATTCTCAATGAACAGAACACATATTAAACTAAACATTCCAGCTGTGGTTGATACAATTGCGCAGAACATTACTCCTGTTAAATAGGATTAACAACATCAGAACATTACCAGGTAACAAACACTAAAAAATATAAACATGGACATAATGAACCTGTGGAGCAATTAGCTAACATTTCTCAAAAAAAAAAAAGTGAACAAAAGGCGTAAAACTTGGGAAAAAATTATTTTGAACCTCAGACAAAGAGCCAGTGACAGCAAAATGGTCCCCTAGCAGTAGCCACACCTTTATTTAATCGGCCTCTAATTAGGCAGGTTGGACTCATTAACCAATGGGTGGTCTTAGACAGAGACAATGACAATTGGTTACAATTATCCTGTTTGAAATGCAGTAGAATGAAAGGAACTGAAATGACAAGATCCTTTCACACGTTTAAACAATCATGGAGAGCAGATGAAGGTTCTCCACAGAACCCACTCTAGTGATTTTCTCAAGTAAATATGATGGTGATAAACTCCTGTGTTTCCTTCAAATACGTCTCTGATGTCCATAAATTGCTCTCTTTCATTGTCTCTGCATACGCAGGCCATTCTCTGAGACGCAGCTGGCTGGATTTGGTTGAAGGTGAAGTTGTTGTAGTGGGCTGAGCAGGGTTTAGGAGATGCTGGTTGCCTTACTTGCTTGGATTGGGTTTAGGGGATGCTGACATTCTTGTCAAAGGCTGGACAACGTTTACGAGACGCTGAGGGTATTGTAGTACGCTGCTGTGGCATCTGCCAGCACAGAGATAAGGCTGGTTTCCAGGGTGCGGCTGGCACTGGAGGTGGAAGTTGGGGTCACCTGACTGTCCCCTGGAGTTATCGCCCCACCCTCTTCAAGGGGGCTTGTAGAGTTGAGGTACTGGTCAAACTCATCCCTATCCACCTCTCCCAGGAGTTCAGCCTGGCTGAGCTCATCCAGCATGCCAAGATCCCTGTGCTCTGGGGGCAAAGAGGGTTGCCCAGGGGGGTCCTGGAGCCCATGATGGAGTGGGGGGAGTGTGGAACTGTCATAAGAAACTGAAGTGGGGCAGCTTGGTGGAGTGGAGGTCAGGGTGTTGTGATGGGAAATGTGACCAAGGTTTACCTCGATACCGTGAAGGGACCCCTCATAATAGTCAGAATGGTAGATGGGCAGCACCCTCATCTGAGTGGGGCAGGTGAGCTCAGTGCAGGGGGAGGAGGAGGAGCAGTAGGGGGAGTGGCTATTGGCCACAGCATCCAATTGGGACACCTCTGGGGGAGTGGGCAGGTTGCAAGGGTAGGGGTCGAACGTAGTGCTGGAGCAGACCGGGTCCTTGAAGGTGCGGATAGTGGGGAGGCTGGGGCTACAGGGGAAGTCGCCCTCCTCAGCCTCACCCAAAACGGGTGCTGTGCCCAAAACAGGGGGCGCACTGTGGACTTCTGGTAGGGTGAGCAGGACACCTGGAACACGTTTGGACTGCTTCTTGCGGCGCGGGCGGTACTTGTAGTTGGGGTAGTCATGCATGTGCTGCACCCGCAGACGCTCGGCCTCCTCCACATACGGCTGTTTCTGAAGGGCCGACAGAGCCTTCCATGACTTACCTGCAAGACACAAACACACTGTCTCACCTGAAACAACACAAACATTCTGTCTCACTTGCTCACCTGCAAGAAACACAAACATGTTAGAGAGTGGATCTAGGGGGGAAATGGAACCCAAGGAAAAGCATTGCTTGGACATCCTAAGCATTTATAAAATCGCCTTGTAATGGTCACTTATTTTTGTTCAATATGTCCAGTTCATCATACATAAACATTTTAATGTTACGTTTAATCTTTATTTAGATAAACACATTAAATTAAAGGTCAATTGGTGCAGTCTGATGAACCATGGTAATGTTGAGGCTCAACATTGTCAGATGAATCAGGGAGGAAAATGCCCGCATTTATTCCCACATCTATGATAAAAATATACAATAATCAGGAAAAATCTGTATTATGTTGCTAGGCACTTAGGCAGAGCTATAATGAGATGTCTTGTTAATAAGATTGTGCTTGAAGTGAGAATATAATTATCATGCTTGAATTTCTGAGTGAGAAGAGAGCCTGATTTTCTTGACCACTGTTAAATGATGTTGTTCAGTTTTCCATGAGTGGTTTATGAAACAGAAAAGTCCAAGAAAGAACTAAACAAATGGACATACGCCTGGGTAATTTATACATAAATTGAAACCTTGTAGTTGTAATGAGGCAAATTTTACCTTATAATAGGTGGGTCAAAGTGTTGGTTATAATGAAAGAAAAAATAGTCCTCATGAAACTAAATTACATTCAAAACCATGCACCTTTATTCACTGCATCCTGAAAACGAGTCCTTTCCTTAAGATAGCAGCAAAGAGACTCAAACCCATCATTCCGCAGAACTGTTGCAAGACAGAATCCTGTCTTGATGCTTCATCTCATTTCTTTGCCTGACCTGTAACAGACTACCTTTTGTTATTTAACATTTTCATTTATATTTAGAAGTTAAATACCTTATTACAATTTTACAAAATGAAAGATTACATGTTTAATTTTTTTTGCCAAGATCTCAATTTGACCAGACGGTAGAATCTCAGCATTTGCTGTCCCATTTCTGCTTTTCTGACATTCCTAGGTTTGACTGACCCCATCATATTTTCAACACCGTGACTCCCTAAATAAAAATATGTACTAGGGTCCATTAGCTAGCCACTTTCCCATGTCTGAATGACAAAAGCATGGTCACTGACATGCTGTGATTGCTTTTTGAGGGACTTTAAAGGGACAGTATTTTAAAGCGACCATGAGAGTTTTAATTGAACATCGGCTTTACAGCATGGGCTTCAGGTAGCCGCATACAACATTCTTGGGTACAAATTCATCCCAGAGGCCGCACATGTAATGCCTGCTGGTAATGCTGCTAGCAGTAAGATGTAATAAAGCGGTTATTACCCTAAAATCACTCTAGTAGACATGCTGTTGGTATGTCTGTGAAGTAAAAATTATACACCCTCACAGGCATCATAAATGAACCTCAAACTGCCTCCAAGTTCCTCTAAACAGATTTCAGAATCCATACCCTTCCTGAATACTAAAGAGCATGTAGTTACTGTAATAGTGAGTTTTGTTCTCAATGTATTGACAAAATAAATTATATTGAACCATTTCTTACATTCAGTTAATTATAAATGATATTTTATTTGTTCAATACTCCTCTGAATTCTTTCAAATTACCTTTCTTTCATTTCAAAGAAAATGTATTACACTATCTGCTTGCATGATTTTCATAGATAAACATTATATGTATTTTCATCCTTCAAGTAAATAGTTTGTAATAGCTTGACTATGGTTTTCCTCTCATCCAGACCTTTCCGTTACGTGAGCTGCTCCACAATCTGTCAGCCTCTACTTTAAATGTCCCTTCACGGATAGACAGAAAGCGATGCAGAAATTGTTCGCCTAACCTGTCCACAACTTTGTGTGACAGCCCAGCGCTATTATCGAGTACCAAAGTTTGGCACCAGCAAAGTAAAACTCGCCGCTCGTGAAGCGCTTTGTTATTATGCTCACTTCACACTGCTGTCACACCGTTTGATGGTGACGTTCCCCCCGTGTCCGCAACAGAGACCTTGATTACAAAGCAGACGTTGTAAAATGTACACATCGAGAAAGTAAATGAAAGCAATGAATGAATGAAATGAATGACATAAATAAGTAATGACGGTCTTATTGTGAACAAATATATATTTTCCATTGCAGTCTTACCAAAAACTGACAATGTGGCAGCAGTTGTTGCTGAAGTTACAGAAGCAAGAATATGCTACATGCACGTTTGACTAAAGATTTTTCTCTCACCTAACATCTTACTCAGCTCCGCATTGTGAAGGTCTGGATTCTGGACAGCAAGCTTCTTTCGTTCATCTTTCGCCCAAACCATGAACGCGTTCATGGGTCTTCTGATGCGAGCCCCCGAGCCCTTGCCCGCGGAGGAGATGCGCGCGGCCTCTCCGTCAGGGAGGTCCCGATTGCGCATGGAGCGCTCACAGCTCCCCGACCACGATGAGCAAGCGCTGGTGAAAGCGCTCATCCCTGTGTCCGGGAATCGAGTAAATCTTACCCAAATACCAGCGATTTCCTTTAGAGAGCTTTTTATTTTCTTTTCCTCCTCTTTGTTTGATTTCGGATAAATCAGTCAACAAATTGCTACTCAGAAGGGCACTCAAGTAAAAAATTGTCTTGATTTCCTGAGATTCGAGAAACTGCGTTTTTGTAAATCCGTATTCATTGTTGCAGATGTCTCAGTGTGTTTGTAAGTACTGCTGCGTGGCCGCTGACAACTCTGCTATAGTGATTGAGTTTGGCTTTTTGTTAGAGACAGCTTTTAGTCCACAGAAGCCCCGAAGGCAGCCGCTCCTCCTTAATAGTAATTTAACCCCTGACAAGGAAGTAACGAGGAAAGAAATACAACAGCATTTGACCTGGCATTTAAAAAAATATATCGTTACAGCACTCTTCTAACCTGTGAACAATGGAAAATCTTGTTACATCATAATTGTTATTCCATATCAATATTCAGTGTTTCTACGCATTAACTATGGAGGAATCTCAGGTTACTTTTTATTTTGCCTAATTTAAACATTTTTGTCGCGTGGTGTAATAAGAATGAGAATAAGAATAATCTCGGAACGTAGGGTTTCTGATAACTACAATTAGTTCATTGTTAAAGTTGTAAAGTAGTAAGGAATGAAATGACGACAGTATTTAGGTCCAGATGGAAATATTTTGTAAGTTTTGACTATTATAGAAAGACAGGGCTCGCACAATTTAGCTATAATGGATTTTTTAAAACTAAAATAGGCTGCAAAGGGAGATGGCTGATATTCATGTACAATTTACCAGTATGTATTATCATGATATTTACAACAGACGAGACGGAATAAACTCCAGGTTTTGGAATCTTTTTTCCTTAAAATGGTAACCCCAGGGGGGGGGGGGGGGGGGGGCAATGACGTTTGTTACCGAAACGTTTCATGACATTTAATATGTATGTGATTGTATCTTAAAATTGGTCTCAAGATTTACATGGTGCTCTGTTTTCTTAATGAACTTTTTGCTCTCAGTACTTTAGTATCAATACTGAAAGTCTACTCTCAGAACTTGTCATTGTTACAGTATAGCAAGTGTGTGCATTGCAGAAATGTTAAATATTATTACAATCACTATTGCGTCATGATACACAAAATACAAATACAGTGGAATATCCATACTGTATAACTGAAACAGAGTGACATTAATGAGATATACACATTAGTTTGCTACAATAAATTATTAAAGGACTATTTAATAGTTCTGTTAATAACTCTTACACTAAACTATACTATTGAGCTAAAAGAAAAAAAAAACTAAAATATGCTTTCTCATTAACTTTGAATGACTACTTTGTAGTACTTTTTGGGGATGCTTAAAGATTATAGTCTTAATGTTACCAAAATATTGCTGATTAAAATGAGGAATCAAAAGTGCAAAAAGCTAAAACCTGTTAACCATTACGCATAACTGCAAAAATTCTCTTCTCACGGTCAACACTAAATTTATGCAAAAATTAAACCGGAAAGAATAGCACTCTCAAAGTTGAACTGGATGGGGTATTTGTGAACGTCCCCCTTCACTTTGCCCATACAAAGCATAATGGGCAATCTCTAACTGAGTGTGCATTTCCATTAAAGTCCAGTTTCTGTGACACTGCCCTAGGTCAGCTGTAGGAGAGACAAATGGGTACAGTTTTATGAAAACTTTATGAAATTACAGCCTTGGGAGAATTTGGGTATATTTTGGGTTCATCTGGGAATCTGAAAGTGATGTGTAATACTTTTACATCAACGGGACTGTCCTTTCATCTCTCCAAACAGCTAGAGGCCTCCAATTCTCTTTCACTCTCATTCACCTAATCATAACAGTAGTAATGATTATCATTAATAACAATACAAATAAAAATAAGATACCGCTAAGAAGCTTCATATCTCTCTCTGGTTGATTTACCAGCTTGGCTCTTTTTCCAGGACATGTCTCCCTCCACTACCCACGCAAGTCTTTCTCCTTTACCCACACAAAGGCTCATCACAAATGAATTGGGAACATGCTTAAAAACAAATCATTTCAGAGCCTTATATGCAAAATCAGGGAGAAAGATTTAAGATTTTAATTTCTGACAAGAGAATGGTGTTTGTGGGTTCTTCATTCAGAAGACAGGTGATGTAAATTGAAAAACATGTAACACTTGTTTAATAGATGTTACGGGAACTCGCAGACAAACCAGCAAAGCTGGGCTGTGTACTTGTCCCTAAAACTAAATATAGGCCCCGTCATATATAAACAAACATCAGACGGTGTCTGACATTTCTTAGACGAGAAGAGAAAGGCACATCCTCTCTGATGACTTCTGGGGTCAGCTGGGCATCTATTTTAAGACCCTCCCATTTCATCTTTCGAGAAGTGACGGCACAGCCCTTACACTGTTGCCCGACTCCTCCAACTCTCCCACACACTCCACTCTTGACATAGAATAGTGGCTCAACCACCCCCTCACCCCCTCAATCCCCCCCCCCCACCCCCTCACCCCCCACCCCCAGTGCAGTGGCAGGAAGGGGATCCACCCCCAGATCTACATGCAACTTTCAGATAAGACTCCTTCAGAGAGACAGACCTGCACTTAAACTACCAGCCTTCCTGATCCACTACAGGCTAGAGTCTGCGTAATAGCTGGCATGGGAAGAGGGGGAGAGTGAGAGAGAGAAAAGGAGACTGAGGGAGAGGCTTAACTTTTAGGTCTCCTTTATTGAAGGAGAAAAAGGGTGAAAAGGATTCCTGCAAGCTTACATCTTTTGCCTCATCCCTTGTCAAAATAAATAAATACATAGAAATGAGAGAGAGAAAGAAAAGAAAATGACACTACCTCAACACAAATAAAAATTATAATGAAAGCAAAATAACCCACAGGAGAACATCTGTTTCAAAGTATTTTACATCAGGAGCCCAGGAAAATTAATGAGGCTTTTGAAATTAACTGGCATTCCCCCCAACTCACCCCTTTGACCTCCACTGATACAGTCATGAATCCCCACTGATCACTGAAAGAAGTTTTCAGTGAAGTAACTATCCATAAAGTAATAGGCAAAACTGATTTTTTTGTCAAGTTGAAAACAATCATATTTAAACCAGCTATGGGGCTGTCAAACCACTACCAGTGACTTTTACAGGACAACCAAATGGCCAAAAAGGTTTAAGAAAACCGCTTTTCATTTTTGGGCTGCAGTATATTTTGCACCAAAAAAAACTCCCTGTGAAACCCTCCCATAGATGCAGACACCACTCCTTCACCAACATGAATCGCTCTGGTAAGTGATTGCATTTAAGAGGTGAATGAGCGTCCCTGGGTTCGCACAGATAGGACACCACTCCTTGACCCCAGGATTCTCCTCACAGATACATGGCAGAATGAGGACAGAGGACAGATCATGTGAGTCAGTAAAAGCTGGGTGCTGCCCTGTCTCCATGACCCGCGAAAGGGTTGAAAATATTTCATTTTCCCTTACAGGTCTGTACACATTTTTGAAGTCAGCAACACAATTATAATATATGCAAGTTTGACCGGTTTTACCTAGTGGAGATTTTAGTTGATGAAATTGCATAGCTAGGTTATCAGACAGAAATCTTTGTGCTAATTCAACCTAACACAGTAGTTTATATCTACTGTAAGTAAGACTGCAGCAAGCAAGTGGGACATTCAGTCAGAAGGGACCTACTGTGCTAAGAATCAAACCCAGATCATCCATGCTACTAGTGGTATAGTACACATATCATCAATTCCAGAGTGATGAATTTGGTTAAAAAAAGAGGATGTATGTAAAAGGATCATTGTTTGAATGAAAGTGAACTGGAATCACTGTGTAGCAAGCAGAAAGGACTTGGATCCTGTGAAGCCCCAGCCCACCCTTCCTGCTAGGCTCAGTAACAGCAGATGGATGAGAGACCTGTTTACCCCAATCAATCTACTTACAATAATTTCCACAACCTTGAGCATTGAATTTCAACAGGTGTTATTTTAATGCACCATATATTTAAAACACATCAATATTCCTTTATAGCATCACTGAAACAAAACCTGTGCTTAACTTTACGGCTTTTGCTTACATCACACAGATGAATGTTTTTGTGCTGACACTGGAAATTTGGGAAGTTCATACAGATCTTGCGGAAAACCCCCTCTTTGCCTTTGTCTGTGGATGGTTTCAGTATAACTCAATGCACACTGCACTCCTGGGTGAACTTCACACCCACCCCTCACAGATACTGAGATACTCTTTCCAAGACACCTATGAAACTTGCCTCACAAGACACTTAATGGCTCTACGCAGGGCAAAGAGGAGCCCTCTGGGGGGTAGGGGTCTTAAGTGAGTTTTTTTTTATTTTACCATGCGTTTTAGAGGACATATGTGTTTCAATATCTTTCAAAAAGATAATACAAAAACATTAGATTTTGCTTTATGAGGTGAAGATCTTGTAGGCTGTGAGAAATCTATGTTGATGTGCTGCATACCACACTGCGCTGAAACTTACCAGATATTGAGCAGGGCAGAGATTTGGTGTGATTTCTATCTCAAGAACTCTTCCAAAGAAGTGTCCTAAAGAAAGAATATCTTTCCCATTACCAACTGTAGCTGCATTGTCACCATAGTAACCCTTTTGTCACCTTTTAACACAGCATAACCACGGTAACCCCATTGTCACCTGAACCCGCAGCATAACCATAGTAACTGTACTGTCATCTGTAACACAGAGGTGATGGCTCTGTGAGGGAGATCGCAGGAAGTATGCGGATGTGTGCTGATTAATGGGTTGCCTAATGCTCCATGCAGCCAGCACTTTCTTCCAGCGAGGCTTACTCTGTAGGGCTGTGGAGGCTCCTGTCTACCAGCAGAGAAGGGACAGGAACATGCAGCATGCACACTAACATGTCTGCTAATTTCTTTGAATTGCAACAACTCCATCTTCCGCTACTGATGCCACTACCGCTCTGAGGACAAATCTGTTGCCCCTTATTTACAAATTTGGGTGAGTGGCGGTAGATCTTGTGACAGATATGTGTGTATGAGCTCCTGTGGTTGCCTAGCAGCAGAGCTGACAGCCAGAAGGAGCAGCTATGGCAGTCAGACCTGCTGTTCCACTTCAGCGTTTGTCTGACAGTCTGACACATGGAATACATGTAACCCGCCAACAGAGAGTCTCTGCACCTGCCCCACAGGGACACCAATCTGAATATCTCACTAAAATACCCACAGGCCAAATGTGGGGCAGGGCTTACTCATAATCGTGTCTGATTGCACACATCCCCTGTTCAAAGAATTCATTAAACTGCCCTCAGGAAGACGTTATAGAGCCGCAACAGCAACTAAGAATATCTACAAAAAATCATTCATACCAAGTGCAATAACTTTGCTTAACTCACAATAGGCCACTCATATGGAATCCATATTTATTTATACTGCTGTCTGTTTCATGTATGTGTACTATTTATTAACTGTGTTTTATTGGATTTATTGTGTCTGTATTTTTAACAACTACCTGTGGAGCCAAAGACAAATTTCCACATTTGTGGAATGTATTATTATTATTATTATTATTATTATTAATACAAGTAAAGTAATGGCCAATCAAAGCATTATAAGCTACACTCAGGCATCTTTGGGTTTTGTACCGCTGGAAACAAATATTTCTCAGATCTTCAAAAAGGTCATCCTCACGATTTTCTCCCCAAGGTTTCAGTAATATGAAATGTGAAATATAACTACATGGTCCATGTTCATGTAGAAAATTGAGCCGACTTAAATTCTTGGTGGCTACAAAGAAAGGATTGCTTTGCAAGATGTAACTTCACACCATGCACTTTGTAGTTTGTGTTCATTAATTCTCAGAGTCTAAACAGTCTATTGTAAACTGGCTAAAAACCCTTTTCCTTCTCAAAGTTACCTGTATATTGCAATGAGAAAGTTTGCAAACTAACAATAATGAAACCTCAAACTGTGTGCAGCACAATGTCAGTGCTTTTTTAGATGAATGCTTCACTGTTACCTTTTTGGCCCAGTGATATTAATGTGTCACGGTGTTCCTGCGTTGCACATGATGAATACATAATAAAGCTGCGAAATGTGACCACACTTACACCTGAACGTTCAGTAATGTCACCATATGCTCTGTCAGCTTTTGGCTGGATGAGAAGTGAACAGCTTATAGAATGACCTACACAATTGGCTCACTACTGTGGAAAACAGTGCATATGTACTTGACGATACACTACTCCTTGCAGAGGAATGTTTCTCAGCTTCATAGGTGTGAGAGACCCCCCCCCCCCCCCCCCCCCAAAGACCACAGTTAATGGCAGAGGGTTTGTTTCAGATGCCTGATGTGAAAAAGCTTTCATGTTAGAGCAGCCGAGCCAAGGCTGGGAAAGTTTGTCATTCCTTTACTGCCATTAGCAGGCCAGAGTGCGTCCCCTGTCCTTATCTGTGGGCAGCACAACGCTGAGAGCACTCCAGAGGCCAGTGGATAGCCAAACACACAGGCCAGCTGTTGCCACAGGAAACAGGAAGCGCCGTAAATTTCTGTTTTCCAGGTGACAAAACTTTTGCCCGTGTCAGCTCGCAGGTTGTTGAGTCCAGTGAGCACAGCCAGAAGCTTTTTTTTCATTACAATCCAGCTAACAGTGGCAAACTAATAAAGGCTCATCAATATTTCAACAAAACTGCTGTTGTTGTATCAAAGATTGACAGTTCTTCATTGTCCAATGGTGCTAACTCAGTTGCATCGGTTTATACATTTAAACTGCATCATAAATTTCTAATGATGTACGCTACACCGTGTTCAAAACATGATGATGGAAGGTGCATCATTCGCGACCCGATTCATGACTATAAACTTCAAAAGTATAGTTTGAAATGGAGCTGAGAGGTAAAAGTAATGTGGTGTTTGCATTCTCAGATCTCTCCATAATTCCCTTTCAGGGGTGACATTATTTGTATTACTCAATTTTCAAAGGTTAGTTTGCACATCCTGTCTCTATCTTCTATAGCACATAATATATTAATGAAAATAATTGCATATTATCAATTATTATTGCATTGGACAGCAGCATCAAACATATCTAAATCTGAGCAAAATATATAATATTATACTATTTAAGAAATGAAATCACAGGATATTAGCCACATCCTCACAGCAGCCTATGACTACTGCCCAGTAAGGCCAGTTCTCACCGGGTCACTAAGACTGGTACCTGGCTGTTAATCTTTGCTCCATTTATTACAGTAGCACCACCCACTGGGCAATACATTGAACTGCAAAACCCAATCTGCCAAACCTTAACTCTCAAATATACAATCACTCATTAAAAGGGTGCACCCTTAATGCTGGACAGGTGGAGAATGGCGACCACTTTTCTGAGCTTTAAAATAGGGAGTTATTTTGACACCACCGGCGCATTAACATTGGTATCCATGTGCTGAGTCTGCCTAACTGTACTCATAGCTGCCTCTCAGCCCAGAGATCAGGGCTGTTACTGTTATATGTAAAATTAGAAATCAATTGTGTTACTGTTATACATGAGAAAAGAGGTCAGGTGTGTTGTTGTTGTACCTGAGGTTAGAGATCAAGTGTCTTACTGTTGCACCTGAGAGTAGCTGTGTTGCTGTTTTACCTGAGAATAAAAGCCATCTGTGTTTCTGGTATTCCTGTGAGAAGTCATCAGGATGGTTGGAATCTGGATTATATAGCTGTTTATATATATATTACATTTACATGTCATTTCAAAGAGGCTCTGTCAAATACCAACAGTCACCATCATTACTTCTGACATCACCACTTAGGAGCCCAGCCAGACACAGAATTCCCACAGCTGGTCTTCACGTGAAACAGCAGAATGGATTACACCAGTCATTAACGTGACATCCTTTAGAAAACCCACACACATTTACCATTTCATTTCCACCAATTAAATCTTGCTGGGCATTTGCCATGGTAAGGTAACCACTTCCCTTGCATTTGCCTCATCTTCAGAGAAAAGGGCATGGCTTCAGAGAACATCAGCTGACACTGGCAGTGGCCATGGGGACACATTCCATGTGCAAGCCCAGCTGGGACTGTCTGAAACAGATGCCATGCAAAGCCATCAACCTGGATGCACTCCAAGTTTTAAAAGGTAGAGCGGGTACCCCCCACCCCACCCTACCTCTTTTTATTTTTTTGTGGTGGTCATATGACTACAGCAGTGTGTAACAGCCTGGCAGACATTTCTGTCAGAGTTTCTATTTAATATTGGGATCTCAGAACTACTCCATACCCACAGAGCATTTCCCCAGTGGTGTGTTTCAATAGCTTTTTTTGTATGCACTTGTGAATCACTCTGGATGAGAATGTCTGAATACCGCAACATCTGCTCGGCTGAAGAGAACTGCTCTGGAATCAGAAGCTGAAAAGGATGCACTGATTTAGCAGATTTATTGATCAGAGGCTGAAGACTTGAAAGCCGAATATGTTGTTTGTGTCAGGCAGGACAGAATTCCTCCCCAGGGTAAAACATTTTGATAAAACCAAGCATCAAGACAGAAATGCTGTCTCTCCCTCAGTAACAGGGAGGGTGCACAATTGACAAGCTTAATAACATTTTATTAGCTAAACTATTAGCTTAGCACATGACGTAACTACAGTATAAAAGCAGTATTATTATGTACAAGTACAAAGTGTAAATATAAAAATAAAAAAGCACTCAAAGTCAGCCTAAAAGGAACATGAACGCTATTGCACAAAAGCTGGTAAAATCTACATTACACCGCAGAATGTAACATTGTTTTTAAATAAATTTGCCCAAAACCATATAAATACAGATTACAAAGAAAACTAAATACAAACAGATGAAAGAGTAACAATGTTCAACTGCAGCACTGTACAATGACAGAGGTCCACTGTCAACAAGGTTTTCCTATATCACACTATACAAAATAAATAACAATCCAAGTAACTATATACAGTACGTACTTACAAAAAAAGATTTTGGTAAAAAGAGCTATGACAGAACTATGACTATACCCTGATGTGAAGGAGGTAAAGTCCAGCAGATCAGATTTTGGTTTAACAAGAAAAATATCTGCCACAATGTTTTCATAGAACAATCAACAAGTGCTTCATTGAGACATTCCTATCCTAAATGGTTTTCTTCTCTGCTGTCCTTTTGTACAGTACCTAATGATTGTCTGAGCACTAAGCAGGGCCAACACAGCCACACTGCCTCCCTCCAGCCATTGGACGAGGTAGTGACCCACCATGTGATCATGGTGTGCGATTGGCTGGGGCCGCCCTCTGTTATACAGAGGAAACAGATTTACAGTGCCTGATGCATTTTCAGCACAGGCTCAGCTGGTGTGGGCAACGCGGGATTCAGAGCCCAGGAAGCCGAGCATGGTCTGGACAAGCTCCGGGAGGTCGTACTCATGCTTCCAGCCCCAGTCACGACGTGCGTTGCTGTCATCAAAGTTCATTGGCCAGCTGTCAGCTGAGGAGACATGAGATGACTGGTGTCAGTCAAACATACTTCTATCAAAGCCTTCATTCATATCTTCAATCTCCAAAATTATCAACAAGAGTGAGGCCTCATTTTAGTGTAACCACAAGGTTAGTTCTTATCTTGGAGTAAAGAATTGTGGCACTTTTTATTTTTAACACATTTTCTTTTCAATTCAGTGGCTGCCAAACTTGGAAAAGTTTTGAAGAAACTGAAAACATAACAAAGTTGCTTTGTGGTGTTTTTTAAACACAACATTTCCTCTAATTTTGGTAAGTGCACAATGTCCATCTGAGGAAGTAACACAATATTAAATGTTAAATGTGGTTATGGTATTAAATCTAATGCTTTCTTGAGCAGTTGTGGCAGGGTGTGTGGTTGGGACGTGGGTTCCTTACCAATAGCCTGGCGTACGGGGTCGACGTTGTAGGTGACCTGCAGGTCAGGCAGCTGCTTCTGGACCTCACAGACCAGCTCCTCAGGGGTGAAGCTCATGGCGCTGATGTTGTAGGTGCGCATAGCCAGTGTGTCTGCCGGGGCCTCCATCACCTCCAGCGTGGCACGCAGGCAGTCCTCAATGTACATCATGGGCAGCCGCGTGTCCGGTTTCAGGTTGCACTCAAACCTGCCTGTTTTCACCGCGTCATGGAAGATCTGCACTGCGTAATCTGGAGAGTGCAGAGAGTGAAATTCCACAAGTGCCCTTGTGACACTCTGCCACATTTACACACAAGCACGTCCCAATGACCTCACTACCTTGCTTAACCTGAAATCTGCATCGTGGCAAGTTACGCAGTTACGCACACACAAGGTGCCCGCACACATGTCCCCACGCAAACACACTTGCGTATATGAACGGACACACCCACGAACGGCCTGTGTTTATAGAACCACCCTGGGTGCTCTATACCTGTGGTGCCTCCGCCGGGCTGTGAGTCCGCTGAGATGATGCCAGGGTACCTGAGGCAGCGAAAGTCCAGCCCGTACTTGTGGTGGTAATACTGTTAGACAGAGCACAAATCAGTTGATCTCCTCCAGAGAGCAGAGAGACTAGATGGACGTCCCTCAGTACGCACCTCACCCATGAGCTCTGCGTGCACTTTTGAGACGCCATAGATGGTGCGTGGCCTCTGTACACACAAGTCCGGAGTGGGGTTTCTAGGGGAGGTGGCGCCGAAGGCTCCAATGGTGCTAGGCACAAACAGACGCAAGCCATGCTCCACCGCAATGTCCAGGATGTTGTGAAAACCTGATGGGGAAGAGAGCAACATTCAGAACTGCTCTGCAGCTCAGAGATACATGAGCCAAAAACCATAGGCATGGAATCATGTTACTGCAGTTTTCACTTTAAAAAGTGATTTAACAATAAGAGCAATGTTCTTCACTGTGAGAGTATCAGTACAGAAACTGAACCGCCCAAGCAGGTCGTGCACGGCATAGAGCAAGCAATTGTAGTCTGTCAGGGTTATGAGCTCATCGCTGAGCAACCAGGTACAGGTATGTTGCTGAGTCACAAAGGAAGCAAGTGCAGGTACACAATGCTGAGTCATAGTGAGACCAGATCCAGGTAGATAGCTCAGTCATAGTGAGACCAGGTCCAGGTGGATAGCTGAGTCAGAG
Source organism: Megalops cyprinoides (assembly GCF_013368585.1). Taxonomy (NCBI): domain Eukaryota; kingdom Metazoa; phylum Chordata; class Actinopteri; order Elopiformes; family Megalopidae; genus Megalops; species Megalops cyprinoides. The sequence goes on from NC_050594.1 coordinate 11,577,846, forward strand.
GGAACAGGTCACTTCAAGGACACAGAAATTCAGCTCTCTCTGAGGTGATCGAACATGGCCGCTGCTTACCAGTGATGTTAACCTCGCGGGCCAGAGGCACGTTTGCTTCCCCAACTGCACTCAAGAGGGCGCTGTAGTGCACCAGCCAGGTAATGCGGTTATTCACCACAATCTCCCGCAGGTTCTTGTAGTCCAAGATGTCCGAGTAGATGAAAGGACCTGAAGGTCACATTTTGTCAATGTAACAGGGATAGGAATTCCTAACACTCCTCCTTACGTTAACAATTGTTAATTGTTGACACTGTTTCACGATTATCTTATACATGGTGAGCACTGAAAAAAAATTAATTACAGTTTGCAAGACTACAAGTGAAACAATCTGTGGGACCAAGTTAGGCATTCCAGAACCTTTCACACACTCACCGCTGCAGAACACATGGCTTGCGGGCTTTCTGATGTCAGACAGAATCACATTGTTCTTCCCAAATTGCTTCCTGAAAGTCACATGAAACCCAATCACAGACATATCAGTATCAATATTTCCAACAAATGAATATAAGAAAAATAAAATTTCATATTGCTTCTATGTAGGCTGTAGAATTTGAAATAACCAAACAAAGGAATTGCTGAAGGCATCATAAAATGCCTATTTAATATAACAGACCTTAAAGATAAAAATGCTACATGGCTGTGGAAATCTAGTGGTCCTACAGTTTTGAAATACTGATGCACACTCAAAGAGCTGGAGCTAAGTAGGACAAAACTATTAACACCAATGACTGTGAGTGGTCTAAAAAGACATTCCTATCTCAATGGGACTTCACTAGTTACATAAAAATACAAGTAAAAAATAAATAATAACTAAAGCAAGGTTTTACCTCAACATCTTAGCAAGTCCCACTCCCAGTTGTCCTAGGCCTCCTGACAACCAATGAGAAGAGATCAGACGTAAGTAGGGAAGTAGAGAGCGCTGAACAATGGTTACCTTGGAGATGCAGAAATGTCACCCCTGCAGTGACACATAGGCCTCATTTCCACTGGTCAGGTTACAGACTGACTCCAGAACAGCTGACAAATTGTGAGAATCTCCGTTGTGAATCAAACCTGCCTGCACCTGTCCATGATGTTGCCGACAAGGACAGCTTTTACTTCCTCAATCAGACCGGGAGGTGTGTCAGTGAGAACACACTTAAAGGTGGGCGTGGTTCAATGAACGTCACGCAAATTTAAGTTCACGTGTTTGTAAATGAAACTACAGTACTGTGATTTATACCATGGTAGTTTATTCCAGTTAAAGTATCACCTTCCATATTAACATATAAGCCCGTTCAACATTTGGGTTCAACTGAAAATTCTATTTATAACCTACAATAATGGCAAAAGGTACACGTTAACATCAACAGAAAAAAAATCAGCACTGCCGCTGCTAAGGTCTAAGTTAGCCGTAATATACTCGGAATACTGCAATCAATAGACGTGCCCTTGTAGACATATACAGAAAGAACTACCAGTAAAACATAATTTATGACAACAGTAACGTCGGTGTACACAAACTTGGCTTAAGTTTATAGTCTCAACAGAGTATTGAACAGTTAGGCCTACATACGGTACATAAGCAAAAATACAAAACAATCCCTTCTTGATCACAAAATGACAATAAATATGCTAAAAAGTAACTTCGCCAACTCGCTAATTAGTCTAGTTGTATTTTAGCAGATAACGTTCAACGTTTACGTCTACCATAATGTCAATGTTATTGAAAATTATCATTTGCTAACGTCTTCCAGTTGATTAAAAACGTTCTCCCACTTTTTAATAAAATTTCTCCTTGCAGTCATGCAACACACAAATAAAAATATGACATATTGGATCACTGATGAATGAATAATATAGTTGAGAGAAAATGCAAGTCAAGAGACACCTCTCGGCCCTACCTAACAAAATGTCGCCCTTTTCAGGTGAACTCCAAATTACCGGTTACCTAACCTGTCTGACCGAATGCGTCTGTCCAAGTCTGGGTAAATCAGGTCATGGACAGCTCTGTGAGACAAAGTATAGCAAAACAGGTACTAATCTGGACATGATTCAAAACGGATCAGATTTAAACCATTATCACAAAGTGTACTGGACGTCACAATTACGCACCTTTATCTGTGAGTGTTAAATCTGATTAACAAGAATAACATTTGTATTGTTAATGTTTTTAAATATCAGTGTTGTATATGTTTTACATACACATTTTTTCTAATAATCAAGCACACTTGTTGGCTGTACAGACCGCGTCATGTTCCATGAGTCTATAGAACATGTTCCATGTTCTATAGCCTGTTGCATGTGCTGTTTTCCACCTTTATTTGACACCCTTTAACAGGTCTACTTACAGCTCCTAAAGGTACAGGATCTCAAACGTACAGTCCCATACCATCTGTCGTACACACCCACCTGTGATCAGGACTTTCGGGTGGTCTGTTTCAGAGAAGGATACGGAGTGGAAGCTGGCGTCGGAGGCGACTTGGCGGGGAGAAAAACTGATGCCACGCACAGCGATGACCTGGGGCAGGCACCCACAGCCCGGCGTTAGAAGGGCCCGACGGGCCACCGTGCTCACTGCTCTCATCACGGGCATCTTTCGGTCACCTGAAAACGGTACATCGCTTGTCAGACATCTAACCAATGTTACAATACACCACATCTACAAAAAGCTGGGCACATATGTTGCTTCTGTGACAAATTCTATATTTTAATCATTTCAGCGAAGCATTTTACTATGATCAGTCAAAAGCAGATAATCTAACGCACATCACTTAAACCACGGTAGCCCTCTAATTTACTGATCTTGTTAACTTAACCCGCTATTAAAACTATTCAACTATTCAAGTCAAAAGTTGCATATAGAGAACATTTTGATCTGATTGTTAGGGATATATCTATCATCACATGCATATTAACTTTAACACCGCTAAATAAAATGCTGGATCCATTGACAACAATATTAAAGTTAATTCCGACAATCGGCTTTGAAATTAATGAAACGTCATCTATCTACAACCAGCTAGCTAACGTTAGTTACCTAAAATTCATTTTAGCAGATGAAAAACTGCACGTAGTGACAGTAGGTACCTGGCTACTTATTTCTGCCATGACCTTTATATAAGTGTTAGGTAGCTGCCTACGCTAATTTCTTCCAAAGCCTGCTGCTTACGCGATCATACGGGATCCTTATTTAGCCAGTAACTATCGTGGACGCGAATCAGAAATAAACTGAGCTTCTCGATTACACGCTGTATATAACACAATAAAATATATTTACAAGGACATACCAGCGTAACAGGTAGCTGTGTAATTGTCGGCTGCAGTCTTTCTAATTCGGGCAGTGCGATACTACCTTCAGCCGCAGATCTTCCTGTAGGCTAGTCACCACCCACGAGTTCTTCTTACAGTATTGCATCAGCTTCGGCACTGGTCATATATCTTAAACATGTTGGTTCAAAAGAAGCCGGTTCTGCTTCTGATTGGACGTCCTCTGGGAGGCGCGGCCTCTCAGATGCCAAAGGGACTACAGTAGTGTATTTTACTTGGTGTACTTTCACGCCACTACAGGGACAACTGGGACGGATTCACGTGGGCTGGCAGAGACGGCTGAATAGATCAGATTTCCGATAAAATTGGCTGGCCCACCAACGTGGGAAATGGCACACCACTAATCTCCGCAGTCATGCTAGAGTTCGCTGTATCAAAATTGACCGGTAAATGACGAAGTGAATGAGCTTTGATTTACGTGTAGTTCGTTAAAAAGCAGACATCTGTGGATAAGAACATAGCAAGAGAAATGTCAAGCTATACAGTGGAATAACAACAGCTAAGAAGATATGGATATGAGGGGCATGGGCAGTGTCCCTATGAAAGTGTTATTGTGAAAGGTTTGTCTATTTTTTACAGAGTGTGCTGCATTGGTGAATAATCCGACAGGTGCTCTCTCCTCTCCATCACCCTAGACAGCTCCACTGTGGTGCCCTTCACCTCCAACATGACATGAGGAATTTGATGTGGACTCTTGTATTAAGGAAAATAAGTTTCAATGAAATTGTTGACTTGTATGCCCCCCCCCCAAAAAAAAGAAGTAAATGTGTCAGTTCAGCTCTACAGAGACTGATAGTATAGATTGTCTGGATTGTATGTTTCAAGGACATTCCATTGCTTTGTAATATGAAACGGTATCATGCAAAAAGTGCTCAGAAATTCAAAAGTTAGGTAAGTGTTGTCTTCTATTTATTTTGAATACACTCTTTACATAAATGCTGATCCAGTATAAATGCAAAACAACTATAGATAGCAACAGTAAATAACCATTTAGATAAATAATTATATAAAATCAATTTAAAACAACAAAACATACCTATATACTTGTCACCAGCATCTTCATTGTATACAATCTTGTTCACTGACATGTGATTAAACACCATGCAAGACCCATGTTTCTGGTATATAGCAAAAACTAAAAAAGAAAATGTATTTTCTGAAATGCCTGAGATATTGAACAGGCATGAATTAGAGTTCTGAGAAGAACCCTTTTGAAACCATTTTTTCTAAGAGTGTGTGTGCATTATATAAACAATTTGTTCACTTTTGAAGTGTATAATGACAAAAGTATGTGTATATTTATCAGTTTTTGGCTTAAATTCGCACTCTGCTAAATGACTTCAATAAAGCATTCCAAGTCCATTCTGATTCAGTCTTGTGTGCTTTATAATTAGCTGCAGCCATGTACCCCTATGTGTTTCTAATATGTAACTTAAATGTATGTACCAAGCCATCTGAAATCTAGTCTACAAGGTTCCAGATGGTCCATGTTTTACTGTTACAGTGGTTTCATGCATTACGTATGCTCTTGTGCGGTCTCTGGGCAGTAGATAAACTGCCACCGAGAGGCGCTGTAAAAGGATCTGAAGAAGGTGTGAGGTTGTATGAGAGTTATGTGAAACAGCAAACGCACTTGACACATGACATGGTGTGTTGTCTCATATCTCAAATGCCTAAAGCAAATCTAGGTCACCCTGATGTAAACAAGGTTATAAAAACCAGCTGAATGTTTTCAAGAGGCTGAGCCTAAGGGACTGCAGACCAGGAATGAAGTATAATTTCAGTTAGGGCTGAGCCCTATAGAGTCAGTTAAGACTGAGTCCTATAGAGTCAGTTAAGGCTGAGCCCTATAGAATCAGTTAAGGCTGAGCCCTATAGAATCAGTTAAGGCTGAGACCTATAGAGTCAGTTAAGGCTGAGCCCTATGGAGTCAGCTACGGCTGAGTGCTATGAAGTCATAAAGGCTGTAAAGTGTCCTAGAGTCCTATTATGTCCTAAAGGCTGTACACTGTAGAGACAGTTACAGTGCTTGCTCAGTGCATGCTGAGCTGTATGGTTCAGACATCACCCAACTGAGTCTGGACCATGTCATTAGCTGACTAGGGCTGGAATACAGTCTTGCTGTAAGATCGATTTACATGAGTCAGAGTTCTTTGTCTTACTGCTGTATCAGCATCTCCACAACTTCCTTTAGGTTACTGTGAGGCCTTCAGTGAGACCTGTGTACTGTGTGGCCGAAAGGAAAGGGGGGGGGTTACTCAGTTTACTTCTGTGTACTTCATATTAAATCACTTTCATTTTAACACAGATATCAGCTTCCATTAAATCACTCACACTGATAATAACAGTTCTCAATTTCAAAATTTCTAATAATAGTTCTAAATCTCCAAAAGTTTCTAAGTTTTCTAAATCAGAAGTAATCTTTGCTTTTTTCTGTGAAAATTAAAATAGCTACATGAGAAGTACAGAAAGGCAGAATTCACATTAAATGCAATCAGCACCTCCGATAGGTGATTTTTGTTTAAACTGGAATGCATGCAAACTGTGAAAATCAAATAAAGAAATAAGCTCAGGATAGTTATGAAAATCATCAATATTTCTCTGCCTCCCTTTCAGTAGCTGCAGCTAAACTGGGATTAACCTGGTGACCCTTTGTTATTGATGTATGCTACTGTATGTAGTATGTTTGTTATGTAAACCTACCTACCTGTGTTTCTGTGCTAAGGTTCTTCCAGTCATACATGCAGCAGCTTTTAGTAGGTGGTCAGAAGCATAGTCCTGCCCCCTGCTGGACCGTAGAGGTCATGCTGTTGCTATGCAGCGATGTATCTGTGCCAGAGTGGTACGGAACACTAACTCCTGCAGGAGAGTCTTGCACGCTGGGTTACGCTTGCTGACAAGCAGATTGTGCAACAGGCTCACCCACAACAGAGGAGAAGCGCTATAGCTGCACAGAGGAAATGTCTCAGGCAAGAAAATGCCATGTATATCAAGCAAGCATATACAGCATGCATCAGCCAAGGTAATACGCCTAGTGCTACATGTAACATGCAAGCTAATACATTTTACTCACTTTATAAATGTAACCACACAGAAAACCCATGCATAACAGGTCTAAGAACATGAAGTCAACAGATGGAATTACAGTTAATCTTTGATTTAGTCCAGACAAAGATTCCGTCTTAGTATTTGTTCAGCAGCAGATGTTACTGCTCTACACTGTTCTGAAATACATAAATGTTCGATAATGCCCCATGGAGGGGAATCTTTTGACATTATTGGAAGTGAACTGTGAGTCAACACATCAAATCATTGCTTTGCCAAAACTGCTCACATTTTCCAGTTTTTTTTGTTCACATATAAACACAAGTATGATGGTAACTGTGATCACGGAGAGCCTTTGCAGCTGTGCAGGCAGGGTTATTACTGAAATGAGATTGTCTTGATGTTGCTGCATCCTGCTGGATCCAATGTAAGATGGTGAAGCTAGTGTTACCTCACCAGCAGGCTGTTACCATGGCTACGTGACAGAATGTCAAAGACAGGTGACAGCCAGAGACCCTTCATTGCGTACTGAACGTCTGCTGTATGTGGGCTAATTGATTAGGAAGGTTCTTAATCCTGATCCCGCACAACAACATGTAAAATAATGACACTGGCATTATAGGTGTAATGTGGAAGTACAGAGATACATGCTTACTGTTCCTTATCTCAGGTCTGTGAAGTTAAAAGACTTAAAAATTTGTAAAGATTTGAGCCCTCTATTCACCTCAACACGTTTCAACTCACCTAGCATGTTGTGCCAGATTCGGCCCTGTCTGTATAACGCTAAATAAAGTTGGCTTCACAGACCTGGATTTGGCAGAAGTGTGCAATATGGTGATTATAGTGCTGCCCTGAAATCTAAGACTGTAGAAAGTATCACCTAAAAACATATGCATATTCACACACCTATATGTCCATCTCTCAATGTACCTCATCCAACAGCTCCTGTGCTACAAGAAGCTTACTATGTGCAATGCTACCCTCTGCTGGAGGATATGTGAATGAATTTAGAGTATGACATGTTAATCTTCCTTTATTTGTGGCACATGACTGTGCTGCATTAACTTCTGCTATCACCTGGATCCACACACCTGTACATCACACACACACATTTTCTCACTCAAACATGCATCCTCTCTCATACACAGGCTGTTTTACAAAGGCATATGCTATCTCTCACATACACACATAAACTCACTCTCTCTCCCTCAAATATACTTTCTTAGTAATTTCTGTCTCAAACACATACACACACACACACACACACACACACACACACATACACACACACATTTAAAGACTCTAACCACATTCTGCACATTGCTTGTAAGCAAAGAACTGGTCCATTTCTTTCCAACATCAAATTAAATGTGTACTCCCATCCATGGAAAAATTGGCTTAATGAATTGCAGTGACACAAAAATTAGGTGTTGAGTAATGTTTATTTGAGACAACAACCGCTGAATTTAACAGCAATAATCATTTTACATTATTGGCATGTAGAGATGCTCTTATCCAGAGAGGGTTACACAGGTTACAATTTTTTACATGTTACCCATTTATGCAACTGGATATTTACAATATAGGCAATTCAGGGTTAAATACCTTACCCAAGGGTAGAACAACGCTGTCCTGGTGGGGAATTGAAACAGCAACCTTTGGGTTACAAGTCCTGCTCCTTACCACTATGCTACACTGATTTTAAATGATTGGGTCTCTCTCCACAGGCTGTGTTCAATAATGTAGCTTTCAAGCCCAAATCAAGAGGTGAAATTCCCTCCCGCTGGCCATAGCCTATGGCATCTGCTGATACCAAGTTCAGCAGACACAACCTAGCAGATCAGCTACATTGATCACACAGCTTGCAGCTTTTTCCAGCAGAACCAAAGACCCACAATTAAACAAGCACAGTAATTCCGTGCTCTTGATACACAAGCATAGGTCTGCTTTCACTGAATTTGTGTCCTTGTATTTCAAAACAAAAGTAGCTAATGATGATTGAATGATAGTAGGCCAAAACGACTTCAGTGGACTGCTGTAATATCTAACCAGACTGTAACAATACACTACAAGACCTCCCTGTCTGCTTATGACAGCTCATACCTTAACACCTTTAGTAGAACAGCGTTTAAATTGGAGCAGAGTTTTCCTGTCTGGGATTTGAACAAGTCCCAAAATGACCACGAGAGGGCGCTGTGAATTCATGTTCAGTGTTGTGGTACTGGATGTCCTGACGAAGATCTTTGTGGTTGGTTTGCTACAGTACATCTTGCCCAGCTGCAACCTGGCCTGCCTTTGTCTCCCAAATCTTTCCACCAACACTACCTACTGTTCCCCTATTCCTAGACCCGAGGGAAGGGGTTAGGAGGGTTTCCATCCGATGAGTGGAGATGTGCCTTTACAGAACGTGTGCTCGGTAACGTATGCGTAAGTGTCGTGCTACAAACTAAAGCTTAACATACAGGTTTGCTGGGTACCTGCATTCATACAGGTGCTCTTCATACTATTCCTGCAAAGGTATAGCTCATCTTTGGAGAGGTCCTTTCATTCTATCTGTGAAGCATTGTCACAGACCATTACATATGCGTTGCGATTCACGGGTTCTGCCATAAAATGAGGAAGATGATTTACTCTAATTATAGACTTCTTCCAATTAACCTGCCTTCAGACATGCAGTAGAGAGAAAAGTTGAGTGAGACGAGTATCTCTGCTGCTGTCTCATTTCAATGCAAACTTACTCCCACCTTCTAAGCCTTCCAAGGACCAGTCGACTGCCAAAGAAGGACAGCGTCCTGTTGACCATAAAATTCCCAGATACTTTCAGCCATTGGATTGCTGTGTAATTCACGTACAGACGAGCACCAGGGGCACTGAGTCTAGACGAGCTCAAAGATGTTTTAAACAAAGCGGAAGAACACCAAAACAGCAACGCTTCGTGCGTTTGCTTTGCGCTCGCTTCTACTGCGTCTTTCAGGTTCTTTCAAAGAAATTTAAATTCCGCTTGGCAGGCTGACAGACTTTCATCAAATTAATTTGAGCTTTGAAATCAGACAGTAATCAGTTTTAAATGAATGACATGACTGTGGATTATGAGTTCAATATAAGACATCACATTGAACATAATGATATGGATTATTTTAAATCCCGGGGGTTCAAAAGTAAATATTTAATATGAATATAAAGACAAAAATATGCTTATTAAAGGAGCTCATCAGATAGGAATTACAGGCTTGTTTTAAAGTAATTTGCCACTTTGTGGTGCATTGAATCATATAATGATAGAATTTTGGAATTAGAACATAAACAGTGTATATTTGATTCAATACACTAGTCAGACTTTTACCTTGAAGCTCCTTTAAATGAGAAAAAAAACCTATTTGAGTGTTTCCTCTGGTCTTAAGTAACATGGCTCTTGTTTTTGTTATTTTTTCATTTTTGCCCTTGTTTTGTTATTCCCTAAACCCAGAGAGTCCCCCATCTCTGGTGTCACCCTGCTCTCTCTCTGGTGTCATCTCTCAGCTATGCACTCCTCTGTCTCTGGTGTCAGTTCTCAGATGCACACTCCTCTTTCTCTCCTGCAAACTCATAACCCCAAGAGAGCCCTCCAGCTATCATCCAGGTATCATGACACCCATATTTTGGTCTGCTGGGTGTACAGGCCTCTTTAATGGCGGTCTTGTAGGCAGAAGGTGTGTCTGTGTGCCATAATGTGTGTGTCATTGTGCAAAGCACCCTGCCATGGGGACCACAGGAGTATGAAAGTACTTTGTTTAATCAATCCAGGCTTCTCCAGCACCGGCTTCTGCTGCAGATGCTCTACAGCTGTTCAAGCTCCCAGCAGAACGGGGCCTCCCAGCACAAGATGGCAGCGGTGCTCTGCTTTTCACCACAAAAGGAGTGATCAGGTGACATCCTCAGTTTCTCCCCACCTTGACCTTTACACATAATCTGCATCTTTGTTGTGGATAATCTCCTCAAATCTCATTTTCACTTGGGGGAGATTGTGAGAAATATACCATGCTTTGATGTCACAATGTTGAGGGATGTTTGAATGTCATGTGTATAATATCAGACAGGCCCAGATGGGGAATTTCCCTCCGGCTCTGTGTTTGAAAGACTGTTAGATCATATTCGCTGAGGGGAGAGAGTTTCTTAGTGAAATGATGCCTCACGAAAGGTGGAAATATATCTCTCTTAGAGGGAGAGAAAGGTCTACTGTGTATCACCAGCCATAATGCAAAAACCACTGTATCTCACAGATGCATCTGTGAGTGTGTCCGACTGTGCCTGGTTCCTGTTCAATGCAGCCAAGCATTCAAATCTAAGTGTGCCAAATCACGTAAAAATGGAACCTTTTCCAAAATTTCACCCATGGTTAACATTTTTAAATGGTGTGATGGGGAGTAGAGATGTCAAGATTCAATCTAAATGCAAAGCACTTAATTTCAGCAACTGACATTTTCTCATTGCTTATTCAATTATTTTCAGTGGTTTCCTAATGCTATCTATGTAGACAGGGAAACTCATTTTGGTTTTTAAACTCAAAGACAAGCGGCATAGTAGGCAGTTGGATTCTGGGCTGTACGGTCCTACAGAAATTAGTAATTTCTAATTTCTGGTTATGGCTGATGCTTCAGAGACCACTTAAGCCACTAAGTCATGTTCCTGCACTTGGTGGCCAGCTGGTACAGCAGGTGGACTGTGAAATGCCACAGCTGTAGATCGCTCTTTCCTTGAATAAAAGCCCACTGCAGTCATTAGCACATGTTCACTCACAGACTCACCACTAGGAGGCAGCAGTGGGTCTGTGCTGAATGACTCAGCTGCTGGGGTAAGGAGCTACATTTTGGAGAGAGGTTTTAGATGCTCCAAACACAGTAAAGGACACCCTCACACAGTTTAGGCTCATCCAATTTATCACACACCACACCCCCTCAAAGAAGCAAACCTTTTAAAAACATTCTGAGGTGACAGTTCTCCCATTTTGCAGCTTTGGCTTCCCGGGGTTTTCATGTGGCTTGAGACTGCACAGGAGCACTGGTGGGGAACATGCTTTCAGGCGTGACATTTTGCTGAAAGTGTAAGGCGGCTTCTGGCAAACCATTACGGCGCTATACCTGCCTCAAGCGCTCAGAGGCCAGACGCTCCTGGAGATAAACCTTGAGTGGATCCGCTTTGTCCCACAAGAGACCTTTCAGTGTACAACTCAGAAAATGACAAAACCTACAAGAGGGTTCTTATTTTCTCTATCAGTCTACTTTAGGTTTTCATTATCTTTCAAAGTATTGACAAAAGTTTCATTTATGGTTCTCGGTCTACTCAAGAAGACCATAGAAAATGATTAGTGTGTTGCTGTCACAAAGACCATATAGGGCAAAGTAATACACATTTAATACTTGTGTATACAGATACACAACTTCACCTAATGTAAAAAAAGCAGTCTTTGTAATAACATGAGTGTAGGAGTTTATATAACCACTGGCTAATTTAAGAGTTCTTAATTGCTAAAAAAATAAGGAAAATACCTTAAATACCTATTCAGACACAGTGATATCCAATTATTGTGTCAGGCGTGTAAAGGAAATAAACTGAACCTGAAGTATTTTCCAAACCCAGTTTCAATATGTACCCAGTATAGTCATAAGCGCTACCATCATATGTGCTTCAGTAAAGCACTATGGTCATATCCACATATGCTGCAGTCATACATGTTACAGTTATTCAGGTACATGCTACAGACATACACACTACGGTCAAATAGGTACATGCTACGGTTGTAAGTGTCATGGTTATAAAAACTACAGCCACCACTTGTACCTCGTGCACACCAACTGGGAATGACTGACGACAAAGATTAGTAACATAGATTAATGAAGTATATTAAAGAAAAATGGCTACATAAAATGCGGGTTTCTTGTTTTAGCTTTGTATTATTTAAATAATTTTAATGGTTTTATTTCCATGTCCATATTAGTCTGTACTCTTGATATTGATTCTTGATTTATTGTGGGGAAAAAAGTCAACCACAATTATACCATCCACATGGAGGTAAACATCTTTCTTGTTTTGCAGCTCTGGTGGCCACACCTCTCTCTTGAGCATCTCCCTCCACTTACTACCTGCACATACGATGAGTGAGGGACAGTTCATTGGGGGAGGACAGCGGGGTTTGCCCCCCCCCCCCCCCCTTCCTCGGTTGGGATGCCCCAGAGCAGGGACAGAGTGAAATCACAGGACATCTGCAGGCAGCTGCTCTATGGTACACAAATGTTCTGAATCATCCATTGACTAGTAGGCTGTATTTTCACTTAATTATTGGTGGTGGTGACTGTACTCACATGCTTTAAAGTCACCTAAGGCAAAGTCCAAACTTGCATACACTGTAGTGGCCAGATAAAATCATTCCTAATTTATTCCTAATTCAAAGAATTTATTTTGTATTTTCTTTTTGTGCTTGGATTACACTACTTAAATACCCTAAAATTCCACACTCCACATCTACACTTGCACTAAAGTACACTACACTTACAATGCACTTTGTCATTTACAGTACAAATGGCCTATAGTCTTGCACCTTCACAAGGCTTAGTGAACAGCGTTAAACCTCACCTATTCAGATAGCATTAACCAACAAAGGGGGATAGTCCCAGTCACAGCACAGTTTTCTGAAAAATCATCACTATTTTACAAAACATTAACATGATGTCTATTTGGAGCTTGAAATGAGCTTCATGTTTTTGGAGCTTGAAACGTGCTTTATAGGAAAATGAGCTGTGTGGAGGTATACAGTTGGATGTACAGTACTGAGATTTATAAATGCCATAAATCTCTTTCTATGAGTTTTATTTTCTCTGAGAACCACACTGTGTGCCTTTTGAAGTCACACATTAAAAAGCTCGTCTCCACTCACCAGCACACACTAGAGAAAGAGAGAAATTTAAAGTGGGTGGTGGATGGCAGGAAAGCCTCTCAGATCTCTCTACATGTAATCTCACGACTCACTGACTCAGAGAAAATCCTCAACATTCCAATAAATAAAGCCGGCGCTTCTTGATTCACTTTTTTCTTAAAGCAAACAAACTTAGATTAACTTTGGGCCACCCTCTGTATTTAATTTGTTTGTCGTTTCCGTTTATATAAGAGCATCCTCTGATGATGACCTGTGCCTCCGTCTCCATGGACACGATGAAGATTTATTAGGCAAGAGCTCTCGTCAAGAAATCCTTATTAAAAACAAACAGGGAGACGCTGCCCGCAAGCCAGTATATTCCAATATAGATCTATTTTCCACCCAGTCCATCCTCGCCTCATACAGCGTGTGATTTCATAGGAGAATAAAGTGAAGTTTCATTCCATGAGGGAAGTGAACCTCTTGTTAATATTTATTCAGCAGCCCACAGCAGAGAGAATTTGGCCGGATGCACACATCATTCACACCAGAGAGAAGCAGGTGCCAGCTGCAGGAGAAGGTTGGATTGTAATGATGTAATGAAGATTATGACAGTAGTGATGACAATGTTTATTATTATTTATTTGGATTCGCTTTTTTTTTTTTATTTGAAGGGATTGGGTTTTGTCAGTTCTTATGACTATTAGATGCAGCTTTATAAGTTGCTCCAGGTAAGAGCATTCACCAAGTGACAGTGTAAATATCACTCGTGCAGTCTAGCAACAAAAGTGGTTCATTCTCCAGTTATGAGAGAAAGGCAAAGAGGAAAAGTTTGTGCTGTTACTAAGAACTAGTGTATTTCATTCTCAAGTGTAAAAATCTGCTATGACAGATGAAACTGATTGATTGATCTGTTCATACTTTTGCAACACACCTGGGCGTAGCTGTTATGATGAAGAACATTCTGATTGGTTATCATTAACAAGGGAGGATATCTGTCCAAAAATACCTTGCACCACCTCTGCTCTTTTTTTAACCTGGTTAAGATATCAGCTACAGAGCTCCCAAGTGGCTCAGACAGTAAAAGCACTTGTTCCAGGGTCAGATCCAGCCATTTCACTTGCCAACAATGACCAGAAGCCCATATAATTGGAACCGTTTCCTCCATTCTGCTGGGGATAGGGGTGGTTAGGTTGGACAGGGTTCCCCTGTTGCTCCACCTTCGCCTCACTTAGGTGCCCCTAAGTTACTCAGAATTCATCAGGAGGATGAGGCTTATGTAATGTCTGTGCTTATTTTGCACTCCGGTGTTCCCTCATTTTAACTGGGAACACTGACATATCCCACAGGTCTCCCGTTTCCTCTGTGAATCTGCCTACACTAATCCCTCCTAGAAAATGATGATCATACTCGACACAATATAATTCAGAGGAGAAACTATGTGGACATTTAATAGGTGGAAATGATTTCAGTGAAATTCACCCATGAGAACCATCCCCTTCATGCCATCCATTGTGTGACACTGGATTCAGGAGCATTGCTCTGACTGCCCCTCACACACACACACTTTATGTCCCATATGTGTTTATGTTCAGTATCCCATATATGTGCATGTTCAATATTCTGTACATACTGTATGTATGTTCAGTGCATGGCAGTAAATATTGCTGTGCTGCAGTGTTTGCAGTTCACGCGTATATGCTCTATATTACATTAAATGCATTACATTACATTCATGCTCTGTATTCTCACTAATGTGACATTTATTGATAACTGACATTTATTTACAAAAGGCTTGAAAATGCACACCTGTAAATGCACCAGCGGGTAACCTGGCAGTAGCCATAGAGGAGGACGTCTTGCCAACCTGACGCTGCCAGGAGCTACATGATTCCAAATGCTTGCTCAGGGGGAGCAGTTTTCAGCAGGTGCAGGTGCTGAATAGATCCACTCATTTTGATTTTCCATGGATGCCTCAAACAATCTAGTCAAAAAGAACACTCTCTGCACTACAGAAACTACAGAGAGTGTAAATATCATAAGGTGCTATAGAGAGCAGAGAGTCAATATTATAGATACAGACAGAATCATCTTGTAATACTGAAGGCATGAAGCTGCTCACAGCATTCAGAGCTCTGGGGTGCAGAATGGCAATGAAATTCAAACTGCAAAGCTGGACATTACAGCAAAAAAACAGACGGTCTTTACAGCTAGAAAATAGCAATGCACTTCACGCAGGCCTCAGACTAGAAAGACTTGCGCAGTTACAGGCAAGGTGATGGTAATAGCCCTATGCCTATACCTTGTTATGGAGAGCATCAGAGTCACACAAGCGTATAAAATCCAGTCACGTCCTTTTTGTTCTGATAGAATAATATTTTACATGTGTGAGGAAGATGAAAATTAGCACTTGAAATGGACTGCATTAGCATGTGTATGTGACATATGAAGCTCTGAACATGCACCTACCTCACACAGGACTGATGATGGCAGCAATGGCAGGAATATAGTTCTCCAGTGTGGGACTTTTACAGATAAGCATAAGCAGGCAGTAAGAATCATTGCACCTTTATTACAAGGAACAGCACTGCTTTAGAAGCCGGTGGCTTTGGCCCTTAGCATTGAAACCACAGCAGAGCTGCAATGAGCTGTGATTAGTTCCGTTTACCGGGGGCCAGGGTCTTTAGCCCAGCAGGATAATCATGTCTCTTATTATGCTGAGCAGAAGCTGAGGACTGTGGTTGGTGACCCTTAGCATACCCACCTACATCGCTGCCCACACAGGCCTGGTGCAGTAGTTGTGTTTTATATACGTTTAGGCCCAGATTTGGATTCATCCATTTCGCATGGAAAAAGTAGGCTACTGTAATGATTGAACAATTAATTAACTGAAAGTTTAGAACAAAGCACATTGTGGTGAGGTTGAACAGGACTTTGTCACATCGATTAACACAAAGCAGTCAGTCCCCTAGGTTACACAGAGTAAAACACCACCCCCCATATATATTCTGTGAAGAATAATATAATAACCTTGCTTGATAAGCTTTTTATGGAAAACTCTTTATTGAGAAGTGAACAGCATGCATTAGTATTTTACTGCTGAATAGGTCATTTAGAATAGAACCATTAGCTTCACAGAGAACAATGAATGGTGGGAAATTTCTCAAGCATTTAAATTAATCAACGGGTTCATGGAATATCTCTCATGTTACAGTGGCCATAAAACTTTGATTTTATTTGGTATAATAAAATTGCAGGCGAAACCTGAATAGAATCTTTTAATCTTTTCCTGAATAGAATCCAACGGACCATTATTGTAAGAACATTATTATAGTTATGTTTTTTGACAAACTCAATGTATAACTGCAGTAGTTACTAGGGAAGTTTTTGAGTCAGAACCTTCACACTGCCTGGACATTCTGAGAGTGAAGTCATTGTGATTACATATGTACATGTTCCGGCAATGGGTTTATAATCAGGGGGTCACACCCTGGGCAGGGCATTGCTGAAGAATCAGTAAGTGAGGCACTGCATCTGCATCCGTGGGGTAACACTGAGAGAGAAGCATGTGTTCATTTTGAAATATGAAAGGTAAGCTAATCATATTTCACTGCTTAGTTTCTCTCCCCCACTCACTCATTAAGCCCATCAGCCACAGTAACTGATGTTGGATTGTTATTTACTCCTTTGTGGATGAAAAATTTCACAGTGGAGTTCAGTTTCTTAGTTTTGCAGAGTTCACTTTCTTAGTTTCACAGAGTTCAGTTTCCTGCCAGAGCTCTGGAGTTGGTCCCACAGTGAGAGTAGAAACTCAGTGAGAGTCCTTCTTAGGAACAAAATGGTTTATTTGAGAAGATGATTCTATACCAGTGGGTGAACTTTGTGAATGAGATATATGATTGAGCTCTCTCTCTCTCCCTCTCTCCCTCTCTCTCTCTCAGGCAGACACATACTTAGCCTTTTGAATATCCTGCAATGAAGGCTGTAACATCAAGTGTATATACTGAACTTTGTGCATGAAGCTGTTGTCATCACATTAAAGTTTAATTTTTTCAATTTTACAGCAAATTACCAAAATTCTGGTAATGGATTTGCTAATAATATGAGAGGTTTTCTGGAGCTTTTTAAGGCTATCCAGGCCTAATAAAGTCAATGTGCTTATGACGTATTTACATGAGTCTAACAGCCATAATTAGCCACATAAGGATGATGTGTTGTTTACCAGGAAAAGTGACAGGATTGGTCATATGCCGTGATGAAAGCTCCCTCGCCTCAGTGTTTCACTGCTAATTGCTTCTTAAACTCTCTTTGCCTTTGCATAACTCACAGCTAACATAACTGTCTTTACTAGCATTTAATAGGGTGATAAAAAGGTAAACAGGGCGGGGAAAGGTAGAATCAGAGCAGAACTGAACCCCACACTGGCATACACAGGAACAACACTGCCACATCACTCGCTTCTTAACAAGACTGCAGGCTGTCACTGCTGTGTTCTACCCTTGTAACATCACCTTTCCCTAGAAGACTCAGACATGGTATTTGCACTGTATTACTGTGGTAGAGTGAAAACAGAAAGAGTTATCACACCTACCAATGGGGGCAGAATTCTGTCTGCAGTCTACCACTGGTGACAGACTTTGCTGTGTGGTTTACATTGTCTGGGAAGCCACAAGCCTCAACCACAACCAGTGTTTTCTTTTAAGAATATCAGCACATTTTAGTATGACATTTACATTTACATTTACATTTATTTATTTAGCAGACGCTTTTATCCAAAGCGACGTACAAAAGTGCATACAGTAAGTATAGCGACAGTATGGGGGCAGGATGTGTATGACAGCTTAAAGTCAATAGAAAATTTAAGGGAGGGTTACTTTTGGTCTTTGCACTACTTTGCTGTGTTTTTTTTTTTTTTTTTCAAAGAGAAATAAATGGAAGTTGTCGTACAGCTCAGCCCTGTGTGTCTGTTAAGATAAGGATGTGTTCAGATCTACATAAGTCTATGTTTGTATCTACGTAAGACCATCTCTCTCTACAGACAACTGTTTGTATCTAGACACATATCTAAGCAAACCTATATAAACCGGTGTGTCTAGCAGAAAAAAAAACAAGACAAAAAATTTTAATGCAAAAGAGAATAAATTGTTTTGGTATTTTGGAATGTTGAGCAATTTTTTGTTGTGGGATATACTGTATCATCATACTTAAGCCATACCTAAGCCTGTTTGACTGACCATTTAACCTACTGCTTTAACAAGGGTGTTTACTTGCAGGATCTTGAATATGAGTTTGTATACTGATGATTAAAGCCAGCAAAATTCAGCAAAATATTGTTTTTTACCAGAAGACGCAAGTAAATATGAAGAATTTCCAACACTTCCCCTTAAATGAAGACAGGTGTTGGACGCATGCCTCATCTCTGCTGTGGGCTTCTAACATGCAGCCTCCAGAAGAGGGAATATCTCTTGAGTGTTGGGGTTGTGCCTGCAGTGTGCATGACCTTAGCACAGAGGTCACGTAATCCCGCCTCTTTCACTCCCGGCTGCTGACACAACAAGTGCTGATAACCATCATGAATTTCACCTCATGACAAGCACCTGAAAGTCAGCCTGCACCAGAACATTGTGCACTAAAATCAATACTCAGCACAATTCTGATAGTAAAGTCATTTCTTGTAGGAGGTAGTGATTGCTCTAATAGCACATCCTTCCCTTCTTTCTATGTCAGCAACTCTTCCCAGCTCCAGTGTTCCTCCACTAATCACACACATACACACTCTCACACACACACACACACACACACAGTAAATGCGCATCCAATACACGTGCACACACGCACACACACACACACAAACATATGTACACACAAACACATGCACATGCACATACTCTGTTTATGCAGAGGAACTAGACAATGAGAGGAAGTGGTAAATAGAATGAAATATGCTGTAGGTGCATTTAAGAATCCCTCTGGAAGATGCTGTAGTGCTGTAGTTCATTGTAATCTGTACAGTAAGCCACCTGAAATCAGAAATCAGAAATACAAATTTGAAATGCTGTTTTGCCAGAAATAAATATACTGCATTTCATTAAGATACCTTTTTAAATACATGTATTTATGACAGATTTACAGATACGTAATGATGATAGATTATATGTCATTTGAAGATTAAATAGTGAACATTTTAATTCAATATTAATGAACTAGATCTTGTTAAAAGATCCTCAAAGGAGAATCTTCCTCAAAACACTAATTTACAAAAGCATAGAGCATTGAGTATGCCAGAGCATGCCATGCTGCTAGCAACCTGAAGATGGCGACCTTCCCATTGCTGTAAAAGTCTCTGCTGAGGACACTTTTTGTGAGAGGCAGTGGGAACTTCCTCCTACCCACAAACAAGTCTTTCTAATGCTGCTATAACTGTTCCCATCTCTCCTGGAAGGGCTGCAGCTCCACCTACACCAGCTGTCATTCATTGCAGTTGTCAGTTATTTTAGCTCACTGCCCAGCAGGACACACAAGTCCAAGCGTGTTTGCCAGCCTCAATTTTAGTCACTTTGTTATGAAGGGGCACCTGCATCTCACGCAGTAAAAGCAACGGCATGGAAAGAACTCAACTAGCTGATTCAAGTACTGTCCTGTGTTAAAATATATTATCAGAAATGAGATAACCAGCTCGCTGAAGTTCTGTCCTGTACTGTTCTGTATGTAATTTAGATCATTTAGACAGGGGGAACACCTGTCATGCTGCAAAAAACATGTCAATTCCATGCATGAAGGGAAAATATGAAAGCTTAAAACAGAAACTCTGAAAATATATGGTGCCTTTCAGTCACTTCAATGTTTTTACATGTGTGTATTGAATGTCCATATACAAACCTTAAAATTAGAATGGAGGATTTAGTAATATAGTATGAGAGAAGATTATGGCTCATTCACTAGCCACTAGTGAGTTAGGATAAAGTGACAGTTATGTTTGAATAGAAACAGTGTGAATGCTCCAAAACGGAAAATAGCCAGTGATAATGATTTAGTGTTGTCACAGCCTTCTCAATCAGGTCTGACAAGTGCTTATGAAGGTGAAATATCTCAGCAAAGCCATCTGTCCGTTGAATGATGTCTGTTGTCTGGGTCTAGGCACTGAGAGGGACTGACTCCTCCGTGTTGGCTGTAATGGATACAAACACAAAGGCTCACAGGTTCAGCACTTCTGTCCATATCAACGTGAAACATCTTGATGTACAAGTGCACCCCTTAACAGGACACTGGTCTGTAACATGGCCATTTCCCACAATCCACCTCTGCTGATGCTGAGCAGCAGGCAGGGAGGAGTGGTGTGGGTTTATTGGTGTTATTCTGTTGTGATTGTATCCCACAGCCTTGTGTTGAAGGTTGAAATGTATACCGCACATAAACCAGGAAACATTGTTTGTCCTTGTTTTGCTTCACTATTGGTTGGCTGATTGCGCTCAACCAAGGCCCCAGGTGGGGATACTGCTATAGGAGATGCTGTTTTTCAGAAGAGGCACTGAGGTCCTAGCTCTTTCAGTCTTGCCCTGTAATTGTCCCCCAGTTTAATTGGCTAAATAAATCCCTACCTCCCCACATCATATTTTAACAGTAATACCCCAGAGGTGTCTTGTACGTCATTAAAAATGATAAATTTAAATTCATTTTAAAATTTAAAATGAGGATTTGGGGTGTTTTGGATGTCAACCATTAATTGCTTTCAAAGAAATTTTCATTTAGTCACGCGCTGCATTGGCAAAAACACAACTGTAGTGCACAGATAGAACAACCTCTTAAAGAGGGCTTTCAGTACATCAGTATTAAAAGAGGATTTTCAGTATACCAGCAACGTGTTCAAATCTGTCAGAGTATTAAACTAAATTCTCATACTCCTTTATCCCCCTCTCCTTGCATGCTGTGTGTAATGATCATTCTCTGCCGGCTTGTACAGTCCATTACCTGGCAAACCTCAACTCAAGCCCAGTTCAGTGAATACGTCAGACTCTTTTACCGCACATTAATATTGCCTCCCAAATGACAAATTAGCCCGCACTACAATGTACACAGTACCACGCGTAGCGACCGAGTGCGTCTATAAGAATCCGTAATCAAAACTGAAAGGTGATGACACAGCACGGGCCGAGTGTGCTGACTGTGTTTGCCCCCCGGCTCTCGGGTCAGCCCCCTCAAGACGTGGTCAACGTGCAGAGGTCAGCTGTGCCACGCAGTTACCTGTCTCAGGCAGTTCATATGTCCATAAAGATGTACTCTGGTGTCACATGCAATGCCACAGTGTCATGGTGACACGCCGGTGAGTGACCCGATGTTCCATGGAGAAGCTTGTCTTTCTTTCATTGCTGAGGGAGTATTGATTTTCTTCCCTGTAATACTGGTTTCATTCACCCTATCTCTCTCTCTCTCTGCACTCTCTCTCCCTCTCTCTCTCTCTCTCTCTGAAGATGGTTTTTCCTTACAGAGAAGGTTCTTCTTAGCTGAATGTATTAACTGAATTCTAAGACTCAAAGGCACAGAAAGATCAGACATTTAGTGCATTCAATACACAAAACAACAGCACGGAATGGACAGTCCCACAGATCTCACAGATAAAAGAGACACACATATAAGGACTGGCCTGCCCCAGAGAACTTGCAGACAAAAGGAACTCACAGAGAAAGACTGGCAAGGACTGGCCAGCACCAGAGAACTCACAGATGAAAGGGATTCAGATGAGGACTGGCCAGCCCCAGAGAACTCACAAACAGAAGAGCCTCACAGACAAGGACTGGCCACCCCAGAGAAACTGCAGGGACTCACAGACAAGGACCACCCAGCCCCAGAGAACCTGCAGACAGAAGGCTCTCACTGATTTGAGTGTGCTGCCTGTGCACATCGCATGAGGCCATTCATACCTGAAATCTGCACCTGCACAACAGGTGAAGGACAGATAAGTGAGGACAGCTGAGTAAAGAGTAGTGTTGAATAATCAAACAACTCCCTATTATCTTCTCCAATAAGCGCTCATTTGATGTGCATATACAGTACACATCGGCCAATGGCATAACAGCACATCAGTACTGTCTGCCTGATGGGCTGGCTGCCCCCCCCTCCCCATTTTCTTTTACCACACCCATATCCAATTACCCTGCAGTACTCTCTTTCTCTCACCACGTGCACATTCAATTAACCTGCTGCACTCTATGCCTAACCACACCCACATTCAATTACCCTTCTGCACTCTCTCCTTAACCACACCCACATCTAATTAACCTGCTGCACTCTCACTACTAAACCCTGACACAGTCAGTCAGTTAGACGCACGCAAAGGAATTAGTGTTTTAATGGGTAAGATTGATCTGTGTTTCCTTCCTAGTAACTGTCTCCTGCAAGTCTTTGCTTGCTCCTTTTTTGTTTACCATTTGTATTCCACTGTGTTTTATGTACAGGTAAGGATGTCTGTCAGACATGATTAAAAGAAAATGATAATTTTCCAAAACAACAACAAAAGCGTTGTCCCATGCAGTCATTCGCACAGTGTACACAGTCGTTTTGCCAGAGTACAAAAACCTCTATGTGCAAAAAACTAACACAGTGTACCATTTAGATGAGCCATTGTTGTCAAACGGTGATATTTTCGCAGATTTATCATTGGGTGGCGATGTCTTCATGATGCTCCCCTCCGACAGCGCCTCCCTGCATTCTGCATGATAATGTTCCCAAGCCTTCTGGTGCCTCAGTCTCCTCCAACTGTGTTCACAGTCTGCTTTAGCATCAATCTGTGCTACTCAGAGTGTACTCAAATGTGTTACTCAGTACGTATTCAATGAGGTACTTGGTGTGTGTTCTCGATGTGCTACTCTGTGCATTACTCCCTGGGCTGCTCGACGTGTTACTCGGTGTGCTGTTCGGTTTACTCTCAATGTATAACTCTCTTAGTGCTCTCAGTGCATGTACTACTTCTGCAAGAATGTACTGATCTGTGTGTTATTCCCTGTGTTACTCAACGTGAACTTGAGGCACTACTCAGGGTTTTACTCAATACGTACCCAATGGGATACGACGTGTGCTCAGTAGGTGTACTAGGTGTGCTACTCTGTGCATTACTCAGGTTGGTACTCAGCGTGTACATAGGCAAGTGCCACTAAGATGAGTTCATTTGTCATTATAATGGTCTATTATCTGTGATAATTCACATCGCAGTGAGGGAGCAGGTGCTGTAATCTGTGTAATTTCTTTCACTCTTTCTGCTGCAGGAAAGCAACTGGCTCACAGCCAGTGATAGTTAATCAAAGCATGAAGGATTCTGTCAGGAAAAGTTCATTGTTCAGCTCCATAAAAATGCAGCCATTTTCCTGAGTCTGGAGTGAGCCTCCGGTACAGGTCCCAGGCTGCCGCTAGCATCATTGACCCTGAATTTCAATGAATAAAAAAACTTAAAGCATAAAACAGGGGTATAACGGAGATGAAATGCACATTTCACATAATGTGTTTGTAAATGATGATGGTAACTTATTAAATATGGTTTGTCATATTTATCCTAAGGGCAAATATGTGATTGTTCAGACTGGACTGTGTGGTGCACTGGAGTGTGTAGGACTCTATATCTGTCCCACAATAGAATAACGAAGTACGATGGACTCCCATAATACACAGAAAATAATGCATGCACACACAATACAAACACAGTACACACACGTACACACACACACACATATATTTACACATATAAATGCACACACTCCCATGTGCACACATGGAGACACAGCAGTCCTTAGCGATGGTCTGTCATGGCGCGCATGTTGCATCTCTATAAAAATCAGGCAGGAGAAGCCCTGCTAAAATAGAACACATCCCCTTTTTTCATGAGAAACTTGGCTGTCATTGTTAATGTAAGCCACAACAGCAATAATTTGCGAGATGACACATGGCACAGAAGATGCAGAGATGTAATTGTCTTGGGCTTCGAGCTTTACTGTAGCATGAGAAACGCGTGCGTCTGTGTCTTGCTGTTGTGCACACATCCTGACAGCACGCCACACTGCTACGTCTGTGTCCTATTTTGGACAATATAGAACAGCCATAATTACGTTTCTTTTTGACATCAAGAGGAAGAAATGCACATTCATGCCTGTAGCTGTAGAACATAATTTCGGATTCCTTGAAGCAAAGAAATGTACTTTCTCAGGGAATCGTTAAAGACTAAAGATAGTGAAAAAAAAACAGGACAAAATGCTATCTATAGCACTACTAGTCCAGGCCTAGTGCAGTCAGTTCAGTTTAAAACCAGGCCCAGTATTTTTTAGAACCAGGCCTGGTGCAGTTTAGAACCAGACTCGGTATGTTTTAGAACCAGGCCTGGTGCAGTTTAGAACCAGACTCGTATGTTTTAGAACCAGGCCTGGTTCAGTTTTGATCCAGACACAATGCAAGCAAAACCAGGTCCAGACCCCATGGACTAAAGAAAAAGACAATTGAAAGAAAGAGAGGGAGGTAAAGATGGAGAGGGTGATGGATTCCAGTAAGAGCTGACACAGAGAAAAGAAAACTGGTTCAACAGCTGCAGGTAACTCCATGAGCAAATGTCTAATTTTTTTCTCCAGTACTTTTTATTAAAACTTCACTAACAACAACAATGAAAGCAAACATTGTAATTGTTATTGATATTACTATCATTACTAGTTGTAGTGAATGCTGTGAAACCGTGTGAATAGCTGCATATAATTTTGGCCTTGATAGCAAGTGATATGGCATCAGCCTGCGTGTGAGCCATTGTTTCCTTCTTTATCATTCTCCTACATTACTGGGTGAAATTCAGTAAAGTTCCCATGACTGCTGCTCACCATAATCCTTCATGTTGAATCTCGGTGAGTGTCTCTGATGTGGAATATCTCTCTCCAACGCATACAGAACAGCAATCTGCTCTTCTCCTCTTCAGATATGCTTGGGAAAAATGCATTGGTTATGGAATCAGCTTAAGAATGGATGAAAAAAAAAAACCTTGCGCATAAAAAATGCTCACTGCAGAGCAGACTGAAAACAGAGACAGAGGAGGGGGTGCCTATTGGACACAGCATGAACTGCACATACAAGCCTCTGGCCCTGTTGTTCCATCAACCTCACTCTAGCTTCCAGCAGTGAATGCCTCCAATCAATGGCAGCAGCATTACGTTACATTACATTAGTGGCATTTAGCAGATGCTCTTATCCAAAGTGACTTACATCAGTTAGCATTTTTTTTTTTACAATGTCATCCATTTATACAGCTGGATATTTACTGAGGCGATTGTGAGTTAAGTACCTTGCCTAAGGTAACAGCAGCAGTGCCCCAGCAGGGAATCAAGCCAGCAACCTTTCAGGTGCGAGTCCTGCTCCTTAACCAGTGTGCTACACTGTCGCCTTCAACTGCAACAGTGTTACCTCCGTGTTAATGACTGTGTTCCAGAGTGCGTACGCTTTTAGGGTGTGTGGGTCAGCTGTGTTTTCGGGTGTTTGCAGTGGGTTATAAGGTGTGTGGTAGGGGCGGTGGTGTGGCACAGTGGTAAGGAATAGGGCTCGTAACTGAAAAGCTGCTGGTTCTGTTCCCCACTGGGGTACTGCTGTTGTGCCCTTGGGCAAGGTACTTAACCCAGAATTGCCTCAGTAAATATTCAGCTATATGAACTGATAACATGTAAAAACTTTGCTGTGTAATTTAGCATCTGCTAAATGACAATAATGTATGGTGTTTAAGAAAAGGGAAAGGTCCCATGATCCCAGGATAGGTTTCTTAACCTAAATTTTATTATTAAAATATTCGTCCTTACATGTAGCACATCATCCACTTGGCCCTGTGCTTTGTTAAACCAATACTGTAATTGATGTAATAATGCAATCCTCCTGGCGATTGGAGAGTTCCTGTGTTGCAGTCCTCCGAGTAGGCCGGAGTAAATGAGACAGACAGGCTCACAGCGCCTCCTGAATTACTGCAGTCCCAGTGGGACTACGGGCAGTCACACGCTACACCAGAGCACCGGCACCTCTCGCAGCCGTGGAAACGGTCTCCCTGGATATTGCGGTTCTCTTCCTCCAAACCCTGGTCTAGAGTACATGATTGTGTGGCGGCGCCAAGTCTCTGAAGGGAGGATACCCAAGCACAGGCAATCTGAGGCGGAGTCAGAGCGTGGCATACGTGCAGTTTAAAAGCAAATCGGCAATGGCTGGGGAAACAAATATGGCACAGAACTCAGAAACACACAATGTTCTGCAAAGGAAATATGATACGCAGGGTTTTGGGTGCAACCTGCCTGTTAAATAGATTTTCAACAAATTGACAAATTCCTCATGATTAGTGACTCAATTGTTAGATGCATAATCATAGTCGCCAGGAAGCATAATCTGTTGCCTCCCGGATGCCAGAGTAACAATATTAAAGCAAACCTCGCTAGTTAAAGGTAAACATAAATTCTCTAAAACTCTTATTAATGCCAGTGTAAGTGACATCTGATTGAGGCAATTTGAAGTCCTTAAAAATAATGTTGCTTCGGTGTCCAAGCCCAAAAGGACTGAAATTTAGTCAGTTATTCTGCAGAGGCAGTGAGACCTCTGCACACTCATGTCTCTAACAATGCTGCTCCTGATGTCTGCCAGATTCTCAGAAGTCATAGCCATTTTTCCTGTTGAGATTGTGTCCTTTCCCTGTATTATCAATGCGCATTTACACCACAAAGACATCTACTATGATAATCTAATTCTTTTTAACACTATCATTCTAAATCACCAAGTGAAAATGCCCTGTAATAACTCAACATCAATGAAAGCAGGACTTTTGAATATTCCTGTAGATCACCGTCCTCTAAATGTGGTCTTGTGAAGAAAATAATCTCCAACAACAAGACAGATATTCAAAACCTGGCTTAGACCGGAGGAAAATCTAGCTCTTAGCGAGGCCACCCTGATGGGTATTCCAGTAGCCAGCAGCCTTGATTATCAGAATGTGGAGGTGGGTTTGGTACAGTCCTAGACTGTGATATTTGCTTAGTACCAAAGAGTGGACTCAGGTTTTCCATTTTGAAGACAAGAATTCACATACTTTCAAACCACTGTCATTCATACTTTTAAATGTTTAAAGAAATTAAATGATTGTAATTTAGCAGATGCTCTTATCCAGAGAAACCTATGCAGGTTATTTACTGAGGCAATTTGTGGTTAAGTACCTTGCCCAAAAGTACAGCAGCAGTAGTGCCCCAGCAGGGAATTGAACCAGCAACCTTTCAGTTACAAGCCTGCTCCTTACCACTATGACCACCTGGGCCAGATATTTTATGTGAATTCTCTGAACTCATATTAAATGTGTCCATCATGGCTGTTAAGGATTTGATAGTAGGGCATTTTAATATTCATATTAACAATGCATCTGATACACTAAAAATGGCCTTTATGTCTAATCTTCCCTGCATGTAGCAAAACCTATGCATTGTAAAAAATACTCGTTAGACATTGTGGTCACTCATGGTGTTGATATATTTTTTAAAACTCATAATCCTGTGCTAGCTAGCCATTTTTTAAATGTCCAAAATTCTCACCCCAAAACCAACTTTCCTTTAGTTGTTTATCAGACTCATAATGTTCCAATTTTATGAAAGGGCTCCGAATAAAACCACATACACACCTAAACAAGCACATCATAGAACCTAATGGAACCCAAAATGGAACCTAAATGCTCATCAAAATGAGAATTCTTTCTTGCATGGAAAGACTATTTTAAATTGCAAACACACACTTTCATCAGCCCAATCATCCTTTTTAAAACTTAATCAAGGAAAATTAAAGCAACCCTAGAATCCCTCTTAATACCATTGCTAAATTAACCAATGAAAGTTGTGTCGTTCAGATCATCATGGAAACCATTTCATAAACATTTGCTTAAAAAACACCTAATAGGTAGTATATTCACCTTCTTCACTTCTACCTCTTCAATCTGATACTTCTTTTGAAACCCTCCTTGATGTCTTGAGACTAATCATATCATTGAAAATACAGTTAACATGTCTTCATTCTCAGGCTACATGCCTAAGTCCCTGAAACCACCTGTAGTCAAGCTCCTTTTAAAGAAACCAAATCTTGAAAAGAAAAAAACATAAGAACTGTAGGCCTACATCATATTTCCCTTTTCTTAGTAAAGAGAGTTTTTAGTCAGTCCTTCTATCAGGATGCCCCATTCCACTTGCAATTTGTTCAAAATGTTGCTGCCAGAATTCTGACAACAACAGCAAAAAAAATCTGACCACATGACTCCAGTTCTAGCATCGCTTCACTGGTTACTAGCAAAATACTAGATTGATTTCACTCTGCTGCTCCTAACTTCTAAAGCTTTAAATGGACTTGCGCCTGCCTACTTTCAAGACCTATTAATCCCCTACAACCCCCCTAGATTGCTTCATTCACAAGAGGCTGGCTTTCTAGTTGTTCCAAAAATAGAAAAGAAAATAGACCTGCTTGTAGAGCCTTTTCACACAGAACTCCTCTATTATGGAATAGCCTATCAGTTTGTCTAGGGATCAGACACAATCTAAATTTTTAAGTCAAGACTGAAAACGTGTCTTTATCACAGGTGTTAAGGTCAAACTGGGTGCTGAGGAGTAAGGTGACTCCCAGCTATGGCAAATTTCTTGTGCTAAGATCTGTCCTTGTTGTTGCCTCATTTTCAGAAGGGCTGTCGTTTGGTTTTAACTGGTTCCTACTTTGAATGGGGCATCGCAGTCTCAGATCGCCCTTACAGCCACCTTACTCCTCACCTCCCTTTATATGGTGCTATAGTTTATTTTTGCGGAGGCTACGGGGTCTTGCTCTGCCACATTACTGTACCCAAATTATCTAGTCTGCCCCATTCTACCCACTACCTTCTCTTCTTCTCTTTCTTTTTCTCTATCCAAGCAACAAGTGTTTTGGCAGCACTGCCTCCTCCTGAATAGCATTTATCAGCCTCAATGGACAAGATGCCTGGACCACTGCCGCATTGTAAAACTAATGACATATCTGGCCTGTGTACTGCTGGATGGTGGGTCCCCCCTCATGGGTGACCTGAGCCCATCATGCCATCCCGTGTCCACCACTCTGCCCATAGACTCAGCCTGATGCAATGAACAGCTGCTTTTTTCATGCCACTCCACTGTTAACATTTCTCTGTTTTCAAGTAATACTTGACCACCAGGGTCAAGGGAATCATTTTCCTGTTTATATCCCAATTTTATATCCTGTTTATAAACCCAATTGGGTTTTCTGTTTTTTTTTTGTTCCCAGTTCCCTCTGGAAAATGCATTTTGGTCAGCATTTTGACCAATGTCAATTGTGCTAGAATATATAATATCTGATTCATGTTAGTCCCATTGATTCTCCATAAAAGAAATATTGTTTCATAGTTTCAATAAATATAGTAGGACCTGCATCAAATTACTGCCTGGTCCATTCTTAGTCATGTCCATGAGCTACAGTATTGAGAGCTGGCCTATGTCTGCTATTAGAGTAAACTTTAAATGTATTTAAACTTAAATGTGACAATACTGCAACTGAACAATAAGAATGGATTCATTGTGCCAGGAATGGCCAGTTTGATTAATGAAAACATCTTTGTCTTATAGTCTCGGTGGTAACTGTATGAAAAGCAAAAACAATCATGGAAATAATGATTTTACTGTGAAAATAATTTTGATCATAAACAGAGGTGTGATTAAAACTGGACCCTAAACCTGAGGACTAGAACTAGATCTTGTAGTGGAAACTAAAACCAAAAACAAAACAAAATGCATTTTCATTGATCATTACTTAAAATCTTTGTTTATAATGAAATAATGATATTTTTGGTCACAAGGAATTTTCACATTCACAGAGAAAATGAAGATATAGCCTCTCACTGGCATGTGGCCAGTGTAAATGAGAAATCAGACAACCAGTAGCACTGAACTAGCCCTAAAGCCCCTCAGGTCTCCTAGCAAGTTTATACTAGCACCACATCCTCCAACAAACCCCTACCATCTGTCTTTACCATACATTTTTGTCCCATATGAAGAGGCAACTCCGCTCTCCTGGACCTTTGTGAGAGCCGTGGCACTGTCCTGAGAGCCTGTCTTTACTGCAGTGGAAGGCTGCCAGCTTTGCTGACAGAAGAGGGAGAGCCAGTGCCAGCTAATGCACTAATCTACTTCTCAACAGTTCACAGTACACAAACCTTTTTGTGCAAACATGAAATTAAGTAGCGAGCAAGCTAACATTTGATCTCTCCATATGGTCAGATTCCATGAGCCCTGTAATTTGTCTGCTGGTTAAATAGAATAAATCATTCATTTGTTATGCATGAGTCAATATGGTGAGTGATTTTTAGGGCTGAAATGGTGACATGGTCTTGTAATTTAGAACAGGGCTAGGATTACAGCACCAAGGAGCAATTTAGACTTAGGGTTAGGGTTGGGGCTATGGTGGGTTCACTCAGCAAGTATTCCGAAATTGATGAGACCCTTTGTCAATTAGAAGTTTCATGGGTCTAGTTGCCTGTCTTTCCATAAGATTAGGGTCTTAGGGTTTGGGGTTAGGGGTAGGGGTTGAGATGAGGGTTAGGAGTTAGAGTGGGACTCTACCTTAATGGTTGCACAGTTGCCCAAGTTAACCAAATTTCACACAGGTTTTGGCAACTATTTCATGTTGCCTGATCACCCATCTTTCCAACCAAAAGTATGTATTAAAAAAAGTGAAATACAGTATTTTTTCCTCTTTAAATAAAAATGTTTCCCCTTTCATTGCCTTGCCTATTCCAGAAAATCCAATAAAATATTATATTCTACTGTCGTCCTTGAAACTCACTAAATATGCAGGCTGTTTTCATTGGAAAAAAAAAACTGAAGTATTTGACCTTATGACCTTATTCATAAAGGCTTTCATAAGACCCTTATGAATAGTTTTCATGTGCAAACTTCTTCTTGTAAATGCGTAATCATGCAAGCTTGTGAATGATAGTACTGCTGCCGGTCAATAGCCTACATGAACCCCAAGTGGAATAGCTGACATGTACTAACCTGATCTGCCCGCCTTTGCACTGCTTGCTGCTCTTGACTCACATGTATTTCAATCAGACAGCGTTCTTCAGATCAACGAGCAGTTTTCACCCTTTTCATCAAACAAACAGAAACTCATTGCCAGCTACAAATTTTATTTATTTCCTATATATCTTACCATATTGAATCATTTCTGTTGCTGGGTGTTGGGGAGGGTCGGGGAGGATGTCAAAGTATTTCGTGTCAAAACATGCGAAACATATTGTCTGCTTGGGAAACCAAAAATTTGATGATGCTTAACTGGGCAACCTCATTTCGAAGAAAGGGCCGAGCCCTACAGGGTTAGGGGACTGAGAAGTGTGGGTGATTCTGTGCTGAGGAGATCTCTCCTGTTAATTAATGAGCTGCAGTACATTAGTTGTGCTTTGATCTTCTTTAATTGTCATTTCTAGTCAAAAACAATCCAGGGAGCATAGTGGATATGATGTGTGTATGTGCGTGTGTGTGTGTGTGTGTGTGTGTCTGTGTGTGTCTTTCTAGGTAGCTTTGAATTCATCACTGATGAGTATTCCTTTCTGTAAAATAAGAATAAATCACCACCATTAGATATTACAATCATTAGCATACAGGATGCATTATGATTTAAGACTGAGAACGTGGAATTCCTTTTTTTCTTAAAGTTAATTGATGCCATTTTGCATTCAAAATACATAGCAGTTGCTTAGCAGCAATTGAAAGAAGCCTTTTTTGTGTACTTACTTTGTTATATCAACAATGTGGTATTTAAGTTGGCATGAAATCATCCATGATCTGACCATGATTCCCCAAAACATTTTTAAAAATTAAGAAATATTTACATCAGTTTGCAATGCTAGCTAGTTTTTCACTGTCATTCTGAGATTTTAGCTTGTAGTCCACAACTGTTGATTTTAATAAAATCAAAACAGATATTTTGCCAGAAATGTTAGGCTTGTGGTCTGAATGTTTGATGGAAAAATAACCACTGTAAGCTAAAGGTTATTTTTCATTTATAAATACAATTTTGGAGCAGTAAGAGGATTTGAAAATGAGAAATTGTTGGGAAAATCTGAAGCATTAATGAGCATGTGTCCAGTTTGGTTTCTGGCCCGGTAACTAGAATGGAGCCAAGGCTATGCTCACAAAGGCTGGCTATTTGGCAGGAATGGAGTGGAAGATCACTAAAATATTGTGTTTGAAAAATTATGAGTATTCACACATGTGTACATTCATACAGCTCTGTGTTTTACATATGTATATATATATATATATATATATATATATATATATATATATATATATATATATATATATATATAATTATTACTGCTCACTATAAAACAAAAAGACAGCAATGCCTATTGTTCAAGGGTCAGATAGTAACTAAATATTTAAATAATGTTAAATATTTAAATATTGTCAAATTTGTTGATTTTTTGCAAAGCCCCTTGAGTGGACATGGTCAAAAGAACATTCCAACTTGAATTCATATACCACCAAATTAATCTTTCCATTTTGAATCCTCAATTCAATAATTCAGACCTCAATTTAATAATAAGTCAGCCCTACCTGGAGGTGTTCACCAAGTGTCCCCTCATTCTAATAACATCACTCAGCATTATATGAGGGGGCCATCCAGTAAATAATAATAATAATAATAATAGTAATAATAATAATAATAAGTCCATTAAATAGTTCCATGGAGCAAAAATACAAAATAATGCAGAAATAAGGATTAAGGAAAATAAGAAATTAATAAATATGCCAAAACATTAAAGTGTTTTGGCACATGGGCTTCAGAGGAATGTTATCCTGGATATAAATACGGACACCAATTGGCCCTTTTTCTCTGAACACCTGTGATGATGATTATGATGGTAAATATAGATTGCCAAAGATATTTGAATCTTTTAGCCTCATCTTTTTATAAAATTTTTGAGTCTGGTGCATGAATATTCTTTTCTATACAAGCACCAACCTGTAGTTATAATCACAAGCATAATCCACATCTACATCAAATTAATACTTATTTTAGCTTGCTGCCATGAGTTAGCAACTTAATTGCCTTGCTGAACAAAGAGGCACAGAGTTTTTTTTTTTGAAGTAACATCTGTGATGATAATTTAGATTTGGTTTCATTAACAATATGAAATCATTTTTTTTTTGAGAGGGCAGTATGTCAAAACATTTTAATCTCTTAACTTTATTCTGAAAAATTAGTGTTGCATCTCCATTTTTACCGATTTTTTTACCAATTTTATATCAATTAATTTACCAATTTTTGTCAGTGAGAAGGATATGTTTTTTGGTGTTTTAATGTATAAATTTCATAAAGTATATAGAACTGTTTCCCAGTGCCTTGTGAGCCTCCAAAAAATTCATACGTTGCATGCCATAATATTTATGCAAAAGAGCTAAATGAAGACAAGAAGGAAGCATTAAGATGGGAGTCCAGAGTATCACGCCCTCTGTGATGCACCAAGACAGTCACTCTGCAGGAGGTCGAGTTTAGCCACAGTGTATTGATTACGTATTTCCTCATGTATTGATTTTGCTTCTTTTGAGGCTCAGATCTTTGCTTCATAACCCCACTGCTTTGTGTGTGTGTGTATGTCCCACCACACTAACCACAGCCATTGTGTGCCAAATATAAATTTTGCTCAAAGAAACAAGAGTTGGGTGGCAGCTTCAATAGGGCCAACCGTATAGTTCACGGCAGGAGCTACTCCCTGCAAATTAGGAAATCCATAAATACTGTACTGTTTCGGTAATAGGTGACAAGGAAATTTGTTCCTCACACAGAATAACCACATTTTAAGTATGAAACAACATAAGGGCAGGGCTTGGTCATACACCTGGAAGAATTAATGGTGGAACAGTTAACCAAGCTGTGACCCTCTGTTACATCTTAATTCTGCTGCTAATAGGATTCCTCTGAATTCCTCAAACACACGTTACCATATCTCTGTGCACCCTCAGTGTTAATGCGAGTTTATCATGATTCTCAGGTGCAGTTAGACATGTAATGATTCATATGACATTTTCAGTTTCAGAATATTATGGGTATGCAGATTAAATCCTCAAATGGGGCCGTGTCTAACTTTTGCAGACAATTGGACACCTTCCATCAAGTGTATGTTACATTGGTCATATAAAGTGATCAAGGTTCAGACCCAGAAACAAACCATATTACTTTAATGCACTGAACATACGTACATACTTAGTGTTTGGTAATTCATTTTTTTCTATTGGTCTAAATTATTAACACAGTTTTCAAAGCTATTTACTCAAATTGAAAACCTTTAGCTATATTTACTAAGGCCAGTTAGGCAAGACTCAACATTTGGGTTCAGTGTCATTGATACATTTTTCAAAGAATCACAAACAAGTTATATAACCAAAACCAAATATCTTCACCACACAGTAAATCTTTCTGTCGAAAATATATTGCCTAGAATCAGCACCAAACCATCCTTCTTCCACAGACATAGATAATGAAAATTATTGCATATAGTACTGTAAATTGTTCCTATGTCTCATTTGTGCCTGGCCACATATTTCCATCGACATCTTGTTGATCATTAAACATAGGTCTTCCACCTCCAAGCAGAAAAGGCTTCCTCAATGGGGTTAAAGAAAGAGGAATACTGCAGCATTGGTATAAACTGCTGGTGCACTGCAAACCATCTTCGTATCATATTATCCCAAACAGTGACATAGGATGTCTTCACCAGTCTGGCAAAGAGATCGATCCAGCATGTGTGTGATTGAGAATGGGATTATATGAGTGGGATTGTAAGGCCCAAGGAGTGGGCAGAGAATAGAACAGAACACACTCCTGCTATCCCATATGGCAGCACATGTGCTGACGTTACCTGATGTCACATGTTGCTGAATCTTTTAGAGCCCAGTCTCATTCCTCTTCACCAGAAGGCTCTTTCCTCTCACTTCTGAATACGGGGCAGAGTACTGTAGTATGGTGATATACTTTCCATGCTATAGTGTTCACTCAAGTAAATACACTTTCTGTATACTGCATAAACAGGACATGTTGTAATACTCTCGCCAGTTCTGTGTGCAGAAGTATGTTTCTAGTGAAATTAGGGCAACCAATGTTTCAACCCAGTCCCTTGCCTGGACCCTGACCCTGCTGGCCGCTGTTCCAGCCCCACCCAGTGTAGCCCCTTGACTCGTCCCCATGCTACTCTGCGATTCTTTCAATCATTTGCTGTTACCTGATCCATAAATATACACCCATTACATGCGCATTCAGAAAACAAGTAAAGCTATCTTGTAAGGAAAACAAGAGCTAGATAATCTCAAACATTTGATGAAATTACAGCGGCTGAACTGAAATGACACCACACTGGTGCTTGTACCAGCACACACTCATCCCTTCGACAGTCAAGGGCTAGAAAATGAGAAAAATTATGAAAATTTAATTACAGTTAGAAACATTACATTGTTTGTGTGGAAACAGTTGCCGTATATTGACAGTTCAGACAGTAAAAGCATTGGAACATCTTGTGGAATGTGGGATTTCTATTCACAAGTTCATCTCTCAAGTAGAAGCGAATTAGAAAACCAATAACTCTAATGACGCGCAGCCAATTCACTTCAATGCACAGTTAATGGTGAAGGACCATTCACATTACCAGCTTTCTGCTTTCATCTGTCTCTCGCACAAGAATTGCAGCCACCCCAATAATTATGAATTTCAATAAAATACAGACAAGATGCTCACTGCAGGCACAGTAGAGCATAGAGAATAGTGCATCACTAATTGGACAATGTATTGTTATTTGGCATCAAAAACAGATGGAAAATACCCTGGTAAGTTTATTCTGAAGGGCACAGAGGAAAAACCTCATCAGAAAATGGTGCCAATTTAAGCGGAATTTCAGCTGGGTCTTGTTATATGATCAATATCTTTGAAAGTTTCAGAGAAAACCAGGGACAATCATTAATTTTTACTTCTAAACATTTTAAATTGTGAGGGGCACAGTTGGTTGTTGTTGTCTGTAACTTGTGATAGAAGCCAAGCTCACAATTAAGATTTGTGAACACTAGATGCTTTTGTCACTAACTTCTTAAATACAAGAGGCACACAGGGACATGTTCTTTCTGTTTTTACACTGCTATATGTATTTTTTTTAAACTATAAACCACTAAAACTCTAAAACCCGCGAAAACCACTCATCCCGATAAGTATTCAACACAGGTAGCAGCAGCTGAACAGGTACATGAGGTCCGTGTGGCCATGTTTGAGAGGCAGTGGGGTGAGATTTCCTGATTGAGTTTGAAGCACTGTGTACAGTTGGGATGTGATTATACAACCACTCATGTTTCATTCTGTCTGCCATACAATGACTACTCACAGACTTCAAGTGAAAGGCACAGACACAGAAAATATAGGTACAGGTACACAGACACAAGCACAGGTAATGTAGTTACAGGCTCAGATATTATAGGTTAGACACACTAGAGGAACAGTTATCATAGACAAGGGTACAAGTACAATAGGTAGAGGCACAGCTCCTCCAGACACAGGGGCTATAGGTACAAGTATGATAGATAGAAGTACAGGTATTATAGGTACAAGTGCTATTGTCTCTCATCCAGGTACAACCAGGACTAAACTACTTTAGGGACAGGTACAGGTGTTCTAGGTATAGGTACAGGTTATGTTAATACAGGTACTATTGACACAGGTAATATAGGTACAGGTGCTATAGGCATGGTTAGTATACCCATATGAACCAAGGTAATATAAGCACTGGTACTATAAGTAGTTTAGTGGTTTATGTGCTTGCCTTTAGTGCAAGCTGAGTTCTATGGCCTAGTTTTGATTCCAGCCATGTCATCCGTCAGTGATGACCAGAAGCCCACAATGGCGTAACAAATTGGCTTTGTTCCTCCAAGGATAGAAGTGGCTGTGCAAGCTAAAGGTCTGCACAGGCCTGAAAGTGAAACCTGAGCCTGACCCATGCACTTTAATACCTGAACAGACCCTGGTCTGTCCTCAACCTCACAAGACATGGGGGGGTAGCACTCGCACAAAGGCGCTTGTGATTACCAAACTGGATACTAATGAAACCGGATAATGATGAAATGAGGTCAAAATCACATCCGGCAGCTTACATGTATCAAAACGATCTGACCGTGCCCTCTCCTTTTCTGCAAAACACAGTGCACTCAGTTAATAAAAGGTCTGTACGAAATATAAATAAAAAAACCCACAGTATGTTCATCAGCTTAACAAATTAACACAGTACAGTCTGTCCTTATTGGGAAAACAGGGCACCATACAGTAAATAAGGTCTAGACAAGTAAACAAGTTAAAGTTGGAAAATTCAGCTCAACAAAATGAACAGCCCTTTTTAGGAAAACAGAGGGAAATTAGAAAACTTCTTCCTGTTTCAATAAGTAAATAAATTATTCCAAGATTGATATGTTTGGTAGCCTTAAAACATGTTTATTCCCTTTTTAACATATGCAGAATAAGAGGCTCAAACCAGCCCAAACCTGACGTGTTCATCGGGTTCTGTCAGGTTCAGGCCAGGGTACAGAGCTTTAATGTCAGCAAATGTTGCTACTCTGTCTCAGACACCCTGCAAGTCGTCAGGTGCCTGCTATTCGTCCTTTACCTGTCAGTTGCTTGAATAACACCTGTAGAGTAGTACCTGTTCTCCAAAGAGCAACTGCTCTGCTGTACTGCACGGAATGGAGTCTAAAGAGTGTGAGTTTTAATTCCACACGGGACGCTGCTGTTATACCCTCTAGCTAAGTTTGTTATTTAGGTTATGAAAGCCTATCAGTCTACATGGATTGCATAATAGATTAGGACTGTGAGTCACCTTAAAATAGGGTGTCAGTGGAAAGTCTACCTGATTTAGTAAAAAGACTTTTTAATGATAGCCTATTATTCCAGAGAATGTTAACAATTTAAAGTTAAGTGTTCTTTCAAATGCAGTTGTGCTCAAAGAATATGTAAATATT
Source organism: Megalops cyprinoides (assembly GCF_013368585.1). NCBI lineage: Eukaryota > Metazoa > Chordata > Actinopteri > Elopiformes > Megalopidae > Megalops > Megalops cyprinoides. Next base: position 11,616,186 of record NC_050594.1, read on the forward strand.
ACATGAAAGAATATCATAATGGCATCATTTTTCTGAACAAATTACTGTCTGTTTCTAACTGACAGCAACAGCAGTGTAATACATGGGGTTGGATCAACTATTTGTGGAGTTTATGGCTCCCAAGTGCACTCAGGACTAATGTCTGTAAAGTGCTGTGGTAATGACCATACAGACAGCTTTGTTTTGATTTAACTGAAGTAACTGACCACCTACAATGACTTCAATTGACATTCATGAAAACAGTCAGAAAGTAGCAGTCTGTGATCCCTCTCATTTTAACTCCAGCAGAGCTTTGGTACAACAAGGAGTCCTTCCACTCTCATCACATAAAAAAAGGAAAGCAACATAAAACAATTTACAGCAGACACCACAACAAACTTCAGTTGCATTTCCACCGATCTGCCTTAGCTGTAGGTCAACTCTTCCTGATGCAAACCAGCAGTGTTTCATAGCAAAATGACCCAAAATGACAAAATGATGATCAGTCACAGATTGAACAGTAGATTTGCCTGTGGCAAGTATGTACAAACAAACACGATATTAACAAGTCCAAGAGGTACCAGAAACTCACACACAGATACACACTCATGTGCACAATGACCATTATAATGAATCTACAGCTGCATTGTTGTCAATATTATAATTGTATTAATATTAATATACCGTAATAATTTATATTATTAATAATATCAATGATAATATTTTAATACTTAATATTAATACTGAATGCATAATTGGGACTGTTGATGTGTGGGTGCATTTCAGTTTTTCTGTTTCCATAGTTCCTGATCCTGACAAAGTAGTCAATACTGGACTAAGTCCTGGAGTTACAGTCAGTTACTGAGTAAATACTGGAGTTACTGTAAGTACTGGACTAGGTGCTGGAGTTACTGTCAGTACCTAAATAGGTGTTGGTTTAATTGTCAGTATTATAATAAGCACTGGAGTTACTAAAGTTCTGGAGTAACTGTCAGTACTGGACTATGTGCTGCAATTGCTGTTAGTGTTGGAGTAAGAGTTACTTTCAGTACTGGAACAGGTGCCAGTGGTGTATTTGTCAGTACTGGGACAGGTATTGGTGTATTTGTCAGTAGTGGAATAAGTGCTGGAGTTGCTGTCAGTATTGGAATAAGCACTGGAGGTATTGTGGGTGACAATGACAAGCAGTGGAGAAATGATTAATGAGGCAAATCTCATTAGTGCAGGGAGAGGGCTGGCCCTCATTATTACATGTTCCATTTCAGCCACTAATTAAACATGGAGGGGGGGTTGATTTATGAACAATTTACACATTCATAGTGACACACATACTCTCTCTCACACACACACACACACACACACACACACACACACACACACAGACGCACTCTTGCACACACAAGCACACACATGCACATACACAGATGGGATATCTGCTATATTGATCTGCTATATTCTTATGGACATGGGGGTCCCGGAAGCTATTTTTTATCTTTAGTTCCTTTGATTTTCATCATATTTCAGGTTTGAGTTCAATTCAATCACTTTTTATTCGATACAGTTCTCTTAACATAACTGTCACAAAGCAATTCACAGATCAAATTTCACATAAAGTGGAGGCTTCAGAGTGGGTCACACAGACAAGTCTTTGTTCCGAGTGCAAATTGGTGTGATATTATTTGCCACTGAGGGAATGAAAAACATGTGAATAAACTCATAACACAAAAATGTACATTTATGCAGTCACAGTACAGTAGTTTGCTAACATACAGGGACACAATGTTGGAAGGTCCCAGTATGTTTCCACGGCAGAGCGCAAACCTAGAGGTACTTCCATGCATTGCTACATGCCAATTGCCAACCTAATGTATTGTTATTTTCTGCTTTATTGAAACAGACCCCTGTGTCTGTTTCACTAAATCAGTCAATACGTAAATCAATATACCAATATACCAGTCAGTCAGTTGATCAAGTTTAATTCAGTATAGCACGCTTTACATTCTAGTTTTCACTGGGCGCTTTACAGCAGACTATTTCTATCTTATTTCTAGGCTATTCTCCAGCCCCAAAGGTGGTCAAGATGAACTTGGAAGCCTGGAAATGTCTGAGAAAAGATATGTATAATTGTGAGATTTGTGTATACATGTATGTATTAAGGCTTCCAGGACATAAAAATAGTTGATTTTTATTTATACTAAGTTGAATTAATGTACAAATGAGTGTGATGTTTAATCTGAACTCTTTAATAAACCAGGATTTGGGTGACAAGTGGCCTCCCAACAGTGGTACACTATATGGCCAAAAGTATGTGGACACCCCTCCTAATTATTGAGTTCAGGTGTTTCAGCCACACCGATTGTTAACAGGTGCATAAAATCAAGCACACAGCCATGCAATCTCCATAGACAAACCTTGGAAGTAGAATGAGTCATACTGGAGAGCTCAGTGACTTTAAACGTGGCACTGTCATAGGATGCCATCTTTGCCACAAGTCAGTTTGTGAAATTTCTGCCTTGCTAGATCTGCCCTGGTCAACTGTAAGTGATATTATTATCAAGTGGAAGCATCTAGGAGCAACAACAGCTCAGCCACGAAGCAGTAGACCACACAAACTTACAGAGCATCTCCACCGAGTGCTAAAGCACGTAGCACATAAAAACCACCTATCCTCTGTTCAATCACTCACTACAGAGTCCCAAACTGTCTCTGGCTGCAACAGCAGTATAAGAACTGTACGTCGAGTTTCATGAAATGGGTTTCCATGGCCGAGCAGCTGCACACAAGCCCAACATCACTATGCACAATGCCAAACGACGGCTGGAGTGGTGCAAAGCACACCGCCACTGGACTCTGGAGCAGTGGAAACATGTTCTCTGGAATGATGAATCACGCTTCATTATCTGGCAGTCTGATGGATGAATCTGGGTTTGGCAGACGCCAGGAGAGCACTACCTACCGGAATGCACAGTGCCTACTGTAAAGTTTGGTGGAGGAGGGATAATGGTCTGGGGCTGTTTTTCGGGGTTTGGGCTAGGCCCCTTAGTTCCAATGAAGGGTAACATTAATGCTACAGCATACAAAGACATTTTAGACAATTGTATGCTTCCAACAGTGGCAACAGTGGCAACAGTTTGGGGAAGGCCCTTTCCTGTTCCAGCATGACCATACCCCTGCGCACAAAGCAATGTCCATAAAGACATGGTTCGACAGGTTTGGTGTAGAGGAACTCCACTGGCCTGCACAGAGCCCTGACCTGAACCCCATTGAATACCTTTGGGATGAACTAGAACGCCGATTGTGAGCCAGGCTTTCTCGTCCAACATCAGTGCCTGACCTCAAAAATGGTCTTTTGGCTGAATGGGCACAAATTCCCACAAACACACTCCAAAATCTTGTGGAAAGCCTTCCCAGAAGAGTGGAGGCTGTTATAGCTGCAAGGGGGGGGGGGGGGGACTCCATATTAATGCCCATAGTTTTGGAATGGGATGTCCAATAAGCTCATATAATTGTGATGGTCAGGTGTCCACATACTTTTGGGCATATAGTGTATGTCCATCCAAAATATCAGAAGTATATTTTACATATATGTTCAAATATATGGCATGTGTAAGAGAATATAGAAATGACTGTCAATTGTCCTTTTATGTTTTAAACAACAAAATTCACGAGTGACCCAAAAATAGGTAAACAGGCTTGGCTAACCTTAAATCATTGGAAAAGATCAAGGTCTGCATTCTGTCTTCAAAAGAGAGGCAGCAAAAGCAAAACAATGAGCGAGCGAAGCTTTGCGTGCCATCAGCTTTGAATCTGCTCACTGCAGATGAAAAAAAGAGCTGCTCTTTGACTGCTTCTGCCGCTTCTTTACTGATGAAAAATAAAGAGTTCTAATAGAGACATTACGAAGAATGTGGATCTTTTCCATCTTCAAAAGGAACAAAACTATGGCATGCCCCATAAAAGCTCTTTTGAGTTCCATCCACTGGATTGTGACGCTGAACTATTGAAAGCCTGATGTGTCCTTGTTGCTTTGTGATTGGAGAATGGCATTGAGGGGCCTCCCATCTGGGACCATGTGTGCGATGTGCATTGGAACAGAGGGATAGAATCAATGATGGAGGGTTGTTTCTGAGAATGGCTCCTGACCGTTCTTCTCGGAGGAGAGAACATTGCAGATGTCAAGGTCACAGAAAAAAGTAAAGAGCAGCTGAAACTGAATTTGTGCTGCAGACGGGGAATTTTACAAATCGTGCTATACAAATCTGAAAGTAACGGAAGAACAGTTCAATTAATGGCACATAAATACAGCACAATGGTATATTGTTTTAAAAATTAATATTGAGCTTAAACTGTGATATTTTCCTGTAAAACAAATTTCACTCATTTCTTTGCCAAAATAATACACATACACCCCAAAAGAGAAATCATATTACCTAATTACAAACTTTTTGCTATCTGTTTCCTGTTTCAGATAAATAGTTAAAGGTTATTATAGCAATGTTTTGTAAATTTTTAACAGCATAAACAGGTCCTTAGAATAAAGCCTGTCTGAAAATATAAATAATAAATAGAAGAAATGCAGACATTTAAAAGATAATTTCTGAGATGTCATTATGGCCATTGATTTAGCAATTTCACAGGTTATCATGAAATATTAAAGTACAGGAATGATGGCTCACCTGTATTTCATATTTTGCGTGTTTTATGCTTTTTGAAATATTGGCACCCAACCTACCAGCACCAGCACTGGAGTAATAAATGCCATCTGCTTTCCAATGGGACAGGAGACACACATCAGCAGGAAGTACACGATGATAATTAGTGCAGAGCAGTTTTATTAACGTGGAACAACAGATTTCAACCTTTATCAGCTCATGAGGGACTGGAAACCTCAGCTTTAATCGCACTGATGGTCTGGAGGGAATATCACAGTCACCTCATCATCTTTCAGCACTGAAGCTTAATAAGAGAAGACAACTTTGCATATCAGATATTAACAAGGACAGCCACTTATTTCTGTTATAAGGATTTTGATCTTCACTGAATTAGTCTTCAAAAAAAACCACAGACAGATTCTATAATATATCTAGCCACAATATTTAGGACATATTTGCTTGGTGATGCTATTATGGCAACTGCGAACACAGCAGATCCATGCACCAAGAGTGTGTTTAAATTGATCTCTGCTGTTAATTTCTTGACAAGCACCAAAGGGTTAAGCAACTGAAAGCAGCCTTAACTGAATTAGACTCAAGATCAAAAGCCTGAATTACAGGGCTTTGAACTACAGGTACAAACAGCTGTAATTTCCTCTCTCTTCTCTCAGTAGTGGGGTCCTGCTCAGGATTGATAATGACCTTGGTGGTCAGCCTGTTCATATTGTTCACCTTCTGGTCCTTCAGTCATGTTGGTACAACAAACTATTTCTGAATAATAATGGATGCTATACCGCTATGATGCAAGACATAGATCTTTGCAGTCAGAGGTTCTAGGGGGGTCTGAGCCTGTAATCATCAAGCGTCTCAGAGTAGGAAATGGGCTGTAAGCGCTCGAAAATTCTGACAGAGTAAGAGCTATTTCTCAATATTCTTCAGACTTAAAAGTACTGTTCCTTGCTACAAACTTAGTCCTCCCAAGCTGTCCTAATATGTTTGAGGTTGCATTTTTCGGGAAGTTTTGGATATATAATAATCTAAACTTTGTCTCTTGGTGATGGTGAAAAATTTGTTTGAAAATGATTTTTTTCCCACTAGGATGCCTACTGGGTAATAATGGACACTTCCCAAAACCACGGCTGATGACTCCATTCCCATGTCCCCTTACAGATGCATGGTTCAAGTACCACAGCTAGATATACATGTACCGTGTATGTTACATTACAGTATTTATAGCCATATAGGGCGACTCATGAAACCCATTAATGACAATATTTTACTTTGATTAATTATTTCAAAGGGTTCCTAAGCGTTCATAAGGTCACACGCAGTAATGTGGACGGATCATGTTCTCCATAATTCCGACAACAGCCCTGAAAAAGCCAACTGCATAATAACAGCTTGCGCAGTTCTGCACAATATCTGCAAAATGCAGACTTGTGTTGGCATGTGTGGGATTATTACTGAGAAATCAGTGCAATATTAACTCCAATGAAAAAATAAGATAACGTGAATAACATTTTGTCATTGTGATTATTAACGAAAACTGTTTCAAATAATAATATTTGTTTCTTTCAAGTCATCTAAGAATGTAAACCATCCCTGCTAATTTGCTGGAATTTGTTCACATTTAAGAAATGTTTGATCATATTCACAAATTGCAGCACAATGACAACAGTACTGCTTTCAACCATTGCATTTATTGGCCATTATCTCACATGGGACACATAAATGGGATGAACTGTGAAAAATGTCATCACTACCATTTATTTGCAGCCATTAACATGATGTAAAAATCAGCTGAGATCTACTCAGAGAAAACTGTGTTACTCTGAGATTGAACTGAGAGAAGGAGTAGGAGGCTTTATAAATGACTCATTTTGCCTTCTCTGAAGCAGGACTTTTTTAATCCTAAATGTGCTTGTAGTAGTACTCTTAGGGGTAATTTTCTTAGGGGTAATTCTAAATCATGGGCCCTTTTCGGTCTGCATTTCTACTGATAATCAGTTGTTATGCATTTACTGAATGAGGCGGACTTGACTTATAATAAATGGAGTGCATGCACACACAAACACACACACACACACACACATACGCACACACACAAATGAGCCCTGTTCATTTTGTTCTCTCCTTGTCCTCCCTGCTGTGCTTTATGTCACAGAGCAGATTCACTAGTGAATGTTGTAGTGTGTCTTTTCAGCTGAGAATATGGGCATCTCTTATGAGCTTCATTAGCAGTCCTGTGTGCTGAATTATGTGAGTCCTTTCTGTGCTCTGCTGGTCTGTGTATTTCAGAATAATGTGACACACCTCATACCACATTACTTTATTTTACTTTTTAAGCCAAGAGCTAAGAACCAGGCCGAATGCAGCAGAGAAGGTTATAGTTCAGAGAGTCAACATGGATGTGGCCATTCAGGGTCATTCTAGAATTACAGGCACATTAAACAGTTAATTTTAGGTCCTAAAGAGTCAGGCATTTATGATTTTTTAAATATCCATACAATAGTATATCTTGTCTATTGTGCTTCATGTAAAAACACCCCTGATTCCAGTCATGTGGGTTTAACAGTCAACAGCATGGTTTACCTTTCAACCAGAAACAGAAGGAGTTCAGTTCACGCTTCTCATACCTGTCCTGTTTTGAGAGTAAAGACATTACATCTACCTTAAACTAACCATGCAGCACTGTAGAGAGAGTGCATAAGGAGTCAGAGAGGGGCAGCAGTCACTATAACAATGGGTTGTCATTGGTCTTTTCATACGACTGCATCACGCTCTGCTGCTTTTTGAGAGGCATGGAGTAGTCAGCATGTGGATACGGTTTTAATGTTTACACTTTTATCATCAACCCCACTTATTAAAAGTGCAAGTGCAACTACAGTGTGTGTCCTCACAAATTGGATCATGAACAACAGCAAAAGGCCAAATCACCAAAAGGTAGCAAACTCTCTGGATATGACTCAGCTTAAAAGCTCACCTAATGGCTTCTCATTAAAAATATTAGACATTTTTATACTGAACTTGCTGGCAGGAAAAATTCTGTGCCGCTTCTTTTCTTTCCTATTGAAAATTAAAACAGTTCTAATGGGACCCTGTGGTGCAATGGCTGGTATAAATATGTTAAACAATCATTACCCTTGTCCAGGTACAGTTGTTCTCATCTAAATCAAAGGTAAGCACCTCCAGAACACGTATCAATAACACCTGGTCTGCTAATGTAGCAGTAGGGTAAAATAGAAGAGGTGTAACTGGGATTTCATCACAGCCCAGGAGTAAGGGTGAGGGCTCATTTTGCTCTGTGACTTTATGCCAGTTTGCGTAAGCAGTTATTTCATGTTATCTTTATTTGCATAACTTCATACACAAATTATACAGATAACTGCATTAGTGATAGACATAAACATTTATATCCAGTCTCAGTTCTTTATAATGCATATGATGATCTGATACCTCCTTTTCAAACTGAATGTGTAAATAGAAGAGTGATAAAGTCACAGCTAAATATTACTAGTGCATAAATACATGGCAACAAAGAGACATCATTTTAATACAGTTTCTTCAACATCTCTACACTTTTTTCATCATTCCTGTACACTGCAAGTTTTAATGTAATAATAGAAAAAGATTTGGGTCATGGTTACTAAAGCTTTAATTCACATAAATTCAATCACTTTATGCACTCTGATTTCAAAAACGATTTTGCATCCCACCATCACACTTTATCATTATTCAAAAACTCATTTCTAAATTCAATTCATTCCTTCAACGATATTCATTTTGAACTGGCTGTACTCACATGAAAGGGTGGGCTAAATTGATATAAAACATGGTATTTTGCTGCTGAATGTATCTATTTTCTTAACACCCTTGCCCAGAGCAACTTATAAAGTTACATACATACAGTATCATCCATTTAAGCAGCTAAATATGTACTGAATTAATTTGGGTTAAGTATGTTACTTAACAGTATAAACAGCAGTGGCTCATGTGGGAGCCAAACCCTGCATCAGTAGACCACACTGCTGCCTTATGGCAGATTTTACACTTCCAGTATGTTACACATTGTAGCATTAAAAGTGAGTGTGTATACCTGACCAAAGATATTTTTTACTTGCTGTAATTTGCTTGCTGTAGTTAGCTTTTTTCAGTTGTTTCAGCCAATTTTTACTGTCTGAACTTTACCAGCTCACAGCTCAGAGGTGGAAATTTAGGGTACTGAATTAATAGGACTCGAACTCAGGTAGCATAAAATTGTGAGTGGAACTTGCGGGTGGCAAAATCCAGGATTGCCAAGGGACCGGATGATTGTGGATGAGCTGGTACAGAATGTCCCTTCTTTTCTTTTTCTTTCTCCCTGCTATTCTTTCAAGACTTAAAATGCCGAAGTGCAACTGCAGGCTCAATGCAATCCCAGGTATAAACAACAACAAACTCTACACACACCGCCTGAGGCAGTGTTTAATGTGCTCCTTGTGGTTTGCATTTACTCTAAACATTTACCGCAGGTTTGTATGGGCCTCAGGTCTGCCAGGGGCCTGGCTGCTTCGGTACGTATATAACAGCCAGGTGAAATGGCCTCCATAATAGCCACATCATTACAGACCTCTCCAGGTTCTGCAGATGTGCGACGCGATGTGAATGTAGCAGCTCCATGTGCCCCAAGCTTTACTGCAGAGACAACAATCTGCAGAATGCTCTCAGATCCCTCTTTATGATTCCTGTCATTGCCACACAATACAGCTTGTACCCAGACCAAAATAGCTATGGACAAGCATTATTTTTTTTATTCACAATAATGCCATTTCAGAATATCTTTCCCTCTTTAAATCAAATTATATTCTTGATGTCTTTTCATCAACACTGTCCTAATTTGTCACGTCACAGTTACCTGACTTACCTTACTATAAAATTGCTGTAAAAAAGTATTTATTTTCAGTATAAAATAATTAATTTATTAAAGGTGTTAAAAAGCAAACATGTACAAAGCAACCTTTTCATAAAGTTAATGAGGATTAAAACAAGCAATCAAAAGGAAAAACCTCTTGACAACAATCTCTCAGATGTGCTGTTTTTTCACTTTTTCATTAAGTTTTTATTTTTCACAGAAGAGCTTATTGTCATTCTAGTGTAATGAGGTGTCTTGGTGTTTTTCTGTAGCTGTATTCAAGCATATAGCTCTGTCCCAATTGTTATCTGTAGTATAATGAAGTATCTTAGTATCTTTCTGTAGCTCTGATGTAGGGTTTCTTGTTGGGGGCAGTACCTCCCCCTAGTTTGTGACCTTTTGGGGGACACAAAGGCAAAGGGGCTTGGAAGAGGGCCAGGTGACTTAATTTGGAGTGTCTACAGCAATGGCAATATTCCACAGCATGGATACTGGGGTTGACTGGGGATGTGTCAAATCATACCTGGATGACATTCTTACCACTAGCTGAACTCAGAAAGAGCCAGCTGAGTGTTTGGGATTTTCTGCAGACAAGGACGGCATTCATCCGATCACGGATTAAGGTAGACCCCATTACAAAGGCACGGTCACCTCAAAGACCTCAAGACTGAGCTCCATTCCTTTCTAGGGTTTCTGAATTTCTACGGCTGTTTTTTGCCCAACAAAGCCACAGTTCTGGAACCCCCTGCATTGTCTCCTTGACCTGTCAGTTCTTTGGAGGTGGACTTCCACCAAGCAGTTGCTGCAAGCTGATGATGTGTTAGCCCATTACAATGAGAAAAAGCCCCTGGCACTGGTGTGTAACGCCTCCCCATATGGGCCTGCAGCCCTGCTCACTCATGGAAAGCCAGATGGCAGAGAAGCTCCCGTCTGCTTTGCCTCCAGAATGCTCACCTCAGCTGAGTGGAACTATGCAAAAATAGACAGAGCTGCTTGCAATAGTCTGTGCAGTGCAAAAATTTCACCAGTTAGTCTGGTTAGGTTGCTGCTTTGTTATATTACACTGACCACAAGCCCCTGTTGAGTCTGTTGCATCATAGCAAACCAATCTCATAGCTATGCTATTGTCTAGCAAAAAAGCAAATGTGGACATCTGTCAAGCAGTAGGACAATTATATGAGGCAGCAGTATAGCATAGTGGTAAGGAGCAGGACTCATAACCAAAAGGTTGCTGGTTCAATTCCGTGCTAGAGTACTGCTGTTGTACCCTTGGGTAAGGTACCTAACCCAGATGTGACTTAGTAAATATCCGACTGTATAAATAGGTATATTTAAGATTATTTAAGTAATTAATGTAAGTCACTCTAGTTAAGAGCATCTGCTAAATACCAGTAATGTAGTCTTAAGTTGCATGTCTGACCACAGTGCTGAGACACCATGGCCTCTAGAATTGCTGTTGTTGCAGGCTGTGCCTGATACTACTCCATGCAGCAACCTCATTTTTAAAGACCCTGTTCTGTCCTGGGTTCTGTGGATAGCCTTCTGAGGTTCACGACAGCCATTTTCAGCCCTACACTTCATACCCTAACATGGACCCATACCCAAACATGCATTCCTTTCCATCTGCTCCCATGCCAGCTACTGGCTCGGGTGTCTCACCTTCCCAAACACTGTGGGGTATTCACTGTGTGAATTTGGGGAAATGGGTGTCATGTTTGGGGCATGTGCCTACCGATGCACTAGTACTGTTAATCTCAAGGGACTATTATGACTACATTTCATACCTCAAAACCATTGGCTCAGTCAAACCTTATTTGCTTTCTACTTGTCTTCTAGTGGCGTAACTGCTCAGCAAGCATAATATTACAATTAACAGCCTCATCAGCAGTGGCACTCAGCAGTTGTTGGAAGCAGCCGTGTTGTTATAGCACTGCAGCATCTGAAAATGATCAAACATTTCATAAATGTGCATAAATGATACTAAAGTAGCATGGATGGTTACCATTTGTGGTCAACTTGAAAGCATAAAATATAACTATTTGAAATTGTTTGGGTAATAACTACAATATAATGTTTGTCAAGACTATATCATTTTATTATTTCATTACAGTTAATATTGCCTTACGCACAATAGGCTAGAAATCCCACATATGCTAATTCAAGTCTGCAACTTGCATATATTGTGCAGAATTGTTGCTGTTATTATGCAGTTGGTTTTTTCAGGGCTATTGCTGGAATTATTCATGGAGAATGTGTAATCTCCTTTTGCAACAGCCCTATTTCTAGTTCCACAACTCCATGCATGATCTTATGAACCCTTATGAACCCTGTGGCATAACTGATATAATTCAGTATTGTTTAAGTCATTTATGGGTGTCATACACTGCCATATGTTACTATAAATACTGAAATCCAACATACATATTTGATGTGTAACTTGATGGCATTCTTAAGCTTTACACCTGCAAGCAGTATAAGTATCAGCCAGGGTTTTTGGAGATATCCCTTGTCACTGAGTAGGTGATATCCTGGCAAAATGAATCTTCAAATAAAAACAATTTTCCAGTTACCAAGTTTAAATTACCTTTAATAAAGTGGTAAGGGGTGATGTGGAGGTAGATGATGAGGTCAGTGACAAGCAAAATACACTCTTTATACAACCAATATCTTTTTAACAGCTCTGTGTTATCAAATGTATGCAAAACGTATTTGCTCTTCCTAAAAAAAAGCATTAACGCTGCATTGATGTGGCCACCTGTCGGCAACTCCTAACAAACTCCTGGAAAGAGTGGGTCCCAATTGACGTCATTCTTGCAATATTCGAGCACTTAGGATCTATTTCCTACAGACAGGTGATGAATACAGGCCCTTATGTTCAATGTTGTCACCCTAGAAACCATCATGCCGGATTTGAAAGCATAGTCCATCTGCTTTTGATTGGTAGCACTAGCAGCTATACTGTCCCAGTGGGAGCAGTCTGAATATTAACTCTTTATTAACTTCACTAATCTCAAAGTAGGTTTACTTGCTTCATAGAAAGAATACACCACAACCTCATGTGCAAGGATCAGTTAGGGTTTGGAGCAAAGTAGTTTCCCAACAGCGATCAAACACTTTGACATTCTTGTTTCTCAGACCTATTCAAAGGAAGAAGCTACCAAAGGTGGTCCTAAAGCCACATTTAGAAGGAGATGCCACAGCCTGGATAGCAGTAGCAGATGCCCTGAGGCACGGTGGACCAAGGAACGGATCAGAGGGAACCAGGCAATAATAAAAACATTGTCTTTGCTTCTACCAAATAAGGTCCTGTCTTTCACCTGTAATTCACCCCGTCTCCTCCACAAAGCACTGCATTGTGTTCAAGGGTCCTCAAGCGGTTTAGCACAAGCACTCATGTGCCTGAAAACCGCACAAGCTCAATGAATAAATGATGATGATAATAATTAACAATTCAATAGGTCCGCGTTCGCTCACTCATACGATTAAATAGGCCAGATGTTTGCAATGACCACAGATACAAAAGAGCAGTAGTTGAAAGGCTGTCGGGAATATTGCTCACATCACAAGGGTCACAGTGTCCTAATGAATATATGCATATTAGAAATGTAAGTAAACAATACACTAGCATATTTCAATTACAGCTTGCATTTGTTCTGACTCATGAGACAAACACGCCCGCTGTTCATGAAAGAATTGCTTCTTGTCATTTGTGCAAATTTATGTGCGTACTCATAAAACATGATTAATCTAATGGTGCTTCACAGCTTTATCTCTTTACAGTCATAGATGTAGTTTGGCATCAAATCCACAACCCGACACACAACATTATTCCAAAAATAATTACCAAAGGTGGTGCTCATGGGCCTGTAGTTTAGCCCGTACTCAGTGTGTCCTCAGTACCAACCACAATAATGCTGCTTACCAGCAGGAAACATGGTGCTCTGCTCCACGAAATTCACCTGAATACAGATAAGTGGCCATAGACCACAATGAGAAAGAGTAGGTACCTTACTCAGGGTGATTTACATATTTACATCTATTTACACACACACACACACACACGTATATACTCTGAATGTGCACATGTTTGTATGTATATAATGTGCTATAATATTTTTACTTTTCATAGCATGTGTTTCTTTCTGTTTATTGAATTGTATTTGAAAACTGCTTTTGAGATTAAACATACAGCGAGGAACATTCTGAATTCTGCTGCTCTGAACATCAGATGAGAATTTACAGTGACAAACCTACACTCATAAAGATGTGAACATACTCATATCATCCTGTCATATCTCCTTGTATAGCATAAACAACACATAGATAGAAAGGGAAACAGGAGAAACAGAGGATGTGGCATAAAGGTATTAAATCTCTTTGCCATAGTCGACATCTCTTTCCAAACATGCCATACTTTTTCTGCGGTTTACACCTATGCTTATTGCAGAAATGCAGGGGTTGGCATATCCTATAATATTTCATTTTTTGATTATTTATTGGTAGTGGTATATTTATTAGCATGCATAGCTGTTTTATTCCGGTCCCTTTTATTCATACTCTGATGGAGCATGGAAGCCTCTGGAAAGGCCAGAGACTGCTCATATCTAATTCCACAATATGGAACTGCCAAACGCTGATACACATTTCAAAGCTGCTTTCCAAGTGAACACACTTCCTGGGAACACATGTCTGTAGAATCCATGCACATATGATTTAAACACACAGAGACCAGGCTTGTTAATATCAGTTTCTAATCTAGAACAAATGAAGAGCTCCTCCACATAATTGGTTTTTAATCAGGACATGTCAGTTATCTGGAGAAATGTGTCCATTCAAGTCCGGACCAGAGCAGAGCCACCCACCAGGCAGCACTTTTCGGAGAGGCATTTGCCAGCCTTGTGCAGCCAGATTGGTGATTCTGCAGGAAATGGCAGGCTGTGTTTTGGAGGAGCATCGCGTCTCGGCAGTGCGGAGCGGAGGAGTGCAGCCGTTGTTATTCTGAACCTTTCTGAAGAGCCTGCTCACGCTGGGCTGGGTCCATAGACAGAGTGCCAAGGAGAGCATTTCAGCAGAGGGGCATGAGGATGGCTGCAGGGAGGGGACGCACAGGTGGGTTTTGCGAGCGTTTCTGAATGCTTGCAATTGGAGATAGATGCTCTTCTTGTGTGACATTATAACTTAATGGAGTGCATGTAGCACACATCTTAAAACTGGAGCGTGTCCCGCCCTAAAGAAAAATGACTTAAGTCTTACTTAAGATTAAGTCTTTGTCAGATAGCCAGTGATCAAATTCCTTTTGCAGAGGTCAAAAAATAACATCAGTGCAGAGATTTTCAAATTTAGGGGAATGCAATTTTCTTAATATGTGAGAAAAGGCCTGTTGAAAGCAGTATTTCTTAATGTCAACAATGCAGCACCTCTGGAATTTTCTGATATTGTGATCATATAGGTCTCTCAGCCAAAATATGATAATTTTACATTGACAACAATCTATTAGATTCTATTTTACAAAAATAAAATCAGGATTACATAGTAGCTTCAGTAACTGCTAAACATAGAGGTGGGGGAGGAAGATGGGCATGAGGACATTACATAGAGTCTTTAGGTTTTGTTAACTGACCATTTCCCTTCTTTTGGGTTTAAGATCATTCCACTGTTGTGAATAGGTAAGAAACTCACTCACCTGAGTCAGAGGAACTTCAGTTAAATCCATCAGGTAAGCAAAGCATTGTAATGTTCTGACAGCATTATTGTGATACCGGCATGTGGGTGAGACTGTACACTTGGTATAAAGAATGTAATTGGTTAATTTTTATGTAGAACCTAGAACAGGAAATTTGATTGGTACAGAGATATAACTGTCTGCAAAAACACTGCAGATCTTACCAAACAAGACATTTTTGAAGATGGTATCATTGGTGAAATGAATTACAGTACAATTAAAGTAGCGAAAGCTGGTATATTTTAGTGGTAACTATAGAGGTAAATTATCCTACAGGACATGTTTGAGGCTACAGGATGCTTTCACTGCAGTGGCAGATGCAGGGGTCAGGAATGGGTCTCCATACTTTTGAATTTCCTCTTTCAGATTTTTTTCAGCAAAGAAATCTGGTTCATGTGAATTCAGACATGCATCTACTCTCTAAGAAAAACTGCACCATCCTCTTCTCTGAAGGTGGTAGCAGCAGTAGCATTGGTGGCAGCAGTGGCATTGGTGGCAGCAGTGGCAGTGGTGGTAGTAGTTGTAGTGGTAGCTGTTTCAGTAGTAGCTGCTGCAGTAGTCGTGGTTGTTGTCTTCTGTCATGTGATCTTAACACACTACCAATCCCCCTTTTGCTCTCTCTCTCTGTCTGGACTCCAATGTGCTACTGTGTATTCACATTGTCTTGTGAGGAATAAAGTTTCATCATTATGCATATGCAGAAATGGACAACTACAACATTTAAGATCTTCCATATGCATTGTAGCCATATGACATTTACATAAACACACACACATACACACACACACACACGCACACTTGTTGTTGTTTTTCTGTTTTGTTTTTTAGAGGGAGGTTCAATACCTCATATCTGCTAGGGCTGCTGTTTTGAAGGATTACAAGTCTGGTTATCATGAAGGTGTAGCTAGTAGATATTTACAGTGCATGTCCCAACTAATTCTATGCACCAGCAGAATTAGCAGAGTTACAATGCTTACATAATTGGATTGCACATTGAACAGTCACTACAAAACAGTATTGAACAAATACAAAGCACTTGCCAACCTTGTAATGAAAAAGCAAACTGATTTTGTCCAAACTCATCATGTGACAGACAAAGAATGTGGATCCTAATTACAGCAGTTTCTGGCCAATGGCATCAATGCCAGCTGGGCAGAATATTTCATTACTGGGGTCTCCTAACACATCTGCATTCAGGGCATTGACATTGATTGGCTAAATGTGCTCTTCCCTTGATTGCAGCATGGCTACTCTCCCACTCCTTACTCTAAACAGATACTTAATCAGGAGAGGTGAAGGAGGGAAGCTTAAGACTATCCTTGAATCTTTGACTGATGTGATCTGAGCTGGCATCTCAGACTTGGACCTTTTTCATGTTCGAATTTAATAGAACTGACAAATCTGATTTTGTTCAATCTGATTTTTTCTTATCAATTGTCCATGCACATTCAGGGGGCTTGAACTGTAGGGTCTAGTGAGTTTAGGCTGTTGACTCTATGCGGTTTGGACTGGAGGCTCTAGTGGGGTTGGATCATATGCTAACGAGTTTGTGGTGCATCTCCTGCACACTCTGATGATCTGATTTATATTCACAGTAAAGTGATGCTGTTTAATCAATTACAGCTGACGGAGGCCTGGTCCATTAAGTGCACTGTCTGTGAAGCCTCACATGGTCACAGAAATCAATAAAGACCCCAGAGCTAACGCATTATCTCAACACACTGTTATTAATAAAATCTCAAAAATCATTGATTTAAAAAAATGCCCTGTGTAATGCCTTAGGTTTTGTATTTTAATATCATGTTTGATGCTTTTTTGGAGTTTGAAATAAACAAAACATAAAGTGAATTTAAGAATACCACTTTATCGCTGCATATCATCTCATCTTAGAGAATTTACTGAAAAACATCATTCAGAATGATATATTTCCTAAGGACACATTCGTCCTGACAAAGAGCTCATAACTAGCGTTTTAAAAGAGAGACAGAAACAAAGCAGAACTGGTGTGGCTTCCTCTCTCAGACTTCATTTCAATAAATTGCTCCTTAACCTTGAATTTCTCCTTCCTTGATTTCTTCTACTACATAATTTATGTCATTTTAAGCCCCAAGCATCCAATTTAATCACTAATTGGAAATATCTCATTTTCCAAGAAAATCAAAAAATCAAATTTGCTCTGCGGTTCGCCACGATCAAACCTAATTACTTCCCTGATGTGTCCCATTAGGAAGCGCTGTCTTTTATCCAGGGTCAAGTGCAGCTAAAACAACTGACCACAGCAGCACAGCCTACCGTCTTTGTGTGGCATCCATTGGAAGGATGAGTTCAGAACAAAAAGAAATGCGGTATTCTGGTTGCCAGATGTTAGCTCAGTATGTCTGACTTAGAGCACAATCAGTAGACTAGTTCTCTGCATTGAGCATAAGCGCAATATCCCTGACATACAGTATTTAAATGAAATCTTTAAACATTTCCACATGAGTCTTTCTCGTGAGCACAGTATCATTCATTTTCTCGCATGGCCATGGATTAACCATTCTGACATGCATCTTACAGTGCAAATTACGAATAGTTTAATCAATAGTTAGTCAATCAGAGCCCAGCATGGCTTGAAATGATTACATTGATTCGATGGCTATGATAAATCCAGTTTTATTCCTGGTAGAAACCCTTATGTTCGCAGTCCACCAGAAAGCACAAAACCACACATAGCTCTAAACACAATGAAATTAAATGGGCAAAAGCCCTTAAAATGTAACAGGAAACACAATAAGAAAACTGCATCAGGCAGAATGACACCAATATAAGGAAATGACTGAATGAGCAAACAGACAAAAACTGTGAAGTGGATGCCTTATAACATTAACATTATGACAAAAATATTATAATGAAAATGTTCAGTGTTGACTTTATTTTCCACTTGGTTAAGCTCATACGCTGGGTTGACTGTAGAGTCAAAATGCCATCATAGATTGAATTTAAGACTTGATTTCACTCTTTGAATGAGATCAACCTTTGTGCAGCCCATTATGTTTCATGCTCACCTTATGCCTCAGTATAAACAATGGCAATGATAACAGCAATATATGGTAAATGAGTATCTTCTGTAATATTTAGACGTCTGTGTCACCATGCCCAGTGCAGTTATGTAAATATGACCAATATTGTTTTAAATGCTGGTGTTGACAAGCTGAATGTGAACGCAAAGGTTACACCTTCTGCACAGTGATTCCTTGTAAACCAGCAGGATCTTCAAACAGGCTCAGTCCCCAGCCCAAGGTTTTCTGGTCTTAGTGGCAGTGAGAAGCTGTGATACACATTAGACCACAATACACTTTAGTTCTTTGTCCATACGGTGACAAATTTAAGACTGTATTATCTTCTTAAGTCTTCACACAAGATTAATTGACTGAAAACGCTGTGTAAATAATGCTGTGTGAATCATGCTTGAAGGGTGAATCAGGTCTCAGCTAGATTGAGCCTGGTTATGTGAAGTACCCAATGTGTGTATTGGTGAAGTTAGCAGTCAGCCCCCACAACAAGTAAGACAAGACCTGGTGCATTCTGGGGCTGAAGATTTCATTCATAAAGTTCACGGGTGCCAATTTGTCCAATAGGAATAAGAGTAACCTCAATCCCCGTAAAATTATGTCCAGTTTCCAAAATTTCTCCACCCCTCGGTTCCTGCTTGCAGACTCTCTGGGGCATTCAAGGATGTACACTCACCTAAACAGTCACCTCATATGGAAGTACACAGAATCATAAGCCATTCAGATGTCTCACAGGGCAGCACACAGGATCACCACCAATCAGAATCCAGACAGTTGTCTCACAGGATAGCACACAGGTTCCCCACCAATCAGAATCCAGACAGTTGTCTCACAGGATAGCACACAGGTTCCCCACCAATCAGAATCCAGACAGTTGTCTCACAGGACAGCACACAGGTTCCCCACCAGGATGAGCAGAAGATTAAATTCCTGCAGAAGCACTGCTCACTCATGCCTCCTCTCCTCCAGGTCCAGTACCACCCAACTTTTGAGTTCTTTCCTAAACTGAAGTCTTTCTCACGTAGAAGCCTGTTTGCAGGATAATGAAGGGATGGGTACCTGAGCGAATAGCATGGGCCTCACTCCCATGCCATGCATTGCTGCCACAGCTAATCTGTGTGTGGCAGACACACATTCCATTCATCATCCTCCAAGGCAGCCCCCGGTCACAGCATATTAAAAATGGCATTCAGAGCAGGAAAATCTCATCTGTCACGGCTCTCTCTTTTTCCAGGTCAGACCCTCCAAATAACTCCCCCTTTTATTTTCCCCTGCTTTCTCCAATAGCCAGTATATGATAAGGTGAATGCCAATACTTTTTTTTCCCACGCTTCCATAACACATCCATGTCTTATTCTCTTATCTGATTTCCAGTCTTGAAAAAAAGTACAAGAATCTCTCTTGGAGGAGCAGAATGAGCTGAGCACTTCAGTCTACACACCTCTGTTTGACAAGGGTGACGTGCTATTCTTGTCCCAGCTCCTCAACTCAAAGAACAATGTCCAGGCTGTGGGACTGACATTTTCAGTGCTGTCCAGCAGGAGGAGGTCTCCTGTCATGTCTGTTAGTAATATGACATGTTGCACACAAATAACATTTGTGCATGTTGCATCTCCTCAAGGTGCCAGAGATATGTCTTATTTCTTAGCAAACAGGCTTCAGACTTTCCAATTATTTGAGCCCCCCTCAGGAACAGCTACCATCTTGTGGAGGCAGTGCCCTAAGACTGTCAATTAAACCCACATCCGATATGCCTGGTCCTGCTGTAAGAGGCAAATGCTCACAGCAAGGTATCTATCGAGAACCTCAACAAAAATATCACAATATCTGACTTTTAGTGGGGGGATTTCACCTGACATGATCCACAGTAAAAGGGCAGTGAAAGTGTGTGAGTCTCAGCCTCACAGAGTGCCAGTGTTAGAGCAAGAAACCTGCTTCCACCGATACTCCATCTCACATCTGGTGGGCATAATGTGGAATCAGAATGTGTTTCATCACAAAGCAGGAAAAAAAAGGTTATTATTGCTAGTGTAGCTTTTGGGGGCAAATAAAAAAAAAACTCAAACTGAGAACCAATTTAGTGTAGAATTTTTGTATAAACCCAAAAGCAACAAAAACACAGGAAAATTGAAAAAGTAAGTATATGAACTTTTCTGTTTTTTTTTAACCATGTTCAAGGTTAGGTATGCAGGAATGCTGTTAATGTGTGTTTTGGCCTGGTCAATGCTGGAACAACTTTGAAAAATACATTTCACTCTAGCATATCTCTCCATAAAAAGACACTCAATAAAGCAATTTGTTGTTTTCAGCATTTATGTTGATGATACTAACGTGTGCCTTCAGCAAGCATTTTCTTAACAGGGTACAGCATGTTAGTACACATATAAGTCACTAGGCATGCCGATGTTTGATCAAAATATCATAAGAACATAAGAGGTTTAATGATGACAAAAGACCATTCAGCCCACCCAGCTAAAGTTCTGCTTTCATTAAAATCAGCTTAGTGATAAAAAGGAATATTTGACAGAAATTTCTCCCGTCACTTGTCCTGGACTGTCTCCATAGTGCAACCGAGCATCCACTCTCCGTGTGTCTGCATCCAGAACACTCATTGTCATGGCAACAGGCGTCACACTTGGGTACTAAATGAGCTAAATAAATGTAACAAATTGCCTAATTGTGCATTAAGCTATCTAAGAAAGGATCTAATAAAATAATCATGGTTCCTTTACATCAGCACACTCACTTGCATAAGCACAATTGAGAGTTAAAAGTACCACCTGTGAAAATATGTCACGTATCTTACGTAAATGTTTCATATGTATCTTTAGATCAATGACTCAAAACAATGTGAATGTTTACCCATACCACATGAATTTCATGTATTACAGGATTTATAGTAGATTTCCTTTATAAATCAGTTTGGTGGAAAAGAATGTTAAACCTAATAAGCTTGTGACGGGTTTATGTCTTGTGTTTAAAGAATGTATATGCCCTTTTATTATTTATGACGGTGCCTGTTGTCACTTCTGTCACGTGCATGCAGAAAGCTGAGCTACATCCCTGCCTGCCTCAGACAACTGACGTTAAACACACAGAAGCGCTTTAGTGATGCTGCGGTCTTGAGGGTGCTGGTGGAAGAGCTGGAAATAGCAGAGTTTGGGGGGAACACAGAAAGTCTTTAAACTGAGTTACCTGATTTCCTGATTACCTGAGGCCAGGATTTCCAAATCAGTTTGATTTCAAGAGACTAGAGGCAAATGCACAGTGACAAGCAGTGGCTCAAAGCACAGGTTTAAGTTTGGAGGAGAAGGCAGTGGGACATTATAGGTTGCACCTGTAACCATGTGCAAGAATTGAAAACTATAACCCAAGGAGAGCAATTTCATATCAATATCCATATTACTGCTGTAGCCACAGAAAGGCATGATCATTTGAGATGGTTTTAATAGTAAAAAGTTCAGTTTAGAAAGGAATCTGAACTCAACATTCACTGCATTATGTATGATAAATATGATAAATTGGTATTTATTGCAGATATCTTGATACTCGGCAGTCAGTGCCTCCCTGGAGTTCCCTGCCTCAGAGAGGAGCTGGTATTTCTGTAGATGTGCGATTCTTATCGGGTGATTTGCAGCGAAGTGGGCATGTCAATAGAGGAGCATTCTGGGTAGTTTACTAATGTGCGCAGTTCCCTCTGACTCATCTATCAGTGATGTTTTGCAAATGTAGCAGACTGTGCAACAGCCACCTTGGCAACACATTTCTCATAGTGTGGGGGCAGCAAGATTTTGCTGCATTGTAGGCATGACAGGTGTGTGTGTGTGTGTGTGTATACATATATGTGTATATATATATATTTATATATATATATATATATATATATATATATATATAGTGGGGGATGTGTGTGTGTGTGTATAGACAAATTGCTTTAGAAATAGATGTTCCAGGGATATAAAAAAAACTGAATCTGAAGGTCATATATTGTGATTTTGTCAAGAAAATACAATCCAATTCAATGGGTGGTCCCACAGTGACCTGAAAAAGGTGACACAGACTTTTAGGTCTTCTCTGTTGAACAATGACTCCTACAAGCGTATCCTCAGTTAAAATTAACTCATCCTCATCCTCAGCTAATTAACTGAAGAGTCCCAGTTTTTCTTCTTAAAATCTTTTGAACCCCAAGAAGACCTAAAATATTAAAGCCATACCTACCCCACTGTAAATTACTAGGGAGAGTTTGTGCAGTAGGAGTGGAATCCCCACCCCATGAGCTGCACCATAACCTCTCACTCTTAGTCTAGTTCAATCTTGCTGAAGGTCCTCTCTCGTGAACCTATAAACACTGGATAAAATCGGTACATGTACCTGTACCTGGCACAAAACCTGAAACATCAGGATACCTTGCAACTACAAGACCATTCAACCCACCCTTTAACCTGTACTGAAAAGGCTTTGTGGAGGCTGAGTACAAGAGGGCAGAGAGAGGACAGCCCTGCCTGATTCCCCTCTACACCTCAATAGGGATGATCAAATAGGTAGCCTAGGAATATAATAATCCCATCCATAAACAAAACCCTTCCCGAAACCGAATCCTCGAGCGTGTTAAAAACATGTTTGTGATGAGCTTGGTCAATAGCTTTTTCTTGATCTAGTGGCATTAACCCCAAGGGTAAGGGTTTCAAGATCTATTACATTGCACATTAATAGCAAATTGGCTCTGATAAATTGTCTCTGTCAGGAACACTGACTGAGGACTGTTTCTTATTAATCATTGCAAACATACACTAGTCTATTGTTGCATTATTTAGAAAGAATTTTGTAGTCCATGCTCAGAAGAGCCACTGGCCTCCAGTTTTTAAGCAGGCAGAGAATACTATTCTTTGGCATTAGTGATACAGCTGCCTGCTGAGAGCTCTTTGGGTGGGAGTTAGTCCACATACTGAAGAGACGGTTAAAAAAACAAAATGAAAAATATATTTTAAAAATCACAATAAGACAATTGATTTGATCTAGACTGTCAAAATATAAGGAAAGGACTTAGTTACTGGGCCAAAAACACAGAGATTCTGCATATCCTGATTTCTTCCTGGATTTCTGTGAGGCTTGAAAGCACTGCAAACACACACTAAAACCCTTAAAGCCACAACACATGCAAAAAAATGACTGATACTTAATGACGAAACTCCAGCCACTATGGGGAAAATTGCAATAAATGGAAATGGAGATGTATGGAGGTAGCACTTTGAAAACCTCTTTAAAACGACACCAACAAACACAAATTCAGTAACAGCACATTTACAGAAAACTCCATCACCGTTAAGCAGAAGCTAAAGGTCCTCCAACCCAAGAAAGCCTGTGCTCCTGATAGCACCCTGAATGATATGCTCACATTCATAGATGAAAAATGTAATAAGGAGATGCTTACCCTCTTCAGTATGGCTCTGTGAGTGAAATGACAGACTACTTCAAGCAGGGGTCAAGAGTAAGACAGGGCTGCATCTTGAGTCCAGCACTGTTCAACATCTGCATTAATGAATTGGCCACAGTATAGGCACAATCTCCTGTCCCTGATTTCAGTCAACACGATAAAGAAAACTAATTCCTGATGGCCTAACTCTGCTTTCACCCACAGAAGAGCTTCAGCACAATCTAGCTCTGTTAGAGCAGTAGTGCCACCTGACAATGAAAAGTTGTGATATTTCAGAAAAAAAGCCAGATTGTAGGCTAATAAATACAATTTTATTTTGGGCAACACTACCCAAGAGCACACCTGCAGCTACACATACCTGGATCTGATTATCTGTGCCTCAGGGAAGTTTGGCCTCACAGTGAATTCATTGAAAGGGAAGGCACGCAGGGCTTTTTGTACAATAAAGAGGAGCCGCTATAATTAATATGCTCTTATTAAAATTTGGCTCAAAATGTTCCATCCAGTCAATTGCCCTTTGTGACAGTGAGGTGTGGGGTCCCATCAAAAAACAGGATCATAAAAAATGGGATAAGCACCTTGCTGAACCCTTGCATGTAGAGCTCTGCAAAAACATTTAAAATTACAAAGAAAATCCCCTAACAATGAATTCAGGGCCGCTTTAGACATTTATCTGTTGGTTATTAACTATGCAGAAAAGAGCATTGGACTCATTATGGACTCATCTGAATCACAGCGACCCAAACTCACACCATCATAAGCCCTGCAATATCAACAGCAAAACACAGCGAGGAGTCCCCTTAGTCAGCTAGTCCTGAAGCTTACTGAGAACACCACCATCAGTCAGCTCCAAGACAGCACTGTAATAATTACAATGCCTCAGTAAAAAAAAAAAAACAGCAGAGATTGGAATCTTCTAACAATTAAAATAAATTCACTTGGAATTACATAATTACAAAGAGGGTCATCTGAAAGCGCACACCCACAGAAAAATATCATTCAATGTCGTAGAGAACAGGCTAAAAGGCTAATATGTTCTCTCATGGAAAAATATCTTTTAATATAGTAAAGAAATATCTAAAAGGTTAACAGTTGAGTCCAGAGCATGAGGGAAGGAATGTTGTCAAATTGGTAACATGACTAAAAAACAGACTATTTAAAGTAAAATGTATTTCACATATAAGATTTTTCACAGTTTTATGGTAGCCTAAAATGTATTTAATGGCTGGCATTGTATGGCTAAAAGGCAGTGGCATTGTCTGGTTAAAAGGTTTTCCACAGTAAATTTGAAGAAGCTCTGAACACCACTCACTCAAGTAAAATATTTGCCATTGTTGCCAATTATCAATCCTCCACCAGCATACACTGTGACTTGGTAGTATCAGGTTGAGCAAGAAAATAAATGCATCAAGTGGTTCAGGTTTTATGTGCAACATTTGTATTCAGTGACAGTTATAGCAGAGTACTTTTAAGAATCTTACTCATGTCTGTCTTTCTATTGTGAAATTAAATATAGTTTATGTGTGGCAAAAGCACAGAGCAGTATTATGCCATTAGACTTCCAAATTGAGGATTTGTTGAGCTTCGTCGTGGTGCTGAGTTTATTCAACCACACATTGTGCCTGAAAAGTCAGTATTAACACCCGCTTTACGGAGATCTTAAAATTCCCATGCAAATATGGGCTGCGTGCGTAAGACTGGCTTCAGTAAATTCAGCAGCAAACTTAATGGACCCAATTTGCTAAATCCCCTCCCAGTTTAGTGCTTTCATCCCAGTTATACATTTAAAAATGGAATTGCATATGCATCAAGGGCAAAGGCACATCAGAATCTGTTCTGTATTTCGCTATCTCCTCCTTTATTTCTGATTGGTAAAATCCACACACTCATTTCAGTGGCCTTGCCTAGCTGCAGATCATGTGTATATTACTTCAGTAAATCCAGCCCTTGGTGCACATTGAGTCTTAAGTGCTGTGTAGATCCATGGCTTCCACCTACAGAAGCTCCATTGGCGGGGTGATGTTCCTCGTGAAAGCCATTACTGCTTAACCTGCACTTTCCCACCTGGTTTCACTTACTCAACAGGCACAGTTCAGATAACAGAAAAACCGGGCAGAACAAACAGGCCAATAGAACACATTTTATAAATTCAAAAATGGGGCCTGCAGAAGTCCACATTGTCTCACAGGGCCACTGGCAGTCCTCACTGGAGCACAGCTCCATGAACATAATTGTCACTAGGTAGTTTTTCCCTGAAAGTTTAAAAGTATCAATAAAATGAGTAGCATATAACCTTCTCACGATTTTCTTAGGAGTTTGGCCTGTCCCTGGGTTC
The DNA here is from genome assembly GCF_013368585.1 of Megalops cyprinoides. Classification (NCBI taxonomy): domain Eukaryota; kingdom Metazoa; phylum Chordata; class Actinopteri; order Elopiformes; family Megalopidae; genus Megalops; species Megalops cyprinoides. The sequence continues at coordinate 11,642,249 of NC_050594.1, forward strand.
CTCTTAACCAGTGTGCGAAATACCTGGTGGCAATCAGGGGGTCCCCCCTACCCATACCTGCCAACATTTTGTTTTCGGGTAGGTTTTTTCGGAGCCCGGGGGGGGGGGGGGTTGTGTATAGTAAATAAATAAGTAAATAAATAATTGTATGTAGTGTGTGGATTGGGCACAACTTCAGACGTCAGACAAACATACAAAACTTATGGATCCATGTATGACGATTAAAATGCTGGCAGTAGAGATATCTTTTCATAATTGTGTAGGGGAGATTGTCTGGAATCTGGCAATATCAGAACCATGATGGTGGGATACTCTATGACTTAGCAATGTGAAAAAAATGTGCTTAGTGCTTAATGGAAATAAATGTCATGAAGTCTTGTCACTGAATCATTGGATGAAGAATGTGCTTTATTTTATGAAAACCCGCCAAGTCTTTTGACCGCAACTTTTGAATCGTTGCAATGAAAAGCAAAAATGTTATTTGTATTTATTTTTCATACAAAGTGGGATGTAATGTCAGCCCTACAGAGAAACAACTAGTATCATTGGAAAAGGTAAGTTCTGCTGTTTATTTTGATATGCGGTACGTTGTGAAGTGATAGGGACTTCGTGACTTCTTCAACTGAGAAGTAGGAGTATGAAAATGGGTGAAGAAATTAGTAAAGATATTACTTTGCAGAAGTTTGATCTGTCTTCATAACATGATTACTTCGCTGTGTATAAATATGTGACTAACATCATTACAAAGCTCCGGTTCCGCTCTTTCTTGTGATATGTGTTCCATATGCAATGAGTAATGAGTTCATGAATAACTCAAACAAAAGTAATGGGTGTGGAGATGGATGCAGAGCTGTATGCAGATTGTAACTATGATTAAATCTGATGTAAATTCAAAATTATTTTTCTCGCCAACACTTGGTTGCATAGACAAGCAACTAGCATCATTAGCGATGAATACCTGGTGAGCAATTCAACCGAGAAGAAGGGATGTGAATTTGGACACAGGCTGTATCTGTCGGGCTTTAAGGGTTGAAAGACATTTTTAGTGAAAATTGCAAGTGACAAATAATTTTTTAAAGATTTTTCCAGAGACCCCCCAAAATTTTGCTGTTGAGGCTTTCAGGGGGTCTCAAGAGTAAATCAAGGGGTCTTGGACCCCCCGAGACCCCCTGTATTTCGCACCCTGCTCTTAACAGTTGGCTCCTTATTCTTGTGCACCTTCTCCCAGTGTATCACTGTGCATTTCCACCAGTCCCCAAAGCACCAACTTCAACTGGCCCTACAGGTCCCCAAAGCACCACTCTCAGCTGGCCCCACCAGTCCCCAAAGCACCATGCTCGTTTGACTCTACCTGTCCCAAAAGAAGCCCTCTTACCTGGCTCTAGCAGTCCCAAAACCACCACCCTCACCCTGGCAGCTGTGCACCCCACTTCACCCCCCTTCCCCCAGTTTCTGGTACCCAGAGGGGTCGCACCTCCTCTACCCTTTCACATTCCAAACACCCTGAGGCAGAAATGTAAATGTATATTTGTGTATTTACACACACTACACAGCTTGTGGTGGTTGTGTAATGATGTGCTGTTATTCATTCCTAAAGTAATTATAATTCTGTTACACTGGTGTTAGACCACTTATTACAGCGTCCATGCAGGACTAGGTCTCCTTCAAGGTTTTCCTTCTGGTTATTAAATAATCTGTTGATTCTTCTGTAGCCTTCTTCTCTGGTTTAAACAGCGGGGCAGTGAATGTGAGTCTTTTACAACAGCATCCAGCTTTCAGCTGATTTGACCGCAATGGTAACTGACCACCCCCTCAAGAGCAGGGTCATGTCTCCACAGCGAGATGAGACTATGGCTCTTTGTTGTGAGTTGTACCATTGTGCTGAGAAACATGGAATCATCGACACAAATTCAACACAATATACTCAGCAGCCATAGTGTGTGGGGGGTGGGGGGAGTGGAGAAATAGAGAATAAAGCCAGCATCACAGGAGAGGAAATCAATACTCAGTGAGCGATGAAGGAGAGACAAACTTCTCCATGAGACGCGAGATGTCTCACTGAAGGTGTGACACAAAAAAATATCATTATGGACAAATGACAAAATACAAGAATTACAAGTTACAAAAACATTCACTCTGGGCTGGTGTAGTTTGTCCTCAAACAAATATAAGAGTATATACAGTGGCCCTGTATATACTCATCTTGGACATTTTTGCGTAGTTCTGAGATGATGCAACAGCTGGTGAGTGTGAAATTACAGTGAAGACAGACGAATCACCAGGATACTAATGGAGAATTCCACCAAAAATCTATAATCCAAGATTTAGTTTGAAACTTATGAGGTCTGATCTTTTCATTCCCAGTGAATTTAAACTGTGTGACAAAAGGTTTGCAATGTGCCATAGGAAGGTTGTTTTACGCATTTGATGGACTCACTTTGCAGTTTACTGTAACTATATGTATATATGAACTTCATAATAGTCAGTAAAACATAAACATATTGCACAGGACACAGGTCATTTTCCAATTTTTTGACTTGAAGAACATGGGCAGTGGATTATTCTGATTGGCTGACTGGGGACGTCTTTCATTAACAATGACCCGTCCGTCAATGTTTCTACATTTGCAAGCCTAATATTTTTAGGATACAAAATTCTCTCTGTAGTTAAAGCTTGCTCATTTGCAGTGTATGCGCTGTGATCTCACTAAGTACTCTGAACTATTTTAATAAATGATACTGAAATCTGATTGTACTTTCAGAGCCTTCATTATAATGAGAGCAGTTATCAACGCTAGAAAAATGTCCACACAGTGTGCACACAGCAAATGCACCTTCTAACGTCTGTCAAGTGTTATTATGGGTTAACAACATAGCCAAGTATACTGGCTTACTGAAATATTAAACAGTCTAAAGTGAAATAAATTAGAATAAATATTAGCTTTGAACATTTTCAAAACATGTTCATAGCACTGCTACTTTAACATAACTTGAATGCCCACCTCATACAGAAGACCAAATGGTCCTCCTGTTCACTGACTGGCTCACAGCTCAATGGCTATTTGTTGGTGGCACATGCTGAATTGAAGGTTGGATAGCTTTTGTCCATCCATTGCCAACTCCCCTGGAAGATCCTGCAGATTTATTTGGCTGGCAGTCAAGTCACCTTTAGGTGACCACATTTGCACTGGCACTTAGGGCACTGGAAATCTCATCTTGCATTTATACATGAGCATACACACCCTGCAGTGCTGTATATATGCTGTCCAGACTCCGCTTAGGCTGACTGCCTTGCAAAGATTTGGCCTGGTAACCATTTTGCAATATTACTGTAAACTATAACAGTTTCTGATTTCTGTGTATAGCTTGTATACATATATCTGAGTACAACCAAATTCATTTTAGATTATGGTATCAATACCTTAATAACATGAGAAAATAACAAAAAAGAAATCAGATTTTGGAACCAGCAAACATGTCAGAACACTACAGTTCAAGTCAAACCAACAGATGAGAAGGCATGTCTGTTTGCAAGATCCTTACTGACAAGAGTTAGGAATGATTACAGTGCCCTGAAGACTTTTGTCTAGTCTCCTTCACTCAGCTGCAAACACTGCCCAGGAGAGATCCCTTCCCCCAGCCCTGCAGAGTGTTATAGGTACACCTTGTCCCTGCAATCAAAGTTGCTGTTTGAACAGCTTGTTTGTGCATTTCCCCCTTTTCTTTTCACAATAATAAGGACCAGCTGACAGCTTTGAGCCTTTGCTAGTGTAACACATTCACTTTGTTATCTTTTACTGTCTTCCTGTATTTTTTTTCTACTTCAAACTATGTATTGTTCTGTCAGTGTTGCCTTCCTCTGCTGTTCCCTTGGTGAATTGATGAGTGAAAGTATCACGGCTATTTGGTAGATATGGCAAGGCGAAGACTGATTATACTGTCCAAACATTTTCGACTGCATACACTGGCACCGCCCACTTCTTTCAATGGTTGACGTGACAGCACCTTTGATTCAGAATGTTTACACGATACCGCTGCGCGTAACTCGAGCGCGCGTCTACGCGGTCCACCGGTAAGCTGCGGGTTCTGATAAGCCTGTGACAGGCTGATTTCCATGGTATGTAATTACATGCCCACATCAAATGCAATCACGTCTCTTTCTCCCTCTTTAACACCTTCCGTCGTCATATGAATGAGACAGACTCGACACCTATGGAGACAGACGGTTAAGGTTCAGAAGACACAATCTGACATTTTATGATACAGAGAGCACTGATGGAGTCAGTCATTTTAGTTTTCCAAGTTAGTTTATATTTATAAAAAAAATCACTCAAATGCTGATCTTTGATTTTCTTTAATCCTAAGGAGAAGCTTTAGAAGTGTTTTTCGTTTCATTTTACATTAGTCCACCGAGTTTTCACGCCTCATAAAATATTAAATACTGTTCGATTTCACTTGAGAAAATAAACATGTTATTCCCCAGACTATACCATTGGGATGCATTTTAAGTTTAGGTGAAGAATAACAAAACATATTAGGTTCTTGGTATTTATTATTCAGAAATAGCCTCTGGTTGAACTTTTTGAAGATTTAACGGGATTTGATCAGGATGAACTTTTTTGTTTCACTGGTGTCGGGATGGACAACACACCCGCTCTCCCGGCATGCTGGAATGCGCATTATGCCTGTAGATCTTTAGTATTAGAGTATTCGTCTCAGCAAGTGATGGCAATATAGCAAAAGACTCAGACGGCAAAGAACAGACTTTGTGTGTGAACGTTTTACCTTCCAGCACAGTAAAACTAATCATGTTCGCATCAACTCAACTGTGGACCTGCAGCACAACATTGAACAACCCCAAAGGCAGCATGATCTATTCGCATCTGCCTTTTCAATCCCTTGAGACCAATTTTCTTGGGTTAAATTGGTTGCGTAAAACGATTCCATGTTTTAAAAAGCTGTTTCAAACACTAGGTACAATTAACGTGTATAACCGTAAGACATGTTATTTGTCTGCCGCATCTATTGCATTAAACAGCTGAACGCAGAAAGAAAACCTTCCAAAATATTCTCGCACGGCAAACGGCTTCTAAATGAATTAGAACGTTGCCAGATTTCAACATTTGCACGTGATTTGATTCAAACTTAGTATTACACTTAATTGCGACTAATTTGCAATTTTGAGATTTATTTTGATTTTAATAATCCTATATGATTGAGCAAATAATGAAAATGCCACAAAAGCCGGGTGAATAAGACGATAAACACGCACGCATCCAAACATCCACATGAGACCATGCAGATTGAACACATCCTGTGACACAATTATCAGAATGAATTTACGTTCTCTGGGAAAACACAAATAACACTTTTCAATAACATAATCAGAAAAAAATATATAGCAAAATAGCATAACACATAACCAACTGAATCTCGTACATCCTGAATACTGAATAAGGACTAGGTTGTTCCGAAAATGTCAACTGTTGATAATTCAAAAACCACCTCTCCACTCTCACACCATTCATGTTGTGGTACCTGAACATCCAGAAAGCCGACAACCTGTTACACATTCTTCTACCGGCAGAGGGAGCTTGCAGTCTCTGACAAGGCTGCGTTTCCATACAGCTGCGTTTGAAGAAGGGAGAGGATCGACGTCACGGACATTCTCTCCACTCACCGAGAAACAAAGTAGCGGATAGTGCAAAGCCGTGAGAATGGAGCGCTAGACCAGGCAGGGATAACCAAAGCTACCGAAAAAGAGTTTTGTTCAATAAAGAAACATGGATACAATCGTTCTGCATTCTCTCCTCTTCTGTTCTGCAATTCTGAGAGTTGGATCGCAGTTCTCGGCTGGTAAGTTTTTTTTTCCCCCTCAAAATGTCCCTGTTGGTTTCGCACTAAAGTTGTTTGAGTTGGAAGCATTCCTGTCAAGGTGTGCACCTGTAAAGTTTTCTAAAACCCTCTTGCGTGCATATCCTGTTTGGTTGGGTCTGTTTGTTTCTGTATTTTGCTGATTGCTTTGACGTTGGGTATAATAATACTAATTTCGTAAATTGTGTGTAAAACAGGTTAAAACTTTGCGTCCCTACTACATCACAGTGCCGCACGTTACACTGTTGTCTGAATCTACATTTTCTTTGAGTGGTTTGGATGAGTTCGATTGTTTTGTATCTGCGTGCAAAGGAGGCGAAACGCTGTAGAGTGAACCGTCGCACGTGCACAAAAATACATTTGTGTCAGTCCTTACAACGACTTTTTGTTACGTGTGACTCTAAGCAAACATGTCCCTTAATACAGTACTGTCATTAAGCAACTTTTATGCAAGCGTGTCAGTAAAAACATTGCACTGATATTCATAAACTTTGCAAATATCCAGAGAAACTTGCTACAGAACATCTTTAGCGATGTGGGTATAGGGCACACATTCGCGCGTTCTGTGTTGCCTCACTTAAACTGGAGGACTGCACATAGGCATGTTATGTTTTAAGATATTTTGTTTGTCTTGTATAAAGAATGCACAGGTGCGATGTGTCTGCTGTGTATCTCATCTATTGTAAGAAAACGATGAGAAAATGCAACGAAAACAACAAGTTCCGTGACACATCCTTGTGCTACGAACTGAGTTTTGTGTTGAAGTCGCTTTTTGGCTGTTTCGTGCGTGAATGCCGCAAGGTTTAACAGAGACAAAAATGGAGTGATGTCAAGTCGTCCGTTTTGTTAAGTGTAATCAAAGCAACAACTATGACCGATTCAACATAATTTTGAGTCAGGCGTTGTTAATCCGTTTAAATGCAACACGTCCTCGATCAGATTTGTTTAGGGTCATGTGTCAGAACTAAACCTAGTAATAAGTGGGTAATATGTGCATTTAGCATGAAATACTATTTCCTGATTAACTTACTTATATATCAGACTAACTAACTAAATTAAGTTCTGTTAACTGTCGCATTACCCCCCATTTGGTGTGGTCTCTAATTTTCCTAATGCCTCAGTAAAACTACCTGCAAAACCTGTTGTAAGCGTTTTGTTGAACCACTTCTCTAGTTTGGCACGATCGTGTTTCCATTATAGCATGTTGCATGCTTCTTTCTGACCCAAGTGTGTGACAAATGTTAACCAAATAAATCTTTAATTTAAGTATGTCCCTTATTCTGCTGTGTTAGAAATGTCTTTAGTTTACAACTAATTGTTGATCTGGAACTGTCCCGTGGGATGCAATATCTGCAGGAGGGCGGAGTCTAGTGTCTAAAGTGTTTGAACTGCTGACGCATTGAAGTATGGCATACAGTTTCATTTAAATTGCACTGAAAACGGGTTTTGTGCCATTTTATCTAAGAACGCTTTTGTGTTTTGTGATTCATTATTACTGAATAATGGGTATTTTAAAACTTTCAAATAATGTGTATGAGCTTGATAGTTTCCCGTGCCACATATAATAAATTGTGATTAAGATACCTATTTTTTAAACTTTATATTATACCGTTGTTATTTGGAAACTATGTCAGTATTCTATATATGAATTAGGAACAGTGCCTACACTGTAAAATAATCCTCCAAAAAGCACAGAGTACGTTCCTCTCATTATTCCACATCTGCTTCAAATGTAACCTAGCTGAGTCATTAGAGTAATGCATCACTGGGAAAATATGGGTAAAAAAACCCAGCTGTCGAGGTAATCACTGATTAATTCATCAGGAAAGTCTTAACCAAGGATTAATTACATTAGAGTAATAAAAACACAGAATGACAAACTGCAAATTATACATTCTGGAGATTGATTAGCAAATGGTGCAATTATGCCTGCATTATTATGGAAATGAACTGGAAGATCATGTTACATCTATCAGTAATGCCCTGAAATTAAGAGGCAAACTGTGCCGCTAATCCATGTATTATTTGCCATTGCATCTGGCTGGTGTGCAAATCAGACCGGTAATGAGATGAGTTGCAGAATAGCGCTATCATCCCGCATGTGCTTCTGTCCTAATTAATTGTTTTGTGTCCTAGGACATCTGGTGGCACTACCTTTACACCTAGCACGCTCAGTGGGAGTTTCTGTCAGAAGCATCATCCTCGCAGCAGTTTGCAGCAACTTACTATCAGATCACACAGACTCAATTCATACTGCACCCACTTCCAGCAAAATAGCAGCATTGATCATGCAGTTTGCTGGTATCACTTTAATGTGAATGGAAGCCAGAACACATGCCAGAATTTTGCAGGACTTTCAGTATAATTGTTTAAAATTTGCCAGCATTTGAAGGTGTTGTGTTGCAGAATAGAGACATTTTTGCATCTTGTGCATAATGACTGAGCATCATTTAATTTGGTTTGATCGGGCATTATCAGAGCTACAGGCTCACAGCTGTAAGGACAGAACTTTTCCTGTGCAATGGCTGCATTTCCATAGCTAGTCCAGACCCGGGCCTGCCAAGACTTTTGATTTACCAGTTTCCTTTTCAGTATCGTGTGATGAATGGGGCTATCAGAGTACTTCAAGCCTTTCCCAAAAGCCCCACCCTCTGTGCTAATCATGCAGTGGAGAAAGGGAGGGACTTATAATTCAAAGCTAGCTTAGTTACCATTTTTTGCATGCATCTGGTGAGAGGGTTGGTTTGTTTGTAAATAAAACCTTTTTTAGGCAGAATTTGGAAACGGAATGAAACAGTGCATGTCCGTATTAGTTAGCTGAGGGAGTGCAGCAGTAGTCACTTGGATCATGGAGTAGCTTTGTAGGAATGAAGATGTTAGAGCTACATTGTAGGTGAACATTCAGACATACATATTATTCGTGCAGCCACAGAGGTTGACATTTTCACAATAAGCAATAATGCATTCACTTGAAAATCCTGTCAATAAAAACATATAGAAAATACCCCATTCTGGAAGGGTGACAGATCATTCTGACCTGTGTAGTGCATAATGATCCTCTGTGCCTTCCAGTTATTAATATCATTAACTGGTAAACTGACAATATAGATTTAAACATCTTAGATCAACGTGTTTTAATGATACAGGTCAGTGTCAGCTCCAGTAGTTGACTAATGTTGGCTAAGGTAGCTACACATGTAGCAGATGCTGTTTCTGGTTCTGATTTTGCACAGAAATGTCCAGTACAGCCTAACTTCAGGGAGCACTTGTTGAAAACATAAAAAATGTATTAAAAATGTCACTGGGAAATAATTTAATGGATTGCTAGCAGCTAGGTTGCCTGTGTTATAGCTAATAAAAGAAAGGAAGCTCATGGCTATGTTTATTTTGATATTGTGTTTACAATATGATGTACAAAAAATTAATTCTGGTATTTTGTTTACTTCCATGCTAAGGTACCCACTCATTTTGTTACATTTTCATCAGGACTTTGCTGTGAATTCTACTTTATTGCATCACGTAATAAATGCCACATGCAGCCTGCGGTGATTGCGGGGCTTTTCACTGGAGAGGCTTTTTTTTGGTGTGGCTTTTCTCTAGTGCAGATTTTGTCTGGTGCAGCTTTTCTCAACCCCAGTATTCTTCCAGCATTTTCAGTGAGGCTGCATCAATATTGTCCTGCTTAGTGTGAACAGCTTTTAGCTCAGCTGATGTCATAGTTTAGGCTTTGAGCGCTCAGACATCAGAACCCAGGGGATCCCTCAGGGAAATTTTCTGTGTTCACAGAACAGTCTGCAGATCATCATACTAAAGTATTTCAGTCATTACTTGGGTCTTGTGTTTGTGTGCCTTTGTGAACATTGTGTTCATATGCGGCTGCCAGTGATTCTCTTGGGTCGGTATGCCTGGTGTTTGTCATGGCATCAACTTGTACATTACAGGAGTAAGGGTGATGTGTTCCTCCCTCTGAAACGGCACGCAAAGACCCTTCTAAGAGCTGACAGGGCATTCTAGCAAAGGGTAGGAAACACAGTTTCAGCTGGAGAAGTCTGGGAGGTTTTTGTGACTGCCATTGGCTGCCTGTCCTTTACATTACACCTGAAAAGGTGAAATCGTACTAAGAGCATTGTTTAAATTTTATTATTTGCAATGCTCAGAGAACCGCAAGACTGTGTATGTGTTGGGTGTGTGGTTGGGGTTGGGGCAGGTGTGTCTGATTCATTTCAAAGGGCTGGACAAAATGGCAACCACAGCCAGACCTACAGATCAGGGTTTTATCCCTTTCTACTCACCCCCGCTGCCCCTAACCCCCATATCGCCATGTACATCCAAATATCCTTGCCCCCCTGACCCCATACATCTCCCTCCCCTGAAACACCTCCACCCAGCCTTTGTGGGTGATTCCGTGGCTTTCTAGCTCAAATCTAACATAAGTAATATATAAACAAAACCATGTGTGTCTAGAGAAATCAGTGTGCCAGCAAGTGAAAAAAGAATCATTGCCTGCAAGATGATGAAATGTGTGTGTATGCGTGGAGGAATAATTTGTATTCATATGAAAACATTCATGCAGTAAACCTTGAGTAGTGATGTTTATGTCGTCCTTACCACAGACTGTGCTTTTGCAGATTCTGGTAATGCAGCAGGTTATTGATCATTATTTTATGACCAAAAATGGCATCTACATTTTTCAGTTATGTATGTAATAAACTGATGTCATGAACTGACCGTCTGTGCGGTATACAGCTGTGATTGATTTGATTTTTTGGAAAAAAAAAAAAATATGACTGCCATCGCTGTTATGTGACCTTCCTCTCAGTTAAGTGAGTGTCAAAATTTGCATCATAGATGGTATTAATAAATAATAGCTGCCATAACCACAGAGAATAAGTAAAATGAGTAGGGTTTTTGGTTTTGTTTTGAATTTTTATTTTACATTTGAATTTTCATTTTAAATTTGATTTGAAATTGGATGAATCAGTGTATCTGTTTTTTTTTCCAGCATTTTCCATTTAAGTGGGAATTTACCTGGAATGGTTTATATTAGCCTCCGTGCAGGTTACTGCTGACAAATTACCAGCATGTTCTGTCTCCTCTGTCTTATTTTACTTCTGTGTCTTGTTCACTCAGGGAACTCCACACTTCACGAGGAGTGCACTAAAGTGCTGTAAAATGACACTTTCAGTTGTCACAACAATTACATCAGATGTTTATGAAAGATTGCCGCTGGCAATGCAGATGAATCTGTTGCCAACTGTCTAAATAACAGGGCTTTGATGGGATGCTGTGTGAAGCGGGAAGGTGTCCATGCTGCCTGCGCTTGTCATTGTGTCTGTATTTATAGCAGCATTTGGGTAGCACTCTCATGACTGATGCCCAACCATGGCTTCTCCAGCCTGTATGGTCTCCTGTATTTAAGCCCGTTTACAGGGGAGGGGCAGGGTCATATCAGGGTCAAGAATACCAGGAGTCCAGCCCGGTCTGACCCTTTGGCACCATTACTCTTTGATTTAATTTTTCCCGATGCAGGACATTGTGCTGATTTGTGTGATGCAGTGGGTGTGGTAAGGGGAGTGGTCAGAGACCCATGTGAGGAATGCCATGGGGTAGGCTGTGTAGTGTGGTCAGAATTCACCTGAGTACTTCCACTCATGCCAGATATTCATCTGCACTTCCATGCACCTCTTACCCTGTATAACTTACAGTTTTAATTTTTGTAATGTAAATTTCCTCATGTCCTATTTTAAATTCAAGTTGATAGGCGTCTGATCAGTAAAGCTTAAGGAGGAACAAATATACACATTTTAATATTTTGTATAAATATTTAATATGTATAATGTTTGATCTTATCTGCTCTTTCCCCCATACTAAGCCTGGTTCAGTTGCCTGGGTGTTTCTGATATCACCCTCCTCTAGAAAAACAACACAAGAACTGATGCCACTGTGAGTGAGTCCACTTTTTGTGCTGCTTGTTGAATTTTAATAGGATGGGAGAGATAGGATTTGATAGCTGTTAGTGCAAATGAATGTTAATAGTATAGATCTCTTAATCCCCCACCCCCACCCCCCGGGTGCTGTCTGTCCTGTTACCGTGGGCACGATAAACCGCTCTCATCCACTCGATCCCCCCCCCCCGCCCCTCTGCACAGCAGCCAGAAAGGGCTGCGTCCTCCCACTCTGTATTGGATTGAAAGTCACTACTATGAGGGAAGGAAACGCTTTCTGATAGTGTCCTGCCTGAAACCTTTATACCTCCTGCTCATACCTCTCTCCTACTCTGTGATTCTGATTCTTTTTACTACAAGCGAAGGTACAAACACTAAAAGACCTTCATTTTAGACCCCACTTTGGGCCCTTCTCTGTGGACTGGGCCCACCTCCTTGCGTGGAGCTCACAATCTCTCAATGAAGGCTTGTGACGTATTCCCGCTTGTGACTTCTCTGCCTTCTTCTGACCTGAAAATAGAATCACATAAAGTTACATAGATTTTAACAAACTTTTTCATGAATGTTTGTAATTTTCTTATGCTTTGTTTTTATATTCAAGATAAAAATAGGTACATTTGCCACCATGAAGCCCACATTTGAAAAGGTACCACTATGACCATTCACATAAGTGCAGTTTTTTCCCCCTACATGGGGATTTGATTCCAAATGAAACCAGGAAGGAAGTGATTAGCTTTTGTGATCTGCTTATCTTTGAGCATTAGGTTGCAGAAGTTTTGAGACTGGTGTGGAATTCCCTCTATGAAAATGGTGGGGTGTGATTAGAAAATGATTGGACGTTTAGTTGTGAAGATTATGCACATGTAAGAAGTGATTGGGACCAAGATGCGCCTGATGAGGAAGAGGCTAAAATCACACTGAGGACTCACCACTCCCGAGCAGCATCTGTGTCCTGCTGGGTTTGTTTCAGTGTTATTTGGTCTAGTGTGGTGGTCACACACACAGTGTGTGCTGTAGGGGGCATTGGTTTTATCCTTTATTATGTCAAGGATGACTATTTTTTGTCATTTTTACTTTGTTATTTCTGTCTTACTTATTAGTTATTAAGTTATTAGCTGTTTTTCCAGGTTGCTGGTGAAGGACATAAAAAGAGAAGGAGAGACTATAGAGCCATTTGCAGTTCATGTCATGCGTATCAAATTAGCAAATGTGCATGCAGATTGGTTGCAAAACATGACAAAAAAGACTTAAAATTGCTGGAGGGAGAGACTGACTGACATAAATCAATAAGTAAATATAAATATAAAATTACTATATATTTATATACTTTTTATATACTATATGTAAATATAAAATTATTATTATTATTATTATTATTAACTGTTCTTACATAGTTAAGCAATTACAAGTAACAGCAATTAATTTGCTGAATTAATTAACCATAACGTTACCTTAAAAAAATAAGGAAAACATGAATTTTGTGCTTGCTGGCTAGCTATCCAGTGAAACATGTCAGAATGACGTACACTATCCAAAAGGTTACTTTGGGGGTTGAAAAAGGCACTTCTCCGTGAAAGCACCAGTTACAATGTAATCGTTGTCGCATTAGTGTGAGTGACTGGTACGTTTTGGTAGCACAGAAGAATTGTGAGCATCGTGATAACAGTGCTTACCCCGCCATACACGCCCAAGTCGCTGTGTATTTGCCTCAGCCTTCCAATGGTGTTTTCATGATGGCATATTATCAGCACCATATGGAAATGAAAATGTTTGAGAAGCCTGCATCAAGGTACAGAGGTAGAGGAGTGGTCAGCATGAGTAGAGAGTTAAAAGGTTAATAACGTAATGTTTCAGATATTTCGTTCTCCATTTCAAGTAGCCTCATTATGGTGCTGTGACCATGGTTTCAGTCATTCAGTCCAAATTAATTGGGCGCAGCGAATTTTTCGCTCTATTGTTAGCCGGCTCCCCATCCCACATTCTTCCGGAATCCCACGCAGCACGTCGGTGTTTCTCTTCAGCTTCGCCGCGGCGCGCACAGCATCCCTCACGCTGTCCGTGTGAAGTGCAGCGTGCTGCAGCCCGCAGCCCTCGGCCCTGTCACACAGCAGGCCGGCGTTAACGGGTGATGGAAGGCCAGCTCCCGTAGGCGTGGCCTCCCGCTCTCTGTGTACCCGCACAGCTTAGCCGGTCGCTTTTTTTGCTCTGTGCAGGAAACGCACCTCGTCCAGCCAATCAGCTGCTCTTTATGCTAGCTGAAATTCACTTCGGTGTTTTCCCTCTCCCGTTTGTAGCAGATGCTCGGATGCGGTATTGATTCAGTCAGGTCGAAGCCCCTGATCCAGTCGGTCCTGCCTCTCGCTTCTGCAGCTGCAGACCTATGCAGCATGCCCACACTGGAGTTTGTGCGGTAGACCATTGACTTATTTTATGTAATAGACCGATCGCTGTTGTTTGTGCAGTAGAACAATCACTGAATGTCATGCAATAAACAAATAACTGGCGTTCATGTGGTAGATGAATCAAATGTGATCTTGCAGTAGACCAATCACTGGTGATCTTGCAGCAGTAGACCAATCACTGGTGTTCGTGCAGTAGACCAGTCACTGGCTCAGTCATAAACTGGGCTTTTAAGGGCACCGTTCCTTCCTGCCATTGGTATCAGCAGCCTCTGATCATCCTATTCAACTTACCTTATTCTCCATTGGCCCCCTAGTGGTTGAATGAGGGACCTGCTAACTGTGGAGACATCTTTTGACAGCAACCTGAATGATGCCTGTTCAGACCTTGATGCCAAGAGCTATATACATAAGCTTACAGCAGCAGCTGGTACCTGATCACTCCTACTGTTGTTCTAGTCTTTTTGCTATTAAAAAAGGTAGTATGATGCTAGTGAATATTGCTTTTATTAATCTTTGTAAAACATAATCTGAATAGTGTGGTACCTTGTAATTCTGCTCTTGTGAATCGTTAGGCTCCATTCGTGTGTTGTCGTGATGTATGCATGCTGCTCTTAAAGGTAATTGGTAAGCATTGTATGTATTCTTTTTAGCATTGCTTTAACATGATACTCATTTTCTGTGTTACACAGCCAGGCTGTTCCATACCTGTATTCTCATTTTTCTTTGTGCTCCTATGAACTTCATTTATCATGCCATGATAGCAGTGAAGGTTCTGGAAAAATGTATCCGGCAAGTACATACATGTATTATCGTTATTAATAATATTAACAATTTTACTCACTGTGCATTTATTCACTGTCTTAGAATGAGCTTTTTTAAGACACACTCAGCTTGTTTTACTCTCCCCTCTTAAATTTTCTCTGTGAAACAGAGGAATGATAAAGGAAGACTGTACCTTTCCTGCAGAAAAAGTCTGACTTTATTATCAGGTTTATTATCAATGTTATCATTATTTATTAGCAGGCGCTCGCTCTCTGTCCCACAAGAGTTATAACTGCGGCTCTCGCAACATAACAACACATTTTACTCACTGCTTTTTATAGCTTGTATATTATTTTTATAACATAACTCTTACTTGAAACTTACTTTTGTAGTTTTGTTGCTGCAAGTTGTGATTATCTCTCCGCACTGCTGACCAACGTTTGTGAAAGAATTTCATTTAATAGGCCTTATTCATTATTTTTTCACTTTAATTTTTTAATTTCTTTCACTTTAATTTAACTTCATTTCTTGTCAGAGTACACTGAGTTTTTGAAACAATTTTATAGCATCATCCGAGAATGCTCTGTGGGGGACTTAAAAAAAATGTCACCTCCTCATTTGACTATTCATATTAGCTGCAATGCTACAGAAGTAAATAGCACTACTACTCCAGAGACTGGCTACTGATGTGTGTGATATTGTCTAATCTTTATTATTATCATTATTATTAATGAATCATGGCAGCTTCTGAGTGATCCATAGTGATGAATACCATGGGCTTCCTGTAGTAGCATCTGCACCAGTGCAAGGACAGCTCGTGTTTCAAAACTTATTTGTAGCTTGTGTTTTAGCTGTGTGTTTAATTTTGATTTATGGAGGAAAAACAGATGTGTAACACCGTATCACCTAATTTTGTGGATGGAAAACAAAATGGCCGCATGCGGTTGTCAACTTCTGCTGCTGCTACTACTGGTCATCTTCATTTGAACAAAGTCAGTGGTTTTGAAGAATCTGTTCCAGGGCATGGAAGGTTTACTTTTCTTGATCCTACAAGCCTTGGTCAAAGGGCCATGTTTTTAAAAGATCAGACCCTCCGTCATGGGGGATTCTCCGCTGCACGTTTGCATGCATTTCCTTGGTGCGGCGAGCAGGCGGGATGAGTGCGAATCTCTCGGCCGTGCTCTCTACATTCCTCATTGCTATTCGGCACAGAGAGGATCAGCATTGTAAGCCCTTGTTTTCCAGTGACATCATTTATATCCAGCTGAGTGCTTTGATAGGGTCAGGGCTAATGCGACAGGCTAATGCTGTTTCGTGGCAGCCAAATTTTAATAAAGAAATTGGAAATAAATAGCATGGACATTGCTGGGGAGAACTGTGATCTGATGACCACATATGCATTTAGCTTCTTGACAAACAGAGGGTCCATCCCCCTCAGTGTGATATTTTTTCTTTGTTGTTGTTGTGACTTCTTGTTGATGCATGAGTGTTATTAAAGATAATTTATCTCTTTACTCAGATCATTTTTTCTTTTGAAAAAGATCTTTTTCCCCAAAACAGGTTGAAATGTAAATGAGAGAGGGAGTGACAACCCTCGGGACTTGATGCTTAATGTAAAGGGGATTCTGGCTTCCATCCCAAAACATCTTGGGGAAAAAAGAATTTTTCCTGCGTGTAAAACAAGTCATAAAGAACCACTGTATCATAAGCCAGATGGAAAAACACACGAGGTTTCATGTTATGTGATGTACAATGGAAGCCAGAAAACAGATCCTCAACAGAGGAAGAGGATCACTGTGGTTTGGAAGAGAGAGAGTGTGTGCGAGCATGCGTGTGAGCATATATGTGTTTGTGTGTGTAACTACTGTGGTCAGTTGGGGATATCGGATGTTTGTGAGTGTGTGTGTCATCACTGTGGACTGCAATGGATAGGGTGTGTGTAGTCATTGTTATGTAGGGGGGGCGTTTGCACGCATGTGTATGTAATCACTATGGTCTGTAGAGGTTACAATATGTGTAGTCACTGTTATGTAGGGGGTTGTGTGTGTGTGTGTGTAGTCACTGTGACAAGTATGGATAGTGTGTATATACCCTGTATTTGAGGGCAAAGAAAAGTGAGGACAGATCATGCAGGGAGCAATGATATTTATCAGGTTTTACAAGCTGAATTTTCTCTGATGGAAATGAAACTGAAAAGGTTATGAGCAATTGATGTTTATTGTGTTCACAGAGATGTCTTCTGCTTGACCACAAAAATCCTGAAAAGGTTAAACCAGTGGAATGAAGTTTTGCGATGACACTAAATTAGAACACAATTAGGGGAAGTGCAGTCTGAGGGTTCTGCCTCCTCCCCCTGTTCCACAGTCCTGTTTTAAATGTGTGTTACTCAGGAGTGTCATTACAACGCCCCCCGCACCGCACCCCTCTGCACTCCTAGGAGAGTGTTGCACCACATTAGCGGTGAAATGATGCTGTTCCTGCTCTCAGTCTCGCTGGGCCCCGCCGGCCATGGAGCTGCACTCACGCTCGTACCGTTTCACCCCATTACTGTCAAGCAGCGCTACGCAGGAAATTGCACACATCGACAGACATCCACACACACGCGTGCACGCACATCCACAAATGCATGCAGACATCTGCAAACGCACACACACGCACGCGCACACACACACACACACACATACACACACGCACACACATCCGCAAATGCATGCCTATACGCACACACAAACTTCCACGAACACACAGGCTCACACTCACACATCCACAAATACACACTCCCATACAAATGCACACACGCAGACACACATGGGCAGACATCCTCAAACACAAGGACACACAAATGCACGCATAAATGCAAACACACACACACACACAAACACACACACACACACACACACACACACACACAGATGTCTGCCAACACATGCACACACGCAGGTCTTCAAGCACTGCTGACTTCCACTGTTCTCATGTTGCCTTTGCCAGTGTAACAGTTGAGAGGACGCTTCCCAGTGGATGAAGACAGCAGAGGAGTACTGTTCCATCCCAGGTCCCCCTGGCCTGTAGCAGCCCGGTGCTACGCTTCACCTGTGACTGCCATTTTCAGGATTATCTGCACCCTTTGATGTGTGCAAATCCTTCAGACACAGCAAGGCTTTAAGCAGGAGGTGTTTCATGGCATGAAACTGTCAGCATCTTCAGCTTGTCTTGGCAACCCCTATGCCACCATCCCACAGAAGGGTGTCAGAATTATGGTAAATCATTATATGATTTGAATGGCCATGCTTTAATCTATGTGAATTTGATAAAAAAAAAAAAAAAAAATCTGTGAATGTCAAAGCTGTAATGTCTGTTCATGTACATGGAGTAGTGTCTGTGAATGTCCATGCTATAATCTTTGAATGTCAACTATATTTGTGAATGGCCAGGCTATAATCTCCCTGAATTCCCATGCTATAACCTCCTTGAATGTCCATGCTATAATCTCTATGAAAGCCTATGCTATAATCTCTGAATGTCCGTAGTATAATGTCTGTGATTGGGAATTCCGTAATCTCTGTGAATTTTAATGCTGTAATATTTAGGAATAACTATTTTCACCTTAGTGGAGGCATATGCTTATCTTTACTTTCTCTCTGCTTGCTCTAAGAACCATAGTTTTTTTACATAAGCATTTAGCAGAGAGAAAATATTTTGACCTTTCAGTGCAAGTTTGATCTTGAAAGAGCGAGTGTAGACACTTTCCTGTACATATGCAAGCAGCTTATCAGGCTAAGCTGAAACTGCGCGTATGTGTTCTTGGCTCCAGCTTTACGCCAAGTGTCAATCATGTCAGCGTTGCACAAGAGTGCTAATCTCTCCCCCCGCATAGATAGGAGCGCGAAGAGGGAGAATTTCCAGACCGCAGGACCGCATTTGCGTTTTCTTTACCGCACGAGAAATGCTCGGATGCACGTTGGATCTCTCAAGCATGCTGTCAATGCTCTTCTACAAATTCAACAGCTTTGTAAATGCTGTGTGCTTTTATTAAAGTGCGGTTTATTTCCAAGCTGAAATGCTGAATGTACTGTCGGAGCAGGGGCTCCCTCGCAAGACAAAATGTTCTGCTCGATTTTACACAGCTTTTTTTATTCCCTTAAATCCTCATGCATTGCAGTGTTGACTGCAATATCACAGCAGAAACAGCACAGTGTCTCTCTCTCTGAGGTTTTGTAGGATGAAAGGGCATCGTTTAGGTTTTCCTCATAATTCCATCGCAGTATAAAAACAAGGAGTCTCTTGTTTGGGCAGGCTGGTAATTACTGGTTTGTTGAGCACGTTATTCACGGTGACTAACCTCGACGTTCGTGTTAATTGTGGCACTGCGGAGTACAGTAACCGCTCTGACAGACTGTCCTAATGAGGAAGCCGTCTTGTCCAATCGCCTGATGCGGGATGGCAGAGTCTTCCAGCGCAAAGCCGGGAAGACGAGGGAAGTCTCCCGTGTCACCGTTGCCCCGCATCTGTGATCTGTCATCGCCGCTGTCACAAACTGAGCTGAGGACTGTTTGCCTGCATCTTTTGATTGATAAACTCTCCCCCATGGCTAGATGTGTTGTAAAATTGTTTTAAGTAGTGAGGCCGAGGGGTCTTCTCTGTCACCTCCCTGCAGGCAGAACTCGCCGTGGTGCGAGGTGAACATCACCCCTCGTAGGTTTAACTCGGACTGCATTAATATTACTGTGCCTTCATCACTGCTCTGCCTCATTACAACTGACGTTATAGTGAGATGTCACCCCTTTTCCTCAACCGGAGCGTTTGAAGTTCTTTCACAAAGGAAATAGAATGCCTAGAGTCACCCTGTGATAACATGGCTAGTGGGAAAAAAAACAGTTGTAAAACAAACATCATCAGACAGATTATGAAGGACCATTTTTGTCTGTTGCTGTTATTTCTTTGCTCTGGTGATTTGACAGTCAGTTATTATTTTGTTCAGTTCTGTTGATCAGATACTTGTCAAATAAAGACAACCAAGAATGTAAAAATATCTGAAATTAATTATGGCTTTCATTGTCATTTCTTGGGTTTTAATTACTGACAAGTGATGGCTTCTGTGCCAGACCTTATTATAGATGTGTTGTTCTTACCTATTATTTTTGTAAGTAATCATGTCTGTGAAATAGCCTGCAATACACATTATCTATTAAATCCTGTTAAAAAGTTTCTCAAACGTCTTTCCATTTTTCTTTTCTTTCATTCTAATTTAAAAACATTAAGGAAGATCAAATAGTTTAGACTTTTATATGTTGTTATTCTTGCAGATGTCACAGAACTTGCATGTCTAACAATGCATATGTAACATTGGTAATTAATTTACCAGCATCAGTGTGATATTAATATACCCTGATGTCCTGCTGCACAACAAGGCATTTTAGCTTGTCCAGTCAGACTCTACTAGAGCCATCCTCACAAGACATCACCTATACAGTGTAAAATAAAAAAGGGTTTTTTTTCCCCTATTCACAAATCAAAGCTTTAGCAGACTAATTTGCCCAAATAATTCATGAGGCCCTGTAGTCCTAAGAATAATATGAATGAAGCGCTTTGTAACAATGCTACATGAAATGCTAAATGTTTAAACATTGCATTGTAATCATGTTTAAGCAGACTGCATATTGTTTGCCGGTTCAATTAAGTATTTGTAAACATTTTCCCCTTTGAATAATGCCTTTGTGGACTTTTCCCCATGCTTGGTAATAGGATGACCGGCAACGGTTTAGAATGAGTGTGCGTTCTTCCTGATCAGTTGCAGAGGGATTTAAACTGTGTGTTTCTTATGTTCAGTAACGAAATATGCATTTCTGCTGATCAGTACCATTGAATGTTGTGCCATGATAGGATACTGGTAAAGACTAGGCATTGTAACCAAAAGGGTGCTGGTTCACTCCCAGGTGGGACACCGCCATTGTACCCTAAAGAGAGGCACTTACCCTGAATTACTGCTGTAAAATATCCAGCTGTTTAAATGGGAAATGTGAAAATTGTAAGCCTCTCTGGGTGAGTGCATACACTACAGAAATGTACTGTAGTGCCTCTTATGCCTGTTAAACATCACTACAGGATGTCAGTATAGGCAGAGACAGAGGAGTGCTGAGATTTAGTGCTTTTGCTAGCGCAGAATACCTTGTGTTTCAGGCAGCGGGTCACGCATTTACGATTTCATAAGGTATTCTAATAAACAGGTGACTCAAGGTGCATGGTCTGATATTTAAGGCTCACACACAGCCTGTGTATTCAGTCAAGTGGGTGTTCACAGTGGGGTGTGATTGGTGCTGCCTGGTTTTTCACCTCTAACACGACCATGGAATGTATAAAACGGCCTTAATATCATACCCTGGATGTGTGATCTTTTTTTTATATCAGCCCCCAAGGCTGAAATATCACATATTTACAGGCTATTCTGTGTCATTTCTGTTAAATTTCTTACTCAGAATGAAGAATTAATCAAGTACTGCTATGTATTGCTTCTTCCGATACAATTTGAAGTTGAGTGGTTGCTGAGTTCATTGGGAGATGTTTTGTAAGTATTGAAAAAGTAGTGACACCTTACTTTTGATTTATCACTGAAATCTAAGAGCAAAGCACTTTCCATTAAGATTGAATCTGGCCTTTGTCTTTCGGCAAGTCTGGGGGGCAGGCTTTTGGGGAGGTGAGCTTTAACCTGGAAAGAAAGGGAAAAGCAGCAGGGAGTGCTGCTAGGATGGAGGACAGAATTAGATGATCAGGAAAGAGACGGCGCTCCACACAGCCTGGCCCTCTGTGGAGGGAGCAGCATCAGGAGGGTTGGCTCTGTGCTTTGAGGGAATGTGACCACGTGATCCGTGCTGTCCTGTGCTGTCTGTCTCATAAGGAAAGTGCAGCCCATCTCACCAGCGGCCGTGACTCAGTGGAAGTGAGGCTTTACTTAAGGCTTGCTGTGGCTCCCGCTGTTTCTCAGTTACCCCCGTCAGTCATGATGACAAATCCAGACTATACTTATCCGGTCTGCAGTGGGAGAAGGTGGCAGGTGTTGGTACAGGAAGTTTTCTTTAAAGACGGTTGAGTTGTTGTTTACCAGCTACACGTATGATCTTGTCTGTTCTGGCCAAGGCATGCACACTGCGGTACACAAAGGGGACGGCGGACATTATTCATCTAAATGGTAAATTTAGAGGAAAGCAATGATCACCCCCGTTTATGAAGATTTGTTTTTGCATGTTCCTCATCTCCTTGACCTGCAGTTCTGAACTTGGCAGGCCATCAGAACTTCTGGGTCAGTCAGTCGGGCAACAGGTCCCCCCCATTAATGGCTGCGTGTCTGTGGAAAGGCCCAGCTGCAGTGCCAGTGCTGCCAGGGCTGTGTTCTGCTGTAGCAGATACATGTCTTCATTAGGTTGCCTTTGTGCTGCAGGGCTCCACTCGTCCCGTTGAGCAAACGGCGAGCCGAGTTCACACAGGGCGCGTTCCTACCCCACCACCAACTCCAGTGCAGATAATGTGGGCAGCCATGCTTATCATTGTTGATGTTTCTGTTCAGTGATTCCATCTGTCTAGCGGAGGGTGATTATTACCAGACATGGGGGTTTAAAGGCATTTAAATGGTAATGGATTGGACTCCCTATGGCTGAGATAGTAGATTTCAAAATGCAAATGCCGGAATAAGAGTTATGTTCCCAGCTTGAGCATGCGGTATGGTCCACTCAACTCAAACATTCACATTAAGTAAGTGTTAAGATGTCACCAGTCTTTATGACTGGAGATATGTTAAGTATCTCTGCACATAGCTGTAGATTCTAATGGACAGGGTCTTCCATTGTTTATACCCATAGGAGTGAACAGGAGCTTCAGTTTGCGTATTTGCAGCAGCCGATTTGACGCGATGATCAACAGCAGTTGATTGGGATATTGTGGGTCACCAGATTCAAAAATGCCCTAATGAACAGGAGGTCTTTGTGGGCAATAGGGGTCAAAGGTTACTCTGGATGTCCCTTGTGTTGCCTTGGGTCCCAGTGACTGAGGACAAATTTCGCTGTCATTTCCAGTGACCTAACGGCTACAAATCGCCAGTGGCATTCTCAGCCACAGGAAGTTGCTGGATGTTATTCTACTTGGAAGTTATGATGTTTCAGCGGCAGTAAAAACACACTTTTCACGTCAGTGAAAAGTGAATGCAAATGATTCAGTAAAGGCAGGGCATGCGCCCGACAGCCATCGCAAGGCCCGCAGAGAAATGACTGTTTAAGCTGGCCATAAAACGCCAACCCTGGCCAGAGGAGAAGGGGGGGGGGGGGGTCTGAGGAAATGGAGGTCGTGACCCCTTACCTATCTGACGCAGCACTTTGCGGGATATGATCGTCCATTATGGGGCATAAATCAGGAAGACGCGCTCGTTGGCTCCGCGACAGCTTGGTGTGAGCGGCATTGAGATGGGGTTCAGGAAAGCCGCAGAGAGACGGCCGCCCGGTCCGGTGATGCTGAGGGAAAACTCTGCCGTTATGAACTTCATTTCTCACCATAAAAGCTCTCAGGATATAAATTTTATTCCGCTGGCCCTGCCTGTGAGTGTACACACAATAAAGCGGACTGCTTTATTTTATTATCCTGGAGCAATATACAGCTGCGCTGTGCTGTCCCAGACTCTGTGATGAATTTTGTGTTCCTGCTCAGCGCTTTCTCAGTTATCTTCTCTGATGTCAGCATTCATGTCCTCAAAGTTTGACTCATTACCTTATACTTTGCTACGGCGCATGATAAATACAGTATATCTGCGTGGAGGGAGAAGGGGGCAATATTTAAAATACTGTCACTGAGCTTTCAGGGCGTATTTTATAGGAACAGTATTTTTCGGAAAACTGTGGATGGTAATGTAACCAGGGGATGCTTTGACCACTACTGCATGCAGAAGAGCAGCAATCTGACTTTTATTGCCTCAGCTGCAGCTGTAAATTGAGCATTGGAGCAGCAACTTTTGTAATTTAAATATTACCATTCTGCGTAGCTCTCTTTTTACATATATTTTCACCATTTTTGAATGTGAAATATTCATGTGACCTTAATTTAAATAATAAAAATCCCTTTCTCACATTAAGGACAGGTAGAAAGCATTGTTACTATCTATAATGAAATCAGCACCTCCCTCTGTAGACTTGCACATCTTTTATTCAGGTAAGCCTGGTTTCGCTCCCATCATTACATTAAATGGGAGTTCGTTGTGTGGATGTAGGCAGCGGTGTGGTGGTTTGGCATCCGGGCCAGGTGATCGGGCACAAAGTGCAGGTGCAAAGTTCAGTTCAGCCACCTCTATTATAACCTTGAATAAGGTATAATCTGACCTGTTTCAATAAATTATGCATTTTATACATGTGGAAAGCCTCAAATGAAATACCTATTTTTATTCATGTGAAAAGTGTCAAATGAAACCTCTACTTTATATATGTGAAAATTGTCGGATTAAATATCTGCTTTTCTTCATGTGAGTGTGGGCTGTTTCAGGCGTGCTGGAGCAACACTGCAAATAGTCGTGGCTTTTTCTCTTTAGTCTTAGTATATATTGTTATTAATAATTACATATTTTGTCAGTAGTGTTGCAAAGAGCTAGCCATAGTCAAGTAATAGTTTTTCAGCATTAGAAAGTGTAATTACAGAGAGGGAAGTAGAACAGGCACAGTTCATTTTAATCATAAATGCATAGTCCTACTTAAGCACACAGTGGCTGCCTTGTTACCAAGTGTAGCTTAGTAACCACAAATGTTTATGTGCGAGGGAAGACATCCATAAACACAGTCTTTGTGTTCAAGCCTCTATTCTGCATGGGTAGAAGAGGGCAGCTTCATGGATGGCTGATCCTACCCTTTCCTATTTCTGTAGCTTAACAGAGCAGGCAAAGAGTGAGGCAGTTCTGATGCTGTTTGCACACACCGTGCAAAGAGGCTCTTCATTTGCATTTATGCGTAGACTGTGCAACAAGGCTCTTCCTTAGCGTTTAGCCGATGACTGCGCAGCAGAGGGTTTGCATTTGGCTGAAGACCATGCAGCAGATGCAGGGAGGTGGGAGCGGGGCGAGAGGTAGATCCTGCCTCCCACAGAAGCGTGTAGCGTGTGTGCGGAAGTGTCCTCTGTAGATGTCCACTTTGATGTGATGGATGAAGATGGACAGGAGGAACACAGGAGAACAGTCTGTCTCAGCTGCTGGGCAGAAACCATTGGCTGCTTTGCCACTCTGAGGCTTTAGAAATTAAAAAATATATGTTCATATTTTTGGTGGGGGGGGGGGGGGGGTATAGAGCTTATTTTCATATTTGGGGGGATATAGAGCTTAGCCGTGCTCCACTTGTCTTCCCAAAGTGTTGCGTTTCTCTGAGCCCACAGTATTGAGGGGTGAGTGGGGATGAGCCAGAAGGAACACACTGCCAGCCGGGCAGTTGATCATCTCCCTCTTCCTGGAAGAGGGCTGTATTTGTTTTGAATGTTTGAGCTTACAGCAGGCGTGACACGCTGAATTGGAACAAAAGCATTGTTAGAGGGATGTGTACCTCGTAGTGCTCGTCTGATAAAAGAACAAATGCTCTGTTTGACAGGAGGATTCTGAACATGAACAAATCATTCCTTCTCTTTCAGACCGTCTCCTCTTAGACAACCTGAAAGAAAAAAGGATATTGTGCATCTGGGGGTGCATGGGTGTGTGGGTGTGCGGGTGTGCGTGCACATGCACATGGGTGTGTGTGTGTGTGTGTGTGTGTATATCTGTGTGCACTTGTATGTACTGTGGATGTGTGGGTCGGCATGCACATGCGTGCATGGGCGTGTATGCATGTAATGCTTGCTTGTGTGCGTCTGCATGTTTTTGTGTGTATGTGTGTACGTGCAATGAACAAAGTGGTAAGATGCAGGGTTCATAACTGAACGTTTGCTGGTTTGATTCCCCACTGTGGCATTCCCTCTTTACCCTTAGGCAAGGTATTTAACCCAGAATTGCCTCAGAAAATATCTAGCTGTGTAAATGGGTAATGTAAAAATTGTAACCCATGTAAGTTGCCCTGGATGTGAGTGTCTGCTAAATGACAATAATTTTTTGACTTGAAAATGAGTGGGTTTACTCTTATATTCAGGCTGTTTAAGTGTGCCCCTCTGGCAAAGTCTGGCAGGACATAGTCTGGCAAGAGTCATGAAGAAGGAACTGAAGAAATCCCTTTCATGGTGCATCCTCCTACACTACCACAACATTACAGCACCACTACACCACCCCTACACCACCCTGCATTACATTACCTCTACATTACCTATACACAACACCACCTCTACATCACCACCTACAATACTGCACTACTACTACAATACTTCACTACACCACCTCAACATCACAGCAGTGCTTTTTAACTTGACTCTTCTGCATTATTCTCCTTCATCACTCTGTTTTTCTGAGAGGGGTGGTGGTGGTGGTGGTGGTGGGGGAAAAATAGTATTTACAATCAACAAATTTTTCAGATTTTATTTGTATATTTGGTCAGGAGTGGCCAAATAAATGTTCTGCCATATTACCGTAAATATACTACTGTATATTTACGGAATGTATTCAGGTTACATACATTATGTAACATTACGTTATTGTCATTTAGCAGACGCTCTTATCCGACTTACATGTGTTACAGTTTTTATATGTTATCCATTTATACAGCTGGATATTTACCGATGCAATTCTGTGTTAAGTGCCTTGTCCAAGGTTACAGCAGCAGTGTGCCAGTGGGGAATTGGACCAGCAACCTTTTGATTATAAGCCCTGCTCCTTACCGTTATGCTACACTGCTCCCCTGTTAGTAGGTACCTTAGTAAAGGATACTCCACAGCTTCTCACCTGGGATTCAACCCTATACCTCTCTGGTTTTATGTCCAGGTCCCTAAACAATGTGTGCAACACAGAAAAGCAAAAGCAAGCTCAGAGAACAACTGGAAATTTTTAAAGCATCAGCGTCACAGGCTGCCAGCAGCCTGCCTCTGATCGACAGTAACATCCAGAAGCATCCACAGAAACAGCACCTAGCGGCGCGTACGGGCCCCGTGACTGGCACACACAGAGACGGCTCCCCTACTGCTGAGGGTCTTTGAGACAGGAAGACTTATACAGGAAGCAGCTGATCGGTGCTTAACCCATGGCACCTTAATGGACTTCCTGTCCTCATTACAGAATTTAGTGCACTGTAACAGCTGTTGTCGATCGATGGATCGACGGGTCTGAGCTATGGCCTATGCCGGTAGCCATTTTATCCGCCGACCTCAGCACTTCTGGCTTGGTGGACACACCAGCCTGAGCACTAACTGCTTTGTATTGTATTGTGTTTGTAATATAAATACGTTGCAATAGCTGCACTGTGCTATTACCATTACTCCATATCCACTTTTAATGAGCACTGAGAAGCGTGACACAGGGAACTAAATCTCTCCTTACAATGAACTAAACCTCCACCATTTCATTTCTGCTAATGAACTGAAGATTCCCTTTGAAATGTCTGAACCTGTACAGTTCTAATTACTATTTATATGTATAGACTTATCTTGACCATCAGTCACTCTTTGTCAATATGTACTCCAGGCTTGCCTTATCATGAACATCTATACACTATGGGATAGAAAGTGACAATTACTGGACCTCAAGGGCAGGCTAACGCCTATGGGAGAATCACACTAACGAGTAGCCCTCTCTGATTAGGGCATATCGCCAATGAGTGACTGTCTCTGTTCAAGAAATCTCATTAAAATTTAATCAACTATGGTCACTAGACTTCAACAGCAAGTACACACTGATTGCAAGATTTCAATAATAGGAAACATCTCTGGTTGTACGATCTTGCAAATGAGTGGCTGTCTCTGATTGTATGATCTTGCTAATTAGTGACTGTCTGTGATTGTGAGATCTTGCTACTGAGTGACTGTGTCTGATTGTGAGATCTCTCTTAAAATGAGTTGCCTCAAATTGCAAAATCTGGCTAGTAAGAAATTGTCTTTAATCCTGTCAGTGTCATCTATGATTTAGCTACAGTCATGCTATAAAGGGCTTAAAGGTAGTAACATTGTTTTTTGTTTGTACAACAGTGTCATTTCGTTTTATTTTTATGCGATGTTAAATGGAGTCACAGTCTTAAGGAATTACATATTTTCTTAATTCCTAAGTTCACAAAGTGTCTGTATTTTGACAGTGTTTGTCAGGTACATCTGGTTTGCTGCAGAGATAAGCCATTATTGGAGTTATGGTTTTTATTGATAGTCTGGCATTTCCTGTATAGAACAAAGACCAACAATCTGTTTTGTTTCAAGCATGAAATATATCAATCATTCCATGTTAAGCAGCAAATTTAATTTGTTTTTTTTTTTAGTCTCTTTTAGTCACTTTTTTTTTTAGCATTTTTCTTTAGAAAATGGGTAAAATTGACAGGTTTCCCCCTTGTAGTTTGTTTCTGTGTGGCAATTACAGGATGGGAGGCCTGTGTTAACTGTGAAGTTTCTCAGTGTCTCAAAGGTCCAGCACACTCACAATGTTAATTGTTAACTGTTAATCACAATGCATCCAGACTATAGGCGGGGCTTCAGGGTCAGTCAGACTTACATGAGGAGAATGTTCAGTGTTTGGTTTGTGTTCTGTTCCGGAGATTTCCAATGTCAGCAGGAGAGCGTATCCTTCTGAGACAACATACCCCTTGTTAAGCCACATCCCAATTGGAAGGTCACATTGAAAGTGTCACTTTGAGATGCCTTAATTGAAGTCAATTTGCCGGACACTGTATAACTGATGTATCTTTCTTGAAACAGGAAGAAAGTTTATTATTGTTTTGCTTTTGGGAATATGACAGCAAGTGAAAGCATGCTCACTCATGAGTGATGATTTATGTCTCCATGGGGGTAGTTTTCTCCATGGCAATTTATCAGACTGACAGAAATCGGTCTGAAATTCTCTATGTGTTAGGATAATTTATGTATTTTAAGTGAAATTAGTGGTATTGTTGCATGTGTTTGCTTTAAATAAATGTAACTAGCCTACCGAGCTAGCTAGGCAACCTTTAAATACCAAGAACCCAGGCAGGTAGCTAAACTTGGGAGCAACGTAGCTGCATTAAATTTGCCAGTAACTATGCTGTACTAAATGATTGAACTTCCGCACTGATTGATTATGACTTGACCTGATAAGAATATCCCAACTTGTCATCTGTTCTAAAAGGAGGCAAAGTTAGTGTTGCTTCAGTGACATTGCATTGAGTCTTGAGTTCCAGAGAAGGCAAAAAGAGGGAGCTTGTCCCCTCGTCAACTGCAACCCCTCCCCCCCCCCAGCAAATGCGCAAAATCACCAGCTTTGTTACCAGGAACAGAATCTGATGACCCGTAAGTCTGCAGAATATGCCAAGACAGCTCAAACCACTGCAGTCAGTGGCTTACACATGCAAAGAAATCCAGAATAAGAAAGCAGACATTTTAAGCCTTCTGCCTTCCACCCTCCTCATACTGTCTACCCACTCACTGGCCCTGGGCAGCATTGCTGGGACACAAGGTGTGGTGGGCAGCCCTGGTGGGGTTTGAGGAGAGGAGGGCCCCCGTGCTGGAACCAGGCACATCTGAGTGTAGCGGAAAGGAGAGTAGGACTGCTAAACATATACAGCACCTGAGTACAACATGTAGTGTGATCTTTATGATCTCTTCTCACTTCAACATTAATGTTATAATATACCATGCCATTCCACTAAACTATTCTGAAGATAAACACTACTCTGATATGCAGTTAAATGGACTCATAAAATGAAAAATACATATACTCACTGTATACTGTATGGATCTGTATTATATGTGTAATATATATACATGCATATGCATATAATATATAAACACCCAATTGGCAGGACACAGAAGAAATGAAAGCTGTGAAACTCAATTCTGTGACCGATTTGCCATTGGTTTGCAGGAAGGTTCTTTTCTCCGTGTTAACGATGTTTATTAATATTCATAAGCAGACGTGCGCCCGTGTTGAAAGTGTCTTCATTATCCCCTGATGGACAAATAAAGAAGAGACGGCGTGTTGCATGGCGAGGCTGTGGAATATGCAAATTTAAAGGAGAAAACTCTATTTGTGTCCAAAAATGCAGTGCTGCCTCCCCTCTCTCTCTAATTACACGCTGCTGGTCGTCTTCACTTATTCTTTTGTTCGCGAAAGATCGCGTATAATGGTGAAAGCGCAGAAGTGAGACAGGTTAAACCACAGAGGAGAGGCACTTGGACAAACAGCAGAAGGAGGTGTGTTTGAGGCCCTGAGGAGATAAAGAGGGTTGTTATGTCTTTGTTTTTTATGAAGCGTCTTTTGAAAAGGCTGTTATTCTGTGCGGTGATGTTCGGCCGCTTTCTTTGCTGGGCAGGTGTGCCCTTTGTAACTGTTCACTCCGTCCTAAGATTGGGTATCAGCTTGTTTCACCATGGAAACCTGGGGGGGCGGGTGAACACAGCAACATTCTTCTCATGTTGTTATCATCTGACGTTATTATTGTTCTTTATTTTATTCCAACTTGTCTCCTGGACTTCTCTTGTTCAAAATAAGCATTGTCCAATAGTTCAGAGAACCACTCACATTTGAAGCCTCTTGATAATGTTTGCCATAAGTGGTTCAGTGATGCGGTGTTCGTGGTCAATAGGAAGGACTGCAATATGTTTACATCAACAATACAATATATCTGTATCTGTATCTGAGCTTCCTCAGACTCTCCAGGTGTGTGGTGCCTGAAATGGTTCTGAGGTCCAGTGGATGGCCCCAGCCATTGAAACAAGGTGGATATGAAAGTACAAACAGATAGGCAGTACAACACAGTTTGCACCATGAAGAGAATGGAGGTGCTTTCAGCTGTCAGCAGCTCTGAGAGATTCAGAGACCGGTGCCTTCACAAAGTCCCAAAATCAATCCACTCTCTTCACTATAAAATCGATTTCCTTATTGTTGCTTTCTCTCTTGTATAGAAAGACTTCAGATTTAACTGTCATGTTTTCAGAGGGGGAACAACCTTTAAGTGCAGTTTAGCAGGTTTTTTTCCTCATAGTATAGAATCATTACAGAATCATATCATGAAGTCAATAAAGGGAAAGGATTTCCATTTAGTAAATATATTCCCTGGATTGATTAAAATCCCTATGTTTGTAAATACCCATTGCTAAGCAGTGTGTTATATGCCTCTTTTTACATGTTTTATTGTCGTATTGTAATGATGTTGTGTTGCAGGGAATCAGGAAGGGGTGGCTTTCTTCATGTTTTAATATGACATGTCGGATTTAGTACACAGAATATGATGTTTTACTGACATACAGCCAGACATTGTGTTAGACATTCTGATCTGGGCCTGAGTGTGTTTTGAGAGTAATCCTCCCACAATCCAAATCGCATAGCGTGTCCAGGACAATAGAATCAGAGAAATTTCAAACTAACCTCTCCAGTGTATGCTTTGCTGACTGCCGTCCAAATGGTCTGTATTGCATCTGCTTATTTTTACAGTGTTGCGTTTGGAAGAGGATGGCCCAAGAGTATTGAGACAGGCTCTTGTGTGCAGAAAAAGTTGTGTTCAAAAACTGCTGTGTTTCATAATACAAGCCTGTGCTGCGTTAAAACAAGTGATCCTTTTTGGCTCTATTAAGTCAATAATTAGACCACACTAAGCTAGCATTCCAGTCAGACACTCAGCTTTCGTATGCCACTGTGCTCTCTATCTCTTTCTCAAACAGGTCTGTTCTGATATATTTTACTGCTGTGTATCCTTGCAGACTCTGGACTACAGTGTGTGTGTGTGCATGCATGTGCGTGCCTGTGCCGATGTGTGTGTGTGTGCGTGCACGCATGTGTGCATTTGCATGTGTGAATGGTTCTGGACAGGGCACTGGAAGTTACTAGACTGCACACCTCCTTGGCTCAAAGCACCATCTTCCCATCATAGACTTGTTTTGATTTTAAGAGATGCATCATTCTGGCACAGGAAGGGGGTGCAGTGAAGGTAGATTTTCCTTACTAAGTTCCAGCAGATCCATATTAAGCATGCTACATTGCCAGAGAAGAAGCCACGTCTCGACTTCATAATCTGCTAAGTTTGGCCCGTCTCAAGAAGCAACCTTTGAAGCTCGGTGGACTGAAGGGAAAAAAAACTGGGATTTTCACAGGAAAACTTTGAAAAGAGCAGCAGCTTTAATTAAGATGCAAGCAGTTTGTGTGTTTGCTTTAAATGAAATGCGCTGATTCAGCTAAACTGAGAGAGAGAGAGAGAGAGAGAGAGAGGTCGTTTTGCAAGCCCTTCAAGTAAAACTGTCAGAAGATTTAAGGGGAAAAAAGAAAAAAGGGGAAAAATATTTGACAGACTCTTGAAGGGTTTCAGTTATCAGTTTTTAATTGCCCAGCTTTGCAGTTTAAACACAGAAATTTCCCCTTCATCTTCCTGCACTTGTAATTACATTCCTGCCAATGTCATTCTCTTGTTAAACAAAATGGAGGTGCGGTGTCTTTTATGCGGGCTGCCTGTTTGACAGGCGCTGAGCGAGCGTACTGAAGCACGATGGCCTGATAGCGAAAGGGAGGTGAGTGGGACGTAACGCTCAAACAGACAGACAAATGTCACCTTGCATTATTTCTGCATAATTTAACCTTCCCCCCCCCACATAATCTGCACAAAACCATATCTTGATGAACAGACTTCTAAGTTAGCGAACTCAAAGTTTGAATTCTATTGACAAAGGAGTTCCTTTCTCTCTGTGAATATGAGTGAAGGGATCATTAGTTTCAACATTTTCCGCTGATCTCATACACTCTGCTGTTCAACATGTGCTGTATTAAACAATGAAAAAAAAAATCAATAAAGAAAGGCAAGACCGTGCATTCTGATCAGTGTGGCGTTATCTCATATTTGATGAAGTGGAATTTGCCTTCATATGAAACCCTGGGTGGAAAATGGATTCAAGGCTGTCATCAACCAACCGAAGCCAACTTCAGTGTTGAAGTGCAGTACCTGAATATACGGATATGAATGCATTGCCACTGAACCACTGAACCACTGAAGCAGGCAAACAGTAATGAAACACCCAGTCAGATTCTAGCAGTGCTACAGAGAGCTACAGAGAGAACCCTGCTGTACCAGGGTTTCTTATTGGTTGATATATACATACCAGTAGTATTTTTGAGTGAGTGAGTATGATGAGTAAGATTATGAATGAGTGAGTGTGTAAGTGACTTTACGAGTGAGTGAGTCAGTGTATGAGTGTCTGTGTCAGTGCAGGGCTGCATCACAGGAAGTGATTCTAAAAGGGAGGCAACACACCGATGTTGAAAAGAGTTATGGTTTGCTTTCTGTCTGCAATGGCAGGTAGCAGGTTATGTCCTGTGTGCAGCTGCACTACAACGGCTCTGGCAAAATCTAGGCTGTCTATTGGTCAGCGACTATCCATTTATACAGCTGGATATTTACTGAGGCTGTTCTGGGTTAAGCACCTTGCCCAAGGGCACAGCAGCAGCACTCCTGCAGGGAATCGAACCGGCAACCTTTGCAAGCCCTGCTCCTTACCACTACACCACACTGCTGCCCACAGGCCACAAAATTCCCCCTTGTTTTATTAAAATGACTAATCTACCATGGTGCAATTTCCTTTGTGTGTTTGAATGTGAAAATAAAAATTATGTGTTTTTTCTTGTTTGTTGTTTTGTTTGTATTTTTGTTAAAGTTGCCAAAATGAAAGATGCCCTTCTGGGGCTGTGTATTATCAATACTGGGATGTCAAATGTTTCCATTTCGGCTCTGGTACTGGTAACTGTTTAAAACTTTAAACAGTATTGCATCAAACTTGACGAAACACTGATCCTTTACTGAATATACACAAGCACTCCCTCTGAAGGTCTGTGCCATATTTAAAATTCATTTGGAGAAGAGGTGCCCAGAAGTGATGAATCACGCTCACGCACAGGTGTGACACACAGGTGTGGTGACAGAGCCTTTTCCAGTTGGTGGAAGCAGAAGGCAGCAGGCTTTAATAAAACACGATACTATAGTAATGCAGCTTAAACTGGTCATGAAGCGCATATTTTAAAGTCAAATTGGTTTTGCTAAATTAATTCACTGATGGCCTGTGAAAATTATTTTTAAGAAGCATTTGTCTGAGCTCTTATTATGTTTATCCTGAGTGTATCGAATAGGTTCTTTGCCAGCTTGCAGTCTGATTCATCTAATTGCTGAATGAAAATAACTTACCCCGTTTAATAAATGTATTTTACAGGAAAGATACTATTATCATATTTGACCAAAACTGCCTGCAGCATTTTTTTTTCCGCTGTGAAATAGAGACGGTTCATGTATGCGTGCTGATGGAGCTGTTAACCTAGTTTCGTCAGGGGAGGGGGACACAGTTCACCCCTGAGGTTTATCAGCCACAATAATTATTGTATTATGTAAATGAAGTACAGACAATTTTTTCATTAGCGGAGTTGGAGTCCCCAGATTAGTATGCAAATCATCTGGCCGGTGTCCTTGCCGGTGGAGTGAGTTTAGAGCTTGTTCCTTTCCCATCTGGAGACTGCAGCTCTCTGGTCTTCGGCCTGTTAATGCAATCACAAGTCTGCTGCTCTGAGATGTGTGCTTTAGATGGTCAAGTAGAGCTGCTAGCTGACCATTATGGACAGACCTTTTCTACCAAGATAGCTGATAAATGTTGAGTATTGAACAATGTAGTTCATGTAGGGGTGTCTTTTCTGGGTTTACCCCTCGCTGAAAAGACACCCATGCATCATTAATATTAATGTTCACCATTTCTTTATTGTATACATAATGATGAGAGATAAATATTTTTTCATTAAATGAGTAAGAAGCATTTATATTGTGCATCCCTGTCTTTAACAGACTTAATATTTTAAATGATTCAAAAGTTTTTACCATCATAAAATGCACCAGAACCTCACAGTGGGAAAAGGCAGGGTTGGATCTGATGGTCCTGCACCTAACTGCGTTTCAGTCCATTTATGGAATGTGGAAAAGTAGAGTCGAGTCTTGGGAACTTAAGTTGAAACCAGAAGGTTGTAGGTTGAACTCTCAAGGAGGCAGTGCTTTTGTTAACCTTCAGCAAGGTACTTCATCTGGATTGCTTCTCTACGTTGACACCTGCATTTTACAAAAGCAACTTACAAAAGTGCACACAAGATGGCCATCTGTGTTCAGTATGGCCATACACCCAGGGTGAAAACAATGCTGAAGTGCATTTCAGACTGAATGCCTTCACAATTCCCAAGCTCCTCCCAGGGTGTGTGCAGGCTGATAGTAATACACAAGTCCTCAGTTTGGAAAATGTTCCTGTTTTCTGTTTCCAGTTTATGGGGTGAGGCAAGCAGTGGGGGCTGCGTGGTCGAGAGCATGTGTAGTGCTATCCATGTAGAGATTATTGTTACTGCAATTCTGGGATGTGAGATAGATAAAGGACTCTTTGGGCATTAGTTCTGTAGATTCATATATCGAGCCTGAGCAGGATTTAGAGGAACACATGGACCTTTTTGCCAGTGATAAATGATTTTCTGTTGCCGTGAGCGTTTTTCATTTGCATGTATTTAATCTATGATGGCTGTACCAGTGAACAGACTATGGCCTGGGCTCTGCTGAATCATCACCTATTAAATGGAGATTAAGCTGCACTAAGAGGACACAAGTTATTAATTTAGTATTGTTTGGTACTATATATATATGTATATATGTATATATCTTGTTGGCATTGGTGAATTTATGTAAGTTCTACTAAAGAAGTTATTATGAAATGTGCAAAATGGACTATAGTTTCATTGGTCTTCAGGTTCTCCAGAAGGACTCCTTTACTGCCCCCCTTTTAAACTCTCAGATCATTCTACAGAATGTAAAATACAGAATAACACGCATTCTCATTACGTTTGACATTTGAAAATAATTATAAACTGCCTGTGCCTTTCAGATTCTGCCACCTTAGAAAACATTTCCTGACTTTGCAGAATATACAGAAGCAAATTTTTCCAAGTATGGTGCACACAGGATTTAAGCAACCCTTGTTTCTGTGCATCAGAAAGCACATTCAGTTTGTTCTGGAAAGCCTAAATAACAGTACTTTTATGGAGCTATTCCCCATATATATTATTATATAAGATTTAAGCTTATCTGGAGATTGTAACATGTTTTGCACAGTGGCTGAAATACACAGCATGAAAGGTAAGAAAGCTGTTCAGCTGAACTGCTCTCTCTCTCAATATTTCACCAAAGAAGTAGAGACTTAGGTTTTTAATTACTTTTCACATAAGTTAATCTTAGAAATTGCCTCATAATTTTGAGCAATTAACCAAAAATGTGTACTCATGTTATTTATTTGCAAAAAAATCAAAGATCAAAGTGCATTGCAGTTAGGTTAAAAGATCAAGGACTTGTCCTCTGCCAGTTATTGACAGGCATGCCTCTGTGAATGACTTCTGCTCTTACCTTTCAGGGGGCTGTACCTTTGATGACGGCCCTGCCCAGTGTGACTACCAGCAGGAGCCATATGATGACTTTGATTGGACGCATGTCAGTGCTCAGGAGGCGGCATACCTGTCCTCCCAGCTCCCGCAAGGTGAGGCACCATACCCTCAGGTATCTGCTAGGACCCAGATCTGAGTGACAGTTGACTGCACCAGCAGCTCATCACCACTGCTGGTGCAGGTTGATTTCCCTTCTGTTACAGAACAGTTGTGATTTCATTAGCACTCAGCAATTCCCCAGTTCAGCACTCACTTTGATTCAAGGCTTTGAGTATAAGGAACTGTTACTGAACTGCTAGTGAATTGCATGAGCTCTGTTAATGTTAGTGTTAACTGACAAATGTGTCACAAAGAGAGCTGGCAGGTAAATATAGGGTCAAATACACAGTAGTTTCTTTGATACAAAGAAAACTCCCAATGGCATTAATAGTTGTAAGTAGTATAAGTAGTAACAGTGGTAGCAGCAGTAGTAATAGTAGTGGTGGTGATGGTAGTGGTTGTCATGTTGTTGAGTGTTTGCTCCTTTCCTTGAAAAGGGTCTCTCTGCAATTTATGTGTCTTCTTATCACAATACTCTCACTGTAGCTACAACAGGGGATTTTCATCCTTAAGTCTCAAGCAGGTTCAATTCCAAGTTCTCATCCAAGCTCTAAAACAAATAATTGCATTTGTATCACCTCACTTCCAACAATAATACAGTCAATCAACCCAAATTCCTGCTGCCTAGCCTGAATGAGGTTCCCAAATCACGGTACATCCTTATTTAGAGGGAATTATTAGGATTCAGTCTTCATCTTTCTTAGAGTTGCAATGCAATTCTCAGTCATAACTGCAGGCTGAAGGGAAATGAGCCATTTCATTTCCCAAGGTAGTACTTTTGTACTCAAAAGAAAAAGGACTTTTCATACTGTAACATGAAGTCTGAAGATCACATCATCTGAACGGTCATAATATCTAAATAAGGTCAGCTGGGGCTCCACAGAGAGTAACAAAAGGTTATTGTCCTCGGAACCTTGCTTATTAACATGGCGTGACCTGTTTTTTCAGACAGGACGGTGAGCACATACCTCAGCTCTACATTGGCTGATTTCTCCCCTTAAATGACATTAAGCAGTTGATTATACATGGCTCAAAGTTTGTTGCCAGGGAGGGGTTTTCAGTCTGCTGAACTGCTGAATTTCTACAAGAAAAGAGTGAAGGGTTTCACCTCTCTAATGAAGATGCATTTCAGTTTAGGATCCATTAACATGTTGCGGGGAAAAAAGTCCTGTGCTCCATTTAAATGGTATTTATGAGATAATAAAACCCAGGGAAAATGTTTTGCTGGTTGCACCAAGGCTATATAGACCAGCCTTTTTAGGCCCGTATGGAGCATATCTAGCTGAACTCAACCCCAGGGGATTTTTCACAGACCCTACTCTGAAGCTCCAGTTAGATTCAAGGTGTGATCATGTATCCATGTAGAGCTGGAAAGGAGTATTTGGTTAAGCGTTTTATAATGCTCCATTTTAAAGACTGTGCTGTAGGGTTGTTGCACTCAAAGAGTACAGATTCTCACAATTATGGCATGTCTGTGGTGTTCCATCTACAGAACACAATGCAGTTCACTCATACATCTCCATAAAATTCTTCCTTTGTGTGGTTTTGTTTTGCTTAATATGAAAGGACAATGAAATGGGGAATCGAATGAAATGCGGTATACCCATGAACCTTCTTAAAGCAATAATTACTAAGAATGATTACTATTAACATTAGATGCCGCTCTGTAATTGAATCACATGCTGCAAGGAGTAACTGACTCAGAAATATTAATCTGAAAATAATAGAATCTATTGATTTAGAAGTTTAAAGAGAAACCCATTACAGTTTTTCAAGTTTTAATTTTCTTGTGGTTTTTTTTTGTCTGATTGCGCCCACATTCCTGTGGAAGGAAGGAGTGAGTAGCAAAAGAAGTTCTTTGATTTAAAACAAAGAGACATTCTTAATTGTCTTGCATTTAAACATGGCTTTGAGCTTTACACATGACTGCATTGCAAGAAAACCCAAAGTGGTTTTTTTTTCTTCAAGTAGCTTTTGTCATTTTAGTTTTGTCACCAATACTACTGAGACTACTAACACAGGAAATTCATTAGGATGAAATTAGAAAAACTTATAAACTCAAAGCTGTTCTGCTATGTGAAGGGGCTTATCTGTGAACTCACAACGAATATGAGAGAGGTTTATGTTGCAGGTAAGAAATGGTTTCAAAGGGTCCTCCCAGGCTGTATGTCCCTCTGTCTGCCTCACAGTGGAGTAAGTCCAGTATGCAGGTCTGAATACTGAAGGGTGGGCCTGTAATGAGTTTCTCACACTGAATGCACAAAGAAAGAGAGAGAGCAATGTGCATTTTCATTGATTTGATCCATGACTCAAAGTGAATGCAGACTCAAGTATTTCCCTGAATGTGTTCAGAGTCACTCAGTGGCCATGGAAAAGATAACTCCAACACCATTCAGGGAGTATTTAGTGTACATCACTCACTGTCTATGGCAAAAATTCAGCCTATTGCCAGTGATTGTACACAGCCAATAACCAAACCATTCCAATGCAAGGAGTTGTCAGTCTGCTGATGGTTGTCATCTAGACCACAACTGTAGATCCCTAGGCTGCAACTTCCTAACTGTAACTCTGAGTACAGTAAATGCACAGTCCACTTCTGCATAACCCAGGCTACTACTGTATAATCCATACTAACAAAAAAAAACTCATATTACTAATGTATAGTCTAGTCTACTACTGTAAAAACCAACAGTACTGCTGTATAACCAAAATTACTACAACATAATCCACAGAACTACTTTATATGCCAGACTGCAGCTGTAAAAAAACAAGGCTATTGCCATAATAATCCAGTCTACCAATTAGTCACCAATCTGATTATGAGTAAGACCAGTGGTAGCTCTGGGCTAAACTTTGAACCAATTGGATGTCTAAGGTATGGATGTTGCCTTTAAATTTCTGTTGGGCCTGTGAGAGTATGAGAAGTGAAATTGTAATAAACAGAATTATAGCATTTTTCATGTTTATGAACAGGGATATGATTTCCCACAAGTCTATGTTTTGAATTTCAAAGGAGGCAGAGACATAAAGATTAACTACACAGAGATGGCATTGACTGAGGGGGGGGGGGTGCATAAGAAAATTAATTACAGTATCAATTATGTGTTCTAAAGAAAACTATTCTGATGATATTATTTGTAAGAATTTTGCAAGAACCCTCAGGGAACATTTTAAAGTAATTAAATGAGTCATGTAGGAAACTGCGA
This sequence comes from Megalops cyprinoides, assembly GCF_013368585.1. NCBI lineage: Eukaryota > Metazoa > Chordata > Actinopteri > Elopiformes > Megalopidae > Megalops > Megalops cyprinoides. The sequence continues at coordinate 11,682,065 of NC_050594.1, forward strand.
GCTGAGCTCAGATAGTTCCACATGTTTGTGAAGATGTAGTAAAATTACTTCTGGTTTCAAACTCCTCTTTTTTGTGGGCAAACGTTGTTTTGAAGGAAAGGTTACAAGATTCTATCAATTCAAACAACACTGTCCAATTAGCTGTTAAGGCTATGCTATCCTGTGCTATGCTATGCTATACTTTACTATACTATACTATAGTGACTTAGGAAAGTCATTACATATTGATAGTCTTATGTTTTTGTGATTTTTAACATTTTTATTAGGCTGCAGAGTGGATGTAATCACTAATACCCAAGTAGTACTGTTTGTTATTGTAGTTGTTGTTGTCAACCAACTGATAAAATAGACACACAAAACACAGGGCAGGTGAAGATCATTGCTCTTGCTCAGGGTTAGACCCAGTCTAGATGCCTGGTGCCTAGAAGCTGGATTCAGTCCCATATTGCAGGAGTTGCAGCTTAGAGTTGACACTTAAAGAATCCCAGCACGCATGATTTAGCAAGAGAAACAGCAGAGGCCTGAGTAATGTGGTAAAGAATTGGCCTCACAAGTGGCTCAGTGGTTAAGGTGCTTACCTTGAGTGCAAGCTGAGCTCTACGGCCCAGGTTAGATCTCAGCCGAGGTGGAACAAGTTGGCTTGGTGCCACCGGGGATAGGCGTGGGCATACTGGCAGGGCTTGTTCATCTCACAAGCTCTCAGGAACGCTGTGATTCGCCAGGCGCCTGCAAGTTGCTTGCATGACATGAGGGGATTAGCACATATTCTCCAATGAGCATCCATTGCACTGTAGTGCACTGTGTGACTTGCAGTGTGAAAAATGAGTCGACTCTACGCAAATGTGTCGGAGGATTGTATTGAATGCCTTGCTTAGCCACTGGGAAGCACTTATGTTTTAGTCTTAATAAAGATTATTTATACAATTATAAACAAATGATTTTTTTAAAATGAGCATTCTCTCTTCCTCCCTAACACAAGGGTTACAGAACAATGTGTTTCCACTCCATAGTCTACATTTAAAGAAGACATGTACAAAGAAATCAGTGCATTCCTTATGAAGAAATTGAATGACCTTGCTTAAGGTATGAGTGCATATGCTCATTTGAAGCAATTAACAACAACAAACAAACAGGTGTGAGCTTTTTTTTTTCCTGTGGTCCATCCTTAGATCTTTAAAGTTGCTTTTTCTCAAGAATCAATATCTGAGATATAAACAGCAGATTTTCGTGATTCTGGCTTGTAAAGATTTTGAAGCCTTCAGCATTGCTCAGCCTCATGGGTATTAGTTCAGTTTTCAGCTTGCTTAACTGCATTCCAGACAAATATTGTTTTTGTGCGTTCTGACACCTTGTGATATATGATATATGTACAGCAATAAATAGAAAAGAACCAGAAAACTATTTCTTTTAATGATACAGCTAGTCTTTGAGCAATGTGTATGGTAGGCTGTCTCATGCTGAATTCACTCATTTCAGAAACATTGATTTTCTTGCTGACAATGAACTCAACCCAGATAATTGTGGCTATTATATTTATCTGCATGTTCTGGCCCATGTGAGTTCAAGACCATTTCCCTTATTCATCTGCCTCTAAATGCAGTTTGTTCATTTATATTCTAAAATCTAAATATTTGTAACCCTATTTTACGTGTTTTGTAGGCATATATGTTCGAGTCACTCTGCATCAATATTAAAGCAGTTTATTGAAAAAGAGAAGAAATAGAGGGTATCATTCTCTCCAGATATACAGTTCACTTGGTCCCGATATTGTATACAGAACACATCATTGTTGAAAAATACTGATGGAACAGTTCAATTTCTTGCTGTTTTACATTGTGAATTTTAAAATGATGCATGCAATAGAACTAGCCCATATAAAATGTATATCAGCTCCACGCCTTGTTAATATATGTCTTTTGACAGGCTGGGGAGCCCACAAGTCCTATAATTTTTCATGGATTTCTCTTTGCTTCTGCACTTAGAAGCATGCAAGCATTTCATAAGGAAGCCTTTGGTGTTGGGATCAGGTCCCTGTATGCATGCTGTCTTTGGGGCTTCAGGTGCAGGGGATTAAATTCATATCTATGGCCCTGCATCAAAAAATTGTAATATGAAAAACTTGTAACATGAACTTGAACATGAAAAAAATATCTGTGCTATGAAGGGTTAACACAATATTCTCATACATTGAAGACATTTTTTTAGGCGTTGTAGACCTTTCCCCTTTTTTCTTGGCTCTCTGAAGGATCATTCTCATCTCTCTGTTTTTAGTGTTATACTTGGATCATTTCCACTCTGTAATAATCTCTGTAGCTGGGAAAGAGACATGGAGTTTCTCCAACTTCTCATTTTTTTTTTCTCTTTTCAACTCTTTGGAGAAAGACAATGGGTAAATAATACTACAGATGTTTGCAGTAAAACTTTCCAGGAGGTTTTTCTTGTGAGGAAGAGTGGCGTTTATGAGGCATTGGGGGTGGGGTGGAAGGAGAATAGGGAATTACCCCACAAATCAAATAAACACAGTGCAGCAGCCAAAATGCGTTTGAAATGTACTTTCTTTCCTGAACATTATAAAACATTAGGGCACGATGCCTAAAAGACACACATGGTCTCTTTAGTTTGTCTCTGCCTGTTTTGATGAACATTGCACTCGGAGTACATTTCTATTCATTGCGTTCAGTTTAGGGATATGTAACAATGGCTTCAGTGCTCTAAGTTCAAAATCGCAATAGCAATAGTGTGGGTATGTATTTTTCTACTGCTGTTCAGTTTTTAGGATTTTGCTGTACATGCTAATTTAGTTAATATGCTCTTGAATGTTCTGCCAGGGAGTAAATAGTGAGCACATGCTCACAGATCATGACAAATGGTTCTGATCTGTCCACACCTGCTGTCTGTCTCTAGTGGAGACATGCAAAATGTTATATTCAGATTGCTCTCAGATGTTAAAACATGCAAGCGTATTCCAAATGCATTTAATAGGGTCTCTTGCGTGTTCAGTGAAGCTGGTCTAAGTCATTCCCAAGTCCTAAAATGGTGACTGTTTGGACAATGGGCATAAAAGCATGTTGCTATAGTATTGAAAGGCTTGTATACATACATACATACATACATACACACATATGTACATGCATACATACATACAACACAAACCAAGCTTCAGTATGTTGTACCAAGGAGTTCATTGTCAATCTGTATTATTCAAACGCCTTAGCACCTTTGTCTTTGCATGAATTGCTGATTAACGTAATTTGTTCATGATTGAAGTTCTACTTTATTATGGGTTTGAAGTCACGTTTCCACAGTAGTCCAGCTGGATGTGTGCAGGTCATGTCCTAATTTCCCTTTAAAACAGCAGGGAATAATCCTGCTAGACATATGTTTTATGATATATAAAGACAAGGACTAGCACCAATATAAAAGCGAGGTTTGGCCCTGTTTCACAGTATGATACCCAAGAAGAATCCTGTATTGTTGGAATTTACTCTGTACATTTATAGTGCTTTGTCTGTCCTTTTAATCATTGTACTTGTTTGGTCAGTTCCAGTATGCTTCCCAATGACACAAATACCTCAGTGGAGTTTGAAATTAATTCATTTGATAGATGTCAAAACATGTTTGAAAAATAACCCACGGCAAATCATTTAATTGGACATGCAAGGTCACACTGTCAGCAGCCCTTAAAAGGTAGGCACACCCAACCAAACACTTTCCCCAGGCTGGAGTGTTGCGCCTGTAAATGAGTGCACTACAGGTGTGTTTCATCCTGTTTCTCTCAGGGTCTTATATGATGGTGAACTCCTCTTTGTATCCTTCAGGGTCTTATATGATGATGGACTTCTCTCTGTTCCTCTCAAGGTCTTATATGATGGTGAACTCCTTCCTGTATCTGTCAGGGTCTTATATGATGGTGGATACCTCTTTGTTTCCCTCAGGATCGTATATGATGGTGGACTCTTCCCTGCACGACGTTGGGGAGAAAGCCCGCCTCCTGCTGCCGGTGATGAAGGAGAATGACACGCACTGCATCGACTTCAACTACCTGCTGTTCTCCGAGGACGGCTCCAGCCCCGGCACACTCAACATCTTGGTGAAGGTCAACAAAGGTCCCCTGGCCAATCCCATCTGGAATGTGACCAGCTACACAGGTGATGACTGGCTGCGGGCGGAGCTGGCCGTTAGCACCTTCTGGCCTAACGAGTACCAGGTGAGGCTAGGACCACTTTGACCCTCCAACTGCTCATTGCATCAAAGACAGCTGTGGATATTAATGTCACAATTTTTAACTGTAGTAGCTGTGTATAAATGTGTTTGTTCAGATCAGTCAGACTGTAAAAATCAGAATACCCCCGGTACTCAGTGTCGTTCCACATCCAAGAGAGAATTGACTTTACTCCCAATTAGATTTTCAAATTAGCCATCGCTCGCTGACTGAAAGGAGAAAAAAAGTCATTACCCTATAAATAATAGCAATTATAAAACAAATTATTTAAGTCAGAACAGTGCATGCAGAGATATTGAACATAATTACATGTTGAATTATATGTATTTGCTTAGATTGATTAAATGAAATAAAGTTTATCTGTTTTGTTAAATTTTAAACAATTTAGATCATTTCATGAAAAATGTTATCATAAATATTTTATGACTAATATAAAGAATGGACAGATATGTCAATAGATAAATTATAGCTATTGAATTGAATCTGAATTATTATTCCTAATTTGCTATGGTGTGTATTAACCAGTTCCAGCATGTCCTTTATGAGGAATTACAGGACACACTATATTAGAAGTTCAGTGAAATCACATTTTGCACAAAATATGCAGTTTACCATAGTTGTCGTATGCATGCTGGAAAAGTCATTATTTTGTTTTCTTTTCATGTTCTGCATTACCATTACATCATTATTTTATAGAATTCTGACCCATCACTGCATAACCTCAGATCCTTGAAGAACGCAACTAATGATCAGACAAAATTATTCAACCAATAAAAATGCATTTGTCAGATCATTTTGCCTAGCGACTATGGGGCACTCATGGTGTTGTTCATTTTTAGTAATGAGCTCAGTGCTCTCCCCCATTATGATTTCAAAATTACAAGAGTCTTTAAAGAAAGTCATATTTCCACTCTGTGAGAAGTGCTGCTCAGCTCAGTAACATACGTCGCCATAGTCACGGCCTCGTGCATTTGATACTGGCTCTTGTTCATGAGTGGATGATGGTGTCCTTGTTTGTGTAACATTTCATGTCGTTTTGCCAGATGCCCTTTGTGCTTGACTTCTAGAATCACTCTGGGTAAGAGTGTCTACTTAACATTAACCATGTAAATTTAATGGTATATGTACTTCTGCATTACTCAGATTAAGAGCATCTACTTGATGTCAACAATGTAAACAAATATTTAAATGTACTCATCTTGTACATTGCTCTGGATAAGAGCATCTGCTTAAGCAGCAAAATGTAAATGTCACGATGCACAAGTTGACTGATGCTTTCACAAAGGCACTCTGATTGGTTTGTCCCTGGGGTGGCAGTGTAGCAAAGTGGTACGGGGCATGGCTTGTAACCAAAAGGTTGCTGGTTCGGTTCCCCACTGGGTTACTGCTGCGTACCCTTGGGCAAGATACTTAACCCACAACTGCCCCAGTAAATATTGAAGAATAGTGGTGATTATTTAGTGATTACAGTATAATGGCAATTGTGTTTATGTAGCTTTTAGGGTGATCACATAACCAGGTTATATGATACAGTCCAATGTGATGCTGCTATGTTGGGCTGGTCACGCCCACATGCACGCTGTGATTGTGTGTATGTGGTGCAGGCCCACTAGCTGAGAGGCCCATGTTTTCATACACTTGTTAGTAGTTTGATCATGCCATATTTAATCACTTAAGAATGCTGAGACAATTTACAACCATACTACCTCATACCTTTGGAGCTTCTTATTATTATCCTGGGTGATATAGATGCATACCATTCGGTGGTACCACTTAGTTGTACCCCATATCCTACTCTCCCACTCTGCCTCCCCTGTCAAGGCTTGTGACAGAGAGGAGTCGGGTCAGTGTGTGCTCACTATCAATCCAAGGATACCTTTTGAAGCAATGTTTTTCCAATTAGGCGCCAGACTACAGGCCATGCAAGGTCGAGCAAAATTAAATATCCTACAAGACTTACATAAACAGTTCTCACTATTTAGGCTGCTGTTGTGTTGCCCTTGGGAGCAGAGGGAGACGGGACAGAAATGGGACCACGAGAGGGATGAGGAGTGTGTAAGGTGTGAGACTGTTAGCGCAAGACTTTGTGAGTGTAACATCTGAAACTCTGTTGAGCCGACCAATGCCTGTGAAGCCTTGCTGTATTGAAAACCATCATTAAACAATCTTTTCTCTCTCCTCCAACTGAGGTCCAGGTTAAAGGTCTTTGTGTCAACAGTTTTATTAGTTAGCTTGCAAGTATATTAATATTGAAGCAATTTCACCAAATTCCAACAATATCCAGTGGTATAAATGGATAACGTAAAAATTGCGACATATGTAAGTTGCTCTGGATAAGACCATCTGCTAAATGACAATAACATAATGTAATGTAATCTGGTCGGGTAACTAAATACACCACCGCTACAACACCTTCAGACCACATGCAGCCACATATGTGTAACCCTGAGGACATGGTAGTAAGGAGATGAGTGAGAACATCATCATTAAAACAAACAACCTGCAATCTCCTTCCAAAGGCTCTGCAGCCCATTCCATCATACCCCCAGCCAGTCGTCTTGGGCAAGACATCATGGAGGGCGCCCCGCTGCACTGCATTCATGTAGAGACAGGCTGAAACCTGGCGCTTTCACTCTGCACAGCACCGCGGCAACATCTGGGGAGTTTCTGGTGGGATGTCTGTGTCTGGGCAGGGTGTGTGCTCCTAATGCCAGGTACTCAGCACCAGGCTGCCATGTGTACAGCAGGCTCTGATGCCTCCCTTTTGGAGACGCAGTCTTACAGTGCGGGAAGTGATTTGGCCGTCGTGATATTCAGTCCCTGAAGGATTTCACTGTTTTTCCTCATAATTTCTGTGACAAGAAATGCATTTTCTGCAGTGATATTTCAGATATTTTGAATATTATTTTTTTTTTTCAGTAGATTCTTTCAAAACTAGTAATTGAAAAATTACCAAACCTGTAAATGTAAATAAAACGGTACATATGCAGTGGCAATGAAAGTATTCATTTATTTGTTTTACGTCAGAGTATACATTTCTTAATTACATGAAATTCATTCCATAACCTTGTACACCACTGAGATTGTGTTGGATGCCCGGTCATTCTACATCTCACTTCCGTCAAATGTTTGGTTTCCACCATTAAGCTCTCTACTTTGACTGCATGAAATGAGGATCAATGAAGGGCATTCTCTTTTTTTCCACCACAATATTGTGTGATGCCCCCACCTTTACGGGAAAGACTGGGATATTGTGGAGCACAGTGGACTGGATTACTTCATGTATGTAGCACTATGGTGTGGATTGGGAGACCTTTGACATGCCTGCCCTCTTCACCTTGGTGGCCCAAACTCCGTGACTAATGTAGCAAGCTCTCAGAATGCACAGAGATGGATAATGTGGAAAGGATATTTGTTCTCTTCTACCCCCACTGGACTTGTCTGCTTCTATCTGCATCTGTCTCGGGCTTTCCTCAGCTGAAGCCTGGTGGTGACTGATGCAGGCTATTGGCTCTAGATGACAGAGCGTGTGATTGAAATATTCAGAACACACCTTGATTGATAGCACCTGTGAATTCTGATGTTGCTGGAGCAGCTTCAGTATGAGAGAGCTGGTGATTATCAATTTATTGAAGACCGATCACTCATTCCTCAGATTCCTTATTAATCTGCCTGGGGAGTCTGTGGATGTATTTCAATAAGAAGTCTGCCTTTCTCTCTCTGCCAAGTGATATTTGTATGATTCCAAGTGCGTGTTGCTTCTTTTCAGTATCATTAATACATTTAAAAAGCCAGGGCCTGCCGTGCAGCTAATTGGAAGGAATTAATGATTTGATGCTTTTGATCTATGCATGTCTTATCTGAATTTTAAGTAGATGATACAGACAGTTGTTGTATCAGTGAATTATTTTCTGTGTTCATTCAGTGCTGTCTGATCATTACCGCGGTTTTCACAATATGCTGAAATTAATCTTTTTCTTTTTTTTTTTTTTGGTTTTGTGTGTGCTAGTGTGCTTTGGGTCAGCTTGCCGAGCTGTCCTTGCTGGATGGCATTTTCAGGTCTCCGCCGGGCTGTCGCCCAAAACGAGTATATAGGAGAGCAGGAATGACTAGACTGCAGCTCACAGCAGAAGGAAAGAGAACAGGCCACGCTGCCGAGTGAATGATTTTAAACACAACTGCTTCTAAATAAGAAGTAAAAGCACAGGGGTTAGAGAATGCTCTTTAATTAAAACTTGTTTTTTTTTTTTTTTTCCCCTGCTTTCAGAGCGTATCAACAAACAGCTGGTGTCTGCTTGTCAGCTCCATCAGGGCTGTGTCAGGGCTGTGCTCCCACTCTGTACGACCCCTGCTGATTTCTGCCGGGCTGAAATGATTAGCAGTTTATAAACGAGGAGGAGCTGACTCTTCTAATTGGAACAATAACACACTGTGCGTTTTCCATTATGTGCGTAAATACTTGTCTGATACCTCATTGATTCACTGCAAACACCTTTTCCTCTTTTTTTTTTTTTTTTTAGTAAGTAGAAAATTACAGAATGCACAATACAGGAATGTCTGCTTCAGCATGTATAAAATGAATTGCTAGAGTGCTTTTTGGATTAAAGATGTCAAAAAGAATTATTCATGTGTTTGGATTATGATTGTGCGGTTTCTTGGATTATTAAATAGCATGTGTTAAGGCATATCAAGCCATAGTCTATGAATGTGTTAAGTGTTTGGGGGATTTTTGTTGTTGTTGTTGTTTTGAAGTAGTCATGAATATAACATTACAAAAGCAGCCAGTTTGATTTGCATTTAACGATCACTGTAAAGTCGTATTTACAAGAGGATTGATTAGCTGTCTTGGTGTGCATTAGCCGTCTTCTCCTGCCTCTGTAGCTTGAATCAGTGGAGATCAGGTCTGGTCAAACCTAGAACTCTGAGGGCTTCTTCACTGACTTCCCCTTGGGGGCTGGAGGCTGTGGGAGGGTCTCGGGGTCTTGAAAACAGTTATAAGACATGGAATCATTACACAAGCACAGAGGTAATATTATGTATTATTGATAATGTTTCAAATGATGAGCGCTGTCTATCCGGGCAGGTCTGTTGCAAAGGAGAATGTATATACATGTAGTTGTGGTTAAAGTCACGTATTGCATAGAAGCAGCCCATTACTAGCACTGTTGTTGTGGTTAAAGTCGGAGCACTGGCTGAAAGGGAATAGGGTCACTGACAAACACAAGTTGATTGATGGCTATTAAAAAAAACACCAGCTTCCACTGTAGCAGAAAGGGACTCAAGACTGGGATGGTTGGTATGCTGTCAGGAAGAAGATGATAATTTTTCACCAACAACCTATGCCAAAAGCTGTGCAGGAGGGGAACTCAAACAATCGGCGACTTGTTTCTTTGTTCAGGAACATCTGGCATCTTCAGGATGCAGGCAGCGTGGCCAAATCTGCCATATAACATCGGCTTCATAGGTCTGGGGTTCGGGGCAGATTTGAAAGGGAGAAACCTCCTCAGAAGGAGGAACACAGAGAGGAGCGGCGCAGATTTGTAAAACTGCATCTTAATGACGGTCGGGACCGTGTTTCATGCTCGGATGAAACGAAAATGAGGCCTTGCAGACGTGCTCATCAGCAGCGTGTTTGGCGCCAGAGGAGTGAAGTTCGTGTTGAGAAGGACATCATTCAAACAGGGAGGCGCGTCTGTTCCAGTTTGGGTCTGACTTACATTTTGGCGTTCTGGTGCCCTCGTTAGAATCATGGGGAAAGTGGACTGAAATGAATACCCTCTTCTAAGAAGACGAAGCTTCATCAGAAATTGCCTTTCCAGCATGATTATGATCCAAACCATGAAGACGAAATGAATAAGTGAAGATAAAATCAGAATTCTGCACAGAAAATTGAAATCTTCAGACCTAAGTCCAGAAGAACATTTGTGATTCGAATTCAAAAGCAGTTGACAGGCAAAAAATATGGCTACGTCCACCCACACATGCTTTGGCTCAGCAGCCTTAGTCTTTGCTGTTGTGTGCCTGTCCACTTTCACAGACTAGTGTTAAGTTAGGACATTGACCATGTGAACAAGGAAAAGGACTCGCTGACTCTATTTGCAGTGCAGCGTGAGCTCTGGTAACAAGAAATTCTACATGGAACAGAACTCGCATTAGGAGTTGTACTAATGCAAGAGGAGGAGCAATTGGGGTGGAGGGGGGTGGGGGGCTGACTGAAAGGAAGGGCCATTAGGGGGTGAAGTTAGCAGATAAGAGGAGATTATGTGGGCAGGGATAAGGGGTAGAGGTAGACGTGTGCCAGGGACTTCCCTCCTTCTGTGCTGGTCTGCCGCACCACATCTAGGCACTCTGTCCTTACAGTTCGCAGTGTGTTCACAAAGACTCCACATGCACTGAAATCACTGTTTGAAGAGCACGCCATGCAGTTGGCCAGCATCCACTTACACTTCCTGGTGGGATTTTCACCGTCTGCGATATTCTGTGATACTGTCTGCCAGTTGCTTTCTCAACACCCACATTTTCTTTTTTTGGGGAAAAGGGAAAATGGATGAAATGGTCAAAACAGTCAAGAGTCCAGTGCACAGTGACACAGTGAGGACAAAATTCCTTTCCATTGCTTTGCTTTTTTTTATCTGCAGTGCAAACTAGTGTGTGATACAGAAATAAAACATTTCATCAACAATGGGGAAAAAAAAGATCATTTAAACTTTGATCATTCTACAAATGATAGTCTTCCATTGTCACAGTCTTGAATTTGCAGCATAGTCAGAAGATAACACAGGTCAAAACGAGGTTGTAAGGTCTTTAAATTTGGCTGCATTATGAGTGTTAATGGCCCCTGACACACTGTGCCGCATCTTGCCAGGTGACCAATAGAGACTGGGCATCCGCTAAACCTATACTTATGTGCAGCATTGTGGACTGCACAGGTGCAGCCAAAGTGCTCTGTCTCATCCACAGAAAAACACTTTGAAATGAATGTTTGCACAAGTGCAAGCTCACCTGCTGAAGTTACAGGCAGAATAGTGAATCTATTCTCAGAGGGGAACTGCACAGAATGACTTTAAACTGTTTAATTTTCACTATGCATAACAGGGGAAAAAAGCTTAAAGTACCTGATTGTGAGTTAAATGCAAGTAATCCACCTGAAAATGTGTACATAATGTCCCCTTTTCGAGACTATATCTTAGATGCTGAGTGTATTGCTGGAAGGTAAGTCGAGCATTATTTTTTAACATTTAAGACATAGGAAAGAAAAGACTTAATTTTGTTAAATTTAATTTGAATTGAAGATGTTCTTGTGTTACAATATATCTAGAGTATTGAATATATTTACAGAAGGCAAGTTGTCATAAATGTTATGTTAAGCTGTATTAAAAATACAGACATAAGACAAAAGAGCTTAATATTGTTAAATTTATTTAAATGATCACAATGACATGTGAGACAGATGCCCCTAGTCAACTGCGGGGATTACATTTCTGAATTAGGTCCATACTTGGCATAGGCTTGTGTCTGTAAGAAACTGGGTTATGGGCAGTTGTCTTGTTGACAAACCTGAATTCCTGTGACATGCATAATTATATTAAAAACACCTTTACACATAACATAAATCAGCAATAGCAAGAACAATAGCTAACAACAACAGACATTGACAGTGCAACGTTCCTGCTGACACCAATCAGCAGCTGTTCTGTGGATGCTGTTACATTGTGAGAAAGCTCAGACATGGATGTATATATGTACGTTCCAGAACGTACTGTTTCCTCATTCAGCTGTTTATTTTATAGAAGCATATCCTTTGGTTACAGGTTCAATGAACAAGTGGTTACGACCCCTCCATCCACTCTACTACACCACAGAGTTCATTGACTGAAGGGCAATCACTGTAACTCGGCCTTTCATTGATCTGAATAAGGAAACAATCCATGTTAATAAGCCAGAGCATTACTTTTGTACCTCAAAACATGTTTTCATCTTTTGAAGGTCCTCACTTCATCATTGTGTGTCTCTCCCTGGCATTAAAGCAAAGCGCAGTGTAATAGACACTTATTCTCTGGAGAGAGACGACTCTTGTGCCTCGATGCGGCAGGCGAAATGATAGATTGAAATTGATCGCTCAAAGCTGAGAGATTACTCTCCAGCTGAGAGTAATATATACGAGAAGACTGTGAGGCACAGGAATCGAAACCTAGCTCAAATTCCAAATATTTCGTTTTAATAGCTCGGCTGAAAAGAGAGGCTTCTCGCAGCTGGAAGTTAAAATGGAATGTGTCTCTCTAGAAGGAAATGATTTGGGCATACTTTGTAAGGTAGCCTATAAATGAGAAATGACATTTTATCGCTTCCCGTGGGAATAAATACTCCTCTCCCGTCACATTTGTGAGGTGTGTAGCCTTTTTGCAGGCAGTGTTTATGCAGTCTGAGCTGCAGTAATAACCCGCGGGTTGATGCAGGTGTGGGAGCGGCGGTGTGTTTCTGGATGCAGCTATGACAGGTGAGATGATGAGAGGGCATCATTGATGTGAACGGCAGACAGATCCAGGGCTGTTTCTAATGGGCTGCATCTACAGCCACCTGCCGGTTTCATCCAAGACGTCCTCCCAGAAGATGCTTTCAGCTGGCGCCAGGCTAACATACCCATAGCATATGAGCGCGCACAAAAACATACACGGGAGACAGGAGAGAGTTTCATGGTATTAGACATTTTGGGATGTTTGCCTTGTTGGTTTTGAGCTCAGCCACCGTGTATGCAGTGGATCCCCTCCGCATCAGGATTTGGGATAGCGAGTCCCAGAAGGGGTCCTGGAGCCTCCCTGTGTGCACTGGGCCCTGTTCCACTGTCTAGCGCTGATGATTGAACACTAATCCGGGACTGACGTCACCTGACAGTTACCTGCCTCGCGTCCCTGAAAAGAGAAATTTGTTGAAGCTGTGTAAATGTTAACCGAACGATACAATTTAAGTATTTGTTTAGCATATGTGCTAACATCTGACCATCTGACATCTTAGTCAGGCAGCCATCTCCAGCGGGATTAACCAGATTATCATTATTCAAATGAACACCTCAATCAAACCAAAGCTGGGGGGGTGGGGGGGGCTTAAATAAAACCACAGAAAGAACGCCATGGAGCCCCAGGATCGGGGCTGGAGCGTTCTGCTGAACAGCGGGCACAGCAGCCTGTCCTGGATCTGCAGGCTACAGCCAGGCTGTACCTGCAGGTCTACCTGTCTTTTATCACCTGTGCAGCCATGCATTCACCTTCACTGTGCATGAAACTCAGAACAACACTGCATTTAGTACCCATGCAAGCACAACAGAACAGTACTATTGCTACTAATTCAATACTGTTAATAGTAGTTAATTGAATGCAATGCATATTCGTCTCCCCACATCCTCACATTCTCTGCGTACACAAATCAGACTAGTCATCAACTAAAAATGCTTGGATTGCTTACCAGGAAGTCTCTTTAGCTTGCCAGCTAGTTTGGTGCACAATGGCTAGACTAGGGTGCACATTGTTTATAGTAATGCTCAAAATATTGAAAATTATGCTAGTGTATCTCAATGAGGCTGTGATGTTTGGATCCAAGGCAGTGATGGTCTGTTATGAGAATGCATGGCTCTTTTGCTGTCACTGCTTTAAGAGCAATGGGATAGGTGGATGCTTATATTTCTGTTTAAGATGGAATATGTGGTGCCCTCAGCTGATGTGGTATGAATAAATACTCTATATTCTTAAGACCCATGAGGGTTTGTGTGCACTGTTAGGCGGTAAGATTGATATCAAGGCACCAGCCCTGTCTCTGAAATTGATGTTCTGTATTTTCATGCCTGAACTTCACAAAGCTTCTATCTTTAGTGTATTAGATCAAAACCAAAAGAACAGATATTTGTGCATCTTGCCACGGCAGACCAGAGTTTATCCTAATAACTGCACTTAATTATATAGAGCACAGTTGTGTTTTTTTACAGATATGCTATTGGGAAACCAATGACAGAAACTGCTGTGACATAGCGGTGGCTTCAGTTCATCACTGGGGCAACACACACTGTGTCACATTGATTTTAATGCTCTTTGATGCAAGATGTAGAACTGGAATGTCTCATTGTATCCGAATGACAGATATTCTACCGAAAGGGAACATATAAGGAACTCCGGGCTGACTCACACAGAAAAAAGACATGCACATACACACGTGCGTACATAGACAGGCGCACACGCACACACACACGCACACATTGCACACACATTCTTTTCTTTTTTCTTTGCCTGCCACCACCCTCCTCTCCAGGGGACCACTTTATTAAGCAAGTTCACATGAAATGATCTGGCGTCTCATAAATTCGAGTGATTCATTATAGCTGGTAAATAAATAAAAATCAAGTCCACAAAATGCACTTACAGTATTTTACAAACAAGTATGAAGAAATGTACAAGAAAGGGTGAAAAAGGAAGAGTGAAAATAAAATAAGATTACCTTTTTTTCCTGGCGATCCCCTGCACTACCTCTCAATCACTCATCCCAGAGCACACAGCTGCAACCCAACCATACATCACCACAGCAATATCAGACAAAAACGAATAGGACAGGCACTCACAGACAAGGCAAGGTGGAGACAGCAAGACAACAAGACAGACAGACAGAGATATGGCATGGGGGGAGGGGGGCATTTTGGGTATACAACAGCTGTGCTTCATTGTAAAAAGAGAGAGCACATTGCTTATGGTGGTGACTGTGGTGAATTACTCAAAAAGCTGCAATCAGTAGGTTGGCACATACTGAAGTAAACTATTATCAAGGATTGAACAGAATTCAATTCAGTTTATTTGAGAGAAGCTAGGAAAGATGTGTGAAAAAACCCCATTTAAACAGCTTATACTGAGTTGTACCTTGTGAATTGTTTTGAATTGTAGTGTTGGTAAACATGAAAAAATTATCAAATTTCCTTTTCCAGCTTTTAGAGTCTATAGAGTTTTGTGGATCCTTGGATGTGAGTTTGAATATTTTGGATAATACATTTTTGGTATGGGTTATAGCCGTTCATTTTTTAATCAAGGGTGACTGGTTCTCATTGAAATTGTAAATGTCTGTTTTATGGATTTACTTTGCTGAAAGTAATAAACATTTTGATGAGATGGAGGGTCTCTGGAGGTGTAATACTTGATTATTTTTCACATGTGTGATTGATATGGGTAAGGCCCTTTTGTTGCCAACCGAAATACAAAATGGTATGCTCTGGTGTTAGTTTGTAACACACGTATTCTCACTCATTCACACCACTCATACACATACACACTCACTCACTCACTCACTCTCACACACACACACACACACACACACACACACACACACACACACACACACTCACACACGCACACACACTCACACTCACGTAAAATTTCTTCCTTTAGTCTCTACAGTGCGTTTTTTTTAAATTTCAGGGAAAATAAAATCACCTTTCTGAGAGGCACAATAAGCACCTTACCTGAATTAGCCACGACATGTGCAGCCTCACCTAAACCAGCCCAGCGACCCCACCCCACCCCACACCAGTGATGCGACCATTTCCAGCAACATTACATACAGTCATCCCACACCAGCAATGCTACAGTCACCCCACACCAGCAATACTACATACATTGACCCCATTTCCAGCAATGCTACATACAGTAACCCCATTTCCAGCAATGCTACATACGGTTACCACACAACAGCTATGCTACATAGTCACCGCACACCAGCAATGCTACATATAGTCACCACACACCAGTAACGCTACATACAGTCACCCCATTTCCAGCAACATTACATACAGTCACCCCACACCAGCAATACTACATACATTGACCCCATTTCCAGCAATGCTACATACAGTCATCCCACACCAGCAATGCTACATACAGTCACCCCATTTCCAGCAATGCTACATACAGTCACCCCATTTCCAGCAATGCTACATACAGTAACCCCATTTCCAGAAATGCCAGTTTGCCAGGAGGTCAGCATGGCCAGTATCTGGCACAGTGTCCTGTGGCTGATCTGTTTGAAGGCCCTGTTTGGATTTCCTCATTGATCCTCAGTGCCATGCCCTCTATCTCCCTCGGCCATACTCTCCGCCATTACCTGCTGCAGTGAAACCAAACCCTCAATGAATATTTACAGATGAGAACTGAGTCTTTGTCATCGCATTCAAGGTGCCCTGACTGCCAAAGGTCTGTTATTCTGTGAAATGAGACAAATGTTTGCTTAAATGGTGTAAATGCAGCCATAGCAAGTGGCTAAGCTGTATCTTCTAAGTACAGGGTTGTAATGTATGATGACGTGCTTCTAGCAGAGACACATTTTAAAGATAAAGTTGAAAGATACATTTTCATCAATTGTGAATGCCTGTTATCAGTTTTCATTTTTAAACTATGATAAATATAAAGGCATAAAATCTTCCTTTTAGCGTCTCACTTTTCAAATATATTTTACAAAATTAAAATATAAACCATATAGATATCATTCAAATCAAAACTCTTTTTTTTTTTCAATTTTGTGCTGTCTGAAAAATTGATGGATCGGAAAACATTTCCTGTGTTCTTTCAGTCCAGATCGTAAAAGTGTAAATCTGACGAGAGTGGAAAAAATACAGCTCCCACAGTAGAAACCCATCCTTCTCTGTCATCAAGGATTCATCTGTTTTCCACAGTTCTCACAGCAGAGGACAGCAGCTGGCGGGACTGCCATGCATTGATCTGTGACTTAATACCATTGCAAAGATTTACATTAGAATTGGTTGATTTCCATTCCAGCAATGCTGGCTGAAGTTTTGTTCTATAAATGTCAGAGGCATTAGGAGAAGAGATTTCAGTGAGCGACATGGCTCTCAGCAAAAAAAAAAAAAAAAGCAAAGACCACGAACAGCCTCCCAACAGCAGTACAAGAGTGCTCAGGCAATACTATAACACAGGAGAGTCTGACAATAACGCTGGGGAATTACAAGATAACATGATTTCATGATTTTGTACGGATGGTGTGTTTGCTGGATCGATGCAGCGCATGTTTGCAGCAGGTCTTTGTCTTCACCCAGAGAATCACGTCCGAGAACAGGTTCGCATTCAACCAACTTGACCTGTTTTAGCAACACGCAATTATTTCTCACTCCAAATTTATCATCTGTTTCAATGAAACACAATTCATGCTTCATGTCTTTACACAGTTCTCTTAAATAAAATATCTATAGGTATCTATAGAACATTAAATAAGTAAAGTGCTGCAGACCATGTGAACGGGCATCCTCCACTGGACTGGTGAGGCTGCATATCAGCCAGTCTGACAGTCTGATCATGTGACCACTGGTGGTCTTTAAGCAAAGACACACATTGCAGTGAAATTTTTGTCATTTGACTCTTTTTTTGTTTTAATTGAATTATTTTCTGTTAGACTGCACCGGGCAAAGCATGCCTTTGCATACATTCCGTATGGAAGCAGACGTTTGAGGAAATTGAGGGTCAAATCTGAAAGATGTCCTGGGTGGCTTGGGCTCAAGGGGTGAGGTGTGGGTGTTGAATAGAGCAATACTAACACTGCCTCAAAATGCACCACAGAAGTTGCTTTTAAATAAACAGACTTCATAGGTAACCCAGGGAATAGTGAGAGAAGTGTACTGAAAGCACTTAATGGCAGAGAACAGGTCGGCTTGCTCCGTGGGCCGGAACCCCCCGCGGGCAGAGCTGGCGCAGAGTAGTGATTTACCTGTGGCCCCGCCCACTTAATTCTATCCTCTGACAGCCTAATTACAGATGCACAGACTGACAGCTGCCTTTTTCCTGCGGTCTGCGATTAACAGTGGAGAAAGTACGGACCCTATCTAGGAGCCAAACTGTGTGAAATGGCGGTGAAGCGTTCCTCCAAATCGCCTTCTCCCTCTGATCTTTGTGCTGGCAGGGAGGAACAGCAGAGTTTCCACCTCCGTGAATCTGTCTTCTTAAGGACCGAACATCTGGCTAACAGTGGAAAACAAAAATGGATGCGGTTGCTAGGCTGCTATGGTTTGGAATATTTCAGCATGTTTTCAGTGATGAGAGCAAGCGCTTCCTCATAGCTGTGTTCAGTGTGATAAAGTGTAAGCCAGGGGTCGGCTTAGGGTCACAAAAGTCTCCTCCAAAATCAACCTGGAGGCATTTTTTATTGGGCTACAACAGTACATGCTCAAAAGATGAACTCCAACTCTCTTCTTTGGATTGTATTTATTTTATTATTTTTTTATTTGAAGAAAAACTTTTACGCAGATGTCCACCCAGTGTTCACCCACATCAGGGTACAGTTTACAATCAAATATACAGACTCATTATACAATCAGAGTCTAAACACACACAGCTTATGATCTTTAAATGGAACATATTAAGCATATTAAACAAACCATTACATCAAGCTGAGAATAAGTTGATACACGTAGACAAAAAGTTTTTTAGACATGAAGTACATGGTTGTCATCAGTTTACAGTTTGCACAATTGGATCCCTTGATTCCTCTCATAAGTTCCATTTATTGAAGCATTAATTAAGCAGCATAATTAAATAAATAATTAAAGCCCCTGTCATGGCTCTTGAACCTTTGCCAGACGCGAGGAAGAGTTAATTAGTCACAACAACCTCCACAGAGATAATTAGTGACGGAGAAGCTTTTCCGAAAGAATCAATTCCCAATTCATTTTGGTTGCCAGAATCAATTCCATGATTCCAAGACTTGGAATTGATTCAATAAGTAATGGTAGTTTTGGTTTGTTTTTATTCAACTCTCTTTCGTTCCTTTGTTCTACCTTCTGTATCGGTTCCTCTCCATTGACTCAGAGTCTCTGCAGCTAGGCTCTGTGATTGAGGGAGTTATACTTATTTCTGTGGTCTAGCCACTACCTTGGCATCAGAATCGGAATTGGATGGAAATGGAATCACCTCTAAAATAAGCTTAGAAATGGTTTGAATCTTCCTTCCTTTGAGTTAATTTCATCATTTTAGAGTATTACAGTTGTAAGAAGCAATGAAAATGTTCAAAAACATCCCAATCAATAAATTACATCCAGCATTTATCCCATAATTAACCCAACAAATAAAGGTTACTGACTGTTTTCAATTAACCCCTGCTTGTTTTAGGTTTATTAATTAAAGAAATGGTAACGAAGCAGAGTTAAATACATTGTACGTGGTCATATTCCCTGCGCTCTCTGAGGGTAATCAGTCAGAGAGATGGAGGACCCTGCAGACCCAGCAATGTCCCAGAGAAAGACACCCCGCCTTTTGCCCTTATAAAAACCCATATAAAACCAACAGCCGAAAATAGGACAGCAAATGGCGCATGAGCAAAGTGGAATGGCGGCAGCAACAGCTCTGTGCTAAATCTGTGCTTTCAGACAGGTGCAGACAGGTGCAGACGCTCAGGTAAAGCAGAGTGCAACAGCACCCAGAATCTGGGGCGGAGACATTAATATTCCCCACTGTCACAGCACGCTCTATCCCCTAGGGGTCAGCAGTCAGAGTGCTGCACAGTCCACAGGTGTGTCTATTCTTTATTCCAAAAATGAAGGCAAATCCTGTCACTGGGTGAGGTGCGGTGTCATATGGTGCATCACTGTGGCATACTACACTACAGTGTATTTTGAATGCTGTTTTACAGAGTGATATAAGATAATAAAAAAATAACACTCCCATTTCTTTGAACAAGCTTGCTTAAAGTATAGCAGGAATTCTCCTGCCTTAATTTCTTCGTTTCATGGTTTAGTTATGTTACATTGGTTCAATGGTTTAATTATGTTTCATTTGTTTTATAATGTACGTTTCATTCATAATTTAGTGTTTAACCAATGAATGTGTACAACTTTTCAGCTGGATGTTAATGTCTGCATTTTCAGAATTTTAAGTTATTTCTGGTTTGACCAAATTAAGTTTCAGAGGTTGGAGACAGCAGTATTACAGTGTCCATTCGAATTATTGAGAACAGGGATTTTCCGTAAAGCACAGATAGGCCAAAAGGCAGACTTATATCATAACTGGCTCAATACAAACAAAATTTACAAGTGCAGTGCCCTTTACAAAACCAATAAGCATAGCCACTTTCAAAACAGCTGAGATGGTCCTGTCTGCATCTCCGCTTCCATGGTAACCTTCTAGTGAATGCAAGCGGTTATGTCTCTGGATGCTTAACCATAAACGAGGTGTCAGCAGTCAGTTTCTCTGTCCGAGAGCAGAGAGTGGAGCGAGCTGCTGCAGAATGGACTCCCCCCCCCGCGCTCTTCACACACTCATTTGATTAATAGTCCAGTCCAATGCTGTTCAATGGGAACTAATTACCAAGAATGTGCCACCTTCAGCATTTCACATAACTGTGTGTAAAAACCAATATGAATATGTAAGGCTTAGGTTTCTCCCTCCTTTCTTTAAGGGATCAGCGCCTGGGTGAATATTGTCATTTGTCACTCTGTTATATGGGGTCTTTAATGCTTCAGTGCAGCCCTAAACAGGAGGCTCCAGCATTGACTTCCTCATCAGCAGAAGCTTTAAGCAGTAAAGCCTCAGAGCACACTGCTGTTTGAGAGTTAGAGGCTCTGACACAGTAATATCAACTGGTTTGACTCATGCTGACAGTAACATTTTCTGTTTTTTTTTTCTTTACTGTTTCTCTTTGATAATAGTTCATAGCCTTTTGCATAGGTAAGCAGAATTGCAAGATTATGCAAAGTTTTTTTTTAAGTTGTATATATCACAACTGTCTGGAACTAAGTTTGAAAAGGTTTTGTTTCATTGAAATTTGGTAATTTTCCCTGTGTTATGTCAAGGTTTGTTACATCAGTTTCCCTGTTATATACAGATTCTTTCAATGTTTTTGTTCATTTTTCTTTCTGGGCGGCTAACAAGCAGCACCACAAGCAACACCATCACACACCATGTTCGGCTTTATACACATTGTTGACGTTTATGACATATATGCTTGTTTGTGTTCATTTGTTAATATTTTATCGCACATTCCATTTTCAGTGTGCGATTTCAATTACTAGTCACTTCCAGAAGGGCAGTAAAATGTTGAGATGAAACATAAAAATGGTCATAATGCCTTCTGAAACACTCCAGTGTGTTTGGAGGACAGAACGACATGGCACCAGGGGATCGGTTGTGGGTGTACAGAGCAAATGTGCACCGAAACATTCTCATCCATTTTGTTTTGACAGGTCATATTTGAAGCAGAGGTCTCCGATGGGAAGAGTGGTTACATTGCGATTGATGACGTCCAGGTTTTGAGCTATCCATGTGGTAAGTCATTACAGGGCTACTAATTGTTTCCTGCTCCTGGTGTTCCGCCGATGGCTCTGCGTGGAAACACACAAACGATGATAAGTAGAAGGTGAGGCACCTGGAGACAGGTGGAAGCCTGCCGTAGGAGATAAACAAACAGCGCACAGAGTAAAGGATATTAAAGTGTAAGAACATTACGAGGAAGCAAATGTTAAAAACAAATTCTTCGCAAAACTTTTAAAGTATGTGAGCTGAAGACTAATAAATTCCATAAGGTTTGTAGGTTCAGAATGTTTTTGCCTGCACAACTCATGGTGGGGAGCATCTATCAAGAAACATCTCAGTAAAGAAATGACAAGGTCGTTGAATTGAAACCTCTAACAAAAGTTAGGTGAGGCCATTGAATGAAGCTTCTAACGAATGCAAGGCAAGGTCACTGAATTAATCCTCTAACAGAGGTACGGTAAGGCTATTGAATGTAACCTCTGATCAGCATATGTAAGGCAATACATTCTATCCCATTCTGTTGAGTGGTTTCTTTCACCATCAGGGAGCATAAGCCGAGGGTGGGAATAGGAAGCTGGCACCTTTTTGTGGCAGACGTGTGACCCCACCCACACAGGTGCAGCATGGAGGAGCAATAGAGGATCTGCACTTTCCCCTGTCCCTCTGGAACAGCTTCAGTAGTATACCACTGAACCACTGAAAAGGAAAAAAAAACTTAAGGCTATGTCAGTCAGTCAGTCTTAAGGGCATCTGCTAAGATAATAAAAAGCAAACGAGTGTATGAATTATTATTCACAATGATGATGATGATGATGATGCTTATTATTATTATTATTATTATTATTATTAAAGTCCTATTGATATGAAGAAATCTCTTTTCCAAGTGAGACTTTGGCCAAGAGAACAAGGAGTACATAGTACATAGAACAATATGTACAACACTAACAGAGCCTGATATAAAAGCAGTTGTTTAAAAAGTCATTACCAAACACAAGTGCACGGCTCAAGAAGCAAGCGGTGCGGTCTGGATTCCGTAAGTGTAATAAAACAATCTATTTGCAGTTAAACTTAAGATTTTTTCCAGGACCATGGAGCGAAGTGGTCAAAGGCTCTTTTCCCAAACTCAGTTCTAGCACAGGGCATGTTGGAAGAAACTGTGGACTGTGAGCAGAGGTTATGAGTACTTTCCAGACAGAAAGCGAGCACAGATATGATGACAGAATACCTACGATGGCTTTGTAAACAGATATATACCAGTTTTTTGTAAGAGTCTGTTGTGAATTACGATACGATACAATAAACTTTAGTTTACTTTAATTCCATCCAGGCTTTTGTTATAGCGTACAGTAGTGTATAAGGGGCAATTAGTGCTGAAGTGTAAACCTCCGTAATACAATGAATCCAGCGAGAGAAGTGGCGTGCTGTACATTAAATCACAATAATCAAGAGTGGGCAGGAAAGTAGCACATACAGGCCTAGCTTTGCTGTCAGTCTTTTTTTAGCCAAGTTGCCGTCATGAACTTTAAAATGTGACTCTTTATCAATCCATGCACCAAGGTATTTATAGAATTTGTAGTACGGTGTCTTATTTAATATATTATCTTTGGACACCTGCTAAGGCAGCTAAAGTGAAGAATATTCCTAACTAGAACTGTCAGGATTTTGCACAGCGTAATAAAGCTTTATCGCTCTGCCCCGCATGATTAGTTGTGACAATTAACTAAAATGAAGTAGTGGGCGGATATAATCGCCGGTTAAGGGATCTTGTGCCCTTTAACAACTGTTGAAAGGAAGCCCGCGGATTGTAATCCGGGCCTTAAGTGGGTCTCGGGTCCAACACGTGGGGTAATTGGAAATGGGAAATGACAGTTCCACAGAGAGACTTGCGGTGACAGCTCTCTGTGGGCGCAGGGAGTGGGTGAGCTCTCTTACTGAGGCTGATTTCCAGCTAATTAAGTGCCTGTCTACACATAACCCAATAAGTCACTCATTTTGTGTAACAATAGCACTCTCCCACCAGAACCCTTATAGAAGGCCATTAGGATCATCAAAAAATGAGTTGAACAACAATTATGTAGCGCTTCTCCTTATCGTAACAGTGCCCCCCCCCCCCCCTCCCCCCGCCCCCCCTTCCAGCAGTGGCAGCGCTGTCGCAGGATAATTTCCATGGGGAAACACTGCTGCACGTTGTCCGTGATCACATGCGTTCTCACTCAGGACAGTGGACAGTGCACCTTGCAGTTACTTTAAGCCTGCCCGGTAACGTTCGCTGAGCGAGGAGGACTAAACAAGCTCTCAACAGCGTCCTGCGTCCTGCTCTCAACAGCGTCCTGCTATCCGAGCTGAACGGAGGGGGAATTCACAGAGGAGATGTGTCATTAAGAGCGAAAATAACAGAAGATACCACCTAACCGTCGGCCGTCTGATGGGATGTGTGATTTCTGGAGTGGAGAGTTCACAGGAGGATTTTCGAGCTGCTGATGGCTTCTTTCGATGAGCCGTCTTGGCTCCCACCTGGTCTGTTATTATGGCTGTTGATACAGGCTCCTCTGGTGGTGTGGCCTTTTCCCGCAGCCCCTCTAGAGTCCAGCCTCATTTAGGACTGACTCTGGAGCAGGGAGGCCAGGGTACATCAGTATTCAGTGAGACCATGTTATCTGTGCCTCACACTCCACACCAGCACCGGTACATGGTAGTTTGGACCTATTTGGTTCAATACTACCAATATGCTGCGGTTTTGACCCTTCTGATACAGTACCACCAACATGCTGCAGTTTGGACCCTTCTGGTGCAGTGCCACCAACACACCACAGTTTGGACCTGTCTGGTTCAGTACCACCAACACACTGCGGTGTAGACCTGTCTGCTAGAGTTACCACCAGCATGCCACAATTTGGACCCGTCTGCTTCAGTATCACCAACACACCACAGTGTACGCCTGTCTGATACAGTTACCACCAACATGCCGCATGAGTCCAGCCTCATTTAATACTGACTCCGGAGCAGCGAGCCCAGGGTACATGAGCATCTAGTGAGACTGCATCAGCTGAACCTCGAACACAGTGAACATGCCGTAGTTTGCAGTTATTATGTAGCACATGATTTATGTCATGTAGCAGGATTCACTGTGTGTAAATCCTCACAGCTTTGATGTTTAGCAGCACCTGTGGGTCCAATGAGGGCAGTTGGTCCTTCCTCACAGGATTCAACCCCTCCCCCAAAATGAAGATGAGCCTGAAGCTCTGACCAGGTTTCACATGCAGACATGGTTGGAAGTGGGGCTTCCAACAGAAGATCTTTTCAAAATTACTGTACAATTTCTGGTGGAACAGGTGGTGCAAAAAAATATTTGGTCTCCTCTTTTACCGTTTTCATATTCTGTTGACCACTTCTGCTTTTAATGCGTACAAAATGTCTTATCCTATAATATAAGTCTCCACAATAGTGTGTGGATTCATTTGTCGAATGACACAGTTGTGATTACAGTAGCTGTTAGGTTAAGAACTATCACTGAACATAGAGTAGAAATAGTGATATCGGTAGAAATAAAGCTTTTAAACAATTAATGCTTAAAATGTGTTGGCTTTATTTTTAATAAACAAATGTAGATCAGATGCATTTCACTATTGTTGCATTGCCTCTTCAAATAAATGACTTTCAGTGTTGAGACAGACTGCAAAGTGAGTAGGGATATCTATACCTCTCCCTGAAAATGGGTTTATCTATTCCCCAATACAATTTATATAGTACAATCATAATTTATCTTACCAACTTCAGCTTGCAAGTTGTCAAAGGTACATAACAGAGAATTCTTGAGAAGGTGCTCCTCCGCAGTGCACTTGTGAATTTAAACTCGATCTTTTAAACTAGAAGGGTTTGTTTCAATTTTCGAAAGCCAATAATGCCTGACTCTGTGCAGTGTTTCCTGAAAATGAGAAGAGGCTCTCTCATAACACCACTACCACAGGTGTTGCTAGAGATGTATTTACATTTGTTCCTTTGAGCGAGACATCATCTCTGTGGGTGATAGTGTGGTCTCGTTCTGTCCTTTTCTTCCTGTTTTTTTTTTTTTTTTTTCACAGACTTGTGTTTGTTCAGAAACTTTTGGCCCCGCTCCAGACTCTGACAGGACATCTGGTCCGTCTCGCAGCCAAATCATCCTGCATAATACGAGTGTTGTCCCAAACTGTTTGTTAACATCCTTTCATCCAAGTCCATTTTCTTACTCAACACTCACAGTGGCAGTACAATGAGCATCTTAGACACAAAAGATCTTCTGTAAATTGGCAGGTTTGTCTATCAACCTCAGGCTAATTTAAGGGGATTGTTGTGCAAATGAAACATATTTCAAATTGAATACAGATCTCCAATCACAGATTTAAGGTGCTTTCAGTCATCAGTGTTATCAGAGTTATCATTCCATATTAAGATAAATATCACATGTATTACATGTGATATTGGCAGGTTTGTCTATCAACCTCAGGCTAATTTAAGGGGATTGTTGTGCAAATGAAACATATTTCAAATTGAATACAGATCTCCAATCACAGATTTAAGGTGCTTTCAGTCATCAGTGTTATCAGAGTTATCATTCCATATTAAGATAAATATCACATGTATTACATGTCAGATAAAGTTGAAATCATTGGCATTAAAGGAATTGGGGTTTTCAGAATAAAGAGAATGTAAAATGAAAAGTGTTTTCATTCCCTCAGCCCTTCACCTTCATGTGTACTCATTCCTGTCACTGTCAGCTTTAATCTGACAGATAAGGCGGAGAACGGTGTTTGGGAGCAGGGGTGAGAGGCAGAAGCCTGAGTTTTGGAGCCGGAGTGAGAGGCAGAAACCTGAGTTTTGGAGCAGGACTGAGAGGCAGAAAGCCAAGTTTTGGAGCAGGAGTGAGAGGCAGAAACCTGAGTTTTGGAGCAGGACTGAGAGGCAGAAAGCCAAGTTTTGGGAGCAGGAGTGAGAGGCAGAGCTGATTTTGGGAGTAGGCAGGAATGAGAGGTAGAGAGTTGAGTTTGAGAGCAGGAGTGAGAGGTAGAGAGTAGAGTTTGAGAGCAGGAGTGAGAGGCAGAAGCCTGAGTTTGGAAGCAGGAATGAGAGGCAGCGCTAAGTTTGGGAGTAGGCAGGAATAAGAGGCATAGAGTCAAGTTTGGGAGTAGGCAGGAACGTGGCTGGAGGCCTACATTGATCCTGCTGGCTGTGTTCAGTTTCTAAGAATTGTCCTGTTTTTTTTTTTCCCTGCAGATAAATCGCCTCACTTCCTGCGTCTCGGAGATGTGGAAGTCAACGCAGGGCAGAACGCCACTTTCCAATGTATTGCCACGGGCCGCGACGCTGTCAATAACAGACTGTGGCTGCAGGTGAGGAGGGCACAGGATGGGGTCAATCCCAGGATCAAGTCACTATGGGAGTGGGGCCAGCAGAGCCAAGAAAGAGAAAACTGCCTGAACATCAATATGATGCATGCAGCTCTCCTGCTATTTGTCTGAATGTATATTTGTGTTTTAGGCCTGTCTGAATGAAAATGTTTTTTAAAACTGAACATGTGTTTTTTATAGAATTTGTTGAATAATTTTCTAAATTATTTACATTTATATTTACATCCAGTTATGTACATTCATAAATGCACTAAGCAGACAGGTCAGTGAAACAGAAGAAAAACAGGACAAGAATCCTTTTAACTACAATCTTTTGAGAGATGTCGTCTGTTAGAAATCTTCTGTCCATTCTGGTCGATTTCAGCCTTATTTTAGAACCAGAGCACCTTTGCCTGCTGTGAGGAGTAGACTCCCAGCCATTTATTGAGGCACACTGTCTGAGTTGTTCAGTGGCACTGTGCTATAAGGATGTTAATTCTGTCACTGCCACCCAACGTGGCTCTGCCCTACCCCTCTGTTGGCTTATTAATATTGGTGTCAGCTTAGCGGTGGCTGGGTTCACAGTGTGAGGCAGGTGGGGTCGAGACCTCCACAGCTGCCTCCAACAAGCCAATCAGACTGCTCTTCTCCCGGGTGAATGAGTGGGCATATGTAGTGCCGCGACAACGTGACCTTCCCCCGAATGCTGGGGCCGGGAGGTGAAACTGGGAAGGAGGAACTGCCACTGCCACAGACTTGCCTGACAAAGCTGCACACGTCATGAGCTCCACGCATGTGACAGCTCCAAATGGGATAAACTGTTTACATCAAAACTCTGCAAAATCCACCTCACACCCCCCCACCCCCAAGCACACGAGAGGCCAATGATGGATGACAGCCGTTTGTGTCATCTTTTGCTTTTAAGAGGGAGATATGTTAATTTACAGAACAAACAATAAAGTACAGCCTCTGCTGTTAAATATTCAGTCATTTCTGTATTTTCAATTGAGTGTTTTCTTTGTATTGTGTGTGATGCATTAGACACTGTTCAAATCTCATGCAAATTATTATTTGTTTAAAGATTCTTATTTTTCCTCAACCAATCTACACTTTAATCATTTTCTGATACTTTTCTTGTCAAAACCATCTTTTAGAAAACTTCAGCTGATATAAATAAAATTGCACAGAGGCTTTTATAGATTATTTTAATTATTATATTACCATGGAGAAAACAAAAATGATGTTTTATCTTGCCTTTCACAATAGTTTTCACCATAAATAACTTTCTTCTGTGGCTGTTTACCACTTATAAAGTCTGGTCAAATGTTTGAATATTTTTTGTGAATGTATTTTATGTGAACAGAGAAGGAATGGGGAGGATATTCCAGTGACATACACCAAGAACATCAACCACAGGAGGTTCGCCGCCTCCTTCCAGCTGAAAGAAGTGACCAGTCAGGAGCGAGACCTGTATCGGTGCGTTACCCAATCACAGCGCGGTGCAGGAGTGTCCAACTTCGCCAGGCTCATTATCCATGGTAAGCTAGCATCTAACCCCTGAAACTGAATGACAGCTTGCGGTGACAGTGTTGGTAGTGGGTTGTTGTAGGTGATATTGAATTTTTGTTGCAGTTGTTGATGATGGTGATAATGATGATGATGTTGTTTTGTCGTTGGTGTTGTTTGTGGTTATGTTGTTGTTGATGATATTATTAGTATTGTTCTTTATGTTGTTCATGATGGTGTTGCTACTATTTTTGGTATTGTCGTGTTCATTCTGGATCTTATTTCTGTTGTCTTTGCCAATTATTTGTTATACTGCCCGGATAGTGTTTATTACATTTCCAGGAGCAGTGTTCCTTTAAAAGTTGAATACGCTTAGTTATGGTTTGCACCACATATGTCATTACTCAAAAAGGCATGAAATGAACAGTGATGTCCCGGTTTTGAATATTCAGGAGTTTTAAATGCAATAAACACTGATTCTTAAATCTTTATTCCTAAATCCTAATTATCATAATTACATTTTCTTGCAGTCTTTTTATGATGAAAGGGTCATGGATCGATGCCCATGGCTAGGGTTTGAATGCTGACCTTCCTTTCATACAGATATAGTCAAATTATGCAACAGGCTAAACAGCATATTTATATAATATTCGACCATTTTTTTTTATTTGCAAAGAGTGCACTTTGTTATCCATTTCGGAATTGCCTGAATTTCATGCTGTTTTCACATTATCATTATCAGCGAAACACATTACATGTTCTGCATGGGATCCTGCAAGGCTCATAGCTGAACAGCCAAGCTTTATTGATTAACAGCGCAAATTTTCTTGGTGTTCAGAACAATATGTTTGAGAAATGTCAGAACATTTGCATACTGAGAATGCGTCAGGGACTGTACAATAGGTATATCTCTCAATGTGGAAAGGATTTCTGAAAACCAGGAGTCAGCATCATGTGATGCACTGTGCTATGGCATATGGAGGAATGAGCGAGATATCTATCTCATAAAATATATTATTCGGGGATTCTTGGACTTACTTTTGCAAGACATATTCTTCACCTCCAGCCAAATACCTGAGTAATTCTGCTGATGGCATAATTCAGGGTGATTTACCACATATAACTCATGCACAAATAGGGTTTTAGATAAATGGACAGTAAATCATTAGCAAACAATTCCTGCATAATTATACAGTGGCCTATACAATGCTGTCAAAAATTGAAGCATGCTACAATCTTACAGGACAGAAATGTAAGGCACAAACTCATGTCACTGCGACAGAGATACAGTAGGCAAGGACAAAGCTCATGTAGTACCACGTGTTTGCCTCCTGTCGGGACTCACCCAATTACAAGTTTTGAAACGGGGTGAAATTATTAAATCGCACAGCTGTACAACTGTAACCGTGATGTAGGAATGGACCAACTGTAAAAGACCTTGGACTTTAATTTACATATGTATTTACACGGCATACAGTTTTAGTGTTCTGGGAATTATAAATATTTGGACTTGATGTCATGATAAATATTCTATGCGGAGATCATTAACATTTCAACCAGAGATCAAAGATTTTAAATATCAACGGAACCGCAGCGAGCATCTGTTTATTTTGAGGAAATACAAACAAATTAGATGTATGATATGGAGGCCAATATTACCACAGGGAGACTATTACAGAGCGTCTCGTGTTGTGATGCGTAAAGTATGTTTGCGTTCGCCGTTTGCAAACGAGGCCAGCGGAGACACGAGGGCAGTGTACCCTGCTGACAGCTGTAACGGACAGCTCCGAATGCGCGACTTTTTCATGCAAAGCCTCTGCGACCATATGGTGAATAAACCCTGACAATCTTTGCTTTTTCACTCTCACCTAAGGGCAGACGCACAGAGGGTAGTGTCTTGTTTATCTGAGTGACTGTAAAACAAATTTTCCCGAGTGTTTGTGTATGGACAGTGAACAACCCCCCTCCAAGACCCCCGGTGTTGGAACTAAGTTGAATATCCACCGCGGTGACAGATTTGATATCTCGCTGGGCTTGAAAGCTGACATCCCGTTACAAGGATACAAAAGATGGTAATTTTAAGGGAAATTTTGGGGGCATTGACATGGTTTGCCTTTAATGAGAACTGGCAGAGTGGAGCCCATTGTCGCACATGACCTAAGGGTAACAGTTTATTAGTGGCTTCTCTGCCAAACTGGAAGTGACAGAGAACGCCAGCGGCTATTTTGGTCCTCTTTGTAACAAATGAAAATTTCAGCGATGAATTCCTTCACCTAAGGAGTATCAATATATGTGTCCCCCAGCTCTGTAGCAGGAAATATGACTCAACGCAATTTTGTCCTCAGATTAGCGTTGGTCCTTTTGAGTAATAATATCGCCCCTTGCTAGTACAATCAAATTTATTGACAGTGCCACCTATTAGAAGTCATTTCAACAAAATGTGCCTGCCTTCAGTTACCTAGTTTTCTGTTTTTTTAGATAAGAAATGAAATTGTATTCACATATTTCAGGGAAAGCCGTGCTTCTTTTTACAGCTTTGGAACCTGTGGTCGTTTTGTGTTTGCAGTCTCTTTATAAAATGGTGTCTAGAACAATGTACTTTTATTTGTGTTTGTGTGCGCGCGCGCGAGCGTGGGCCTCCACGCGTCTCCCGATCTGTCTGCTCATGCAGTAATGACTGTGGATTCCGCGAGGGTGTCTGAGCTGGTGCGCGTGTGAGTGCGGGGGCCAATGTGCCACTCTCGCTGTAATCTCGAGCAGCTGACGGGTGGCGGAGGCGACTGTCAAGCCAGCCGGCGGGTTTGAACATGTTTGCTTAAAGGTAGATTAAAAACCTCCAACCTGTCAGCTCTTCGCCCCATGAAGAAAGCGCTCCGTTTGACAACCCGCGCTCAAAGAGAGATTGTTTAACTGCGCTGATGAGGCTGGACTGGTTGACGCCTCGGCAAGGTTGGGTACAGGAAGAATTTAGAATCGAGCGTCAATGCAATATAAATAGTGTCAACAAAAATAAAAAAGCGTTACATTTCTACTAAATTGCATTTTATAACGGCATGGCATTGTAGCACTAGAGAGATTTTGATGTATTAATTTTTACAATTCATTCCTGCTAAAATAGGCCAGATAAACATTGGTTTTTTGCAGGGAGTATAGAGTGAAATACGATAAAATGCATTTAGGGGAAAGGCAGTAGGTAATGTGTAGCTGAGAGGAGGTGAGGCAGGTGAGACACGCCCCACTGGTCTGTTGACGTCAGGCGGCGCTTGATTGCATGTTTTTTTTTGAGCCAGGCCCACTGCTGTTGCCGCTTGTCGTTAACTTCAAAAGGGCACAGAATTTTTTGCAGACATTTAGTTGGCGAATTGTGTTCACCCCCACCCAACCCGATCATTTTTTATAATGCCGTTGCTACAGAGTACCGCGGCTGAAGACTCTGTGTGAGCAATAAATGGACATCTATTTGTGCCAACAGTTTCCTGTGGTTAAAGGTGCTGCAGGATGGGCGAAATGTTACGCAGTGCAGACGCACGGCTGTGGATGTGTGGCGCGGGGAAGGATGCTGGCGAGTAGACGACGCAGGGCAGCATAGAAGGTTTTACCGCTACCAGTCGAGCTCGTGGGCACCACGTGATTGATGATAGGCTGCCAAAAAAGCAATAAGTCAAAAGATTTAATATTCTCTGTACCTGCGTGAGCTGCCACTGGCACATTCTTTTGTGGTCAAATCTTTGTCATGTGTCGTGTTAACTCCTGCCGCTTTAGCCGCAATTAGCTACTAAAGAGTTAGCGGCTAAACCGATTACGTCTTTGTCGCATATTTAAGGGCCTGTAAGTATCTCCTACTGTAGCAGAAAGCAACGTTGGTCTCACATTGTCAGCAGTTCATAATTTCGTCTTGGTGGCGTTTTTCTGCATCCAGAGTAATCGAATACGATGAGCGACCCTTGCCATCACTTATGTGGAAATCTAATGGACAATAGGTCCTTGAATCCATATATTTTACTAGAAGTCCTAGATCACTTTTTGCATGTTTACAGAGAAGTAAAACTGCTTTAGAATAATACCTATGGCTTTTTTATCACACAAGGTGGCATCCCTCATTTGTGTGCAGAATAAGTTTGTGCCCTATTTTAAACATGATGGATCCCTCCTGTCATTGCTGTGTGAGGAAGTATTATTTATGAGCTTGAAGCTCACACTCTCACCTATGCAACAGGCTAATGGTGAAAAGTCCATTTTTCAGTACACATTGCATTGCTCATAATTTACAATGAACACTTTTATATTATAAAATTACATTATATTATCTGAAACATTCATATTAGCACATGCAACTAATTCAGCTCAAGGCATTGCACTGTAAAGAGAACTGAGAGAGGACCTGGGGCTGAGGCATTGCTATTAACTGCAGTGAGTTTCTTTTTAAATATTTGTGTGCTTGCAAGTGTGATTGCAAGTTTAAGGCTGTCATCAAACTGACTTTAGAAGAGGACGAATCTTATTTGCAAACTTACTGTTTGCTTTTTTGCAGTCAGTGTGAAGAACAAGAGTCCTGACATCATAGCACTAGGTGTGCTGACTCGGACTTGGTCTCCATTCTGTGAATGGAGGCTACACTACAGCAGGTGTCATTGGCCAGGTTTTACATGGTGCTATGGCCATAGCCCTCTTTGGCAGTACATGCAGCGGGATGTGTCTGGGGAGGTGCTAAGGACTCCGAAAAGAGCAGCCATGTCTGAATATATATAGCTAAGGCCTCAGTTCCTACTGACATGCCAATCACAGTAAACCTAGCTGCCACTCACACACCCACACCAAAGAAACAGCTCTCACTTTTTGCGTTCGCTTCAGTCTTCTATTAGTGTTCAGATGTGGGCTTTTTGCATTAGTGATGTGTGTGGGCCATTTGGAAATTGGTTTTTATTTTTGCCATCTGAGATGAGCTGCCATATTTTTATACTGTTACTATATGTGTGTGTGTGTGTGTATATGTGTTTGTGTGTTTATGCATGCACACACATACACACACACATAGTAACAGTATATAAATGTGGCAGCTCATGATGCATACATTATTTTTTGAGAGAACATATTGCTTTGTGAAGTGTCTGCCTTGCAAGAAAGTTAGAAAATTAGAAAACATTTCTCCGTGTTTCATTTTTATTTTAATATGCAATTTGACATTTTTCCCTCAGAATTCTAATAAAACACTTTACAAGGGAACACTTTGGACGTGTTACAATTCAAATCTGCCAAAAACACACAGGGAAGTGTGGCATAGTTTTGGAACGGCCTCACAACCACAGACACACTGGCTGAAGAGCTCCTGTGTGTTTGAGTTTCCCATTGGTGTAGTTATGCCTGCATTAAGATCCATGTCACATCCTGTTCGGTATTAACATTCTGCCGCTCAGGCAAAGCAATGAAATGCGTGGTCTTAGGATATGCATACATGCACAAACATTACTGAATCAGGAACTATTACCGTGGGTAAAGCCCCTCATATTTTATGTAAGCGCACATTTGCATAATGTGTGTGTTTTTAGCCGGTAATATGGCGTTGGTGTGGAGCTGGTAACTTTGTCAATTTGTAATGTGATTATTGAATTAGGAGGACAAAATCAGATTTTCCAAAGTAATTTTGAAACAATTTCTGTGCTCTGCATTCTATGAAATGCTAATAAGAGAGAGATAGATTGGATTATGAAATTAAAGAAGAGGAACATTAATTGAAAACTAATGGGAGTGCTGTGTAGGAGTACATCCTGGGCCAGGGGATTACATGCATCAACACCCCCCCGGCACTTTCTACACACACACACACACACACACACACACACACACACACACACACACACCCCTCTGCACTTTCTACACCCTCAGCTTCACTGCAGTGATACACACACACACACACACACACACACACACATCGTGGTACTTGCCAGAATATTAATAACACTGCAAAACAATTACTTCCTCATTTACACACTGATTAAAATGCATCCATAATTTAAGGAAACTGCAAGTTGTTTCATAAACACATTTTTAATCTGTATATATGCCAATTGGCAAAAGGAGATGTTGCATTGTGAAGGAATGATACTGCTTCTACTACTATGGCTACTGCAACTACTCATAATACTACTATAATATAATAATAATAGTACTAATATGACTGTTACTACCACAGCTACTGCTGATAGTATTGCTACTACTAGTGCTATGGCTACTATCACTAATAATAATAATAATAATAATAATAATAATAACAATAATAACGCCAGTACTACTCTTGCTGCCACTACTACTATTAATATTACTGTTAATGTTAGCTATGCTACTACTAATAATAGTACTAATAATACTTGGGAAGATTTTATACTCCTCAAAACCTGTGAACCATACCTGTTACTTTCTTAAACACTCCATGACACGTTCAATGTCAAACAAACTCAAATTATGAACTCCCAAAGAAAGGCTGTAGAAATGGAGAAATGATTCCTCGATGAAACTGGACTATTCTAGATGGCAAGGGTCACCTTGATGGAGGTGCTGATGTTTGTGATGCATAATAAAAGCAAATGGACAGGATTTCTGGATGTTTGATGCTGGTTTATCCTCTGATGAATGCTAGGGCCAGTATCTGAGCATAGGTAGACAGGTGTGCATGCAGGTGTGGGTGCCAGCGGTGTGGCAGTGGCACTGGGCCACAGACAGAGGAAGGTGTGCAGGTGTGGAAGCCACAGTCAGGTGGAAAGATGATTGATGGTGTGCAGGTATCGTTTGGGTTTGGGCCGGTGAACTGCGGTCATCACTGCTGGCACTGAAATATCTACGGCGCGTAAATGGGCCAGCAGCCACTGGAAGGAGGAACAGCACCTGTGGAGAGAGCAGGAATTGAGCTCCCCGTGAACAACTCTCTGTTTAACATCGCTTCCTCACGCTCAATTTCCCAGGCCATGTTCATCAGAGCATTGCAACACCACTGGTCTGTCTGTGCATTTCTGCTGCAGAAATAATTCTGCAGACCTAGAATGAAAATTAAACATGCGTCAGAGCAAAGCTGGTTTGTCCCAGATATGTGTCACACTATTTTTCAGTTAGATGTAATTCATTGTCATTGGTTTTTATTGGTTTTTTGGAATAATAGTGAATGTAAGTAAATGATGAATTTGTATTTATTTAGTCTCATGCTGCCAGCACAGTGTTTTGGAGCTGACTCTTTCTCTGCCAAGCTCTCCAGGGCGGAAGTCCAAATGCATCCAGGCTGACTCGCTAACCATCTGGTTTGTCTGAAGCTGCATAATAGTTTGGCACGGCACACAGAACTTGGGACTAATTAAATCACATAATTACTGTAGAACTTTACGTGCTATTACTCCAAAGAGTGGAACCGAGGTAAAACACGCATTAAAAAATGCAGTTTGATCAGTTGTTAAACAAAAAGCAAGTATTAAATGGAAAATGGAAAATCAAAAAGCAAATGCGGCCAACTGTCGATTTTCTCAAAAGTTAGGCTTCAAAGTGTCCATGCTGTCAGCTGTGGTTGTAGGTAGTCTCTTTCACGGCACATTGGCTGTGTCCATGTTTGTGTCTTTCTTTAATGTATACCAACACTTCATCCTCTGTCAGGTGAGACTAGTTTGACCATAAACTGCAGTGACACCAGGTGAATGGGCTGTCTTCACTATAGAAGTCTGCCATAACATGTCAGCATGTAGTTTGGAAGCAGCTGTAATGCTTCTTCAGTCTGAAATCTGTTTCAGCTCTGCTTTTAACTCATGATGTCCTGTTGACTTTCTCATTGTCTCCTTTCAACTTCCTCCAGAACCACCACGGCCCATTGCTCCGCCTCAGCTGCTAGCAGTTGGGCCTACATACCTCCAGATCCAACTCAACGCCAACTCCATATTTGGGGATGGGCCCATTGTCACAAAGGAGGTGATGTACCGCATGACATCCGGCAGCTGGACGGAGACCCATGTGGTCAACGCCCCCACCTACAAGCTGTGGCACCTGGACCCTGACACTGAGTACGAGATCCGAGTTCTGCTCACCAGGCCCGGAGAAGGGGGCACAGGCCAACCTGGACCCCCCCTCATCACTAGGACCAAGTGTGCAGGTGAGTGGGATGCTTCTTTGCCCTGTGTTCTCACTTTGACTCCTCCCCCTGCCTGTGCTCTCGCTTTGACTCCTTTTCCTTGCCCCCTCACTTTGACTCTTCCCCTTCCTGTCATGACACTTTTACTCTGTTTATACTGACAAATGTAACATGGGGCAGTAAACACAGAGACATCAGAAAAGTGTCAGTATGAAAACTATTAGTTGTTGCTGGGCCCTACCAGCTTCTTTCAGGATGAAAATAGGTAGTGTCTTCTGCCTCCCTCAGTTCTTTCAAAAGGCTTGATGGGACCCACAAACAAGCACCTTCATTTTATTTGATCATTTTTCATTGATTTGGATTAGCTAGCTAATCCTGAAAGGGCACTCGGAGAAGGACTTGGAAACAACTGTTTGCCCGCAGCTTCCGCAGATGAAGGCCTCAGAGATATCCCACGGTCTGATGAAAAGACAGTTACCAGCAGTGTTAACTCTATTTCTCTCCAGGTTGCTGCATTGTACCCAAGTGCATTATTCTCAAGAGTGATGAGAGTGTGCCTTCTTTCCCTTGTGTTTAAGAACAGTATGAAATGAAGAGCTAGGGGAAATCTCAGCTTTGTTGTATGTGTGTATTTGTGTGTTGTGCATTCATCCCCGTTGTCTCATACCAGATCAAGTAGGTATATCTTAAACAGGTATAAAGGTAAGGTAAGGTAATTGCCCCTGGCTGTTAATGAAATGGAGAGTAATTGGGGAAAAGGAGAAAGAAGGTTGAACAGTTTTTGTAACATCTGGGTTTGTTTTATTGTTAACACTTTTCTACGTGATTTTTGTGATTGATGAGAATAAAAGGTCCCTCTGGCTAGCCGGCATGTAGTGATGAAACGTGAGTATCTGCACTGGGGAAATGTGGAGCTGTTACCCTTATATAGTATCTCCTCTGCACTAAACCATGGTGCTGGTGTTAACCAGCTCCTCCTCTGTGTTGGGAAAGGAGTTTGAAGGTGAAATGTTGTTATTAAGTTTGACTCACAATGTATGCAGTGTTTCATTACTCCACGCAATAGCTCTCTGTCAGCCCAGACGCTCTCGTCCTATTCCCCAGTTGCTTGCGAGGCCACAGACGGCTGTATTCCCAGATTGGCATTCTGCAGGGGATTTGGCAGCTCTGCTGTTAAAGATTTTGGAGTCATTTTTCTTCAAGGATGTTTTCCAGGTTTAGTCCCAGTTCTGTTCAGCGGGGAGCGTTCATTTTTCTCCATTCATCCCTCTCTGGCAAAAACCATTTTATTTCATAAACCCAAGACTAAGTGAATAATGCACAGCCACGTTATGCGCACAACTGCATTTTCCCTGGCAATGATCTGGTCGGCTTTTGAATTTTAATTTCCTTACGTGTGCCGCCGCCCGCGACACCTTGCAGCAAACTCCCACCTGGCGCAGGCTTTACAGCATGGGGCGTAAGATTTTTGTTTTCATAATTTGTTCAGAGCAAAAAAAAAAAAGAACCTCACAACCTCAGCATCTGTAAACCGGATTTGAGAGATTGGGGCATCAGGCCTCTGTGCAAACAGACGCATTGGAATTTTTGTTATGCAGCAGGTGAAATTTTTATTATTTGAAATAAAGGGGTAACACACTCTTCATTGTTATATTGTTTAACATGCATTCAGTTATATGTAGTGATAGTGACATTGGATTCACATATATTCCCCAGGAGTATAGATTACCACCTTAGGCTAAGGTTAGTCTGGCTCTGTGTAAAATGTGTTTTAGACTGGCTCAGCAGTCTAAGGTTTAAACTGGCTCTGTAGGCTGGTGTTTAAATTGGCTTCTTAGCTGGGGCAGGTATAAGTGATTGGCTACATGATCCTCCTGGTTATTTCCATGCTTATGGACTAGCAAGCACTTACAAAGCAGTCTGGATTCATATGGCCATTTAGAGTTTACAGAGACAGCCAGTGGTTGCCATGCACATTCAGAGTATCTCTCTTAATCAGGACTCACTGGAAGGAATGAGAAATGGAGATGATGATCATCAGTTCATAGATGAGAAGGCTTGGATAAACTTTCTCATATTCTGTGTGGCAGGAAATATTATTCTGATATTTTGCTGAAGTTTGATTGTCCAAGATACAAGCAAATGGATCCCACTTTTTCCTCTTTAAAGGAAGCAGAGTCTAACATGTGATTATATGTGTCAGAGTGTGTGTGTGTGTGTGTGTGTGTGTGTGTGTGTGAGTGAGAGAGAGAGAGAGAGAACTTTCACTGTAAGCTTGGCTTTATATTCACTGTATTTTTATGGTAAAAATGTTCTAGGAATGTAAATGGTCTGTAGATTTTCCTTCAGGGAGAGTGTTCAGATTGAGAGAACACATGGAGATGCTGGAGGCACTTGCCTCTGTAGATTATTCCCCATATGCAGAAACAGAAAGAATTTTTAGAAGCATTATATTAAATGCCATACCATCTCAGTAAAACAACTGAAAATTATTTCATTTTTTTCCCGCATATTTGTAATTGAATCTTGTCTTTGCAAGCTAATGTAGGAATATTCTTACGTGGAAGCGGGTTGAATAAACTGAAAATAAATAAATAAACTGAATAAACTGTTTCTGTGCATCAGAAACAAATTTTTTTCCATGGATTAGCTGGCAGAAGATGATAAGATTGACGTATTAAGGTGATAGTTCCTGCTAATTTCAAACTGGCTTTAACATTTTCTTACCTTGAAAGTAGTGTAGAGTGGCGGAGGTGCAGCCCTCCCCCTTTTCTGTTTCCTTATGCAGCCGGAGTCCTGATTGGTCAGAACTGCTGCACATCCCAAAACAAACAGTGGCAAATTGGTTCCCTTGAACCCATGCAGAAATTCATTCCAAAATCAGAAACTGGAATCCACATCCTGATGATAGATGATAGATGATAAATGCACTGTATATATATATCAGGAACCAGGCCTTACCAAACCTCTGTAGCTATTTTCAAGATAAGATAAGAGATGACTTATGTGAATATTTGGACATATTTATGTAGTGTCATAATGAAATATGATCAAAAAGTGAATCTGATGTTATGAGGTTTAATGAGATGCATGTGTAAAAGACAAATGTATTGCAAAAACTGAACTTTGTGAATAGACAGTAATTTTTCTGATTTATTTCTAATTTATTTCAGTTCCTTGGTAATAGCATTATGTACTGCTAATACGGCAGATAGTAACAGTCGTAGTACCTTTATTACTAGTAGATAGTAAACTTTTGTTTACCAAATGTCTCGGTTATGTATCCTAAAGTATGTGGAAGTTTGCTTCCAACTTGTTTTTTCCAAAGCAAGTGTAGATATTTGCAAGAAATAAACAGTGTTCTGAGAGCAGTCTGCACTCACCGGCCTGAAATTTGCCTCCTGTAGAAATCACCATGTTACAGTGGTGATGACATCATTGTTTTAATCAAGCACTCTGCGCTGAATTGGTCAGCTGTAAGCACAGTTTTACTGTGATCCAGTGTAATGACTAGAAAATGAAATAACATTGATTTCATTTAGTTTTTACGTATTTTAGCATGGAAACATGGATGTTTATTATGATTTAGTTTTAATATTGATGAGTAAAACTGCTGTGTAGTTTTACACCATGTTCTTCATTCTCATACCTTTCTGCTGTTCCCTCAGACTGTACAATATTTCACAGTAGCTTGTGCATCTGTTCATATTAAAATGTTTCCAATGGGAAAAAAGGAATTATTACAATAATTGGATGAAATTTGACTCATTATTTTTCATATTTTGAGTCTTGTTTTTGAGTTGGCACAGCATCTGTGATATTTTTTCTTAGAAGTATATTTCATTCATTTTAATAATATACACAGTGATTGAGGATATGCAGATGAACACTTTTACAAGCCAAAGCACAATGGGACAACCATCTGGAAAATGCAAACCATTTGCTAAATGCAAAAATAAGTGTGAAATAAAAAAACAAAATTGAATCAATTAAACTACAACAACTCCAACAGTAGAAATGCCTAGTTTGAATATCATTGTTTCTTTGAAGGCATCATATTATGCCATATTTTAAAAAAAACTGAAGATTATAGATAAGACTCAGATGTACACCGGCTTTTACGGTGTACATCTGAGCTGAGATCTGAGTTGTGTATAGGGCTAATGGCAGAACCAGGACATGGGGATTTAATCACTTGTGGGTGACTGTGAGGGGACCAGCCATAGTGGTCCTGCGTTCGCTCTTAACACCTGTTCCAGACAACAGGTGGACGCAGGGGAGAGCAATTCCTCGTTCCCGCAGAGCTGTGGTCCTCTCCATTATCACGCAGCCACCCAATCACTCTCGCCGCAGGAGCCTCCCCCGAGGCCCGCACCGAGTTTCCTCCTCTCCGCTCCACGGGACGAGGGGCAGGGGGAGGGGCCGGGGCGAGCTCAGCGGTCAGCAGCGGTCGGTGTCGTTTGTAGGCACTGTTGGGTGTGACGTATAGGCACAACACCTTGTAGGAATTGGCCACCAGATGCCTTGTGTTTTGTTTTGTGTTTATTGAGTTATTATTTTTTTCCTGTAACCTACCATTTATTAGGAGCTTTATCAGCTTGATTACCTTTCAAGAGGGCAGAGAATAATTTTACAGTTTTTCCCACATTGGCTCTCACATCAGTGTTTTTTGTGTTTTTTTTTTTATTCCCTCTGGGAAATGTCTCCTGTGAAGTGTTGTGTGACAACCTGTAAAAGGCATTATGCTAAAATAAAGACTGATGGATTGATTGACTGATTGATCTTGTCAGTCAGAATGCAAGGCTGGGTTATGTAGTTAACCGCCTGCCTGTTTGTGCAGTTTTCAAGACAAAGGCACATCCTCTTTGGTGTCAGTGCACCACATCCTGCCGTTGGAAAACGTTTAAGTCTCAGGTAAGCAGCAGGTTTTGAAGTGCAGTGAAATAATCAGGGTTTCTGTGCGAGTGCTGAAATGGAGCCAGATCTTAAAGCGCAGATGGTGAGCCTGTACGAAGACAGGATGGGTGAGCAGGCAGTCCTGCTCAGAGATCCTCTCCTCCAACGGCTGGAAGGGAAAATCGATGCAGCTCGTACAGTGACACGGCGCACACTGCGATTGGCCCGTGGTCCTGCGCTACGAGTGAATGCAGCTAAACTGCGATCTGCCTCTCGCACAAGCAGCCCCTGCTGCAACAGCTAAGCCACCCGAGGGGTCAGCGGGCCACGGAACAATGTATTTATTCAGAAACATAGCACTTCAAGTGGCCAAGAGGGCACGCGATTACAAGGCACTTGACGAGCAAGATGTTTGACAAAAACGTTCTCCAGAACAGAATTCAATAATGACCTAGGGGGCGCTGCATGCACTCTGGAGCATTGACTTTTCCTGCCAGCATCAATCCTGAGAGGCCGCTATTGATTTTGATCTGGCCTGCAGCTTGAAATACGATTAAGGAGCTGCTTTATCTGCCATTGATTATTTGAGTTCTGCCTACAGGGGGCGGTGGTTCATATCTCTTCAAAGGCTCTTTTTCAAATTGATGTTCCAGAAAGTAATTTGAATATGCATTGATAAGTGCTTTTTTTCATGAGAGCTGTATAATTGTTTTTTGGTCTTAAAAATGGTTTTTGAAATCAGGATGAATTGAACTTTTTTTGTACATCTGGCATTTTTTTATCACAGAAATATCTTATATTGGGTGAAGTCATGATGTCTTGAACTATTTTTTTTTTCTAAAAGGAACATCAGCCGGTCAATCAATATATTCAGCAATTATTTGCTATGGTATTACAGTCCTTTTAACCAATTTTGCTACTTTGCTACCACTGCTTTTTGCTACTAAGTGCATCTGGGAAAAAAGAAAAACTACAGTTGTCGTTTTTTGAGAATTAGAAAACTAAATTAGAAAAACTAATTCTGAGGTTTGGGTTGGAAGATAAATCGCTGTGAAATGTGTATGTGTTTATGTGTGTATCTGTGTGTTTGAGCTCATGGATTTTAATAACTGTAGCATGAAAAGTCACTGTGCTGGAGCTCCATAAAGACCATGCTAATGTGGTCTCTGCATTGAGGCCAGGTGTCATGACACAAGGTGGTATGTTCAAATAATGACAGTGGTATAAGTGCTCAGGGTACAATGTTCAGAGAGTATGTGTATAAATATGTTTTTATTGCCATTTGAGATGTACAGCATAGAAAAGAATGTTGATAAGTGAAAGATGATGATGATGATCGTGATCGTGATGATGAAATGAGAAAATACGTTTTGGGTTGTTCTGTGCTCCAAAGCAATGAGGTTCATTTGGAGTGTGGATGGCTGTGCATGTGGAATCTTTAAAGGTCCAGTGCCATAGGCGGAGTGATTGACAGCTATGATGTCAGAAGCTGCAGTGCAGACGGGGGTATGCAAAGTCACAGGAATAAGCAGCCAGTTAAAATATGTCAGATGCAGTATGAAGACACTCCCTGGCCCAGGAAGGACTCCACCCATGGCAGCTGATTCACATTTTTTTTTTTAGCATGGAAATGTGGAAAAACAACAAAGCAGAGATGTCAGCACGCGATGCCATCAGTGTGCCGTGTGTTATTAATACAACTCCTATGAAGCCTGTAACATTCACCCAGTCTTTGAGTTTGAGGTGACAGCTTTTGATGTATATTTTTAGCAGAATGTGGGGGGAGGGGGGGATCTCAACCAAAAATATACTTTGTACTCAGCAGGTGATCAAAGATTCCATTACCCTTTGTATTCATATTATTTCACCAGTAATTTAATTTTTATTTTCCTGTAATGGGGTTTTTTATAATCCCGAACTGTTTTAACATTGTGTGTGAATTTTATGATGAAATTTATTCAGCGTTGCAAATGTCACAAGGCAGCCAGGGTGCTTCTGTGAGGAAAGAATTCCCAGGAAAATGGTTGGACAGAGCTGTAATGAGCCTCTTCCTCAGCACATACTGCTGTGGCCTTTCCAGGTCGTTTGTCCTCAAATGCCGATTGGCTCCTTTCCTGAACACATCAGCTTAATTCCATCTACATTTAGACATATATGTTAAATTGTAATAATGATTTAAACATTTTAGCATTTTTAGAACAGCTGAAAGTGCTCTTCGACATCATTCCCATGTTTGCACTGGCAGCATTGTGTGTATATGGTATGATGTTATCTGATCATCTGTTTTTCCTCCACCTGACCCTTTTATTTAATTGAAGTTCATTTACCATGCCATTATTTCAATTAAATAGTTCTAAATATAGTTATATTTTGTACAATGTGCATAGAACTTTTTGTACCTTTTTCTTGATGTTTGTCTTGTAACATTCAGAACCAGTAAAATCCAGAACCACAAACTGAGAATGTGCAAAGCTCCCTTGGTTGTCTAACAGCTCTCCATGACCCAAGATGACTTTCAGTTACGTGTGTGTGTGTGTTTATGTGTATGTGTGTATGTGTGTGTGTGTGTGTGTGTGTGAGTGTGTGTGTGTGTGTGTCTGTCTGTCTGTGTAATGCATCTTCATGTTTTCTTCCTGTGTTCAATCATTTTTACACAGCAGGAAAGATACCTACTTACAGTATATACATAAGTATATATGTGTAAGTACACATACAACTGTGTACAACTACTGTACATCACTGTATTAGTCCCAGCTTCCCAGCCCCATCCATTTCAATGCAGACCAGATTACATTGTTAAATTTGCATTTTAAAAATCCTCTTAATCCATGCCACTTGGAAAAGAGGATTCAGGGAGACCAGCAGATGGTTAGTGCTGAGTTACAGCAGAGTGATCAGTCTACTGTGTACTGAGCGCTTGGATCATGTCAGGTAGCAGATTTTGATATTATTAATAATCCACACTCAAACCTCAGATTGCCATATAATGTAAGGAAGCACAAAG
This sequence comes from Megalops cyprinoides, assembly GCF_013368585.1. Taxonomy (NCBI): domain Eukaryota; kingdom Metazoa; phylum Chordata; class Actinopteri; order Elopiformes; family Megalopidae; genus Megalops; species Megalops cyprinoides. The sequence goes on from NC_050594.1 coordinate 11,726,436, forward strand.
AAACTCAGAAAAGCAAAGGCAACCCTTAATTTTAATTTTTTGGCTTTGCCGAGTGTAGATTTAGATTTTTTTTTGTCTTTTTTAAATGTCAGTCTGCAGCTAGTATTGCATTTTGATTTGTTTTGTGTGAAAATTTAGAACCTACATACTCTATGAGAGTTGGACGATCGTTAAAAAAAAAACTACAGTAACTACAGAAAAAGGTTGAAAGAGGTCATTTGCCAGTTCATGTTTCTGCTTTTCTCTTCCAGTTCAATTTCCTCTCTTCCCTTTTGAGGAACCAACATGAGAGGTGTAGTCTCACGCGCTCCAGGGTGTCTGTCCACCACAGGCATGTGCAAGCGCCCTGTGTACTGGTAGCTATCAGATAGCACCACATGATATTCTCTCAATTACTGTATCCACCCTGCAGAGATGGATTTTCAGTCTTACTCTTCCAGTGCATACATGGATCATGTCACTTCACCTTCTCCCATGCTTACTGAAAACCCGAAAGAACGCGAGACCTGAGACATTGATGAATTTGATGGAATGGGTTCAATAATGCATGCGTGATTAGAATGGGGTTAGCTGTAACAGATTAGAAACACAGCCTCTGTTCAATCTGACTGCAGTGCCCTTCATCTTTACCTCTGAGGAACCAGTTTCAAGAAGTTGGGTGTGTGTGTGAATGTGTGTGTGCGTGCCTCTGCATGTGTGTGTGTGTATGTGTGTGTGTGTATGTGTGTGTGTGTGTGTGTGTGTGTGTGTGTGTGTGTAATTTGCATAATGTCTTTTTGGCCACCATCAAAATCCCAGTGTTGCACAAAGGTGTGATATGCCAGGTGGCCCAGGTGGCAGTTAGGGCTTGGGGAATGACAGCTGAATATGGGATGTTTGGATATGACTACTCCATTGAGAAAAGAAAGGCTGGAATTTTTTGTTGTGGCTCTGACATCACTGCTGGTTGTATGGTTTGTTGTGTTCTCTTGGGCTTTGTTGCTGAGCAGACACATATAACCAATACATCATCACAGACATCGTCACCAATACATCATCACAGAGTCACCAGTCAGTTTGAATTATTGAGGAAGATGCCTTGATAAACTGTATGTACGCATGGCAGTCTAATTACAACACGCGTCAGATGTTTTCCATTTGTACCAAGCGCTTGCTTTATTGTGACCCATTCTTGTAAAACAGCAATTGTTCCGCCAGAGATTGAGCAGCACTGCTAAATTTACCGCGGCGCTATTTCACGCCTCGGGCCCTGTGAGCTATCTTATCTCATCTCAGCAGGTGGAGTCCTTTCAAACTGATCAGAATGCGGCGTGCATGGAAGGAGGCAGCAGCAAACGCCGGGCTGGAACGGATCTAGGAATCTGCCACATGGGCGAAGACATTCGGTCAAGATCGCAGATAACGGGGGAAGCCGTGATGAATGTTTGTTCAACAGTTCCCCCAATTTTCGTGTGGCACCGCAAACAACAACACGTTCGTGGGACCTGCGGTTCCACCTGATGGGCATAATGAGGTGGCGGGATTATCGGTCTGTGAGAGGGAAATGTTATTTAGATGTAAATGTCTTTTTTTTTTTCCCTGAGTTCTGACACCCAGACTCACCGGAGTGTTTTCATCCCCTGAAACACCACGCTGCACAGCTTCCCTTACGCCGCTGCAGAAAACACGAACACAACAGAAGCTTTTTTTTTTTTTTTTTTACCCAAATAAAATATCAGTCTCAGACATCTGAAATGGATCGTAGGAACATTTTGTGCTTTTTAATAGTGTCATTCTAAGGGTTTGTCTAATAGATTGCCACCCCATCATTTGAACCTCTACAGGGATCACCTGTGTACATAGTTGAACCTGTCTTTCATCTTCAATAGACCTGATGGAGTCCATCATATTTTGGTGTTATGTGCAGTCCTGGTCTCTGCATGTTAGAGGTGGAACTGTGATTGTTGAAGATCTCAGACACACACTTGAAGATATGTCAGTCAGTCCACAGGAGAAACGGCGCAGTAAAACAGAGTGATTTTTCTATGAACTTTGATTTTTGCATAAGTCTGCTACCGCTCAGCGCTTTGTTTTGCTTGCATGACCAGTGCCTGTGATGGATTTGTTCACCCTTAATAATATTTACTCCTTTTCCTTCATTACCCATAATCCACCTGTGCTAGATCTTAAACCCTGTGTTGACTCTGTACTTCACTAGAATGCTTATCAGCGTCTTCGCAGGCTGCACAATTTGAATTTCAAAAAAGGAGACTGGATGGATTTGCTGCTTGTTGAGTACCTAGTGGTATTTTCCCCTCTGTTTTTCTCTCTCCCTCTCTCTCATTCTCTCTCTCTTTTTGGCCAGTGCAATTTAAGAGTGGGAAACAACTCTGAGAACTAGTTTGGTGACTGCTTTCTTTAGTTGTTCGTAGGTACTTGAGTAAGTGAATGAGTTTCAGACTTGTTCTTGTATGTGACATTCAGGCATCTGTTGCAGTGATGGGTGTAAACAGCAGTCAGCTCATCATCCTGTTTGCATAGTTTCATTCCATTCATATTTCCAAAGGGCATAAGATATGATCAAGAAAAAGGCCACATGGAATTAACATTGAGTGGCTGTTGTGATAATCAGTCCCTCAGCCAGTGGTGGATCTTGCTTTGGGTGTCAGTTGTTAGAGGATTTGTTCTTGCCATGGGACATGTGGTCTCAGTGCTGTGATTGGTGGTAGGTTTTCTTGCATCGGAATGCATGGTTTCAGTACTGTGATTAGTGGTGGTGTTCTTGCATTGAGATATATGGTTTTAGTATTGTAATCAGTGGTGGTGTTCTTGCATTGAGATGTATGGTTTCAGTGCTGTGATTAGTGGTGATGTTCTTGCACCGGAGTGCATGGTTTCAGGGGTGGGATTAATGGTGATATTCTAACATTGGGATTCTATGTGTTCCTGTATTGCTCAGGGAGACTCACATCACTTATACTTTATTCATTACCATTTCTTACCAGCACTTCAGGAAATATGTTCCTAACATACTCCAATTGTATCTCATTGCAGGACAACATATTTCAAGATAAGAATACCCAATATAAAAGTCTTTGAATTTTTTTCCATTCAAAAAGTTCTTGCATTTTTCCAAAAAGTTTTTCTTATGGAGATATATCTTTGAAGAGTACAAAAATCTGTTGGAGGAAAATGGGAACCATGTAAGGCATTTATTCTTTTCATAGGAAAAAGCTGAAATGTTCATTTATAACTTGGAACATTTTATAATATAAAACATTAAAATGGGAGGACAAAAATAGAAACAAATTGGTAAATAAATCAAATACCCATAAATACAGTGCTGAATTCAATGGCATTATGTATGTATAGTGCTTATGTAGACCCTTCTCAAAGTGCTTCACAGTGAGCATTTTCTCTCATCCCCTGCCTGTATATGGCAGAGCAGCCATTTTGCTGTATCATCTATATACATCAGTTAAGGTGAAGAAACAAGGATTTATTTAATTAAACTTTGGGGATTATTAGATTATTAGACTGGGGACCCCTATTCCTAGTGATAAGGGATGTTTAATTAACAAACATCAGATTAACATCTCATCTGAGAAGCAGCATTTCCTATATCACAGTGTCCCCCTCACAACACTAGAGCATTGGAAACCCAGCCCCAGCCCCAGGAGGTCTCCCCCACTTAGATTTAGTTATTTGGCAAATGGTGTGTGGTATAGCTATGGTATGGTGTAGCACTTAAAAGAGTATGCACCTGGACCAAACACATGCTAGTAGCAGGAAAGGATCTGATGCAGTCATTATTGAGACTGGGCGCATGGTAGCGTATGGAAGTACATTGTGGTATGTGGATATATATGACCCATACAGGGAAAGTAGAACTGTAATACAATCTGTATCATATCCAGTGCATTAGTTACATATCACACACGCATATACATACATACATGTACATCTACGCCTTATGTATGTGTGTGTAATATGTAACTAATATATTGCAATCACTCCCCCCTACCCCTGTACCCCCTCTCAGATCCGGTCATCTCGAGCAGTTCAGAACTACAGAGTGGTATGAGCTGTTCATTATCCCAGCATTTATCCCTTCAGACCTGAATGGTTTCAAAAACACAACGTGTATATTTGCACAAGCAGGATTAATAAAGTCACTAACGTAGTCGGACAGGATGTAAAACGCCACAGGCCACTGGACCGTGTCCCATGGGCCACTGCAACTGTGTGATGCTGTCGTAACTTTGCGATGCTGTTGAAACTGTGCGATGCTGTTGTAACTGCTCGATGGCATTGTAACCATGCGATGCCATTGTAAATATATTGGTAACTGATATGATAGCAGAAAGACTCTCACAGCATTTCATTTTGCTGGAGGCGATTGTGGGAATGGGTTTTGTAGCAGTCTCGGGGGAGAAGTGGGGGAGGGAGGCGACACACTCCTCCGTCTATTATATTTCTTCCTGTTTTTTTCCTTTGTCCAGCAGAAGTGATTTATTGGACTGAGGGGAGGAAAAGGTGAAATATAATCGCGTTTGGGATAGAGTGCTGGGCCAGGCTGAATGGATTGGTTCCGGCCGCTGAAAGCACTGTATACATTGAATAGAAGGCCACTCATTTGTCGTGAGGTACAGAGACCGGGGCCATGTGTTCTGACTGTGAACATTATGGGCTTTATTTATGATGTCCAGATTGAAGTGTGATGGGAAAAAAAACCTTGCAGGACACAGGAAAAAATATGAGCAGGTGTTTTGTATTTAGATGTATTTTTTTTTAGTTTTCTGCACTGTATTTCTGAAATCCGAGGAGCCATAGGTTTTGCGGTATGATTACATTTGAAATGGTGATCAGGATAAGTAAAAACAAATCTTGATATTTGTTATGTTTTGCACAGACTCTGAATACATGAAAGGTAACATGAAGCGGTGTCAGACTGCAGGAGAACGGAATGGAAGGAATGGATCATTTCACCTTACAGGATGATGGGTTTGTGGGTGGAAAGCGGGGAGAGGAGAGGCCGTGGTGTGAGGAATCAGGGTTTTCCATTTGAAACAGACCGAGAAAAGGCTCTGGATGCGGGAAATGGCAGCAGAAGCAGTGGAAAGGCTTGCTGGTGTACAGGAGCAGAGAAGGGGTGGGGGAGGAGAAGTCATATTGCAGTGTAGAGATTTAGAGACAGACAGAATGTTAGACACCCAGCAGGGTTTAGTTGGCACAGATGCTACATTTTTTGAGAAGTATTTATCATTGTATTAAGCCAGTAGTGTATTTATTTAACTGCTTGTGCAACATCATTATGGTTTGCACAGAAATGCCTTATGAGTCTCCAGTGGTGACAGGACAGTCAAAGAGCATTCTGTTCTGTAATCTCCCACATGCAGAACTAAGCTGCAGATAACATTCCACTTGTGGCTATCAAAATGATTCATCTTATTTTTTGATCAATGCATGAATTAGTGGACTAATTGACTCATCTGTTTATTGTTCAGTTCATTCATTGGTTGATTGATTCATTGATTGTATCTCTAAGGGAGTCTGAGAAGCTGACATGGCTGAACACAGCTGAACACAGCATGAAAACGGTGCTTAGTGGCAAATTTTAAATGACCTGTGCAATTCAGAAGCATCACAGGCACGGTTCTGACGGTGGGCTGTGGATCGGGGGGAAAAAAAATGGCATCGGTATGACTAAACGCTGATTAGTGGGCTTGTCACGATTTGAACTCCACCCCAGTGCGACTCCCCTGCGTGTGAGTGAGGAAATGGAAATGGACATTGTATTAAAATCATTAACACAGTGTCCCATCTGTGACCAATCCATCACTTCAAATCTACAGCGTTCTAATCTCACCCTCTGATTCCCCGCTCTTTATTTCTAAAACACAAAGGTTTTTTTTTTTGTTGTCCCCAGTTGCTGGAAAACACATTAAGGATTTTTTTTATCTTTGAGAAGAGATTTGGGACATAACAGCAGAAAACATATGATGATGAAGGCTTAACATAATCCTGTGCTTCATGCCAAAATAAGTCCAGCAGGACATGTAGCTCCTCCAAAGTACAACAATTCAGAGCTGCAAAAGGCTTTGAACAAAGGCATAGCCCACACCCTGTGCATTTCTGTGAAACATTTGTTTCTGCGGTATAGTGTTCGTTTCTGCATTCGATCCTCTAACATCGTCTATTTCTGTATGGTGTTCCTGTCTGCACTAGATTCATTTCCACTTCTTTAAATCCGTTACACTGAGTTATAATGAACACAGCACCAGGACAATGTTGCAGTTATATTGAACATGCCCCCCTGTCAGCCAAATGTTGCTGAATTTTCCCACAATGCATCAGTGTGGTCTGACCCATGGTACTGCAGTATTTTACCATTCCAGATACAGACTGATATATAATGTGTAATTTCAGGTGATCGTCTTTTTTTTCCTCTTGGTGACAGACAGTGCACACTGGGTAGTAATTAGGCATATCCATGAAGGAGGGTGTTCCAAACCATGGTCGGGATATTCAGCACCCTAGAGGAAGAAGGAGGAGGCAGATTTAATAAAGCCTCCTTTAATGGGATTTTTCCAAACTTGTCTAAACGAACAACTTTCCCATTTATATGTATGAAAAGATTTAAATGATTAATTGACTAATTTCAATTTTGTAATTAACAGATGGCAGAAGGCATTATAAATTCATCACTTAAGCCAAGCGCATTTGGCAGCTTTAATAGCGGTACAGGTGTTTACGGCTCCTGACGTCGCGGAGTGATGTCTGTACGGAGCTGACAGGGTGACAGTTGTTTAGGTCGAACAGGAAGCGCAGGGAAACTCTGGGTTTATATTTAGCCAACAGAGACATTCAGACGTCTCTGCAGCAGGTGTGTGATGTGGCTGCTGCAGTTTACTTAACAGGGTGTGTTTCGGAATATGATTAGAGGCGTATCATTTTGTTTATGCAGTTCGTGGATATGTGCCGACTCGTCCAGACCGCGGGATGCTGGGAAGGGCTAGTGGATGGGGATCTGTTTTCTGCCTCTGCAAGAGTCTAGGCACACAACGGCCCACACCATTGTTAGCACCCACACATGGAGGAGAGTGAAAACACCAGTTCACATAAATTTAGGATCCCCTTCCTTCCCCATCACGGAGTACCAGGGGTCTGTGGGGGCACTGTTGGCTGAGGTCTTTGTAAAGGGCGCGGCCTTGTCTGTCACAGGGAAAGTGAATTATCAAACATCGGTGTGAGAGAGAGAGAGAGTGCAAGAGAGGTGAAGGTCTTAAACCACATTAATCCTTTATTTTCCCAACCTCGTTACCAAGTTTGTTTTACCAGCAACAGCTGTAACAGTGATGTCCATTTCGGATTGAAGTCTAGAGGGCTGAGGCCTGCTTTGCTGAGAGGACACGCAGGGAGGGTTATTCTTTAAAAACCAGGCCAACCCCATTCGTTTGTTTATTCTCGCAGCAGTTTGGCAAAAGGGGAAATTAAGCAAATGAAAGTCTCATCTGTCTCTTTCCTGGCAATCTCAGATAAGTTCTCGTCAGCCTTTCACTTAATCCAGGGATCAACTCTGGTTGGCCGCTCTGCGTTACTCTCAGCTCGACGTCATGGGGACCAGGGGGGCATGCTTCACTGATCTGAGTTCTGTGATGTGTAATCCTGTCATGTCAGGCTAGTGCTTTTTTCAGCACTCTGGCTTACAGCACGGTTCCCCTGGAGTCCTGAACACTGACGCTGGTTGTCGTTTGCCTCCTCCTGTCTCCATTGATCCTGTTTAGGGGTGTTGTCTAATTCCCCCAAGTGTCGCATGCCCGCACAGCTTCTACCAACCCCTGCCCCTTACAAAGAGCGGAGCCCTGCTGCTGTTGCAAAATCACTCTCTATCACCTGCTGGAATGTGAGGTGTCGGGCCCACATGTAGTCTAACCATATTGCATTCTGTCCTGAATATGGAGTAGCGCCTTGTTCTGTTCCATGGGTCTGATGATCCCTGAAATTAATGGTTGTTGTAGAACATGCATGGAATTCATTGTTCAGATTTGAGGAGAAATATAGTTACAGTCAGAATCTGGATTTTTAGCTCCTCCCAGGAGAGAGGTCTATCTGATGTGCCATACCCCAAGATCCAGTGTGATCAAGTTTGATCTTAATAACCAATCAGATTTCAGAGTTTCACCTGCTTAATGAATAAAATTGTACAGTGGGACTACCACAAACGTCACTTTATTCTCAATCCTGTTAAAGTTTATAATACAATTTCAGCTATTACTAGGAAGAAGAGGAAGATGAATAATTAATAGTTCATTTTTAAGTGTAATGATAATAATAATCATTGTGATAATTACTCACTATATTCATAAAAGTGTTAGAGCTTGTGTGTATATCAAACAATTCAATAAAGTAAAGGCATAAGAGCTGTTTTTTTCTCTTTTAGTGGCATAGTTAATCACTCAAAAGAAAAGCTTATGATTTTCAGTCCTTATATTTTTTATTTATTTATCCATTTTTTTGCTATCTTTAATGTTCTTGACTTAAACAGAACAGAACACTAGTTATCTCTCAATCTCCTCTCAGGCAGTACCTGATATTTCAGTCTTACATCTTCATTTAAAAGTGGGCAATGGGTATTAGTTTAAAGGACTTCTGATTTGAAAAATAGAGAATAATCTTTAGCTCTCTCAGCCTGAAAGATGGAAAACATCTTATGGTGAGGAAATGAAACTTCGACTAAGATGGAGAGATCGAATTACATCGATTCCCAGAATGCCTCACATACAATCTGAGCTTCCCTATCAACTATAATCTCTTCTCACCTTCAGTAACTTTAGCCTTGTACTGAAATCTCTTAACTCTGAGAAGGCCCTGAAGTGTATTTCTGAAAGTGTTGGAAATGTTTTCTTCCCCTGCAGTAACCTTTGTATGAGAGAATATGGGTCACAGTGTCACCCACAGTTTGTCTCTTTGATTCCCAGGTGCTGAACCTGCTTCAGGTGTAGGAATGGATGATGTGTAAGGTGCTTTGAATAAGTGTGTCAATAAAGAAAATATTTCATTGAATATTTTTTTTTGTATAAGACAGAGTAATTCATGGTGCTTTCTATAAGAAAGTTAAACAAAATCATACTGTAGCAGTGCAAACTGGCAGTGTTCTATATAGGCCAGCTACATTAACACTTCCCTCCTTGCCATTTTGGCCAATGAGCATTGGCTCATCCTCCATGCAGTTTTGACCGATGAGAGTGAGGAAGAGTCCGTACTTTGCTTCCTTTCCTGGTGTACTACTTGCCAGTTGTTGGGGAGTTACAGAACTCCAGAAATGGAATATTCAGTGGCAAGTGGAGTTCTCCATATGAAGAAAATTGAGTGCCATGTCTTGTTATTGTAGAGAATCTTTGGGAAAACCTTTACAACCTTACGAGTCTGCACCACTAAATTTGATTTCCACTTGTCATTAGTCTCTCTAATCCTCAATTACGTTTTCAGCCTTTCCACTTACCCTTTTCCCTTCCTCAGATAAAAGAAAGACTGCAACGCTTTGCAGAGGAGGGAAACTTGTCCTACTCGTTTCACTGTCATCAGCAGAGATTACAGACTGCAGCACTGAGCTGAAATGACTTCTGTGTACAAGCCTGGGAGACGGTATAACGTGTGCACTCAGAAGGACCTCCAGATCTTGAGAGGTCAGAGAGAAATCGTCTTTGGGCAAACAGAAGACACCTGTCTCGTTTCAGGAGCAATTTTGGGTCTTCTGCACACAAATGGAAAGAAAATGGCACTCATCTTTCAAAATCAAACCTATTGCATCTTCATGGTTTCTTTTTTTTAATGCAGTCGCATTGTATGTCACTGATAAAGGCATTTATGTATTTTCTCAAGCTTTCCAGTTTATCCTCATATTTAGACAGTCCGTACAGCATGTTTCACCTCATTTCCTTTTGGAATGTTTATATCTGAGAAGCCATATATTGGCTGGATCAAGTCACTTAATCCAGATGGATACTGTAAGAAGGCGAAGTAAATTTTCATCTATTGGACAAAGTAGTTCTCTTGGGTCATTTTGGCTCAATTAGTTTGTGGAAAGAGGCGGGAAATTCCACCAAGCTGCATTTTAACTGAATCACTTTCATGATCAGACTTGAACATCGTGATGTGACGCTGTCTGTTTCCATCCCTGTTTTGAAGTCATTTTTAAAGACAAAATCAGGGAAACACTTCAGGTTTTTAAGTGATCAAGAGTGCCCCTGGAAAAAAGTACGAGGAAACCCTGTAGCAGATCATTCCCCGTGGCAGATATTGTGATACAGGTGTTGCAGTGATATCACAGGGGCTGTAGCAATCAAGGGACAATGTACTCCCAGGGGAGCAACATTTGCTCTACTGTTGAATGAATGGGTGAATGAGTGAACATGAATGCATGGGTGGATGAATGAATGGAAGACTGTAGTGCACAATAGCATTGTCGATCAATGGGCAGAGAGAAGGCAGAGCTTTCAAATAAATGCTCACTTAACTGTACAATTTAATGTAAAGTAAATATAATAGACTATAATGAAATTGAAAATCACAGTTCAGAAATAAATCATTGCTCTGCCCTTAGAGTAAGGCACTACTATTTAAACATGTTTTTCATTTTCTGAGTAGCTGTTTATTTGGAGAAACAAGCTAAGGGAGGTCACCCCTTTCAAAACACTCTGGCACTTTGGCTCCTTCAACGCCATATATCGGCTTTTAATTTAAGCTTTGAAAAATGCATGGGGATTTAAGTGTCTAAGCTGTTCAAATCGATGGAATTTATTATAGAGGGATGTCTTATCTCTAACGTTAATGCAGGACTTCACGGCTATTGATCAACACTCAAGGGTACACAAGCTGTTAATCACGATCCACAGCAATGGAATAAACACCTCTGAAGGGGGAGAGACAGGATTTTGTTTCTCATGCAAATATGGCTGCTGTGTGTGTGTGTGAGGGGGGGAGGGGGGTGTTGGGGGCAGCAAGGCCAGGGGAATAGAAAGCATTGCATTTCAGAGGCTGCATATCACTGACTTGACATTTGAATTGATAGAAGATGTCAAGGATGTTTTTTCTTTTGTTTGCCTCTTTTTCCCATTGCAGTTTTTCCACTCACAGATCATCTCTTTGATGTGATACACAGAAGGTTCTGTGATGATGCACGAAAGCAGACCTGTGATCATGTACAGAAACAACTCTGTTATGATGCACAGAAATGGGTTCTGTGATGAGGTCGTTCGGCCAGTGAAAGGCATTTCCACTTATTATTCTGGCAGTTTGGCCCAGATTCAGTCTAACTCAAATGCACTTTGTCCTTAATTGCCAGTAACAGAAAGTGTTTCATTTGTTCAATCCTCACATGTTTGTTGTTCATTTTAGTTGAACTGACATTGTGTTAATATTAAAAAAAATGCTTTACATTACAGTTGCTTGGCTAGACACTCTTATCCAAAGCCACTGAGATAGCTTACTATTTTTACATTATCCATTTATACAGCAATTTTGGGTTAAGTACCTTGCCCATGGGTACAACAGCAGTGCTCCACCGGGGAAATGAACCAGCCAAAGTTAAGGACAGTAAATTGCAGTTAGATTGAATCTGGGCCTGTGCCTTCCTCCTGCTGAGAGCCCTTCTAGGATGAAACAGGATCTTTTGATATCGACTATTCTGAAGTCTGAGATTTGGGTTAAAGATTATTGAATATGGCAAAGATCCCATTACTATTCAGCACAGTTTTGTGGCTAAGGAGGAAACATTCTGAGAGGACTCTGTATCTGCTTGAAGAATGTATGCCCTCACAAAGCTCTGGATTGGAGAGTATGGCCTCACAAAGCTCTGGATTGGAGAGTATGGCCTCACAAAGCTCTGGATTGGAGAGTATGGCCTCACAAAGCTTTGGATTGGAGAGTATGCCCTCACAAAGCTCTGGATTGGAGAGTATGGCCTCACAAAGCTCTGGATTTGAGAGTATGGCCTCACAAAGCTCTGGATTGGAGAGTATTGCCTCAAAGCTGTGGTTTGCTGTATATGCCCTCACGAAGCTCTGGATTGGAGAGTATGACCTGTACCTGTAATCTTCACACATAAAGCTGCACATGAAGTGTCTTCTTCCAACTCATATGTGCAATAGGTTGGCATTGGAACAGCGGTGTGTAAAGAAGCGGCAGTGACATCATGTTTTTCGGAGGAGAGCACGTGTACATCTTTGCCATCCAGGATTGCCAGAGGAGGCTGCAGTGATCTGAGGCTTTGTCTGTGACATAGCTGTGCTTTCCAAATTGGAAGAAGATGTACAAAAAGAATTGGGCATTCCAAATTTTATTAAAGAATTTTTTTTAAATTTAGTTGTTATATTATTTCTTCTGTTTATGGGAAAGGGCTGATAATCATAGTAATTGGTAATTAATAAGTCAGCTAGCTGCTAAAAGAGAGCAAACTTTGCCTTACTACTTTAGATTGCTTGCAGGCTAACACCACCTGATAGATAAATTCCCCATAGTTTTTCCAGTAGTGTTTCCTGGTATCATGCTTTTGCATACCTGGTTTCCTTTAAGCACAAAGGCCTGCCTGGCATCATACAGATAAGGACTTTGTTAAATTGTGTCAAAGACTTATATTCTTTGATTAATGGGAATTCTACTCATCTTATTACACTTCCCGTTTTACACTGCCTGCCGTACCATGTTGCTTATAGTTACACCAGTGGTATAATCACTGCATATGGTCCTAGTAAATCAAATCCTTTATTGATAAATTCAGTCGAGCAGTTTCCAGATGTCTAAATACACTAATGACTTTCATATGAATGCATTGTGATACAACCTTCCCTCTTGCACAAATGTTCTATATTTGCAAAAATTCTGATTAATCATAGAGGTGCCAAGTTTTTAAGAAGAAATTAATAAACAGTTTGTTCAAGTAAATGTGTTTATGAAAGTTTATATATTTATAGGATACATTTAGAAAATTAGACATTTTTAAATATCAATTACCAGAAATCATCCTCAAAGACTATGTTTTTTAGATATCTTAAACTTTGACTGTCTAGTTGTTCCAAATAATTTGTCATTTAGTTCAACTTTTCACCACAACCATTTATAGGACAAATGTGAAAGTTTTCATTAAAATAAAATGCAAATGGCCAGCCAGAGACTGATCAATCATCCTTCACAGTTTTTCTGTTTTTTTTTTTTTTTTTGTTTTTTTTGTTTTTATTATTATTTTGTCGAATGAAAAAGCCTTTTCCTAAATGTCGAGATTTATTAGTCTTTGGGCACGAGTAAATCTACAAAAAAGGCATCTCGTCATTGCTTTTCCTAAATGTTTTTGTTCCCTACCAGGTGAGTGACAGCAGGGTAAAATGGACCTACGGGAGATGTGTGTTTTCACCTTTTTAGCATTCCTTTTTGCTTTTCCATCGCTTGTATTTGTGCAATTAACTCTGAGTGAGTGAAAGTTGTCTGCAGAAAAGGCTGTGGTATTGAACTCTGTCATGGGCTCCAAGGCGAAAGGGGAAGAAATTGAATTTTGTTCACTCCATTCTCTGGATATTTATTAAATGCTTCAACTGTCAAGAGCAGCCAGCAGGTGAACAGGTTCTTCTATTGCATATCACCTGTAGACACTTGAGGAAAAACCTCCCGGTAGATGTGCTATTTGCTACTACACCGATGCACTAATCACAGAAAATGACGTATTAAATATCTACATGCTGTTATTTACCTTATGTATGTGTTGGCGTATTTTGTATTGCATCATTGCACAAAATAGAAATGATTTTAGAGTGTGTTTGTAAATGCATCTGATGTATGTCAGTCAGCTGCAATTTAAATGTAAATGTTAAGTTTGCGTTTGCAGGATAGATCGTAATCATTCTGTCAAATATCATTTGTGCCTCTGCCCTGGAGGGCACAGAACTCATACCGTGTGTAAATACTGGACAAGATGGAGAGGAAATTATATTTCAAACCTTCATTCCCTCAAATGAGAATTTGCCGCCTTGAGTCCTCCTCCTCATGGTGTTCAGAGTTGCAGTGCCCTTACACTGACTAATGTGGCAGTCGTAATATTCATACAAGCGGTCTAAATCGCGTGTTAACAACCCCTCTGTCTTTGGGCTGATGTATCATTTTAAAGAGATTATGAAGGAATTAAATACATAATATAAAATATTAGAGAACAGAAAATCTCAACAAATTGACCTTAATTTAATTTTTTTCAGATTTTACATTTTGTAAAAGGGAAGATTTTAAATTTTGCTAATAGAGCTGCATGTATTCTATCAGACAGAGATATTATTTATCAGCTAGTACAAACATCCCTCTTTGTATTAAGACATTCTGTGCATCACAACTCTGATTACAACATTAATTAGTGAGGCAATAAATGTATTACAATGATACAATTTATGGAAGCAAAATGTAAGAGTCCACAAGTGCAAACAAATCCAATTAATCTGCATAATAACGTCAAAGATCTACTGCAGCCCCATACAATGACACTCAGTGTAAATGATATATTAACATACTGAATGATGGCAGCTCTTGGAGTTCTCAAATTAGACTAGGTTATTAGAAAAAATTGTGCAGACTTGCATATTAAGCATGTTAGAATTCACAGTACAAAATACAGTTTTCCATGTATGAAGACGTATGTAGCTGAAGTGTAAGGACGCTTGATCATAAAGACTCTTCAATCAGTATCATCTTTACAGCCCCCTTTGTGACCCTCACATTGAACTTTAAATGATTCTTATACCCTTGGACCCTTACTGCACCCGTGAGAAACTTACATAACCTGCTTCAGTAAATACTCAGTGGTATACATTTTTTTGTGTATTGAAGGCTGTGTTATTTTCGCTAGGTAAGGGTGTTGGCCATGGAAAGGAACAAACAAGCGAATCAGATAAGCGGTAGGACATCATTTTGTGCAAATGCGGTGCCTATTCGCTGGTTATTTAAAGAATGTGCATTAGATGGAAAGGCTGCAATTTAATTGTCTCATGGCAGCTATTATTTAGATCACAGACAATGTGTGCCAATAAACTTGTAAAACCAAGGGTAATCATCACAAAGCCATCTTTGAATCTTCCACTGCTTCTATTCACTCCAATTCAATTCAATTTTATTTGTGTAATGCTTTTTACAAAGGGAAGGTGTCACAAAGCAGCTTTACAGAGATCCCATGCCTTGGCACCTAAGAGAGAGCCTACGGCAACAGTGGCAAGGAAAAATTCCCTAGCTAAAAGGAAGCAACCTTGAGGAGAGCCTAGCTCAAAGGGGGAAACCCATCTGCCTCTGGCCAGAACTGGGCAATTGAATTAGGGGAGGAAAAGTCTCAGGAGCAGGCAGTGGCTGTAGTTGGAGCCAGCGTGAACATGATGAGACGGGGGCAGTGTTTGCATCACTGCTTTCGTGTGATGCTAAATGGACTGTTAGGGTAATTAGTGCCCAGCACGACTTTCTGGGATGAATGATTGCAGGTCCAGTTATATTGACTCTCTTCCAGGTTGATGCATTGGCTAATTTAGTAGCTCTTAAAGATGAGTTTTGACAATTGGAGCGTCCCATTGGTCAGCCCTCCGGTATCTGTTCTCTAAGTGTCACAGCTCCGAGTGTGACAGTCTTTTGTGTTTCCCTGTCGCTAATATCAATCAGTGGATCAGTGTGTGATGATGATTTACTGAAGAGGAGGAAGGCTACCTGTCACTCATAGTTACCTAAAACTAAAAAATACCTGCCAGGAGTACAGGTTTGAAGTTAGAATCCAAGGTGAAATACTTGCATCCTTGAATAAGTCGTGTATCGTTTTTCAGTTAATACCCAGCGTATGTGAATTGTGCTAGTTGCTGTGGATGTAGGTCTCTGCATTCATAACAAATATTATGAAACTTAAGCCTCAGCAACGAGATGTTCATTAAATATAATAATGTAATGTAACATAATACAACCATCAGTATGTGTGTTGAATGTAGCGATATAACGTAACCCTCAATAAGGACACGTAACATGTGCACTATCATGCCATGCTCACATTTGGGCTGCTTTGTTTCTCCCTGTCCTCCAGAACCGATGCGGACCCCAAAGAGCCTAAAGATCGCAGAGACTCAGGCCCGCTTCATAGTAGTGGACTGGGAGTCCCTGGGCTACAACATCACTCGCTGCCACACCTTCAACCTCACCATCTGCTACCATTACCACGGCGCCAACAACCAGACTAAGGCAGACTGCCTGGACATGGACCCAAAAGCGCCACGTCATGTGGTGGGGAACCTGCCGCCCAACACCAACGTCACCCTGAAGATGATCCTCACCAACCCAGAGGGACGCAAGGAGAGCGACGAGGTGGTCATCCACACAGATGAGGACGGTGGGTCACTTTATCAGCCAGTAAGCGTTCCAGCATGAACCCCAGGGAAAGGCTTTAGTTGGACGCATCAAAAGCACTTAACAACTCAGTGCTTCTTGTATGTGTAATAAATCAATGCTTTATTTGTCCAGCTTAACACTTTAGAATGTTTGAGCCACTCTGATCAAAAGAAAAAGACTGGACAAAAAACAGCACCTTATCAAGGATTGGAACCTGCAGCCTTCTGGGTATGAGCTCATACTCCCATGTCTCCTGATGCAGTGCCCAGTGCTGTCCCCAGCCGATCCATGAAGGCCACTCCCTTTGAAGACCGCATATTCCTGCACTGGAAGGAACCACTAGAGCCCAATGGTATCATCACCCAGTATGAGGTACTGAGACTCATCCCGAGCTCTCTGACTCTGTGTCTGACTCAGTACGAGGTGCTGAGACTCACACCAATCTCTCTGACTGTGGCTGACTCAGTATGAACAACTGAGACTCACACCAAGTTCTCTGACCCTTTTCTCTGACTCAGTATGAGGTATTAAGACCCACACCAAACCCTCTAACTCTGTCTCTGGCATCGTTCTCTGACACCTGACCCACAGCTCTGTGGAGTGCTTCATGTGTATATGTAATGTTTATTAAAATAAAGTTTAAAACTGATTCTAGATATTGATTCAGTTTCTTAGGCATTAGTTTCATCAACAGTTACTATAGTAAGTCATGAGTAATCAATCATATTCTGCTCTAGTGTTAAGCCATAAGCTAGTAAGATCCCTTTGTCTTAAAGCATCTTTAGATTCACTACCCTCTGTGATTTTTGAGTATCCACAGAAAATCCTCTTTTCTTCTGTGTTGAAACCCAGATCAGCTACAGCAGCGTGCGGTCCTTCGACCCTTCGGTGCCTCTCCTGCAGCCCCCCCTGACCGTGTCCCTGCCCTGGAACGCCTCTCACCACGTTTTCCCCCAGCTGCACCCCGGCACCACCTACCAGTTCAGCATCCGTGCCAGCACCGTCAAGGGCTTCGGCCCGCCTACCACCCTCAACGTCACCACCAACATCTCCGGTATGACCTTTACCTGTATGTGTGCGTGCGTTTACAGGTGTGCACGTGTGCGTGAACATGTGTGAGTGCGATGTGTAAGCTTCTAAGCCTTCTGGAGTAGAGTGCTATAGCTTTGCACAGTGAATTTCTCTTTATTGTGACCATTATGATGTCGTGAACAGGCACAAGTGTACTGTGTCCTCTCTAACATCCTCACTCTGAAAACATGTTGATGATTCACTAGACCACATGATTTTATTCCTAATTGTAGAGGAGGTCAGTGTTTATTAGTGTTTTCAGGTGGAATTTATTTGAAATGAGTTGAAATGACAACAGAGGCAATCATTAGATGACAGAACATGATGCACTGTGCAGTAGGAGTTATCAAAGTGAGGAGGCGAGCGAATGTCCAAGCTTTCTGACATATTGCTTAATAGCACAAGAAGCCAGTAACCTTTTTAAATGAGAGCCATTTGCTTTTAGCTCCAAGTAAACTTAATGCTTGATATATATTGTAGGTAAGATGCCATAAAATATGGTTTGCTGCTCGCTACTTTAAATCCATTTTTCCAGGGAAATAAAAAATGCCCTGTGATTATGAAGTCCATTAGAAAACATTTACTGAGCGGGAGGTTTCCTTCATGGTGATATAAATGTACTGGGTCGAGGTTTTTCTCCTCTTTCTCACTAATGGCAGAGAACACCGCATGATGGGTCTCACGGAGCTCCAAATTTGTACCCTTTACTATCAATTGCCCTCATCATAGGCATTCCATTTCCTCAGTTTGGCCGTCTGTGAGCTCTCCTTTCAGTGGTGCATTTTGTCCCCAGCTCCCACATTAGAAGAATACGATGGCCTGGAGGCATTTCTGAATGAGACCGCCACCACAATCACTGTCCTGCTCAAGCCAGCCCAGGCCAAAGGCGCCCCCATCAGGTGAGTGGGTCCAAGCCTGGTTCTGTTTGGTTCAGCTCACACCACCTGCACTTTAGCACACTGGTAGTCTCATTGCAAACTAGCTTTATTTAACATTGCTCTTTGACTGCCCTATAGTCTGTAGTGTAACATAATTGTGATTGGCCCCGGTGCAAATATTTTTTCTTGGCCCCCCCACCCCCCACCCCAAACACAAGCGCTAAGGTTAGCCTCCGGCTGCACGTCAACATTACTATCATTAGCATTCGATGAAGCATGGAAAAAAAACAGTCTAATTTCATCAGTTTACAGTACACCCATCCTGTTCCACTCTCTTGTTTGGGCTTGCTAAACATTATTTATGCTGCTAACTTACTGTCCATTTGCTGAATTACACTTACTTCTTGCTAAAAGGTTGAACCGTTGAGGAAAAATTGACGTCACAACGTCCACGCAAGTTATCACAAATGACAGGGGGCAAGGTCATTGGACAAACAAATTAGCATCTCCCAGCAAGCCTCCTTCCTTCGTACTTTTGAGAAGAAAGCAACCAAATTAAGTAAGTGGTGGGCAGAAATAATATTTATTTTTAATAAAACATGCAGTTTTGGAACATTTCAATAAGGACAAATAAAAATACGTAAAAAATAGGCTATGACTCAAAACCGTAAGTGTGATACACAAGGTGGGAAGGTGGTATATATAGCTATCACAATTACAAGTAATTTGCAGCAAAAAGGCACCAGCAAAAGCAGCAAAAAATCGCCTGCCTACATGGGCCCCTGACAGCCTCTGGGCCCCGGTGCACTGCACTGGTTACACCATCAATATTTACACCAGTGCCTGTAGTCTTCACTTCCTGACTTCCCTGCTACCACTCAATATTTCAGGGTAGTGTAGGAAACAAACCAAACTGAATACCTTTGCCCTTAAAGACTAGAAGACAATGAGTTTTTGGGAAATGGGGCTGGAGTATGGCTCTCACAGCCAAGCAACTGTATGCCAGCTGATATCTCCCACTGAGTTGTGGGAAATGAAGTTCAGAGAAGATTGGTGTTTATTTTTCTCCTGTGAACTCATCAATGTGACACATTTTCATAAACTTGTCAGAAGTGTGGGAAAATCTGAAATCTTCTTGTCAGAAGTCTGATTTAATAAATCCGGTGTTATGTATTATAGAAAAGGGCGGTGCTGAATGGAGCTCTCTGACCTTGCTGAAGCACACTGCGCAGAGTGACAGCTAACATTGTGCTGAACCCCCCGACCCTCCTCTTTTGTGAGGAATGACGTGCGTGTTCCTGAATATTGTCTCTGATGGGATAATCTGAAGTGACACACGCGTGGGGTGGCTGTTCATGAAAGGTGCTTGATTGTGTACGCTTGCAGCTTTAAAGATAGACATGGCAGGCAGGGACACTCAGGGGCGAGCAGCAGACAGATTGCAGCCTTCTGGAAGTCTTGTTCTGCATTCATTATTAAAGGCATCCTCTAAATTCACTTGGTTAGCTACAGAATTGTTGAAAGCTAAAGGATAAATACATGGCAGGTTAGCAGGAAGTTTGCTAATTGGTTGAAAGTGTGTGTGAGATGAGCTGTTTTTTTTATAATGAGTTTGTCCCGAGTGCTTCTGTAAAATGGATCATTTGTGGTGACAAAGGGGACATTTTGTGTCTGTATTTCCGAGTGGGTGCTTGTGTGTTAGGTTTGTAGGGCTCTGAATCGAAATGGAGGCCATGGCAGGAGAAGTGGCTAGTGTGTTCTGTCATGAAAGATGAAGAAAGTACTGATTCAGAATGAGCACAGTCGCTCTGTAGTCATTTGGCAGGGCTTAGAAGCCCTTCTGTTGACCACAGTGTCTTGCGCAGGGAAAGCAAAGGATCATGGTTCTCCAGCTTCACAAATGAAAGCTCAGTAAGTCACATTTAGACAGCTGCCCGTGGATCTCTACCGCATCCACTGGGCTCTGGGGAAGGGAAATGCCTGAGTGACACTGAAAACTAAATGAGGAACACAGACAGGTCATTCCCAGGAGAGACCTCTTCATTCTTCTTATTGATTCACTCTCAGGCTAGTCGACTGAAATAATTATTTTTCCTCAGAGCGTTCGTTTCGTTGAAGGAATATTAAACACAGCCACTGATGAAGAACCTTCCTTTCGATCTGGAGAGGGAACTGGGGAAAAAAGCGGGATATAAAGATAGATTCAATCTTTACTAGTTCAGTAGACTATCAAGATAAAGTATCTTTACTGGTGCAGTAGAATATGAAGATAAGGGTTCTATTGTGCTGCTTCAGTAGAATACAAAAGTAAAGTTTCGTCTTTTTACCTAGATAAATCTGAATAAAAGTCACCCTGGTGTTGTGTTCCTTGCGCAGCTCCTACCAGATCGTGGTGGAGGAGTTAAATCCCCATCGCTCTCGGAGGGAGGCCAGCTCTGTGGACTGCTACCAGGTCCCTGTGTCTTATCAGAGCGCCTCCAGCGGCGCTTCACCCTATTACTTCGCCGCCGAGCTGCCGCCCAGCAACCTCCCCGAGCCCTCGCCGTTCACCGTGGGAGACAACAAGACCTACCAGGGCTTCTGGAATCCTCCGCTGGCCCCCAGGAAGAACTACAACATTTACTTCCAGGCGGTCAGCAGCGTGGAGAAGGTCAGGCAGTTTGCATTTATCCTTTGTACAGTGCCTTGTATAAGAAAACAATATGTTTATTTATAAGAGGCATTCATGGATTGTTGCGAGATACCTTCCTGCTTCAGTAGGCGTTATGTGTATTCTTTTGTGTCTTTTTTTTTTGGTCCAAGTTGGTTTGCATTTTGAGGATCAGAAATATTCATTCCTACATTTTGCAGCAGCAGTTAAAAAAAAAGCCACAAATGTAGGTTTTCATTATTTTTTACGGCTGAAATGCCACTTTGACACAGTGTTGCAGCAGAATAATTCTGTCTTCTGTTTCTGATGATTCATAGTGAAGACCTATGTCCATAAAACAATTTACCTACTTTTATTTCTGTCTTTTTGCAGGAAACAAAGACTCAGTGTCTGAGACTTGCAACAAAAGGTAAAAAAAATCTATATTTTTTCCACTCTTTGTCTTTGGCCCAGTAAGATCTCTCTGTAATGAGACATTTTATTACATTTCTATTCAGTTTTTTTTTTCCCTTACCGTGCCCAAACAATCTCCACCCCCAACCCCTCAATTCAGAACTCCTGTGTGGTAATATCTGCGCTTCTCTTTGTTTCTGTCACTCAGCCAGGAGGATAGGGAGCAGGCGGGCGCTGGATTTAGGCAAAGCTTATCTGTGATATTTGGACTGTAAAGCACCCCGTACTGCCGTACAGCTTTGGCCTTGGAGACGGGAAGGCGGGACGCGCCAGCTCCAGGGATTTCACAAAGAGAGCTTAGTCCTTCTCTATTAAGCCTGTTTGTAGGCTTTTGAAATGATTAAGAGGGAACAGTCATAAAAATAATACAATTTCCATAAAAATAACAATATACCACTGGCATTTGAATGGAGGGTACAGAAAAGACAAACGCTGTCATGTGGGTTTACACAAACAGATCTCACGCATTACCCCTCTCTCTGTGGTTTAATCCCCTGATAATGAAAGTGCTCTCTCTTATGTTCGGTATGGTTTACATCAGACACTGCAACTCTGTCTATTTTATTACAAATAGCATATGGCATCTCAGTTACAGAGCACGACTGCATTCACGTGTCTTATTTCCATAAGCTGTGTCCTAGTCTCTCATCTCATTCCCATAATGTCCTCACAAAATACGCTTGCAGATCTTTTGTTGCAATATAATCCCATATGGATGCAATAATAGGAGCAGATTTAACATCAAGATAAATATCAATTATCTTGATGCAAAATGTATGCAGATTTGTTACTAACATGCCACTCATGTAATTGACCAACCATGAGTCCATGGAGAGCCAGGGAATTGTACATTGCAGGGTATTTGCCTTTTTTTTACAGTTTAAGAATATCAAAGAGTTGTGTGACTTTTACTGGCACACTTTACCTTTATTCCAGTCTAAATTTGAGATCTGTAGGTGTAACCCCCTGTACAGTGCACTGACAGTGGGAGAAAGCAGCACTCCCTCTAACTGTGACGAGTCCTTAGGTGCACCCAACATGTGCCGCAGATCCCTTTAAACGCAGAGGATAAACACATTATTTGTTTTCAGTGGCGAGGCCTGTTAACAGCTCTGTCTTCGAATAAGAAAGCCACAGCACTGATTAAGAGGATATAATGTGCTAAACGGAAATGTTCCTTTTATCACTGTTTGTTTTTTTTTTGAGCAGGTGTAATGTTGTCCTCTACAGCTGATCTGCAGACCTAATTGCCTTTAATTGGGGTAATTAGGTGCTGTGGGAAACAGGTTTAACATCGTTTTAGGCTACATGACATCATGTGCCTTATACACTAAGCAGAAACTCTTATCTTCTACAGATTACAACGCGTGCAGTTTTACACTGTGTCCCATTCAGACAGACAGATTCTTTCAGGAGCAATTAAAGTAAAGTACCTTGGGGCTCAAGGGGAGGGCGGTTGCTATTACATCCAAAGTGTGGATTTTTCCAGAGTCAGCAGAGAGCTCACACCTGATTAATGGAATCTGAGAGGGAGGGTTTTCGGTGCCCTGTCGATAATTGTTTTCTATTCACGGATTGGGAAAACAGGTCCGGAGACCATAAAAGCAATTCAAACCGCATTTGATACAGACTTCTTTCCTGTTTTGTCGGGAATTTGAAACTGGATTTTCATTGCAGGCAGGGAATTTTATCTCCGAATCAGTGTAATCCAATTTCATTTGAATTCCTGCTTAGATGTTTTTTTTCTCTGTAAATTTATTGGATGAGGACTGACAGAAACATTTGTACTGCTGATACGTGAGGAGGGGGAGTGTCTGAAAGTACATTAACCAGCCCCAAATTCATTGGTGAAAATTGTCTTTGCGTGTTGCTTCCTGTCGTACCGTACCCAAAAGTCATGGTCATTATGTGTCAATTCTAGAAAAAGATTTTCATTAATGGAGTCCAGTGTTTGTTTGCCATACATTTGTTCTGTTGTGTACATGGATCTGGAGATATGGTCATATTGGTGGAATGAATTTCTATTGGCCGTGCAGCCACACGCTTTGGACTGCTACACCCTCCTGCATCTCTGTTTTGCTTTCCAGTCTGTCTTTTAACACAGATGTTCATGTGGGTTTTATACTACTTCTGATTGGAGTGTGTGCGTACACACACACACATTTTATTTTGGACAATGAACAGGATGGTACAAATATATTCAAGTCTTAAGAAAGAAATGAACAAACCACTAATTAGCATTATAGAATTACTGCAGCATTATTACATAGCACAGCATTCAATCACAGTATAAACCCAGTGAAAAAAGTGCCTGCCCATTTCCCCTGGGAGCCTATGTCTGCCAGGCCTCCATGAACTAGGGATTAACCATCACTAATAAAGCAAAGCCAGACTGGAGGACATGAGACCACAGTATCTTTAACACCATCATGGCCAGTTAGTTTGGAGGCATGTGTACTCACTTGTCGTTAGTTTATCATTAGTAAATGTCTCATTGGGGGACATAAGTGATACTGAGAGGTCCTGAATGAGAGGACCTGTGCGCCTCACGGATTGAGGGGTATTTGCTGGAACAGAGGTGTGAACACTTCTCATGTGTGTGACAGTAGGAATCCTTGTGCTGTCGTGTCTGGAGTGTTTTTTTTTTTTTTGCTTTATGTGCATTCGCTGTAACTGCTGTGAAAGGACTCGTTTGCGCCGAGGCAGTGCATTAGTCACTTTGACAGGTGCTGCTGATGAGTGATGATCCCCATATTTCATGTGTGATGAACCCAGTAATATGTCTGTATTACGGCCCATTCCCTGTTCAGCGCAAGTGCAGTGTGGATGCAGCAGTATTTTTAAGCAACGGGTATTTGATTCAAGAAGAACATTTTGTTATTTGTAAAAATTTGGCATGTTAAAAACTATTCTTGTAAGTCTAAACTTTTATGTTTCAACAGCGTTAGATGTGTCACAGTTTAAACGGTTTTAAACCCCTTTAGCAGAAGAGGGTCTGTTCTGTGGATACTCTGTCTTAAAGTCTGTGTGTGTGTGTGTGTGTGTGTGTGTATGAGTGTAGACTTATGTGTGCTGTGTGTGTTTTTGGTCTCCAGGGGCGACCGAGGAGCCCGAGGTGATTCCGGATCCGGCCAAGCAGACTGACAGAGTGGTGAAGATCGCTGGCATTGGGGCAGGAGTGCTGGTCTTCATCCTCCTCCTCCTCCTCGCCATCCTGCTGGTGAAAAAGAGGTGAGTGTGTATATGTCTCTGTGAGCGTACTGTATGTCAGTAAGCTCTTCTCTTTGAGTGTAAGATTGCTTTGGTAAATGAGTGTTGAGTGTTGAGTGTGTGTATGTGTGTGTGTGTGTGTGTGTGTGTGTGTGTGTGCGCGCAGATATGTACTCTATGAGCACTCAGTCTAGGCAAGAGTATGACATGCCAAGACTTCCATCCCAGAGCCATCAGAAGTAAAAGACATTTCCCCTGTCTGGGAACACCCTGCAGTCCCATACCATTAGCATTAGTACTGGAGTAGTGTTAGCAATAACAATATCCTGCCATTGATTAGGGTGGAATTACTGACCTCCAGTCAAATAAAGGTTTTACACAGATTTCTATGATAGGTATCTGTCATGGGTAGAATAGAAGATTTGACCTCTTGAAAGATGGGTGTTGATTAACTGCTAAAGTGATAGAAAATGACTGTAATTCATGGCTATTTAAAGAATGACTTATAGAGACTGATTTCCTAATACAAGTACCCAAGTACACACATAGAAATAAGTTTTACTGATGCCTTTACCCACTCAGATCACAGAAATCTGAGCTGTTTCCTTACATGTATTGAGCTCACCTTGGTAGATTACGTGCTTAGCAGATGGCCTTTTCCATAGAGTATACATATAATGCATTTATACAGCCAAATATTTTGAAGTTGTTTTTTAAAACTTTAATTACAGTTGAGTGCCTCACTGTATTGGCCAGCAGTGCCTCCCATTGGAGCCTGCAACCCAATGGTTAGACCAGTTCCTTCATCACCACTTTACACAGCACAGTGAAGCTCTTAACTGCTGTAATGATGAGTTTGACCAGAGAGGGCTGTCTGGATACAGTCTGAATAGTCATTCCTTCACCACGGTGACCAAATTAATGACCATTCTTCCCCATCTGTGACACAAGAGAGACAATGACATGGCCCAGAGCGTCAAACTCCACCAACAATCAATCCAACCAACCAAAACACAGCCAGCCAACTATCCAACCAATGAGCCCAATGTTGGCCAGTAAACAAACCAACCAATACACTTGAGCACAACTAACCCAAACACAGCCAGCAAACTCACTAACCAGTTCAAACACAATTCAGGAGAATCGACTGATAAGCAGTACACTTTTATAAAAGTGCATTAGAAGTTGGACATGCGGCTGAGTATTTTTTTTTTTTTTTTGCAAACAAGGCAACCTGTGATTGTAGCCCTGGCTATGCTTTAATGTGACCAATGCTGCCATCTTCTGGGCACATTTTAAAATCACTTGTTCGCCATCTGCTATGTTTTTCAGGAATAATAGGAACAGTCCTCTTATAGATATACAGTACTGACTGCATTTACACAAGTGCAATGCACATTATGTGCATTCTACATTAAGTTCAATGGAATCAGAAAGGTAGTAAAATTTCTACTCTGTACACCCGTCTTCAAGTGGACTAAATGTCAAAGGGGTGGTGCTTCAGTAATCACATTTTCATTTGTTTTCAACAAATGTCTAATGCAAGAAAGATGACAATTATCACTGTTTCACTTCACAAGCAGTCATTTCATATGTATATGAAAAACTCATGAAAGCAGGCCTATGTTTTCAAACACCTACATGGTCCAGAGATAAACACACACAAATATACAAAGGGACACACATTTATATGCACGCCCACACACACACACACACACACACACACACAACATGTCCAGATGAGACAGGAGGAGAGACAGTTTAACTGAACTGACAATGAAAGAGGGATGTTTATACAGCGTAATGTGTGGAGGGCTTTTTAACACAGAGACTTGTGGACACAGAACGGCAGAAACGTGTGGAGAGCTTTTTTAAACACAGAGTCCTGGGGACACAGAAAGACAGTCACGCTGTGACTCTAACAGCCGGGGAGTGAAAACACTGGCAAATGACTCTTAATTGGCAGAACGGTCTCCAAGCCTCTCTCAACATTCTGCCAATTAGGGACAATTTCAAAGTCCCTCTGCTAATTTAACACTGTCTCTCGCCTCGTTTTTCGCTGTTTGGTCGCACCCTTCCCCGGGCCAGAGCACCTTCACTGCAGTCATCTCCTCCTACAGACTGTGTGTGCTCTTCTCTCCAGTCTACCCTTTCTCTTCTCTTTCTTCATGCTGTCCCTGGCCTCTCTGTCTGGAGAGACTGGCCCACGCTGGCTTTGTGGAGATCAGATGGAGAGAGTGAGGAATTACTGTATGCTTCAGAGAGATTGCAACAGGGGAAAATGAAAAAAAAAAAGATTTGTTCAGTTTAAGATGTGACTTACCTGACAATGATCACTCCCACTCTCATTTGGCAGAAAAATAACTGGCTTTTATATGGATTTGAAGTGTTTTTTAAATATTTTTTTCTTCAAGAAAGAGATAAAAGTCTGCATTGAAGGAAATATATTGGTTTCTCGTGTGGGTTTGATTGAAAGAAGACATGGAGCAGCAGTGTGCTTAACTTGACAGCTTATTTATATTACTGATGGCTTCTTTTGCAAGTATAGAAGCAGATGTCTTTGAAAATAAGATTATCGGGGTGTAAATTGGCACATTTTCCTCTGTAATTAATATTCTTCCAGTTGGTTTTGAATTGTATGTGTTCATGCGCTATATGTGTGATTCTGTTTAAGTGTTTTTTTTTAAATCCCATTTTCCCTGTGTAGCCAGCAGGGCTTTAAGCACTGTTGTGTGAGGCTGAGCATTTCATAAACAACTGAGTTTTGCTTAGTTGAAAATAACAAGAGGTTTGGTTGACAGAATGTTCTTACTGATTTTTTTTTTTTATTCTTTTTAGCAGACCTAGCTTTTTAAATTTTGATTTGTTTCTTAGTTTAAATAAAAACTTTTCAAGCATCACATGATATTGAGTGGTAACGACCCATGCTCCACTAAAGTGGTTGAAATGGGTTGAACTGCCTGTTCATAATGGAGCACTTCAGTATGACAGACAAACAGGCCAATGAAGTCACCCTCAGATGAAGGGAACATTTGCAGGAAAAGTTGCCAGGAAGCACAATTTAAAAAAAAAAAAATTCTAAACTCTGAAGCCTAACATGGGTGTTGGAGGTAAGGTTGTGCATTCCATGTTTAATCTCTTAACAAATAAGAGGTATTAGAAGAAATAACAGTGACCCATAAGAGTTGTGATAGATGAAGGGTCTCTGCTCAGAAGGGTTCACCCCATACGTCTTACCAGTGTGTACAAATGGGACCATGCAACCAATGCTGACGATGAACTGTCAACTATAATTACCTGATCAAATAAGCACTATCATTTCTGTGCATAAAACAAAAAGAATGTGGTTCTAATACCTGACATGAACTGAGAAGATACTGCATCTTTAAAATTCCCGATTGGAGCGTTCTGTACTTTTCAGATGATAAACAGCTAGGTGTGATATGTTGCCTTTTTCATCCGAGTCGTAGCTGATGCACCATAGGCATACCTGCATGTGATATTATCATACACCATAATGTCGGTAATGACAGGGTGCGTTAAGGATTTGCCCAGTTAAGAGAAATCGGATTAAATCCCTTCCTTTTACCAGTAAATGAGCCAATTTTCAAATATACAACACTATTCAAATTCAAATGATTCAAAGATAACTTGCATGCCGTGTCTCATTTATTTTATGCAAACAACCGGATAGCCTGACCAATAAACTCTAACTGCATGTAATTCATATTTAAGAAATGGATTGAAATGCTAACCACCACAAAAATATTGGAAAGTTGAATTATTTTCTGCTTTTGTTGATATAATGGAGTCCCACGATGCGTTCACCAGTATGTGTTTATTCTGCTGTCTCTGATATGCTGGCCAGGAGGACCTACTATTCTTACTCCTATTACCTGTAAGTAAAGCGCAAATACAGCGCCCTCGTCTTCACTAGTGCTGTAGTGTTTTAAAGATGCAGTATCCTTTTTTCAATAAAAAAAAAACATGTGTCGTTCAGATCAACTCTGCAATTTACCATTGACCGACTCACACCCTCCACAGACCAGATCAAAACTACAAGTGGTGTTGTTTGAAAAAAGAATGCTGCACTTGTGTCATGTCTTAGTGTGTGTGCGTATGTGTGTGCGTGTTTGTGTGTGTGAGCATATGCCTGTGGTGTGTGTGTGTGTTTCTGTCTGTCTGTGTGTATGTGTGTATGTGTGTCTTCTTTCATACATCCATCTAACCACCTGGTAAAAGGGGCACTTTGTCAGTAACATATTTGTGTTTTGGAAGAAACACATAACACATACACATCGAAGGTACAAATTTGAAAATAATTTGAAACTGAGTTGATTTAATTAGTTATGCTACAAGCAGGTGTTGGTGCAAAAGACAGAATACAGCACTGTGCACGTGGCCCATCTGAAAAAGCAGTCTGACACCCCTGCAGTTAGTTGCAGATTCGCAAAGGAGAGTTTATTTGTCAGTGGATAAATGAGGCTGAATCTGAGTTTCTATAGAAACTTGCAACGCAAGAGAGGGGGTGTTGCAGCTTATGGGAATAGTAGCTCCAGGGGGGTAATTCTAAACCCTCTGAATTCCAGCTCCTCATAAGTCAACTTTCTAACTAAATCAATCATCGTCTTTTATTTGGTGTAGCATCCATTTTACAGTCATATTGTCACTGTTGCTTTTACAGTGCACTGTTTCCAGAGAGAAAATCCAAATGAGACTGAATGGAAGAGAAATGAAAAATAATCCCCTGACCCCTTGCAAAAGGCAATTGAAATAAACTGCCAGAAATAAGTAAAGATGTGTTGCGTATATATGAGTCACTATGACAGCAACAGTCAATCTGCCATAGTGTGATGGGAGAATGTGCAGTCTCTGTATGTGTTCTTGCAGTGTGAAAGGATCATCCAGACATAGGCAATTACTCTTTCATCAATCTACCCCAAGATTTCCTAGTCATACTAGTGTGTTTATTCTGAATTTTTAATCATGTGGCTCCCCTGAGCTCTATGTTCTGTCTTTGTTGAGGTGCCAAAAAACATCCAAAAAATGTTGAACTTACAGTACCCTGAAATGTAACTACTGTATATGACATTCTGCAAAAACATCGCAGTTGAGGGAACCTAAAATGTCTTGTAATTTGATTGGTTTAAAATATTCATGAGCATGCCGGTTAGTCTGAAAGCCCATAAGTCGTTATTTAGTGTTAAGATACTCCAAACCACAATTATAATTTTCTGTCAACACCTTATTATGCAGCTTTAATTTGTTCCCAGCTGATTGATCAGAAACACATTTCAAAGAGTTTTATGAGAAAATAGCTTATCAGAAATGATTAACATGCAGTTATTTTCTACCATGGAATTGTAGGAAATGTGACTTGTTTTTACAGCAAAAGGTAATTAAAAGATACTTTTGGAGGCGTGATGATTTGAAGACAGTCGTTGATGTAACTAACAGGGCTATGCATGCCTATTTACTGCTCATTTAGATTTCCTGATAGGTGGAAATTGCTCTATCCAGCAGATAATTGCTTTTGTACTATCATGCCATGAAATGACACAATTAAGCTTCATCCTCCTGCTGAATATCCATCTGTCGACTTCATCACCGCAGAGAGAGCAGAGCACATTTGTTTTGGGGTTTTGTAGTGCGGTTTTGATTTCGGCATCAGCCAACTAGATCTTTGGAACATTAGAACAATGGATTGAAAGATCTGTCTTTGATATTGTGCTGGAGTAAGTGGGGTGAGCCATTTTGGGTATTTTGTCCTTACAAATAGAGGTTGTTCAGATTGCGCTGCACTGAGAAAAGCGTAGCATAATCTCCACTCTAGCCCTTCTCTCATCCATCAAAATTTAATCACACATCAGGGACTGGACCTTACAAGTTATGAGGGGGGGGGGGGGGGGGGGGAGGGGGAGGACATTTAGTGTAGTTACATCAAAAACAGTCACAAAGAGCTGCTGCCAGCTGAATGACTCAATCTAACCTCAGATGTTGATGCTCTTATTGATGTGAAGTAGGAACGAAATACTCAGGCAGGGACCATATCGATTTCAAACACCTCATGCCCTGTCCCTTTGTCAGGTGCCATCTTGTTTCTGTCACTGCTGAGTTTCACCTGAGTGAATGGGGTGTGCAGCACCCCCTGAGGAAACAGCTTTTCAGTTTTAAAATTTTGATGTAGCCTTACAGGGGAATTCATTTATGTCTTTGTGTGAGACCTTGAGGCTAAGTTTGTTAAAAACTTCAGCATGGTGTAGTGTCAAGGACTATAACACTGTTACAAGGATACATGTAGCTAAGGAGCATGAGATAGCATGTGTGAGTATTTCAAGACTGACATCACCGCCTGGGGCCACAAGAGTATGTTTAGCTCCCTGGATTGTAAGTGCTGGAGAATTCCATGTCTTGCTGTGTCTTGAAGGTAGCACTGCTTTCCAATAGCTACTGTCAATGTTTTCATTTAGAAACAAAGAAATAGAAAGAATTCTTCCTTTTTGGTTGCATCATGGAAGGGCCCCTGGTGAAGTTGCATATTCTGAATTTTCCTGATGTCTGCCATTTGAAATCATGTCTCTAATCCTGAAGGAAACTTGCCAAGAAACGTAAGGATGCCATCGGGAACACAAGGCAGGAGATGACCCACATGGTGAATTCCATGGACCGGAGCTACGCTGATCAGAGCACCATGCACGCTGAGGACCCCATGTCTGTCACCTTCATGGACTCACACAACTTTAACAACAGATGTAAGTGCGGTCCTGAAGGAGAATCGTGGGGCACACCCAGTCATACTAGGGGCAATAAAGTGCACTGTTGCATAACCCTTTACTTTATAGCTGCAAATCTTGAACGAGTCTTCCTGCCAGAGTGGTGTAACCTCCTGTACTGATTTTTTTTCTCCAGAAATATTTTTGAAATGATCAGTGTGTCACGCTCACTCCTCTTTGGCGTTCAGTGCTTCCTCTTTATCTCAGAGGGTGCTTTAAAATTTAAGAGCTTTAATTCTGAATATGTATGAATTCTTAATTTGTTTCAAAACTGAACTAAATTACTTGATATCTCTGTTTAAGTAAATGAACACATTTCTTCATTTTTTCCCTTAATTATTCAAACTTTCTTTCAATATTTTAATCAAGAGTTAAATTACACCCTAAACACAAGTTCACAATTTCCTGAATACAAGTACATATTGTATTCTGTAGAATATATTACTTGTAAAAATCTAATACCACTTAAAACAGAGTGATCTACTCAGCCACATCCTGTAACAATGCAATTATATATTAAAATCTGTACATCAGTGAGTTTAACATTGCTGAGAAAATTTCAAGCCATTTGGCATTCAATGTCAGCATTTTCAGCAATGAAAATCTGTTAGGTGACTATTAGATGTTGACATAAGAGCAATTAATATTTGTGTGAATAAGTAATGACTGTCTGAAAATGAGTATCCATGCAAAAGTTAAACATTAAAAGGCTATTGTATGCTAGTCAGAGTTTTTTCCTGAGTATGATTATTACAGTACATTTGCTGTGGATTTGTTGAAATGATGTTACATGAGTTTGTAGTCTCCAGAGAGTGTGATACAGGGTATAAAGCTGCTTCTTTGTCATAGTGTGCTTTGAGAACATAGCATATTGTGTGTTCCTGGGGGACTGAACAACTTGTGGCTTAT
This sequence comes from Megalops cyprinoides, assembly GCF_013368585.1. Taxonomy (NCBI): domain Eukaryota; kingdom Metazoa; phylum Chordata; class Actinopteri; order Elopiformes; family Megalopidae; genus Megalops; species Megalops cyprinoides. The sequence goes on from NC_050594.1 coordinate 11,758,748, forward strand.
TCAAGACGTTTCAGGAAGAGTTCCTCACCTGCTTTATTTTCCTACAGTGCCCAGTGACCCTCTTGTGCCAACCGCTGTGCTAGGTGAGAACTTAGGCTTGTGTCGTTTACCCACAAATATCCCAGTGCGCACTGTTGTTAGTTTGTTAACTAAGCTAGCATTCTATTGTCTTTGTGTTAGGCTTGGATAGTACTATGTGAGCAGTTTTTCACTCATTAATAAACATATGTAATAATTCAAAATATAAAAATATTCAGAATATAAAATATAAAAAGTAAAAAAAAAAGAATTCAACAATTCAAAATCCCTGAAAATTCTGTGTGAATAGTCCAGTGTAATTTGCTATTCAAAAAAAAAAATGTTTTTAATTATTTCCAGACAGGACTTTAGCGTTGGCCCTGCCAAAATTAAAGTTTTGAGCTGGGGCTCTGCCAGTCCTTTCATTTTCACTCCATCGAATTGTGGGAAGATCTGAAATGCGTCCAAATAATGCTTCTGTGGCAGAACTCAGAGGGAGACATTTGGGTGAATTTACTCAGAAGATAATTATTCTCTGTTTGTGAGCCATAGGAGAGACACAACCAAAAACGCTGACATTGCTGACATTTCCCTCTGGCCCCAGTTCACACCAGTGACAAATAATGCAAAATTACTGGCATGAGTCCCTTTACATTGGACCAGGGAAAAGCTCAAAAAATGCTGTAATGCTGCCAGTATCTCCTGCACACATTCCAGCTCCCCTTCCTCTGTATGTTTAAAATACAGACCAATGAGGAAATGACTACATGTTTAAATGGGGGCGACAGAGACAGTGCATGTTATGTCCCTGACCTAAAACTGCAAACATATCTACATTTACATTCTACAGTTTCAGCTGAACCATTGTTGTGAGCTGTTTAGTACTAGTCTCACACCTGCTCTTGATCTGTGTGTAATCCTTCAGCTTCGAACAGAAAAAGCACAGCTGACAGTTAACAAGACACCACGCCTCATTGTTAGAATTAAACGCTTTAAACCCGTCTGTTACTTTCTACTGACAGAGCAAGCTAACGACTGTGCAGCATCTTAGGTGTTTCCCAGTGCTTGGATTTGATGTAGAATAATGAAGCAATCCCTCTGGTTTCTGTATGGTGTTGCACTATTTAATCACGTTTTTAGAGTGGAAATGTAATGTGATTTTAAAAGATGCCATCAGGTTATATTTCAGTGCATACGTGATCTGTCATTGTAAACTGGGATTTTTTTGCATTTTTGTCGTGGTTGCGTGCAAATCTGTGTTCAGTCCTTTTATGTGACTGTGAGCTCAGTGATCTAGTGGATCTCATCAGATCCTGTCACTGTGGACCATGATTCTCAGTATTTCTCCTTCCTTTCTCTCTCGCTGCCTCGCTTATGAAGTGCCAATAACTGGTAAGTCACTATGACACATTATTAGGTAACATTATTACTTGTAAATGTCCATCAAAATGTCTGTCAAAAACTGCACCGTATTCTGCATTATTGATGTTTTTTTGTTTTGCAGGAGTTTACAGAATATTATGTGTTTCTTTTGTAATTGAATTTTTTTGATGGTTTGCCAGGAGGTGTGTGGAATGAAGGATTGGTGTATTGTGTGTATGTATTCTCCCAGGTGCACATGTGAGGGCCAGCGTGAGTCTTACATGTGTAACATTATATGAGTGTTTGTGTGTGTGTATGTTGCGAATCTGTGCATATGTTTGTTTGTGTACGCTACCCCCTTATGCATATGTTTGCATGGTAATAAATGGCCTTACAGGGGGTTATCTGCTCACCATCTGACCTCTGACCCCTTTAAAGACAACCAGCATCATCTGTGCCAACAGAAGCCATACGTTTACTCTTGTCTGTCTAAGCATTTGTGGAACACCCATGTAAAATCATATATTTTGCCAATACCGCACACAAAATAGCTCTTTAATTCTGAGTACTATTTTGAGTAATATTGGCACATTTGGCACTGTACACCTATGGCCAGTGCCATACTGAAGCTGAACTACTTTTTATAATTCCTGTGGATACTTGAAGTTGATAACCCCGAACCCACACCTTCCTGATGTAGCTATATTTCTGGAGCTGAGATTCCTAAGATTAGATATTAAAGGGCACATATGACTCAGACTCTGTAGTATGCTTCCAGAGTGTAACATCACAGCTAAGAGAGAGGGAGAGGGAGAGGGAGAGAGACTGAGAGAGAGATGAGGAGAGGTCTCAAAAGAGACTGACAGAAAATATGTATCATAAAATAAGACTCAAAAAATACATTTTCTTTAGTGTGCTCTTATAATGAAAGAAATTTTATTAAATATTATGATTAGATCATTTTTTTCTATCTGGAAAATTATTTTTGTCATGTACATAATGGAATTGAAATTGATACAGACATGTGAAAGGCGTTTAATATACAATGTACGTCTCACTTTATTCCGTCTGTATTCAGTTGTCATAAATTAAAAATTAGGGTTGAGGACGAGTGCCAGTCCCATGATGGCTGTGAAAGAAGCAGGCCAGCAGCATCTCATGCTGTGAAGGATATAGACCAGCAGGATGTCGTGCTGTGAAAGACATTGACCAGTGGGGTGTGCTGCGTAGGCTTTAACACATAGCCTGATTTTGCATTATGGCAAATGCCCTTGCCAGAGCTTACCCATTTGCACAGCACGTGGATTACCAGAGCAGTTTGTTTTATATACCAGCTCAGTGGCACTGCCTTGCTTAAGGTTGCAACAGCAGTTCCCAGCCCTGCATCTAAGCCCCTTGTTGCCAGCTGAGCCACACCGCAGTGTTCACAGCGCCGTGTTCCCTCTGCAGACGAGAACCACACGGTGTCTGCCGAATCCAGCCGCCTGCTGGATGTCCCGCGGTACCACTGCGAGGGGACGGAGTCGCCCTACCAGACGGGCCAGCTGCACCCCGCCATCCGCGTGGCGGACCTGCTGCAGCACATCAACCTGATGAAGACCTCGGACAGCTACGGTTTCAAGGAGGAGTACGAGGTCAGGCTACACCGTTGAAGCACAACAATATTTACATGATGTTTTTCCCATAGCCAGCACTGACCGTCAGTATTAATGGGGAGTAATAATGACACTTATTTTCAAAATACACTTAAGCATCCAAATCAGTGTGCAAAGAGACAGCTCTACCAAGCAGTGAAATATTTGTCTAATCTCTATAATTGTCTAACAAACTCACCTTCATTTGTGTGGAAAAACATGCCGGCAAATAATCAGATATTACTGTTACCAACAGCATTAATATTACTGTTAATTTAAACAGTGTTACTGCCATTAACATTATTGCAGTGATTCCCCCCGTCCCCTTGGTTATAGTGTTTTGATTATTTATCAAACTTTGGCAGTACAACATCCTATGTTCTGTATGCCGGTTGTGGATCTTATTCAAATTTTAAATTGGACAAAATATCTCAAACATCGTTGGCCCATTCACAGTCCTGGTGGCTCAAATGTGATTGACAAGTTCATAGCCCTGGTATGACAGCAAAAGCCTTTCACAGGGAATGTGCTCTGCAATGGCTTATTGGGTTTCATTCATTAGTAACACAAACATCATAGCAATATCAACATTTACAAAATCATACAAAATCATAGCTTCATGTGCAGAAAATAGGAATTGCTCTCAGATGCATGAAATACTGTGTTTAAGGAGTCTTAGTCTGAGCAGTCTTTCTCTTTTTGATTTTCAGAGTTTCTTTGAAGGCCAGTCTGCCTCCTGGGATGTGGCCAAGAAAGAGCAGAATCGGACCAAGAATCGCTATGGAAACATCATTGCATGTAAGGCCACCATTCAACTGTTCTGTTCTTCCTCCATACATTTGAGTAACGAATTTAAACAAATGTCAACTGTGTTTTTTTTGATTCTCACACAACATTTTTTGTTAATTGCAGCAACCGCCGACCTCGTGATGTTGTGTAAGTATCGAAAAAAAACAAACACCTGCTTAAATTCGTCACTCAATATTGAGGGCATTGCTGTCACAGTGAAGTACCTGAAGTTGTACCACTTCACATGCAGTAAATCAGAGTAACGGAAGCTTATGCACAGCTAACATACAAACTATTATTTATAAATACACAGACAATAGCACTCGTATCTCTAACAGCTGGTTTGTACCTTGTCTGGCCAACTATTGAAACCTGGTCATGCAGCAGTTCTAATATTGTTGACTTCTTATATGGCTTTTTGCTTGTGTTGTACTCTGCATCACTTGTATGTTGCTTTGGATAAAAGTGTCTGCCAAATGAATAAATGTAAATGTAAAAGTAGTTTTATTGTGAAATGCTTGCAGAACAAATTCCCATCTGAAATAGAGTAAAATCAGTTGTTCATAATCCAGTTTCTCAGGAATCATTCGCCATCTTCCTCAGCCATTTGATTGACATGTTGATTTGCCTCTCAAAGACGACCACTCCAGAGTAATCCTGCAGCCAATGGCAGATGACCCCTCCTCCGATTACATCAACGCCAACTACATTGATGTAAGTGCGCTCGTCCCCTCCGTCCCATTGGGCGAGAGCCCCTCCTCCTCCCGTATGCATGACTCGTCAGCAATATGAACGGAGTTAGTTTCCTTATTCTCACTGACATTGTTGTGCTTTCTCTCACTCTGCTGTGGTTTGGGGGCGTAGATTTGGCTGTACAGGGATGTAAGTATATGACTGTAGGGGAACCTCCACACCACACCACACCTCATCTCACCTGGCCCCCACTTTCACCTGCTCCCTCTGCTGACACCTGCATGGACCTGCATCCCCACTTTCTTTTCTTTCTCCCTCCATTCTTTCATGCGCTTTTCTTTTCTTTCTTTTGAGTCGGTCATGCTCGTGAACGCTGTCACTCTGTCCTTGTTTTTCTAAGCAGATGTTTTCATTGATAGGATGTGGGGCGTTCGTCCCTGTGTTTCTGTGTCTGTGTGTGTCTGGTGTATGCCGTGGTGTAACTGTAAGATTTTCAGGAATGCAGTTAACTTGTCATTTTGTAAATAATAATAACAAGTCATCTTAATGAAAGGTTGTGCTACAGAATATGAATGCAGACTCCCCTAAGCCAATCTCGTATTCACATGTAAAGCGTGTACGTAAGTGTATCTGTGAATACATTAGCATCACCGTGAAGTCCAGTATCCTATGACTATCCCAAGTGTAAAGCTTAAAGATTCTTTCTGTAAACCACATCCCTTGCTGCACAGCAGCAGTGAGACTGATGTGGATACCTACATAGGCTCTGAGTAATGAAGGGTGAATATGCTGCTGTTCAGAGCTCCCCCCCCCCCCCCCCCCCCCGCACAATTTGTCTGAGAGACTGAGCAGTATACCAGTTTTCCGTTCTGCAGTACAGCTCATTGTTCTCATGAAAGCCATAACTGTAATGCTCCTAGCTGCTCTTTAGCTTTCTCCTATTGTCTGTGTTGCTTGTTTTGCTTGTTTCTGGACCTGAGTTGGTGCTGTTGCTGTAATTTTTTGTTTCTTTTTTTTTCCCTTTTTTAGGGTTATCAGAGGCCAAGTCATTACATTGCTACGCAAGGTAAGAAAGCATATTTTAGAAAGAATTTAATTTCAATATCAATAGAATGCATTTTGAGAGTGTAAGTTTGTATTTTTAAAAAATCATTGTATAAACAAAAACCTTCACATTTCATAAACTTGTGATACTTTTTAGAGTTTATTACAGTTATTTAGTCTAATTTTTAAATGAAAATGTAGATTGAGTTCATTTTTGTGAGAATGTGTCAAATTTAAAATTTATCACAGCTGATCATAGGACTGGGATGTTTATGATTCATATTACATGTAAAGCATTGTCATATGTTGTTGCAGGGCCAGTCCATGAGACAGTCTATGACTTCTGGAGAATGGTCTGGCAGGAGCAGTCTGCCTGTGTTGTCATGGTGACCAACCTGGTGGAAGTTGGACGAGTAAGTTATGTGTTTTGTAACATGATTTTAAGCATTAAGCCTTTCAAATTTGAGACAATTTTGTGTCAGATTTGAAAGGTGTTTTTAGCATCTTATATCCTACCCAAGTGGTAGATCAAAACAATCAAACAAGAATAGTCAACTACATTATAGACAAAATCAACTTCTTTAAACATGAGTTAGGCTATATCAGTTTTTAAAACAATATGAAAACTTCAATGGTTAAATAAAATACATCTAAATGTATTATCAGTATGTTTCAATTGCATATGCTGTATTACACAGAGCTCAGAAAACAATCATACAGGCTTTGTGTCACAAATACAAATATTGTTTAAATAACTTTATAGTAACACATATATATTCATGGTAGCATGTGTTGTGTGAGGGTCTGGTGCACATTTGCATGTGGGTGTTCAGAGTATTCCATTGTTTCTGCAACTTTGTAAGTTGCTACGCGAATAAATGTAAATATAAAAACACAATTAATAGTATAGTGTAATGTAATATAACAAAAATTCTATCACATACATTTTTAGTACATGTTGTTTTTCCTCAGAGTATGAATATATATGGAGAGCACTCTGTTCATTCAAGTACATATGTATATTTTATATTCACATTTTATATTTGCCATGAAAATATGCTGTGAACTGGGCATGTATATCATTAGTCAGAATTCCAGTCTGAGTCTAGGTGTCTGTGTTGGGTGAGCTATGGCCCTTCCTCAGCTGTGACACACTCCTCTGCTCCTTCCATCTAGGTCAAGTGCTATAAGTATTGGCCAGACGATGCCGAGCTTTATGGGGATTTTAAAGTGACCTTTGTGGAGGTGGAGCCTCTTGCCGAATATGTGGTCAGAACGTTTACGCTGGAGCGGGTGAGAAAAGCTTGGTGTCCCCTCACATTCTCAGTTTTTGTGCTTCGTGATGCTGATTATAGAAATGACACAGACTGTTTGGCCTCAAAAAACAATGCTAGAGTAAAAAAACATGAGTAAATACTCAGTCACGGCTCAGTTAATGTTCAGTGAATGTTCAGTAAGGGCTGTTAGAGCTCAGTTCTCAGTAAGGGTCTAGTTACAGCTCAGTAGGTGTACTATTGGAATTTGATTAGTTCTCAGTTTGCAGTGAGGGTTCCATTAGATCCCAGTTGGTGCTCAGTAAGGGTTTAGAACTCAGTAAGTACTGAGTTAAAGCCCAGTTAGAGCTCAGTCAGTGCTCATTAAGGGCTTAACTATAGCTCAGTAAGGTTTCAATTAGTGCTCAGAGAGAGCTTGGTTAGTGCTCTCATAGTACAGCAGTTAATCATACCTGGGTGTGACAGTGTGTGAGGGTGTGCTGTCATGTCTCTGGCCTTCGGTCTCACAGAGAGGGTTTAATGAGCTGCGAGAGGTGAAGCAGTTCCACTTCACGGGCTGGCCGGATCATGGCGTGCCCTACCATGCCACGGGCCTTCTGTCCTTCATCCGCCGGGTCAAGATGTCCAACCCGCCCAGCGCCGGACCCATCGTGGTGCACTGCAGGTAATTGTTCTGTGAGCTCACTCCTCTCAGACCACATGCACAGCGTGTACACATCAGATCTGTGAGGGCTTGAATCACGGCACAGCCTGCTGTAGGTTGCGGAGAGCACCGTCTCTCCCTATTTTTCCTCCTTTCAGTTCCCTTTTTCTGAAGCCAGTTTAATAACATGTTATCTCAGAACTGATTAAATAAACCATAGATATGAATGTAATATCTTCCTTATTTATTGGCTGTGCAAACACATTCATCCAGGGTGACTTACAAAGATGGCAGTTGACATACCTATGTATACACTTGAAGCAGCCCCCCCCCCCCCCCCCCCCACTTGAGTTTCAAACTTTCAACTTTCTAGTTCCAAGCCCAGTTCCCCACAGCTGACCAACAGCATTGATGAATGTGAGTGAAGGCACAGCAGGGGACTGTAGGTCCTGCATGTGCACAGTTCCCATGTAAAATCCTGGCACATGTACATCGTCCAGGTCATTTCTCCTGTCCACCCATTCCCCTTTACTTCTTTGCTCAGTGCCGGCGCCGGACGGACAGGTTGCTACATCGTGATCGACATCATGCTGGACATGGCCGAGAGGGAGGGCGTGGTGGACATCTACAACTGCGTGAAGGCTCTGCGCTCGAGACGCATCAACATGGTGCAGACAGAGGTAGCCGTGCGTCTAACAGAGTCTGCCTGTCAGGGTTTAATCTGGGGTTCTCTTCCAGTAGTGAGAGAGAGAAAGAAACAGAGAGGGAGAGTGAGTAAGAAAGAGAGAGAAAGAGAGAGAGAGAAAGAGAGAGAGAGAGATTGAGAGAGCCTGTCATCACAGGAAAAGCTTGTGAAGGCCTTGCGCTTGCTGTGTGGCATTCAGCGATCCTGCGTAATTTGTGAGCCCTGCACCCTTTCCCCTTCATCAGTCTCCTCAACTGCAGGGTCCCCAAGGTCCAGAGTCCAGCGGGTTTCTCAGCACTCTGTAAACCACTAACACTCTCAGCACTGGGGAGGGAGCGGGACAGGCTAGGTGTGAACAACAATCAGCTGAATGCCTGGCTTGAGGTAGTGCCTACAGGCACAGCATAGCTCCAGCACCAGGCTGTGGAGGCGTGTCTTAAAGGGACCATCTGCGAATGCACAATGCTGTCAAACTAAAGAGACTCAGGAGAGCTTCAAAGTTAATGTACAGTAACGTGTTTGACTGTGTTTTAAGAAAAAAAGACTTTGAGCAGCACTGGTCTGAGGGCTCTGCTGTTGATGAGTACATGTGTGTGCTGTGTTGTGTTATGTTTGTACACAGGAGCAGTACATCTTCATCCATGATGCTATTCTAGAGGCTTGCCTCTGTGGGGAGACCGCCATCCCCACCTGCGAGTTCAAGGCCACCTACTACGACATGATCAGAATAGACTCCCAGAGCAACTCCTCACACCTGAAAGACGAATTCCAGGTAAAGACATGAGGGCAGTGGGGGGCTGTACATGGAAGGCAGAATTAAGAGAGGCACACCCAATGAAACCAGTGGCCATACCTGAGACAGGTAGCCAGTGTGTGGGGGATACTTGATAAAATATAATGTAAATGTTAACTGCCTGTTCAGTGTTCTGTGACTGTTTAATTTACGTGAGAAATGTAGAACATTACATTATTGTCATTTAGCAGATGTCCTTATCCAGAGTGCCCTTACATAGGTTACAGTTGTTACATGTAATCCATTTATACAGCTGGATATTTACTGAGGCAATTAACAGGATAAACAAACAATGCCCTGGCGGGGAACCAGGGACCTTTCAGTTACAAACCCTGCTCCTTACCACTATGCTACACTGTTGCCCATAACTCTTCCCTCCCTCTCTAGAACATGAGTGTATATGCTGTGTATGCATCCGTGCTGGACAGGACTTATACATTTCAGTGTAGTAGAACGCCTTTGTAGATCTATAGCGGAGCCTAGAAGGACGGAAATGTCAGCTGTGGCTCCTTAGTCACTAAAAGGCCTAATGCCTGAGGAGACTGGGGTAATGAAGCAGCTATGGTGTAACGGAGCCTCACTGTGGTTTGGGGCACAGCCAGAGATGTGGCCTGGGGCATGACTTACGTGTGGCGTGTGTCCCCCCCCCCCCCAGACATTGACCTCGGTGACCCCCCAGCCCCAGGCAGAAGACTGCAGCATCGCCCTGCTGCCCCGGAACCATGAGAAGAACCGCTTCATGGACGGGCTGCCCCCCGACCGCTGCCTGCCTTTTCTCATCACCATCGACGGGGAGAGCAGCAATTACATCAACGCCGCCCTGCTGGACGTGAGTGTCAGTGCAAATATGTGCTCTCCACACACAAAAAAGCATGTGGAAGAATTATAAATACTATTCTGAAGGAATACTCTCAAATTTCTATATAGTTAAATGGAAATCAAAGGCTAGAGACAAATCCAGGTGTATATTTTGATAATTTTATGATATAAGATTTGGCCAAATATGGGTATCATTTTCTTTATAATTTCAAATATCAGCACCCATTTCATTCATGGGGTGACAGTAATGATCTCTTTGTAAATGAACAATTATAGCTACTCAGGGTTACATTCTTTATTTAGCTGATAGTATAAGATGCTCTGTTATGTTCTGTTATGTTCTTAAGGTTGTAACCTCAAGGCTGTGGTTAGGTTTGGGGTTGTGGTCAGGGGTTTTGTTTATGGTTGTGGTTGAGTGAGGGCTGTGGTTATTTGGGTGGCATGCATAATGCATGCAAACTGCAAGCACCTTTTCTAAATTAGCAGCTGTGTAAGCATGACCGCGTGTATGGCAATCAAACAGCAGTTTCTCAGTTGAAATGTACTGTAATTATATTGGTGAACAGTCCACTTCATGTGAAGTGTTACAGCTGCTCAAGAGATTTCAGATTATTTATTTGTCCTTCTATTTTCACCACTCGTTATTGAGCATCATGATTATCGAAATGGCTGATAAACAGTATGCTGCACTGACTGTTTAGCACACTGAAAACGTTCAGGAATCCTAAAGTTAAATTAGTGGAGGTAAGTGGGAATGTGGGTAAACTATGTATCACTGTAAGATTGTAAAAATAGCTGCCAGTTTGTTTAGTTTTGTACGTTGTGCTGAAACTTTTCCATCCTCTCGGAGCCTTTGTGTTTGTCCGAGACTTCTTTAATCAGAGGAGCAGGAGTCATGGATGAAATCAATTCATCTGTGACTCTTGCAGTCCATCGCCTGTTGAGATTCTTTGTGTCCTAAAGAATCCCAGACGAGGACATAGCGCATGTAAGACACTTTAAGGCTCATGTGGGGTGCCTGCACATTGTCCCAAATCAAATAGACCTCCAGAGTTGACCTCTCTAGCTGTGGTGCACTGGTGTCAGAGTCTCAGAGAAACAGCATATCTACTGAAAGGCAGCAAATAGACGCAGGCCCATATTCAATCTAGCAGCAGTGCACTTTGTCCTTAACTTGTGCATTTTTTTTTTACAATTTCAGTCAGGAGGATATTTAACAAAAAACCAAAGCCAGTGTGAAAAAAAGTATTTAATGTATCACAAAGTGCTGTTTTGTTGTATTTTAAAAACCATTTGTGCTTCATACATAACATTTCCTCCTAAGTAAAATTCCTTTCCCTGCTATTTACTTAAAATTTAATTCATAACTTAAAGTTAAGGACAGCATTCATTGCAGTTAGATTGAATGTGACTGAAAGAATTTGTGAGAGAATCATTGCACAATGCCCTGACTGATAGTTCTGTAGTTGCACAGAATTATGACTAATAGTTATCTAGCTTCACATAGTGCTGACTGAGAGTTCTCTAGTTGCACAGAATTATGACTAATAGTTATCTAGCTGCACACAGTGCTGACTGATAGTTATCTAGATTCTTGTAGTGCTGACTGATAGTTCAATAATTTTGATTTTTTATATTGCGGGTAATGTTACATCACTTCTTCATACACTTTACAAACTGTTGGACTTTTTCTAACCAAGCCCTCAGAAGTATACCAGGTAATTTCTCCATTTTTGTTTTCACTCAATTTTATTAAAACTGGATTTGTTTCATGGCTTATGTGACATATCAGCTAAGAAATTTATTTTATAAAAATGATGTAGGAAAGCTGTAGCATGCTAAAGATCAGGTTCAAATGCCCTGGTATACCTGCTCAGTCAGAATTTTTGTATGGTTTAAAGTTTATGGTTTATGGTTTATTTGAAAGGTTCAAATACACTCCCTTGCATGGTCATTCATTCACACATGTACAGGGCTGTGAGTTGATTGTTTCTTTAACCATCTAATGCCGTAAAGACATGAACTAATCTACTGATTAGTCCACTGGTTAATTTCCTGATTGGTCAGTCCACTTACAATGAAAAAACAAGATTCCAAAGGCACCACAGAAAAAGGTATTGCCATTAACCAGACCACAACTATTTTACAGGATTTAAAAATGCGTAGTTTTTAGTGTAATTTGTTTTGCTTTAATTTTAAAGGATTCTTAAAGCACAAATCACTGACATATTGTAGCTTCCATTTAATGAAATATAATGTAAACTAACATCTTCATGGCCAGCTCAGTTTGATTAATCCAAACATTTATAGGTCAATGCTTTTGTTGATTGATCTGTTTCACCAATTGATTAATCGCTGCAGCCCTGTACATTACTCATCATAAGCTCATAGGAGATGGCTCATTAATAATTTATGCAGGCATTTGTGGGGCAGGTTTAGTCTCTGCTGTGCCACTCAATCCTGCTCACTTTGTTTCCATGTGACAGAGTTACAGGCAGCCTGCAGCCTTCATCGTCACCCAACACCCTCTGCCCAACACCATAAAGGACTTCTGGAGGCTGGTGTACGACTACGGCTGCACCTCCCTCGTCATGCTCAATGAGATCGACCTCACGCAGGTCAGAGGAGATGCTTTTTAACACTGTTTAACGCTATTCTCACTATTTTGACTAATGAGGCTTGCCATTAGCTCTTACTGCTACCGTTTAGCTCTTATTGCTTCAGTTGGGGCGGCAGTGTAACACAGCAGTAAGGAGCAGGTTGCGGGTTCGATGTCCAGCTGGGGCACTGCCGCTGTACCCTTGGACAAGTTACTTAACCCAGAATTGTAATACAGCTGTATAAATGGGGAACACGTAAAAATTGTAACCTATGTACGTTGCTCTGGATAAGAGCGTCTGCTAAATGACAGTAATGTAATGTTATTGAGGCGTAAGGCTACTGAGCATGTCTCTTATGATACAAGAAGACCGTCAACAAACCAGTGTTGTTGTGAGTGAGTTTGGAATAATCGGTGAACCTGTTGTAGTATGAGTGTCTCATGCGCACGCTGATGTGGTGGTTTGTTTATTCTGCCAGGGCTGTACTCAGTACTGGCCGGAGGAGGGAATGCTCCGCTACGGGCCCATCCAGGTGGAATGCATGTCCTGCTCCATGGATTGTGATGTCATCAGCCGACTCTTCAGAATATGTAACCTCACCAGAGTGAGTGGGCCTATGGCAGGATCAGCTTCAGCTGCCCGGAGTCAGCAGCTGGAGGCTTATGTTCCCATGTAGGGCCCTGCAGTTGTAGCCTCAGTAAGGTGCTGAACTCAGACTGCTTCAGTAATTATCACAGCTGTTTACAATGCTTTGGCCTGGATAAGGTTGCCTGCTCAGCAGATCAATAATAATCTGTATATACTTGGTGAGCATATTTTGATTGATATGCTAATTTCCTTTATCAGTTTGGAACTGGAGTGAAATGAAATTGCAGGCCCACGACCCCCTAATTGCATCTTGTGGCTGAACCTGGTACTGAGCAGAGCACAAATGCAGACATACATACTGAGGCTAATGCAGCAGCCTTTGTGAGTGGGTAATGGCAGGGATATTGTAAATATAAAGACCACCTGCATGTTTTTAAGTGTGATTCACTATAAGTGAAAGTAATGGTTTCCTCTCATGTAAAGTGCAGCGCCTAGATCTTTGTGTCTGCAGTCATTTTTCATCCCAACGTTCACAATGCTACCTTTGAATGAAGGCATCTCCTTCCACAACAGCACTGGCTTCTGCTCAGCCAGTGAGCAGCTCCATCAACTAAGGCAGAATTTCATGTGCAGGACTGACAGTGTGACGTGTGATAAGTGGCGGTCTTCAGATGCAATGAGGAGCGGAAACGTGCTGTCTGTAAGGTGTTTTTACCTGAGGAACCCTGTGTTCCCTCGCAGCCTCAGGAGGGTTACCTGATGGTCCGGCAGTTCCAGTACCTGGCCTGGGCGGCGCACAGAGAGGTTCCTGCATCCAAGCGCTCCTTCCTCAAGCTCATTCTGCAGGTGGACAAGTGGCAGGAGGAGTGCGAGGAGGGAGAGGGGCGAACCATCATACACTGCCTGTAAGTACACCCACATATACACACACACACACACACACACACACACCCACTCACACACACTCACTCACACACTCACAAACATACACATATATATATATATATATATATATATATACGTATACACACTCACATACACAAATACACATACATACACACTCTTTCACACGTTAACACACCTTGCTGTGTATGCTGGTGCAGGAACGGAGGCGGCCGCTGTGGGATGTTCTGTGCCATCACTATCGTGTGCGACATGATCAAGCGGCAGAATGTGGTGGACGTGTTCCATGCGGTGAAGAGCCTGCGCAACAGCAAACCCAACATGGTGGAGAGCCTGGTGAGTACGGAGATACCACACTCATTATGGAGCACGGCCACTTCACACGCACTATGAAGTACAGCCAATGTACACACCATGGAGCATAGCCATCCCACACTACAGAGTGCAGCCATGTTACATTGTAGAATACAGTCATCTCACACTCACTATGAAACTCAGCCGTGTCACACTCACTGTCAAAATTGTTTTGTTTCAGGAACAATACCGCTTCTGTTATGACCTCGCCCTGGAATACATCGAGACATCATAGCTGAGGGAATGTTCTGGAATGCAGTATACACCTCCTCCAGTTGGAAACATTGTAACTCTATCATTTGTGCTGGAGAGGACGTCTAGTGTACTGTGAGCGGATTAGAAATGTCCCTGTTGTACTTATTGCCACAGAGTGGAAGGCTGGCTTTAGGTCAGGTTTTCTTTACTGTCCTTTCAATCTGTTCTGATTTCACATGCAGCCACTGCTAAAGAAAATGCTACGATGTTGCATGCTAAAGTGTTTTCTGTATTATCATTTTTAATGAACAATGTATACCACATATGTCAAACATAAATGTGAAAGAAAAAAAATATCAATGCACTCTTTATATATGAATATAAGTGCTGGCGTGTGACATTGGCATCATTCAGTTTGTGTTGTGCACTGACAGTTGACTCAGTTTGTTTTTCAAATCTACATCATGAGCCAAAGACTTCTGTGTAAATATGAGTGTATGGACAAAGCATATTGTATTTATTGTTTTACTTGGATTCTTTTTTTGAAGGCTGGAAAAACAATCATCTTAATTTCTCCTTTCCTGTGAACTTACCGTGAGAACATGCTGGGGCATTTTCTAAGTGTCTGCTTACTATCAGAGTTCAGCAGTCCCTGGTTTTCAAAGTTTCTCCCTCTCTGTGTTGTAACTGTGGTTTGTTAGTGGAAATGCTTGTGAAGTTTACCTACACTGACTGCACTGAGGAACGTCCACATCGAAGTGGTCCCTTTCTGTTTGAGCTTTCACACATCTAAGTATTTTGGAAGGAAAGACAGTGTTAACAACATGCACAGTGCAAGAGGTCACTTGCTGGAATTCAAGAACAAATGTGCAGCAAATTTTAATGATGTGGTACTTGTACAGGAAAAATGGAAAACCATGAAGTGTTGTTAAATCATATCTATTTTTATGTCTGTAATTGTTCGCTTTTTGGCTGTATGAAAACATGAAACATCAAACTTACTTTGAATAAAAAATGGTAAGTCAGCTGTGGTGGTTCTTTACCAGGACAGAATTAAAGTCTAGCAGTGCAGGAGACGGTGGCTGTCCATAGCGGACATAGCAACTGTGCTTGTGTCCAGAAGATTTTAAGATCAGTTCCCATAGTGGACTCTTTAAATGTCCTGAGTAACCAGCTGTAGAAATGGATAAATTGCAACCTGTAATATACCCAGTAATTAATATGACTGTCACATGTATAGAGATAGATAAGGGACATAGAAGTAAGCACTTGTGTACCTTACATTTTCTTAATGATCACATTTCTGCACCGTTTTGCTAGGTCCTAACTTTACTGCTCTTTGAATCTGTCGTGGTTTCTTAGTTTTGCCCACCCAAAGCCTCTTAAATGACCTAGGATCTTTGAAGTTGGACAAAATGGCATTTAAAAGGGTAAGATGGATGATGAACTCTGAAGAGAATGAAAAAAACGATGTTGAGGTCAGGGAAATTTAATTTCGTAAAATGACTTGCAGGTAATATGAGTCTTGTGGGCAGGTTAGAACTGCTGAAGAGGAATTAATTTTAAGGATCTGTACATAAAGTTTATGCTTTTAATAATCCAAGAATATCATGCATCTTGTCTCCAAGAATACCATGCATTCTGTATTTCTGGAATGACATTTAAGCAAGAATATTGCATGCAAGCTTATTGCATTTATTTGTTACCATTTTAAGTGTACCATTTAGGTGTATTTTCAATACACTATAGTAATTGGCAATATTTGAAATATCTGTTTTCAGGAAGGATTTTTCATGTCCAGAACCAGTTGAATTGAAGGATTTCAGATTTTGCTTTATGTGTTAAATTACACTTCTTACTCTCACTTGACCCTCAATCAAGCAAATATGGTACATGTTCATTTAAGTCTTCTTGAGAGTCCTAAAGGAAGTTCTGAACCCTTGCGATTGTGCCCTGTGCTTTTAAATTATCTTACTGGTCACGTTCTGCAATCAGCACTTACATATGCCATGACCTCCCCTTTGCTTTACAGTGGCTCTCAGTAAATTGTTCTGTCCACTTGTAAATAAATGAATCTCTGTCTCCATCTAGCGGCTGTACTGTGTAATACAGCTAGAATTATTTGAGGGCGCATGTCTGAGGGTTGTGGACACAAAGCAGCGTGGCATGATTTCATTCCATCGAGGGGACGAGGGAGAGGGGACCCAGCGGAAGAAACCCACTCTTTCCTGGCAGAATGAAGCCACTTGCATTCTGCTGCTATGGATTCCCAGGCTTTGGCTAATGACACAGCTCAGACTCAGACCTGGGTATGAGCTGTAGGACTCAGACTGCATGGAACAAGGATCTTGAGTGACCACTCTCTGGTGGCCCAGAGCTAGAGCAATAATACACAGGGGTCCTGATGGCACCTAAACAGGCAGACCTTCCAGTGACTGGCTAGGGTAAATGTATTCTACTTAAAATGTCCAGTAGGTGGTGCTGTCTCCTGTGAGTGATCAATAACACTGGAGGAAAAAGCAGCCCTAGATGACACATAGTGGATATATACAAGGCTGACCGAATTAGCACCTTAAAAACAATCACTAAAACAAATCCATTAATTTAGTCTCTCTTTTATATGGCATTTAGCTAAAAAAAAAATTAACATTTAAATACATTTTCTAAATAGCTAAAATAGGGCAGAGCTCATTTGGAATGAATGCCTTTTGTAGGACATATTCTAGAAACATGCTGAAGTCTAATACTTTTTAACTCAACCCACTAAAAACAGGATAGCCTGTAAACACTAACCTGTTATCATTTACACAATATCTGCAAATCATTCGCTGGCTGTTTTAAAGGTGACCAACAGAATCAAACATGAAAGAGAGTGAGGACCTTCCGTTTGTACCACCTGCGGTGAACGGTAGTGAATGGTGTGTGGACACATAGTTAAAGTGTCCAATTTGACTTGGTTTGGTAGCCATGGTCTGGTAGGTTCCGGTCTTTGTGTGACCATTTAAAAATGTCATCACTACCCTTGTGACTCTGATCCCTCATTTCTATAATTCATTTCAACTCCACTTTAAAGGCAAAGTATCTGAAGCAGTTAGAAACCTTACAACACTACTACGCACCCAAACACATTTCATAGTACAAATAATATAATTACATACATTTTTAATAAACAAGCTTTCAAATGACAAAAAATTAAATTTGTATTGTGTTTTAGATATTCATCACATATTATACATTCAAAAAAATGTGCAAATAAGGTTGTCTGGCAGGAGGTCAATGTGGTGTTTCTGTGGTGAAGGCCTCACTTCCAACTGGAAAAAAGCCAATCGCGATGCACAGCATCAATCGGTTTGTAACGTCACGTAAACATTAGATAGTCACAACTGTAAAGTATAAAACACAATGTAGAAATCATGTAAGCATGACAGATATACACTTTCCCCCCCAAGTAGACAAACACAGCAGAACCTGTAGGTTAACATTGCAAATAATGTCAGTGACCATAATTCACTATTACATCAAAGAAACCAAAAAACGCAATACTCCACACGTGTTTCGTCTACATAACTTACACAGGTGTGTTTCAGGCCCTTAAAAAGCCTCAAAACAACAAACATTTTTGTTCCATCAAGAGTTTAGGAAACTGACATCTACTTCTGAAAAGAATTCCGAAGGTCAACAGCTCACTGAAGGATGACCCGCCCTCGCTCTATTGGGTCACTTATTCCTGGGGAAATTTCCACAGGAGGATGTTGTCAGTATACAGACCTAGACTGTGGACCCTTGTTAAATATTGCACAGTTTTTTTTCTTTAAATACCACTTTTCTCCGATCTGGGCGATCCCTTCTCCTGACTGGGTCGCCGCTGCGGGTTCTCTCACACATATGCAAGATGGGATATTAGTTTTATTCCCAATCCATTCCCAGTGGCCCTTTCCCGAGCACAGCGCTGACCGTAGGCCGTCCCACTCTGCACTTCGTACCCAGTGGCGTAGCTGCTACGGTAAGGACAGCTCCTCAGTTCAGAGCGCAGTCCCCTGTGGCTTTCCATCCAGGCCAAGCTCTCTGCCCAGCGTCTGGTCCATCATCACTCCTGCAGGTTTTGTGAGGAGCCAGTAGAACCTTTATCTCCCGCCCCCCTTTTCACGCTCCCTCTCTCCACCTCGCTGAACTTCTCTTTTCTCTTCCTTCATTTCTCCGTATGTCTCGTTCTGTCTCTCCATCTGTCCTCTCTCTTCCTCAGTCTCTTTACATCTGATCCCTCTGTCAGTCCTTCCCTGTCTCTCTCATTGTCTGCCTCCATCTGTCTCTCCATTTTCTCCACTTCCATCTGTCTCTTTTCCTCTCACACTTCTCAAGCGCATACTTTCTTCCCCTCCTTTCCCCTCTGCATTCTCTCCTTCACTTTCCCTCCAGCTCTCATATCTCATCTTCTCTTTTAATCTCTCTCTCATTCTCTCTCTCTCTGTCTCTCTCTCATGCGCTCACTCACTCTCTTCACAGGTACCCTGAGCTCTGTTTCCACTATCGTGTCGACTGCACCCGACAGCCGCCGGCCGCGGGGGGGCCGGGGGCGGTGGGGTCAGGGGTCGGGCAGGTCCGAGGTGTCCACGGTCACCTTGATGAAGATGGTGTCGTCCTTGATGTAGGTGCCGTTCTCCAGCACGGTCTGTGCCACGAAGAGCGGGCACCCGGAGGCGATGTTCATGTCCGCCACGGGCCGCCGGAAGCTGCTGCTGTTGGGGTCGGGCTTGAAGGCGTCGCCCAGGTGTTTGCGGGCGGGGCCCTGGTCCATGAGCATGAGCGTCACCTTCTGCTTGAATGGCCAGGTGAGCAGGGCGTCGTACTCGCCGCGCATCACCACGAAGAACAGCGACAGGTGCGTGCCCTTGCCCATGCCGTCGCCGTTCAGGTACACTCGCGCGCACATCTTGTAGCCGAAGTAGCCGGTGTAGAAGGGCTGGCTGTAGAGCGAGAGGGTCTTGGAGGCCACGGCCTCCTGTTTCCGCCGCTTGTAGTCCCGGATCTTCCAGATTAGCGTGCCGTTGAAGCTGGCCGTCTCCAGCACCTGGAAGCGCAGGTCCATGTCGGCCAGCCGGATCTCGTGGACACTCAGCATGTCGTCGTGGCGAGAGAGCTGCGTCTCCAGGGTTCCTGTCAATGACATCATCCAGAGATATGTCACAAAAACGCCTGCACATTGTATCCATAACATTTTTCTAAACACCTTTTATAACACTACTGTATCTAAAATGAGCAGTAAGTACAAAACCTACAGGAAGAACAATTATTTTGTTTTACCATAATGATCCACAAGTTCATTCATTATCCAGTGATGAGCAACACAGAAACTGTAATCTCCCCCATGAACAACTTATGGGAAAGGGGGAACTACCAAAGTGTAATGTCAGCATTTCCTCTAAAGCAAGCCATATTCCAGATAAACAGTGACTGATTCCACAGAAACTGTCAGAGACCAAAGAGCCAGGGTGCGATATTCACACACCGAGCTGTGTTGAAGGCCCACTATAGGACGGAGCATTGTGTATCAGACGTCTGCGGCTGTGAGAGGGGTCTTACCGAGCGTGTGTGTGCCGGCGTTTACGGTCCCTCGCCCGCCCTCCAGCGCCGTCACGCGGGAGCGGATGTTCTCCACGGCTCCCCGCAGCACCTCCACCTCCTCCCGCGCCGCCCGCAGCGCCCGCAGCTCCAACTCCACCTCCAGGAGCTTCTCCGAGTGCGAGCTCATTAGCTTCTGCAGACAGACACACGGACAGACAGACACGTGAGCACCACTGCCACAGCAGCCCGGCCTCGCTGCTGCTCTTTACGGCAGAGCCTCCTATCCACAGAGACTTGCATGGCAAGATGTTTTCTAAAGGTTG
Organism: Megalops cyprinoides; assembly: GCF_013368585.1. Lineage (NCBI taxonomy): Eukaryota > Metazoa > Chordata > Actinopteri > Elopiformes > Megalopidae > Megalops > Megalops cyprinoides. Next base: position 11,779,027 of record NC_050594.1, read on the forward strand.
ACTACTTTAATTGCCTCAAGTGCAACACGTTGGGCCTGAAATATAATCCAAATGATGGACGGCCTCAGAACGGCTGGTGAGCCACAGAAGGCAGGACAGGGCCGTGTGTCCTGAAAGCGTTCTGCCTGTGGATAGTCTCTCCAGGTGTGGCCTCTTTTAGCTACCTGCCTTCTCCCTCTAGCCGCCCCGTTGCCTAGTGGTTGCTATAGAAACTAGAGTTGTCTGGTTGCCCTCACAGTCTGAAGCATTAACAGGATGGAGCAAGAGGGAAAGCGAGTGAGAGAGAGGTGGTGGGGAGGGAGACGGAGACCAGAGCTCACCTGCATACTCGCCAGCTTCTGCTCCACCTGCCGGCACTTCTCCCGCATCTCCTCCTGCCGGGACTCGACCTCCATGAGCCGCGCGTTGAGGCCCGGCAGGACCTTGTAGCGCTCCTGCACCTCCCCCTTCACGTCCTCCACCTGTGAGAGAACACAGGCCCCCTCGTCAACAATGCACCCGCCTCACCTGCAGCGAGGCCACGAACACTAACGACCACACCTGCCAGAACTGGAGAATCTGAGAACCGGCCCAACCAGCACCCGGCTCACACTCAAGTTCCACCATCTCCAGCCCTGCATGCTACAACAAAAGCTCCATGGGTCCAGCCTACCCCCTCCTATAGAACTACAACAGAACACAAAGCCTACACTCTCCTACATGCTCAACAAAACTACACCAGGCTTACTCTACACACTGACTACAACTATACCAAACCAAACTCTTATAAGCTCAGTGGAACTAAAACTTTATTAGGTGGCCCCACACCCACATTTATGGAGTCCACTCTTGAAGGTGCAGTGTCACTTTGATGTAAATGCACAATGCTGTGAAACCAAATTGTACTCAGATTGACTGTGTCCTCAAAAGCATTTCAGCTGAGCTGCAGTGCGAGTGGGACATTTTTGCGACATCTTCCATCAAAAATGAGAGACGAGGCTCAGAGGGGAAAAGACAAAGCATAGTACAGCGCGGCACAGACAGTTACACAGATAACACAGACGGGTGTTAAGGCATTAAGGTTAGGATGTGTTACTGTGTTAACAACACCTACTATTCCTCATAAACAAGGTTGCTTGATGTGAATTATTTTTGTGTTACATTTCATGTTAGTGTTGTACCGATGTACAATGGCCTAATGGATGGATGATATGAAAACACAAATGAATTGGCAGGTCCACAACTGAGAAAAAAAAAAAAAAAAAACAATAGAAGTGAATGAACAGCCAGCAGCAACCTCAAGGTTCGTCTGGCGACATTAAACCGGGGCCCACGAACCACATCATTTACCCAACATCCTTCCTTTGTGTGTACGTGTGCGCGAGACTGAACTGGCCTCCAGTGGCTGAGCTCTAATCTGTGTGCACGTATAATGAGTTCTGAGGAATAAGTAGGCCAGATGAGTGAGCTGGAGCACTGTGGAAGCTGCGGACCTGTTTCTGGGTGTGAAGCCTGGGGGAGGCAGCTCGGGGGCCGTGCCGGGAGCCCCCGCACTCGGAAATGAACTTTAACAACCTCCATGGAGCCCTGAGAGCTCTTCCCAGTAAAACCAACCTTAATGAACTGCAGGAAATTGAGGGCGGCATGTTACAATAAACTATGACAAAGCACATTGTGGCTTCCCTATGACACCACGCTCCACATACATGCCTGAATTAGAGCCATTGACACAAAGGAGAAGTGCTGTAATCCCCCTGTGCCGTAGCCCGGGGACTTTCTGAACTATTCATCAGCCTCCCCTGGGCTCCTCCACTTCCCTTTCATTTTCGCTTTAGTGTCTCTGGGACACAAGATAGACAGTGAGCGTGCAGCTTTACTGAAATGATTTTTGATCTGTGCACCTGTTTCTCCCTCTGCGTACAGAGCTAAAGAGCTCAATCCCCTTCTATTGAGCATTTTCATATCTCCAGAAATATCTTGTGTGTGCGTGCGGTTTCGGATAGGTCTCTAGGGCACACCCTGACAGGAATAAGGGGTGCAGACTCGCACTGTTACACACAACTACCAGCTATGTTGGTACAAGCTGCTACATGCCACTATGCCCTATACTGCTACACCCTGCTATGTCCTGTACTGTTATACGCTGCTACACCCTGCTACATACTGCTATGTCCTACACTGCTACACCCTGCTATGTCCTAGATTGCTACATGCTGCTACATGCCGCTATGCCCTACACTGCTACATGCTGCTACACACCTCCATGCCACACACTGCTACACCATGTTGCAAGCCTCTATTCCCTACACTGCTACACTATGACTAGGATGGGGCCGGAATGAGGAGGAGACACCAGAGGCCTCTTTCGGGCTCTAAGAATGAACTCCAGTATCAAATCACCCATTCTAGCTTTCTGTCCTGAACTCACTCATGCAGACAGAGTTAGCAGCAGCCCCCTGTGATCCTGGATCCCTTACTCTGTCCCGCGCTTCTCTCTACATTTACATGGACGTTTGTTCATTTAGCAGACGCTTTACCCAAAGCGACTTACAAGTGAGGCAGAGTACAATACAAGCGAAAGCCATACACAGAGTCACAATATTAGTGCTGCATGACCAAGATTCAATAGTTGGCCAGACAAGGTACAAGTCTACCACAGACACAGCATTACTGCGTTGACATGTAAAAGTTGCTACTACAACTCTGAATGAATGAATGAATTACAAGCGGTTTTAGTGAAAATCAAGCCTGCTGATGGGCTCTCCAGCGGCTGAGTCAGGCAGGCGTTCATAATGAGAACAGGCTCAGTTCTACAGCCCTGGTTTCAACCCCAGCTGTGTCATCTGCCCACACTGCCTGATCAAACTGGCTTTGTTCTGCCAGACATAGGGATGGGTAGGTCAGCAGGGTTTCTTCATCACACCGCTCTCTATGTGAGCTGCTAGGATGACATCAGTTGGAGTGGCGCCCATCCTTCGATTAGCACCCACATCACTCTGGTGCATTGTGGGACTGGTAGTTTTAAGCGTTAAGTGCTGGCTGTGTGAGAGTGAGAGGACCGAATTCATTTTACTTCAGCAATCCTGACCAACTGATCAAGCCTTATATACAACTGGTGAGTGGAAAAAAAAAAAAAAAAACTGCTGCGGCCTGCCAATGTAAATGAGTTGCGATTTTCGGTAATGTTGGTAAGCCCCTTCATTTTCACTGGGACAATTTGGCTGTGGCTTTCAGATATTAAAATGCATTTGCATTCTGACTGTTTACAGTGAAAAATCTTCAGTAATGGCTTTTACATTTAAAAATATTATTGACCTATTTGACTACAAATTCAAAGGATGATTCTCCACCTTCATTAATATTCATTTGCTTTCAGTTATGTTGATACAGATCTTTCCCTAAAATATTAGAGACAGGGTTTTTTTTTTTTTTTTTTTTTTTACTGTTGAAGATGTATGGGTGGTTGCTGCAACCTGCTCTTCACTTGCATCAGTTTTACATGCTGGTCTAACAAATTCCTTTATCCTCAGGATGGTGTGATATACTCTGTAACCCTATCGATGATTATTATTTCATCTGGTAACTGTGCAAATCAGAGAAAAAAAAATGCAGTGTAGATCAGCTGTTAAACACACTAAACTGTGGATTTTTTGAGAACCGTTTATTACCAAAGGATAGCAAAAGTTTAAGGATAAATGGAGTGAATAAATATGGCAGTTTTTTTTTTTTAGATTCCTCTGTAGTTTGCTGGCACACACTGCAGCTCTTGTGTTCAGTGAGCGCAGGCGGCCTGAGGACTGCGGCAGGTTTGCCAGGGGATTACCACAGATCGCCCTCAGCAGCGCAGCGGCACGGTGCAGTCAGATAGCATTCCTCATCAACACCTGCACAGTCACACTTCCTCCTGCAGCCAGGGCATATGACTGAAGTGTGACCAACAACTTAGCTGGGACTTCCACACCTTCACGCACACACGCACGCACGCACGCACGCACGCACAGTAATGTATCAGATACACACCCACATTTATAATACACACACATGTGCACACATTTATAATCTATCACAGACGCACAGACACTGTTGACCTGCTCATAGCAGTCTCTCACAGTGCTCTGGTTAAGTGTAGTGCAGGGTCTGCCCTGGCTCCTCACACACAGGAAGCTGAGGCTTGGAAAGGCAGAGCCTACCTTGGCCTCCAGAGTGGTGTTCCTTGCTGCCATCAGTCTCAGGTGCTCGGACAAGAAGCTGGACTCGTGCTCCTTCATGTCCTGGTTCAGACCCTGTTGGGGGGGGCAGGCATGGGTCAGAGGTCGGTAAGGCTCTGCAGTCCTCACTCTTTGCTACTAAACCCCATCTTCCACAGATTACAGCCAACCAGGCTTTATTAAATAAGGTCAATGACAAAGATATGAAGTGACTACTAGTCCACATAAACCTCAACAATTTGCAGAATAATGTAGATAAGTGCAGGCAAGACTTCTTTATCCCACAGTCTGCCATGAACCAGCCTAGACAGGTGCCACATTAATACCGCTTTCAAAACTGAGGCCTACATATAGTCTCATCACAACATCTTTTGTCTTTATTTTTGAGTATCTTGAATAAGCATAGTTTCCGCTATCATATCCGTGGTGTTGAATTAAAGGAAAGAATAAGGCAGTGCGTGCTTAAAGACAAAGCACACAGCCGTCAGATCTCACTGCCTCCATCTGAGGATCCCTGAGGCTGCTCATCCCACTGGGACATGCTGAGACATGCAGGATTTTTTATTTATTTATTTTTTGAAGCCAACAGTGACAGGATTAGGACAGGCGAGTGGGGCGGGGCTTGCCGTCTGGCAGTTTATTTGCAGGCCCGTCTCACTGGCGCCTGCTGGCAGTGATTCCTTTATCACCTTGAAGGAGCATCCGTAACGCACAAAGGAGCAGGTGACCTGGGCCTTCGGACAGTCATGCTGGTGGCTCTGCAGCTGCAATGAGAGGCAGAACAGATTTGCTTCATGCCTCCATGTGAAACATCTCTTTACTACACTGTGTCAGTGACCACCGTAATTCACCAGTATCTGCTGTTAAATCACAAGTTACTTTTTTTTTTTTTAAACATTAAGTAAAAATAAGAGGTATGATGTGAGCACAAATGCGCAAACTTTGGCAAGTAGGTGCCACCCAGACCGTTAACTGCTCTGTTAATCTCCAGATAATTCTGAAAGGACATGCCCATGCAAATCGCTCACCTCACTCCTTAAAATAGAAGAATAAGTGCAGTTATTTGGGCAGACAACAGGGAATGCTGGACAGACGGTTTCTTTGTGTTTCTGGAAGAGAAAAAGTTAAAAGTGTATCTCAGTTACTGCTCCTGTTCGGACGTATAACGCTTCAGCCAACAATGCCTATCAATAATGAGCCAGGAAAGGTTTCATAATTTATATTCCTACGTGGCAACGCAGTCATCAAAAGGGAAAGTTTATGTATCATCTGGAAGGTGAGGTGTGTTGACTAATTAAGGTCATGACTCAGCCACGAGCCTGCTATAGCTCACAATGAAATACAATCCCTCTTGCACAAGTCGGCTTGCTATGGCACGGGCAACCCAGAGTTACGTCAGACTGGAATGGAATGCAGCTCCATTTCATTCACGCCGTCTGACTGAGCGTGAAGGCGGAGCATCTTCATATCACTCGGACACTACAGTGCAGTAAGAATCATGTGATTCTGAACAGAATATAAGGTGGTTCTCTAGGAACGATAAAGCCTGGGAAGTCACATAGGGGGCCATATGGACGTTCAGAAATCAGGCTGTCAAAGCTGTTGGTCTGTGAACCTTTCCCTAACCTTTATTCCCGACCCTCTGACCTTTTCTAGATAATATCTTCAATAATACATTATTACAATTACAATGACAACTCATTTCAAGCAAAACGAGACATACAAATGAAATGACTGTTAAACTATAGTAAACAAAAAAACCCATCAAAAGGCCAGGGCACTCTTTGAGAGAGTGTATTCAGCACAAGAAGCAATGGTACAGGGTAGCGCTGTATTGGTGAGATGAGAACCCTAACCACGCTCACAGCCTCAGACAGCAGCAAGCGCTCACCTGTAGCTCCGTCTGCGCCATCTTGTGTTTGCAGAACTCGCAGGTCGTCTCTCTGTGCTTGCACTTCCAGCTCAGGTGCTCCGGCATGTCCTTCCTCATCATCCTCTCCTTGCACTTCCCCAGGGGGCAGGGCACCTCGAAGTACGGGCACACGTTCAGGTGGTCCTGCGGGCAGGGGAGAGGACAGGCCACCGTCAAGCTCACGCAGCGGCCATCGTGTGACGGAAGCATTAGGGAGCGTAGCTTCACCTGCATGGCGGAAGCCACTTGCTCTCCACTTTGGTGGTCTCCACACACATTGCGCACGTATGTTACTGCATGCACGTGGGTTTACACACACAGGGAGAGGGGCTCACAGCTTCATCTGCACTGCGAAAGCCACCTGCATTCCCCCATTGCAGACGGGTCTCCACGCACACTTCACATGTACGTGACTGCTTGCACACATATTTAGACATAGGGGAAGGACTTGTATATTCAACAGGAAAAAACTAAAACTAGCATGAAACGCTCCCCAACATCTCCTGCTGAGGACACACAGGCGCACGCACGTACGCACGCACGCACACATGTACACTCACCATGACCTGCTGCAGACTCATCTGCTCCTTGCAGCCATTTTTCTCACTCCTGCAGTAGACCTTCAGAGCCATGATCTCCCTGTTGCAGCAGACGTCCCGGAATATCTGCGAAGAGGCAGAGCCAGATCTCCTCAGCTCGGAGTTGGAGAGAAAGCTAGTATCCACAGTTACCTGGTTGCGTGTGAGTGGGTGACAGGAGGGCGGTAAAGCCGGCTCAGGTACCTTGTCCTCAAACAGCGGCTCCATGTCCGCTGGGCATACCGGGTGTGGTTTACTGCAAACAACAGCAGAGAGTGAGCCAAAGACAAGATCAGCCACAGCACAGGCATTGCCTACTCTATATACACACACACACACACACACACACACACACACACACACACCAGACATACCCACACCTATTATTACCGATATGAAACATCCCAACAGCTACTATTTATTCTTTCACTCTACGCACGCCCCCCCCCCCCTCCTTTCTTATCTCAATTCAGAATCACACATGGTAGTGTCACCCAACCACAACGCCCCGAGCACCCGCACAGGAGCAAGGGCACACCGAGTGTAATTCTTGAATACGCTCGCACTCCCAGCAGCTACTGCTTCTCACACTGTGAGTCGCACCGCGAACTGCAGTAAGCACCACCTGGGGGACAGGTGCAGCTTCACTGAAAGTCATCCAAGTAATTGCTGAGTCACAGAGTGCCTGAGAGTGAATCTGTTCTGCCACTGTGGGATCCTGGTCATTATAAGCTGATGACAACAGCTGGTATGAAACCCGGGCCACAAGCATCAACATGCACTTAAGACAGTGCCTTAGTCACTGAGCCACTCAGGAGTTCCCCAGAACGTATTATTATCGATACCACATATACCAACACCTATTATTACTGATACTAAATACACCAACGCCTATTATTATAAATGCCAAACACACCAACACATACTGTTACCTTACATTGATGGATGGCATGAGTGCAACGGCAGATCTGAATGATAGGTGTTACGCATGGCACAGTATAGCCGTGCTTCATGACGTGCAGTTCGGCACCTGAAACCCTCTGAGCAGCAAGTCTGTAAAATCCGCTTCTAACAGCAAAGCGATCCTAATACTTGCAGTTTTGTATTTTGTGAATTTGACATGACAGTGTTTAGATTCCCAAATAAATCATATCATTCAGGCAGTATAGTATAGTATGCAGTGTAGTATGTTGACAGTAGTTATTGATGTCAGCTATGAGTTAAAAGTTAATAAATGTGTGATTGCACATACTGACTTCTAACAGAACTTTGCACAATATAAACAGCGGTCCACAGTGCCCAGAACTGGGTATGAATCCCTGCCATGGTGTTCGACCTGCTGATTATGGCTATCTGACCAGATGACACGTCCCCCCAGGTGAGCGGTGGGCGCCGGGCGCGGCTCACCTGAGTAGGTCGGCGATGCAGGTCTCGCAGAAGCGGTGCCCGCACTCGGTCTGCCTGGGGTTGCACAGCACCAGACGGCAGGCCTCGCAGCAGTACTTGGGCTCCGGCGACACAACGAAGCGGTCCCGGAAACCCCCCTGCACGGGCTGGAAGCCGGGCTCCGTCCAGGGCCGCTGGGCCAGGGAGGGGTTGGCCAGAGAGGGGGCCCGCTGCTGCAGGGGGATCTGGACCTCCCGCATCTCCACATTCCGCCCCGAGGACATGACCTATAATAAGCACCACACTCACATTACCGCACCACCACACTACAGCAACACTCACAGTACCAGTCGAAGGTCTGCACACACCTGATTAAGGTAATGGGAAACATGTAATCAGAGAAATTTTGACTGAAAGACTTATGCTTAAATGCTTGAAATTTGTTTCTTAGACAGATATAAATAGTGAAGTTGATGCCTATGTATGAATTTCTTTCCAAAAAAATTTTTAAAATTAAAAAATATTTTGGCTACTTCAAAAAACAAATCAAACTTGTATTTTAGAGTCAACACTTTTTTTGTCACTGCATAATTCCATTTGTATTATACTACTCTAAAATGTGGAAAATAGTAAAATAAATAAAAACCCTTCTATGAGTTGGTGTGTCCAAACATTTGATTGGTACTGTACACTATAACAACACTTACACTACCTTATGCATACTATCACAATTAATGACATCATACACGTATAACAACACTTAGCATACACACATTAATAACACCCACACTGACAACCAATGCAACCTCATGCACAGAAACAGCAAATACTCACACAAACACAGGGAAAGGCAGAATGCTCTTTTCTTCTAAATCGACACCCTGTAAGACTGGGTGCAACAGTACAGTACTGTACTAAATGGTGCAAACACTTTACCTGTGTGTGTGTGTGTGTGTATATCATATGACTGGGTGGAGCTAGCTGTAGTCAGCCCTCTTTCACAGTTTCAGAACCTCCCTCTGGACCAGACACTTGCTTTCATTCTGCACTTTAGGTGCTGCATCAACACCTCCTGACTTTGAGTCCCGGCCAGGGAAACCCCTCTGTCACGCAAATAGCTCGCCGTGGCTAAATTTACCCCGGCTCAGAGGAAGAAGCGATCTGGACGGGCCTGGCTGCGCAGAAGCAGCGTAGGGCTGAATGGAGTTTGGCCTCGGTGTCGCCAAAGTGCACCCGGCCAGCGATGCCTGACCGCTGCAACCGAGCTGTCTGCCAAAGAGACAACAAAGAGGGAGGGGGCCCACAGAGAGCTCTGAAAGGACGGAAGGGTCTAGCAATAAGACCACCCTTAACAATCACCCCCTCCCCCCCCAGACACTCCATATGCACTGAAACATAAAACACTCTTTGTATGCATATGTGTAACGAGAAAGAGCAAACAGTAGTGATTTATTTATGGGAATCTGTACTTGTGCATTCGAGGGCAACCCGCGGGGTTGTGGCTGTGAGCAATGACTTAATGGCAATAAGAAAGGGTAGCAAAACCACAACTGGATTACCATGGAAACCAGAGAGGCAAGGACATGACAACTTCCCCCTTCACTGAAAGGCTGGGGGAGAGACCGCTGTTCCAGTAAGAGGGGGGATGTTTCACACATCTCTCTCGAGATTGCCAGGCCATTTGCCTATGTTCGCCCCCAGCGAACCACACCACGTCACCTACAGCAGAGTAGGGACGGTGTATATTCCCCTGAGACAAGATCAATAACTCAACTTTCAATGCAAGAGCACCTTTTCACAAACTCCAAACGTATGAAGTCTAAGATTTTTCATTGTAGAAATGAGAATCCTAAAGTGAATGGAACAGTGAATTTAATCGAATTTAATCAATTTTTGTCTCCCAGATAAAAATTGCCTGACAGACATGCTATTAATTACATACAAGAGTTGGTTAGCAAGTTATGACTAACTGTATTGCTTAGCTTACTAAACTATAAAGGTAGTGAACATTTGTTGACACATTGCTGAGTCAAAGTATATGGTTGTGACCGCAACATCTTAGGTGCGATTCAAACAACCATAGCCAGCTAAGCTGATGAAGCAATGTCATCATACACAGACACTCGCCCTCGCCCACTGTGTAACTTCACACCTGACCAATTTCAGTTGTTTTATTACACACAAGCCGACATCCACACAGCGCACTTAAGCCAAAGTAAAGCCAATTTAGAGTTCCCTTCAGCCAGTCTAAGCCCAGTTTTCTTCTGGTTTGTAACACCTCCACTAGTCTTACATCACAAGTGGGGGCATCAATGCTTGTGCCATGGCTGGTTTACAGCATTAAACAGGATTCACAGCCTTGTAGAGAACACATCGCAAAAACAATCTGCTTCCTCTTTGGCTTTTTAGTGTTACATTAACCGCATTAAATGTACATTACATTCACCTGAAGTAAAAATACAATGTTCAAAATGCATAGTCAGATACAAAAACATTTTCGGTGAATCAATTCCTGTACTTCCCAAGCCGCTCTGAGGCAGAGAGAACTCCTCTGAGTCACAAAGCCATGTTCGCATATTCTACATGTAGCCAGACCATATGGGAACCAAGTGTTAAAAACAGAGTGAGAGGAAGACAAGAGTAGACCCCAATGTTGCATCAGTCAATGTCGCGCACCTTGCCTGTCCCCTGCACTCCCCATGCAAAAGTAGCGTAACTCCCTCCCTGACGCAGCAGCATTACCGGCGTTCAGGTTTCCCAGCTGCTCAGCAGGCCGGTGTCCTTCTGCTTCACAGAGGCTGACAACGCGCAGAGTCTGATCCAGAGGCCTTCAGAAGGCACCTGCCAAATCAGCACCGATCACACGGTGTTCAGGGCCAGAGCGCGTAGCGTCTCATGCTGACCTCTGTGGAGCCTTTGTGTGAGTCCGTGTGCAAGTTCCTCTACCTCTAGTAGTTTGAACCTGACTGCGCCACTCCTTCCACTTTCAGTCCCCTTAAAGCAGCCAAGACAGGAAAGTCCCAGGGAAATCCACTCCACTCCACTCTGAACACTACCCAGCAGCCCCTTCCCTCACAGCTCCAATAGGGGAAGAACAGCAACCGAGCAACCGAGCATCACGGGTTACTAGGAGAACCACCATCTGGGTCCGAAAGATTCCTCCAGCCAAGAGTCCAGAAGGCATCATACGTTGTAAATGAGGTACATACCACAAACGACGAAAAACACTGAAGCTTAGGGGCACATCCCCACAAAAACACAGGGACAGATGTATAATCCTGCCGAGCCAGCTAGCAGCCAGGTCGTTCCCACACCGGGCACTTTAAAAACGGGATGAGTGTTGAAAAACAACACAACAAACCAAGGCAGTTTACCCTCTATACACTTCAACAGAACAAGAGGAAAGGGTGGCAAACCGGGACAGACGGCACACAAACCTGAACAGTGCAGTCAGGACACACAAGCTGGGGGAGTGGAAGAAGCCACGCCTGGGACCATATGAGGACAAATTTATACGTAAATTTGAGAGCAATTTCAGATGGATTTTTTTAGTCAATCTTTCAATGAGTACAGGAGACCATATGCTATAATGCCTCTAGCCCTTCGCTCCTCCTCTCTGTGTGTTTTACATCAGATCAAAAGCAAGTCATGTGGGGAACAAAGTGACTCCCAGAGAGCGGCAGGAGCATCTCCATGTTTACAGGAACATGCAGGAAGTGCACTGCTGCTGTGCCCCCGCACGGCTTTACCGTCAGCCACGGCAGGGAAGCAGGGAGCTGCAAGATCGTGAGGTCTGTTTGTGGGAGGAGCTCCACGAAGACCTGCCTCACAGGGAATTTCCAACAACAACAAGCAGGAAACTTTCAATTTCATTCTCCATACCTACAATTCAGCTGAGTGTCCCAGAGAAAACACTGGGATTGTCCATTCATTTTCAGCCCCTCAAATGCACCAACAGGAAGGAGCAGCTTACAGGAAACGGCCAGTCAGTATTATGGGCAACACCAAGCAGGGAAGTTAAGCAGACATATTTCAACAAAGCGGACACGCCAAGTGGACACAAGAAACAGGCCGTGCTACTGGGAAAGCACATCAGGGAAGAAGGGAGATTTCAACAGTGTAAATTACACAAAAGATGGAATGAACTCCAAAAAAGACAACAGTGAGGAAGACTGACACTGTGACACAGACAAAAGACTCAGAATTAACCACTGGGAAGAACTCCACATTTCAAATATTCCACCAGAGAACATTTGAAGAACTAAGCCTGTACAGTGAAATGGCAGTTTGTTACTCAAGTGATGATATGCATTAAACTACCCACCCTCATACTATAATACTATAAATTTCACCGAAACTGACACCTTATGGTTTGTGAATGCAAGAGTCTAACTGATGAGTGATAACCCTTTTTGATCACAAGTAAATATTCTAATATGACATTTTTGATAAATGTGAAACACCTCATTTTCATAACCCACCACATTCCCTTTACTTAAATAGTGGTGCTTCACACATCTCTAATATTACTAAGACACTTCTCTGGGTGACAGAGGAAATGGCGAAGAAGAGTTTCACCTGAAAGCATGGCAATGCATAGCACACCCTTCTACCACCATAAGACAATCACCACAGTCACACACAGAATAGCTGAATTGACATTTGAAAACAAAATTTCCTTTTTTGAATGGAACTGGACATTCAAAATGGAATCAAACAGTTTCCACGCCTACGGACCATACTGCACTGCAGCAAGTGGAATATGAGTTAAAGAGAAACACTGTTAAACTGTTTTAACTAATAAAATAAAGGGAGGAGGAAGCTACATGTTGACATTTGGCTATATGCACAAATTAGGAAATTAAAAAAACAGGAGTAAGCTAGGGGGTAAAAAACCAAAAGGAGGGAAAAAATTAAAGGCCCTAGCTCACCAAACAGTGAAGATCAAGTTGCATAATATATATGTAATACATACATGCTCAGACAAGCACATACTTACATATTATATTTAAAAACACCTAATACTGCAATAATAGGCTCCCTCTCTTGTGAATACAAAATGTTTGTGTTTCTTCTGTTGCATGTGACCATTTTAAATTCCCCTCACTTTCATGTCTCTGTTTAGTTCCCTGCAGTGTTACAAATTTGACCAGTTTTACTAGATATAAAATCATTTTCCACAACTATGCAGACCTGTGGGAATTCCCCATATTCCACACTCAAAAGTGAGGAAGGTATTCGGGGAAAAGCAAAATTAACTTTCTTCCCTTTCAAATCACATTTAAACTCTTCCTTTAAATTTCTAGGGAGATGAAGGTAACAACACACATTCAGGTTTCTGTGAGCCATTAGCCTCATTTTCTGTGAAGATGCATAATGTGAGGGACTGTGTGTGTTTAAATTTATAGCTAGTACACCAGCCTTTAGGTAAAGACCTGGAATGGGGCAGGCCTCACCTACAGCAACTCGAGCAAGCCTCACCTGAAGTGACTGGAGAAGGCCTCCAAGTGCTCAGCTACGTGCCTGTTAACCACATGTTACCGAGGCAAGGGACTGTCCCCAATAGCTATTTTGGCTTTTGGAAATGTCAGCTTGAATCTGGCCTGCCGCTACAGGCCCAACAGCTAGGGAAGTGTGACTTATAGTAGGTAATAGAAGGAAATGGAATGATTCATGACGGTTGATGATATTTGAACAATTTTTTATTTTCCTGATACTGCTACTCTGCAGATGTGACACAGGGTGTAGAACATGGAGCCATGTGCTCCCAGTCCCTGACGATAAATGAAATGAATAAACCTCTATAACATTATAGTAATAATATAAAGCTTATTTTATATAATCTGCACAGTCTATGGGGATATGACAGCAATGTGGTGTCATTTAGTTTTATTCCGGTGCTTAACCTGTCACCGCTCACACGTGGTGAGACTCACACCGCTAGGGAAAGATAGTGACTTCATTTTACAATCAATATTTCAAATATAAGTGTATTTGCTTACACCTCAAAAAGTTTAGTATTTCAAACAATTTATTTAAGTCACTTCATCTTATCTCTACAAACATACCGATGGCTTCGTCACTTTACAAATATACCAACAGCACGACACAGAAATGAACACAGCACTGATAGCTATACGGATAGACTGAAAATGGGAGGATAAAAACCACAGCATTATTAATGGGTCACTATTGACTTGGACCATGCCATAGTACTACAACCATAAGCAGCCACTATAAGCTCAGAAGCAGCCCAACACTATGTTGAGAGAGCTATACACACAGCTGAAGCTCCCTTCTACTTTAACAGCACCATACATTCAAGAGTAGCTTGAGTCTACTTTAACATTACCCTACATTTAGGAGTTGCTACCCTCTACTTTAATAACACCATAAGCTCAGGGGCAGCGCCCCTCTGCCTCATTTTAGCGTTCGGACTGTAGCGTTTCTTACCATTTCAAGCAGGACCTGGTTTGCACCCCAAACAAGTAATGCTTCCCCTCTTAAACCCATTCACCTAAATAACAAGTAACCAAATACCCTGTTACTCAGTCTCCTGTCAGAAACCCTAGAGTACTGTGAATATATTTCCCCACAAGCATTTACATGCTTAGTTTAATACTCTCAATAACAGCCATATGGATGGGCACTAACAGTGAACCCCAAGGCTCTGCTTGTTGTGTCACTCAGAGGAACGACAAAGCATTACGCTTTGAGCAAATGTCACACAATTTACTTGCAAAATATGCTAATCTTATTCACAAATTCAGTACAGTACTGCTGGCATGACACACATCACCAAACACCTACATCCAAATTACTATTTCCATTCACAAGTATGTGCTTTTAATCTTAAAGTTTTCGTTTGCTAGCATAATTAGTAAGTTTGCATCCCTGTATCTAGTATTATGCCTATTTTTAACATACTTGTATATGTAATTTAATTAATCTGAATGGACTGCACATTTTGAGTGTTTATTACTAATACTATTACTAGCAATTGTCCGCCAAATAGAATCTGAGAAACAGTACAATTCAAACAACTGTTTTAATCATAACATTTTATTCTGAATGCAATGGTTGTGTGGCTGAGTTTTATTTATTTTTTTTTTTTTTTACTTCAAATTCAGACAACTTAAGGAATATTACAGTGTATATCTTTTACAGTAACACAGCAGCAGAAT
The DNA here is from genome assembly GCF_013368585.1 of Megalops cyprinoides. Taxonomy (NCBI): domain Eukaryota; kingdom Metazoa; phylum Chordata; class Actinopteri; order Elopiformes; family Megalopidae; genus Megalops; species Megalops cyprinoides. The sequence goes on from NC_050594.1 coordinate 11,794,274, forward strand.
GTTATGAAAAAAAGTGCTCTCATCAACATCAACTGTCCCTGAACTAATAAAGCAGTCTGATACACAAATCCACAAGGTTTGCAGAACCAAGGGAAGACACCACTGAATTTCTGCTGTTCTACACTACAGGTGACCGTCATCCTTATTCTAATCCCTAAGCAGCAGAGCGTTGTTTCACGGATTTAAGAGTTTTATATGTCACTATAGGCTGGAAGAAAGAGAGCAGTTCTAGTCGGTGCCGCTTCTTTGTGCCATAAGCAATTATTACTGCTCTTTGTCCGCACGTAAAAATACTGTATTAAACACTGGCTCTGCAATACTAACAAAATGTTTCCAAGAATTTCCAAAAAGACCCCATTTTAGATGCCAGAGATCAGGCCCTAATGAGAACTGTGACTTCACTTTGTTTCCAGCATTGCTGAGCGTTTACACAAAACCCCGCCAAGAGATGAGATAACCTACAAAAATGGAGTTGGATCACAGAGAGCTTACCATGCTTGGTTATTATCAAACAAAATAAAATATAGAATATATATATAAAATAGGCAACTAAAATATTTAATTGTACCATTACATGGTGTACCATATAATTAAGAAACTCTCTGGTTATAAAGCCAACTGAAACTCTTCCGGCACCAGACCAATAAGAAAGTGCCACATGTATGCCCTGCTGGTAGTGGTCATTAGAGGGTTTCAGTTCTTCTGTCCTCAAGAGGCTGAGGAGGAGTACAGTCTATAAGGGAAAACCACAGAGGGCTGTAAGGTGAAGCCGCTGCGGCACCTGGCCGGGCTCCAGCATGGCTGTGTGTGAGAGAGCGGGGAGCCAGGGAGCGCGGGGCTGCGCAGACGCCTGCAACACTGCGCAGATATTCGCAGCCAGAGGATACAAATGCTTTCAGCCTGTGACAGATGGAAGGCTTAAGCACTCAGAGTTTGTGTGTGTGTGCGCGCCAGAACAAAACAAGCCCGTTTCAGACTGCACAGACACCTTTACACCGGAGAGCACGGCAGTGCTGCGGTACAGCAGGTAGGCTTGGGGTGAAAGGTCGCCGAACAGGGTGTGAACAGTAAATGGGGAAAGGGGATTCTGCAACCAGAAACAAAACTGAAAGCAGTCTTATCAGCTGCCATGATTGTAAATGCAATTATTTCATTTCACCACAGACTAACACAGCAGCTTCCTGCACTGTCGAGGCAGAGCTCCCTCTGCCAGCTCAGTGTCATCACTTCTCTGGAAGTTCTAGAAGTTAAGCGTTAGTCACTCACCAGTGATCATGCAGGTAGTCTAATGGTCCCATTCACAGATTACAAAGATCTCAGCAAAAGACTACAAACCCTTTCCAGTCTGATCACTCCTATTAATACGGTTATTTTTCAGACGTATAGTACAGGTGGTGCTTTTGTGAATTTGTATCCATCATTTTTCAGCATTTTTTTAGACTGTGGGAGCTGAGTAGTTTGGAGCGGTTTGCTAAAGGTACAGTAAAAGCTGCATATTTAGACAGGGAAAACACTATTCAGCACCATTCTTTGTCAAGCCTGTGCAGTTTCCGTTGTCATGGTGACAGAGTGATAAGACTGAAGATGACTTAATCACTACAGTATGCAAATACAGTCAGTGTGAAACTGCAGAGATCTGTGGTGAAGGTGATGCTTGCTGGGAATGGAAGCTTCTCCAGAACAGGGCTTCCATGGCTTATTTTTCTCCCCCATAGGAACAACATAAAGGATTGGAAAAATAATGTGTTTTATGGTTGGGCTCTGTGTATACCTACTTTTGTGCTGAACACCATCTTCACCAGTTGGTAGAGACATGTGTGCGCACACACACACGCACACGCGCTGGTGGCCTCCAGTACCCTACCTACAGCAAGAGCACATCTACACCAGAAGGGTGTAAATGCTGTATTTCTTGCATATTTCTTTTCAACATCCAAACATTCAAAAGAAAATAAATGCAAAGCCACAATGGAACAAATCTCACTAATAAAGTCACATTACAGGGGCTCAAATGCCTCTTATCGCATCTTTATTGTTGAGTATCATTGAAAATCATATTATTAATCTGTACTTTAATTTGCTGCCAAACAACTGTAGTAATGACTGACACTTGTCCTTTGACATGTGCAAACAGATGTGATGCTGAACTGAATTTCTGCACACTGAACACTAGTGATATCAAACCTTGGGCTGAGCAAAGTGGGGAACATCTGCTCCACAGCTCTACATACTTGTGTAAGCAGTCCCATTCAGAGAGTACAGAATGTCATGTATTCTTCCTTACCTTTAATGTGGCTGGTATAGCATCATTTATATCTGCAGTTAACCCCTGAACAGAGATGCATCCAAGTGCCCATGCCAGAAACACTCTCAACAGCACCCTGCTACACAACTCATCTACTTGGTAAACACTGCTATTCAGGAACACTCACATATTTTATTATTCAGCTGGCTTTCTCAAGAGTCCAAGGGTAAGTACCTTGCCCTGGGGTATAACAGTACTAATGCCACCAGACTGAACCTGCAACCTGCAATTTCCTTTAAATCAATGATGGATCATAAGCTTGCGGTGGAGAAGTAGCACAGCTTTCTGTTTAAGGATGCAAGTGCTGGAGTAAATGAAAAGACGACATTTTTTATTATTTGCAATTTAGCATTGTCAATTTAACCAAACACACACTTCATTTAATTTTGAATAATGAATACCAAAGGGGCTTCTTGATCACAAAGGTCCACATGAAAGCTATGGAGCTGGTTCCACAACCACCACCACTCTTTAGCTGGCAAAAAGTTAAGAAATAACTACAGAGTGTATGAACTACCAAAAAAGTTTATTTTAATAGAAAGTTAGCTAGATACATCCCACAAGCTTGCCATTGCTACATTTCTCACCACGGTTTGCTTATCCAGTTCACTGCTGCCAATGGCATCATAGTGCTATCCCTAAAAAACTAAACATGAGCCCACAGACTACAACTGCACCAGAGACGCCTGAAGCTATAGCTCCTACGGATACACCGAGGATGAGAACACTGTGGTCATACAGTAGATTCCATATCCATACAAACCGTTTCCCCATGATGGTGCTCTGATAGCTGAAGAATCTCAGTTCATCACAGTTCTCCCCCAAATGCACTCCAGTGCCACTCTTTTGTTGTCTTGTTTTGGTTCATTACACAGATAGACTAATTTATGCAGTGAACAAAATGTTAGGGAAAATGAATGCAAAATGTAATGCAAACATTACAACTAGCGATATATGAGAGTAGTTTTAGGAAGTTTTAAAATTAGAGTAATCTCTCAGGAAAACCAACAATGCAAACAGTTAAACTACCTTACAAACTGGCTAAAGAGACATCTAAAAAACATTTATTGTAGCTCTTTCAGTAATTTAAATAAATTTAGAATGGGAGTAGCTAAACCGAGCTTTCAGACTAAAATAACTGACAAAAATAAAACTTAGAATCGTTGTGGTGTAACAAAAAGTTAAAACTTGGAATCTACACCTCATTTCGACCAAATGTTTACAGTATGACTATGGACACTAAAATATGAACACAATAAACTATGGACACTAAAATATGAACACAATAAATTAAGCTCAACTAAATCACATATTCCAGATTTCAGCTCAGTTCTTACAAATGGAATTCATTAGAGACAGCTGGCCACTGGATATGATGCTCCCCTCAACTATCGACTCAAAACAATGACAGAATTCAAATGAAAAGTCTACTTTGAACCCCTGTGTGGAAGGAATCAGGATGTTTCATTGTAAAGTCATTTAAAATAATAACATAGTTCATAGTCCATATGAGTCCTGTCCAGATAGGAACTCCACACAACCAGCTGAATGAAACTCACTGTCCTCTGAAATGTTCTGAATGCCTTAACACAGCTCCAATTTCCAGTTTTCATTCAATTGCACAGTTTCACATTTAAGAACTTCAAAAAGACAATGTATTGGACAAAACCTTCTAAAAACCTAGCAACAAAATGGTGAAAGCAAAGCACTAATTCATTATCAGGTGGAAACAAAAGCTAGTTCAAAACCCATGCACAAACACTATTATGGTTATTAACTAATATAAATATGCTCACCCAGTCAGTTTAATTCTGGGAAACTTGTCGTAATTATAACTTTTCCTCAAAGCGCTCAGCAATTATTTAAAAATCAGATATGACCAAGAGTATGTACCTAGGACACCTGGGTTCTTGTTAACATTAAGAGGACGTCACCACAAGTTAACCATAACAAGACTGGTCTTGCATTAACCCAACCTATCAGCTGACCCCAAGGCAGTATACCTGAGACAGGTTAGTGATTAGAGGCAAATGGGCAGAAATGGGCACCACCTTTTTAAAAAAAACAGTTTATTACCATCACCTGGCTGCGCATTTCAAAGACACTGAAAGTAGAACTTAAGTGTGGAAACTTTTAAGAACATTTTTAATTTCTTGTAGATTACATAGTGAGAGTATTGGAGGCCCTTTCAGGATGTATGGATTTATTGGAGCCTTGCTGCTGAGGTCTCCTTGTCGCCTTTGCTTTGCTTGAGGTACATATTTATCAATTACTTTCAACAACGTTCATCAGTAGAAATAGGAACAAATGTGTGAACAACTCAAAAACATCTGTACTATTTCATAAACACTTAAATAAAATATACAAAGATTAGCTAAACAGTCTCCTAATTTGCACCATTTATCAAATTCACAGACATCTGTAGCCTACACTTCCATACAACAATGTTATATTAATTTTCAAAGATGAAACTAAAAGCTTTGAATTCAGTTGTTGAAAATGGAAGACCCAATGTGTCCAAGTTTATTTTATGGTTCTGCTGATAATCTTCAAAAATAATTGTAAAAACCTTTGGTATCTAAAATTCTCAATCCATTTCAAGGACTTTAACAATATAAACAGTAATATATGTAAAACTGCCCTTCAAAAGATGCAATTTCCTTGACAATGAAATAAACACCACTAATGCCATACTCAGAAATATATCATACTACTACTAAAAGCTATTCTTGGCCCATTTATCAGGCCACTCTATGACGCTTTAGGAGACTTTTTTCTGTGGTTTAAGGATATTCCTAGGAATAGCCTTATCTTCATGAATGCAGCCTCTGAGGTACCGCCTGCAGTCCTAAGATTTAACTTTGTAGCTACACTGCAGGGTCTTACAGATGCTGACCCTGGCTTCCCTGCACAGAAACTGTGCTCCACAGGCCTCCGTCACTGCAACTGCTGCCGATGGAGGGGGGGGGGGGCTAGTTCCACACTTCCTGCTCTGTGGTGGTATTCAAGGGACTTTTCCACAGGCCACCTCACCCTCATCCCAGTGCTCTTCCCCCTGTTGCAGCACACAGCCACCCAAACCAGGAACAGCACACTGTCCATCGCTCTCACACACACGCTCACACAAACACACAGGCACGCATACATACATGCATGCACACACACACGCACTGATACACCCAAAACATTCTGTGTCATTTAGACACTACTTCTAGGCTCTCTTTTGTGTTTACTTTTTAGATTCCAATGGACAGCACCTTCAAAGTACATATTTTAAGATGCTTTGATGTGGTTATGGGTGTCCAACTCCAGTTTAGTAGAATTTTGTGGTGCTGCAGTGTCAAGCCAAAAAATGCATTTTTGTAAAGAAATAAATCACTGAGTATCTAACAAACTGAAGCAGTAACAAGGACAGGTTTCCTTTGACAGTCTGGAGCAACCATTTCCTAATGTTTCACTTATAATCTGGTTTCAGAAGCACACCCAGCTGCGCTGTTTCTTATTAGTGGCTTCTATGAAATTTAAAGCAGTCACCATTTGGACAGAAATGTATCTACATAAGCAAAGGAAAACACTTAATCTGCTGTTTACTTAGACCTCAATCTCTAATTGTATGATTATCACGCGTATCATGGGTCTCCTATTCCGCTGCAGGCTGCGCACTACTGAACACTGTCTGAAGCGACATGTGACTTTGTCTAATCGAAGTCATGAAAAACATTCCTTTGCCCAAAAGAATCACTGTTGGTAAACCAGGATGCAGCGTAAGGCTGCTCTTTATTACACTGTACAATTTCATCTCCCACAAAACAAACAGTGAAACGGCTCAGACAAAAGGAAAACTACTTCTGATGGTGTTTATGACATTTCATGATGCATAAGGTGAACACAAGTAGCTCAAATAAAGCAGAACTTATCAAGACTATGATTTTGCTTTCCTCAGCCTTAACTGTAGCAATGTTCTTTCAATCGTCTAGTTTAGAGACTGCCTCAATCTACACTGAATAAAAAATGAAATGTACACTAATACAAATATCGTTTTCTACAAAAACATACCTAGATGTACCTAAACATACCTAAATACCCACGTCTCCTCCACGCCGCAAACAATTTTTCAGTTATCGCAACGCATTTACCATTTTACGCAAATTCTTTTATATTTGTCAGTTGGATCTTTTTTTACCACACGTTTTAGACTGTTATCTTTGTTTTCATACTTTCACTGCAATTTGATGCACCAATATAGCACGTCATATTAACGTGTACAGCTAACACAGCTTTCATCTAGCTTGACAACCAGGGAAGAGATATGGTGTGCAGTCTAGCTGCGCCAAGGGCTATAGCTAGGAAAGAGTTGCTCTGAGAGCGGTGCTCCGTGGAGTTTTAACTTCTCAACCTCCAACCTCTTTTGTCTACAGAGATAATGCATTGGTGTGGACGTACCAAACACGTATCCATCCACCCGGCTAAAGTCAGCTATAGGTAGTCTGTGTCTGCTGGCCATTTCCAATCGTACAGTTTTGCGTGCATCCATTTTAATGCTTGCTTTTTTTTTTTTTTTTTTTACTGATTTTCAACTATTTTCCATGACAATGCCGCTGATATGTTAAAACACCGTTTTATTTGTTCGTAAATTTTACGAATACAGATACCACTGGACGTTTTAAATGGTTCTGTGGCCTTAACACCGGAAGTTTGTCTGTCCACTGTAACACTGAGCACGGGTCACTGAACACAGGGGTTAAATGACTCTCATTCTGTCACGGTATGACTGAGAACCACTTTAAGGCTGGCATTGTATGCAGCTGCGCTACAACCACAAAATCCGGGAGAAACTGTTTCCATGCGCTGCCAAGGCCACGTTAGCTAGCACACCGCGATCAGTGTTTCAAAGTGGCTAGCAAGCTAGCAAAATGTTCAAAACCAAATTCAGCTCATCAAAGCAAACGTTTTGTGAAGTCCGTTCATAGGAACGCGCTGGGATACACATTAACAGATATGTCTGGCCAGCTAGATAGCTAATAATGAAACTAGGTGTCATTAACTAGGTGGATTCATTGAATCATCAGATACTGTTCAAGTGCATAGGCTGGTCTGAACCGAGAATTACCTTAACTCTAGTGCAACACGTAGCTAGCTAACATTAGCCACACCAAGCATTGCGTGTTTGTACCTTAATTCCTAGTAATACAATGCCAAAATAGGAGAATGCAAACGTTTCCCCGAATGCATGTTACAAGAAATACGATACGAGCAAATGCAACTGGTTTTCGTTCTGAGACCGCTGGGAAAGCGCTCATACTCACCCACAGCTAGACTACATAGGCTACTAAAACGTTGTGTTATCGGTAGCTAACATTAGCTACTTACACACTGCATTGAGTTCAACAATTACATTTATATCACTGGTTTAGCATCAAAGAGCAGAACCATGCAAAATGTACAGATAGCCAACCAGCTAGCTATGGGCTACGACCAATTTGGCTGCGATACCTGTTCACAAACTAGCTAGCGAGGATAACACACGCTACTCACTAACTGGCGAGGCGACTCACCGAGTTTTACACACCGACGGCGAGCTAGCAAGGTCCCATAATTTTTAAGCATATTACCTAACAGTTAACTGGCGAGTTATCTAGCTGTCAAATGAGAAAATGGACGTTATACTTACATGTATTAGATCCTTAACGTCGTTCGATCCAACAACAGCGATTTTCTTAGAGATCTTGGTAGACTCAGCTTCGGCAAATGGCATTCACATTCACATGCGAAGGCTGGATAAATGGTCAGATCGCACATCTAGCAACGGGCATGTGTACTAAAAGACACGACTACGGCTAATCGTTTTATCGGAGACATCGTAGAATTTGCGCGTAGATCAAATACTGCATAAATATATACGAAAAAATCATTTTGGCACTAGAGACGCCGCCGCATCCCCGTGCTGTTGATGTCGGTTCTCAGTCGCTGGAAAGCCCCTTTGGTCTTACTTCCTCTGGAAATCCCCATGATGAAAAAATGCAGTTTGTGTCAGCGCGAGCCCGCCCTCCCCGTGCAGCTCGCAGACAGATGATACAAATTTGCCTGTGTGACAACAGCGTTTGACCCTTGGATGTTTCGAGTCTCCGGTTATTTCGCGTTAAAGACGGTAGCAATTAACTGCTGCTCGGTGGATTGAGTTTAGGGCGGTGTGGGGTTGGTTATAAAATAAAATCCCGCTCAGTGAAGAAGGTTGTGTTCCGCCCGTCGCCAGCCCCTTTTGTTTTACGCCGTATTACCACACTTAACCTATTGTAATTTTCTAAAATAGAAACGAAATCTTGAATTCATTTGCTAAGGTCCGCTCAACAGACCGATGAGAACAGTCAGTTGCATTTGTCAAAAAATATTACCGAAGCTGTCTTCATTGATACACGGAGTGCAATATTGTTTCGGCTCACAATAGACTGAGGGTGCTCTGTAAGAGGATGTCAGCTGTAGCCTGGTCTCGGCTCGCCATTCGTTTTCCAAGTAGGCGCTATTGTAGATGGGTCTTTTTTATTATTAAAAAATGAGTTTTTGCAAGCTGTGGTAAGTGCATTTCACACCATTTCTATTTAACTTGCAGGAACAGCATCTATGTGTAAAATTACCTCATCACAGTTCATGTTTTTTTTGTTGTTGTTGTGGGTATAGGGTGACCAGGGGTAGTAAACCTGTGACCTTAAGGCCTCCTGCTACCCCTGAGGTGAATGAAGTGAAATGCACTCAGTATGAGCTGTGTTAATGTGATCATATAAAATACCACGGTCAGGTACTGTGAAACACGTAATACCGCCATTACATCCTAGACAAATACGAGGCGCTCTTGAGTGCAATAAATGCAGTGTCACTATTGCATTACCTACTGTCATGTCAAGTGTATAATAAAACCAATTAAATATACAAATTAATACGTGGATGGATAACTGACACTTGGATATTGATTGTGTATTAAAGTCAATTTTTTTTCTTGCTGTGGCCCCTTGACAATGACACTGGAAAACCCTGGCTCCACCTCTGAAGCAGGCTGTCCACCCCTATTTGGGACCTTCAGTCTGACTGGGTAAATAACTGGTCAGGAGCAGTTCAACCAATATGTGAAATCAACATAGTTTTTCCTGTGTTCGTTTTTAAATTGAGGGTCCACCACCTCACCAAAGTTCCACATCTTGTGCACAAGAGGTCACAGGAATCTTGTTTTTTTTATTTCTGACCTGAGAAAATTACACCTGTAAAAATTTGACTTGGTATACAAGGGCCATATGCTTTTCTATTTCTATTTTAAAAGATGCCGTGCAGCAGTATTTTTAGTAGCTTTTTTCATCATCCTTGTCTGACATTGTTCATAGCATTTTCTAACAGTGGGCACAGTAACTAGACTGACAAACGAGATGTAAAAGCATCAAGGGACTTGACACACATGTGTTTTGAAACATCTGAAAAGCATTCACCAAGAGATAGTTTTTTATTATCTTTGCATTTTAAAAACCCTGGGCTCAAAATCATTACCGCAACAATAGAAGTACAGTAGGATAACATTAACTTCAATTTTCTGGTACACTGATGTCATTAACCAATGCTCATAAAACTTTTGTGACACTTTCACCCACTGAATGTGTGAGAAGTACAGAATTATGAAACAATACATAAACTTAACAGTAAACACTGGATGTTGGGAAGGGGGGCATTTTAAATCTAAAAGCTATCATGTAATTAATTAAAAAAAGCCTATATATAGCTTTTAAAATAAAATAAAGCTCAACTCAATCTTCAAATAAGACACATAATAATCCACATACATCTTTCAGAAGCATAGAAATGTAAACTTCCTGACAACAACATGCATAGACAGAGCTCCCAATGCGAATGCTGGATCTTACTGCAAATGCACTGCATAACAGTCAAGAAAACTTCATGGCTTAGAATTGACTGACAGCTATGGACTTGACCTGCTCTCTGGATGTAGCATGGATGACATTAACCCCGTTTTGACACAGAGTATCTTTGATATGGGAGAAATTGAAGGGGGGGGGGGGGGGGGTGAATTTTCACCAACACTTTCAAGCACAGTTACTCTGACCCTGTGGAACCATTAAAGGCTGCAGTTCACTAATGACACTCAAGGTGGTCTTAATAAAACAATGTCACTGTTGACGTGAATAGTAATCATGCACTACAACACAGTACAGGGGTTTTCTTCAGATGGGTTGACAAAGAGAATATCAGTTTAAGGTGCTCGTTCTCCGAAAGGTTTCACCTTCTGGCCCCCCTTAACAACTAAAGTCACAGCTACAGATTCCTCCCCCCCCCCCCCCCCCCCAACACCGCCACTCCACACGGTTTGCAAATTGCTGACTTTTTAGCTCTGAATCAAACATGAGCCGTTTCCAAAATGCCTGCCTGTTGCTCTGACGGAGGATCCGTGGGGAGCGACTGCGCGGAGACAGACGGGCGTGTCTCTGGGGGGGGATTCCCCTGCTCTGGGTTCGCCATGAACCGCTCCCGCAGAATAAACACCACGCGATTCCCTTTACTGCCGAGGCTGGTCGGCCCATTCCTCTCACAGAAAAATCATGAGCGTCCGAGTGCGCGAGACCCACATGATTGCTAACACTCTTCACATCGACATTGCATAAAGAACCTTTCTACGTCGTACAGTAAGCCCCAACTGAGACACAGGGAAATATATATATTTATATATTTTAGTAATATATAATTCCAATAAGGTACATGTCTTTTCAATTGTTAAATAATGGTAAAAGCCACTTCTGACTAACTTTCCACTACAATAGGACAGACTTATCCATGGCAACAAATACAAGACTGCCTTTACTACCATCCTCCTCCTTCCAAGTAGGAAAGCTCCTGGGATGAAGCCAGAGTGCAGGCATTAGGAAGACACCACATTCCTCCTGCAGACAGTGGCAGCAGGGGGGTCTGAAGTTTTAGCCTTTGCTGTACTGACATGGAATACTAGTGTCACAGTCAGAATACAGCACAGGTGGAGGAGAAGAGCAGCTATCAGTCATGCAATACGCACCTGCAGGTAATACTAACCTTCAAGCAATACAGTTTCCAGAATACACACACGCTCACTCACACACTCACACACACACAAACAACTGTGTGTACTGTACTGAAATGTGAATGAAATGAAAATTGCATAAAGATCTCTTGCGTCACCATAAATCCTTCCAGTTCAACCACATCACTCACATGAAGTAGACGGAATGCACAATATCGTATATGACTGCAACAGAATATACAGTATGTTTTCTTTAAAAAAAAAAAAACTTCCTACATTCATAACATCTAATGTAGAAAACGTTTCTTTTAAAAAATATATTGAACAAACGTCCTAGTACAGTAAAAACAGCAGTACGTGTGAATGTGTGTTTTAAAAAAAGCAATCTTGGTTAGGTGAAACCGATATCAAAAAATAATGAAAACACTTAAATTAAAAAAAAAAAAAAGATAAAAGCATTTCAGCAAATGGAAGAGGGCTGCTACACTTTATGATTTACTACAAATGCCGCAACAAACACCTCACCACTCCCACAAACCTCACATCTAAAATACAACACACAGCTCTGAAGAATGTTGAGCATAGCCTATTGCGCTTGCAGGCACTGGCCCCTCTGGCCCAGGCCTTGGTGATAGTCTCGCTAGTTTGGATTATCAGCTGTGATGCCACTAAGAAGCCCAGCTCATGCTGCTTTTGAAGCAGAGGCCCAGCCTTAGACACATGATCAGAGCCACTTCGTAGGAAAGCATGGGCAGGGACACAAGCCGTCGGCAACACCTCTGTAATGGCATGATTCAAGAAAATAAAGGAGGAAAAAAAAAATAAAATCCAAGGCTTTGGCCAGTCCATTCCACAGAAATGTTCAGCAGGGAAGAAAGCGATTTAGGGATACTTGTGTTGGATGTGTGAAGGACGTGTGTTGGATGGGGCAGGAAGAGGGGTAATCTGTAGAAGACACATATGGAGACAGAACAGGATATGAGATACTGGGGTAAAGAGGCAGAAATCACAGAGGACTCTCTGGACAGCTTTGGGTTCGGGGCACAGAAGTCCTGTGTGGTCCATCCCATAGAAAAAGATGCTTTATTTGGTGACAGCTGCTTTTGTCCTGGTAGGGGTGAGGGCAGGGGGGTGTGGGTTGGGGGCTGGGTGGAGGAGTAGGCGTGTCCTTTGTGAAGAAGCCCAATCAGGTGGCTGCGTGGCACCCATGTGACTTCACAACAGTAGTTGAATCGACAGGGATAAATCGGGTGGCTTCGCGGGAGGCTTCATGATGCCGATGGGAACTGTGCATCTAGAGGAGCGGACACCTGTGGACAGAGAGGAGCCTTACACACCTGTGTGAATAGCTGAGGGGAGGGGGGATTTGGGGGAGAAGAAAGGTGTAGGTGAGAGGAGTTGCGGGGGGTATCAGCGCACCTCCTCCTGCTCCTCTGGGAGCTTGTTGTTCGCGGTGCCCTCCTCAGACGAAATGTCCATTTTCTCCTCCTCTGTGCCATTGGCTCCCTCGCCGCCGTGCTCCGCCTCCCACTCCTGCAGCACCTCGTCCAGGTTGAAGCGCCGGCGGTAGTTCACAAAGAAGTTCTTCACCTGCACCACCGACTTGTTGCCGATCACGTCCGAGATGGCCTGGAAGTCCCTGCCATACTTCCTGATGGCTGAAAGAGGGAAACCAAATGGTTCAAATGAAGTGTTCACTCTATACGAATGACAGGCAGACACTGAGCCTAAGCAAATGAGCACACGTTAAGAAACTACAGGAGGCTGGTGTCTCAAGTTCTCCAGTAAATTTCAAAAGCAACGCTACAGAAACTCCTAAGCAAATGCTAGATTTTCCACGCTCTCCAAAAATAAACTGAGCCAGAAAAACACAAGCGTTATGCAACATCAGGGAAGGATGCAGCAACTGTACTAGCATCAAAATGTCATGCTGGGTTATAGTGATTTGTCCTGTTGAGAAAGTAGCTAGCAATAACACATGGGCCACTGAAAGCACTTTGGAAAAACTACAGAGCTTGAATGCAGTAAAGAGGGTGAGATCTCTTGTGGTTTCACATTGAAGTACTGATTCAAAACTTAATACTGTCACACAAAAAATGTGTTAAATGTTTAATGTGAATTAAGGTATGGTAGCAGGTAACGTGGACAAGAAACTCTAAGCCCATTTCTGAGAGTATCAGATCATCAGCAGTTCTTAGAACTCAGTTTATTACCAAGTCTCTAATTGTTTTTTTTTTTCCACAGCAGATAGATTGCTTAGTATTTCCCAACTGTGAGACAATCCAGAGGGACATGCCCAGAGTGTGACAGACAGTGGTTACCTTGCACTGCAAGCAGCTGCTCCTCTGTAGTCCAACGAGCATTGAACTTCTGAGGCACCTAAGACACAGACATGACTCCTGACTTCAAATGGCATCCTCACCACCATTCACAGGACGGCGCACTGCACACAACTACCCACTGCGCTCGACTGAGCACTACACGAAACCCTTCGTAAACCGTCCCATATCAGTGCTTTACTGGATCCACAGCGAGCTTGCCATACTGGAAACAGCTGTCTAATCAGTATCACTATACTCTAATCACTAAACAAGTGAGAGTTGGGGGTTTGAATGGGTGAAAATCACATCTTTTTAAATGAGAAACATCAGTTTCACTGGTTTGTCTGGTGCAGCACCACAACAGGTCTGCTGTTGAAAGCTACAGATGGCAGGGTCCCCTCCACTCAACATCACACGCACCCAGCTGCTCAGCCCTGAGCTCCAGGTGGCCTGCGTCTGTGTGCATGAGTGTGCACGCGTGTGGGGGCGAGTGTGCATACGAGGGCGAGAGCGTGTGATGCAGTACCTCAGGAAGCCTGTACATATCCACTCCGACTTCCAGCTTCTCCCTCAGGGCACTGTTGCTCTGTTTGATACTCTGTATCTGGGGGAGAGATTCCACAACTTATCTCTGGCCGTCATACGTGATTGGCTGTTCATATTCAAGTCCCAGCACTACAGGGCCCACAGGGCTGTCATTATTTACTCTCAACTTCATTGGTGAATGAGCACTCGATTACCTTTGGCAAGGACGATCTTGGGTTCAGCTGAAAGTAAGCTACTAGACATTCTACAGCCAATCAAAAATAGGGATGATGAAATGGCTGGACTGAGGTAGGTAGGTAGGTCTATAGTTTGGGCTTAAGTGTGCCAAGTCATGGCAACGCTCAGTCATGAAAAGGCTGAGTCATAACAAAGTCATGTGACCTAGGATTGCTTTGGATTTATTTTAGCAAGAGTGCGCCACACCGGTCAACCAGCACCACTTCCAGCAGCAACCAGAACTTCCTCAGAGGCAGTAGTCCAAAAACTCCCTCTAAGCAGGGCCAGTATTACTGAGGACTATAACACACCGATTCTCAATCCTGCTCCTGGGGGCCCTCTGCCCTGCACGTTTTTCATCTTTCCCTGCTCCACCTACCTGACTGAACTCATCAGTGGCACTTTTGATTAGCTGAGCACACCTGATGAGAGCATGTTAATCACACTAATTTCAATCAGAAGTGTTTGGAGCAAGGATAGATAGAAGATATGCAGGACAATGGGCCTCCAGGAGCAGGACTGAGAAACACTGCAAGTATAACAGACTTCACCAGAGACTCAGAACAGTGGCTTTTTGCTTGCGTGTGTATGCACAGGGCTAAAAGGTGCTTTATGTACATGTATACAGACACAGGCACTCCAACCTGTCGCTTGATGGACACGAGCTCCATGTCCAGTTGCCGCAGGACGTTGACGGCGGCGGGGGTGCTACTGGACATGGCCAGCACGTCTCCCTGGCTCAGGTGCATGCCTTTAGGAGGCTTCTTCTTGGCGCGGTGCTGGTGCTTCCCCGGGGGTCCCTGAGTCTCTTTCTTTACGTGGGCCGGCTTATCCGTGGCCAACTGGGGGATGGGGGGGGGGGGGGGATTAAGAGTTACACTTGATTCTGGAACTCTGTGATATCTGCAACATTACACTAGTAATTCTGAGAGTAAAACAATAAAAAAACTGTCAACTGTCCAAAAACAGAAATATCTCACTTCCTCCCAATCGACTGATCAGTCGCTCCACATCAGACTTCTCTGGTCAGTAATGTGTTAGATGTTTTTTCAAGAAGTACAGCACATTTGGAGCTTCAACACAGGTGCGCAGGGAAGGGGCAACCCCGACAGATTTCAGTTCATAATATCAGGACTCCATCAATGACCAATCAGGCTCCTGTGCCAGGGCCGTGTGCATGAGCCCTGGAGGTGGCATGCAGGCATACGCTGATGCTCCCTACACCACCCCATGTTCAGGAACACTTCCTCAGGGTCACTGCATGCAACAGGCAGAATGCACGGACGCACAGGGGCTCTTTGCATGGGCATGACCTCTCACTTTACTCCACAGTAAAAACTGCTGTGAAAGCACTAGTGGTTACCAGAATACACAGTTCTGACCTCAAGCGCCTGACACAAGGAGGAAGACTGTCATATCAAAGTAACATAGCATCCACATACCGCCATGGGGCTGAAACTCAATCTGAATGTTTGCTTACTTAGCTTCTCAAAAACACGTTTTGGGTTCCCGAAGTTGCTCCTCCAAAAGCCCTCCCCGCTATGAATCATATGAGGAGATACACGTAATCGTGGCACAAAATTGAGCCCGGGGCGATTTTACGAGTCAAAATCACTTTTTCAGGTTGACCTTTGCGAGGCTTCAGTCTGAAGGGGATTTTTTCTCTTTAAAGAATGAACTGCATTTTATTTTCAGTGAATCTCTCAAGAGATAGAGAATAACTGATTTGGTGTGGAATTACTCTTGTGTGAACTACAGGAGTATATTACACAAGGATTACGTGACTCATTCTTAGTGATGTTGTCTACTGTCTATTAACACACACCCCCGCTTCTTAGCTCTTGGAGGAAGGCCTTACAAGCTTAATGACGTTTGATGGAGTTGTTCATTGAGATATCGCTACATTAAATTTGCTATAAATTTCATACTGAAATATGCTGTTGGAGCTCAGTTCACAAAGATAAAAGATACAAAGGTAAAAGTACAGTCATCCGTTCATTCTATTTAAGTTCCCACTTCCCTGTCAAACAAATTCAGTGCAAGTCTCAATTTACCTCCACTTGTTCAATCAACAAGTTTGATGCCCTCTTGCCCTGTTGACCAACTGAAATTTGACTACCTGTCTGTGTAAATTAATTGTAATAATGAGCTCAAATATGTTGACAACCTGATGATAAAATTATCTTTAATTGCATCTTTCAGTTTGAACAAATGCATCTCCAGCATCTGCACCTGTAAAATGAATCAGATGCTCATCATGTGTAAGGTTTTTTTGCCTGATTGATTTTCAAATCTACATTAGTATCAGGTTGCATCACAAGTAGCAGCAGCTTACAGAAAGCTGTAAGTGAATGGCACACATGGTGTGCCCAATGGATGAGGCAAGGGAAATGTTTCTGAAACCACCCAGTGAATGTAGTGCATGTAAGGCATTCATGCATTTCAAACACTACCAACCTACCAAAAAATGATCAAAATATCAGTGTCCTAAGCTAGAGAGACTATGATGTCACAGGAGTGTGTATACTTCACAACTGCTTTGAATGAAGGTCTAAGGAATGTACGTTATACCAATCAACAAAATGTCTATGGAAGTGGGGAGGTATGGGTATGTGCAATGGTACCTTGGGGGTGACCACTGGCTTGGATTCTTGTTTTTCTGGCCCAGCTCCAGTCTAGAAAAGAAAATCAAGTTTTCACAGGTGGCTGTACGAAGACTAGCAGACAAAACCTCAGTGTTTCTGAAGTAGACTACCACACCTCTTTCTTCTCGTCCTTGTTCGGGTCGTACTCTGTGTCGCTGGGAGAGCTCCCACCGTTCTCCTCAATCTCATCCTCGCTGGAAGAGAAATGGGAAACGGCAGATCTGTCAAGAGCACTCAGACAGCCACGCTTTTTTCACAGGGTGGGACATACATACGCCCAAGTGTGATCTCAGTCCCTTAAATCAACTGCCTCATTCTGTCTCATTACTTAGGACAGTGCTTTTTTCTTTAACAGGTCACTGAATGACAACAAGAGCATATGACGACTGGAGACTGTGGTTCTCAATAACCTCAGATGAGAGCCTTATAGCCAAGCAGACAGACCGCATAGAGTACAGGGAAGCCTGTGGAAATCCCATGGCTGCGAAACATGCTGCTTAGGACAGCCTGAGCCTGACGCAATCAGCCATTCGACTGGCCGGTAGTTATCATGAGGGCATCAGGTGACAATTCCTGTTCTTTTGGTGGGATTAGTGGTGTCACTTCCTGCCCTTGGGCTGCTACCTCAACTGAAGGTGCCAGATGACCTCTGACCCTTGTGTCTATTGTGCTTCAGCTGACTTCCAAGCTTGGCCACTGACACACCAGTGAGGAAGCTTTCACTCTGAAAGTGTCTGCTTCCTGCAGATGGACAGCACACACATTACCACACAGTAGCAACTAACAGCAGGTTTTTGAACTGGCTTCTGCACAAATCTCTCCATGGTGACGACACATCCATGAGATTAAGTCATAGTAGAAGTCTGGAAATGAAGCCTAAGGGGCAGTGCATATTCCTATTGGCTTTGAATTAACATGCTATGCATATTTCCCAGTAGATTTTAACATGCAGTACATATTCCCAGTTGCTTTGACTGCAGTTAGTGTTAGGGTTTCCTGATGCTCTCATTGAGAGAACAACAGAAAATAATCTGTAGTTAGGTCTATCATTGGGTTTGCTGCTATCCCACAATTTACATAAATCATGATCTGGCATAGACACAATCATCGGGTGTAAATTACTGTCATGATGCATATAGCTACATGATCTGAGATGCAGAAGTGAGATACTGGTTATACTAATGACTGAGTCATTGCTGGTTTGGGTAGCCCAGCATTGCAAAGTCATGTTCAAATTTAATTTCAATTAATTTTTGCTGATTCATGCAAACTGACTCCCTGGGGAGTCACAGTGGAATGTATCTACCGGCACAACACACAGTGCATGCTGTTTGTTTTTTAAACAAATGATCATGTTAACACATCGCAATAAACATGGCCACCAAACCACATTTTGATGACAGTATTACAGAGGAACACTGCCACAGATAGGCAACCCACACATAAATTTTTCATCAGCTCCTTAAAAGGGCAAAAGACTGTAGTCTGAGAAACAGTTCATCACATAATCCAGCGCTTCTCTTGCCCGCCAATCCTGCATGAAACGTGTTTACCCTAGAGCTACGGCTGGGTTCACCCCAACACCTACAGACGCATCTAACCCGCAGCTATGGCCGCCATGAGGCTACTGTGCACCTTGAGCGGGTGGCAGTGTAGTGTAGTGGTTAAGGAGCAGGAGGTTGCTGGTTCAATTCCCCACAGGGGCACTGCTGCTGTACCCTTGGGCAAGGTACTTAACTCACAGCTGCCTCAGTAAATAGCCGTCTGTATAAATACATAACATTGTAAAAACCGGTAATTAATGTAAGTCGCTCTGGTTAAGAGCATCTGCTGAATGCCAATAACGTGATATAATGTCTTTCACTCTACAGCGAAGAGGCTCACCTCTCCTCTCGGTCTCTCTTTTGCTTGCGGGCGTGCCGATCCATCACGCTGGTTTTGCTCCGGGTCTTCTTCCACGAGTAATAGAAGCGTACCAGGCTGGCGATGGACTTGTCTGGCAGCTGGAGGAGCAAGCAGAGAGGTCACACCTCACCAGCCTGAACGGTGCGATTCTAGTTTGAGTCTGGTAGGATGTAACTGTTGCTAGGCCACTGGCCATGTTATCAGAGGGTTGCTGGTTTGGATCCCAGATGGTGACACTGCTGTTGTACCCTTTAACGAGGTGCTTAAGTTGTACAGCTTTGGTAAATACATGGAAGTAAATATGGACAGTATGTAAACAAATGCTTGAGTGTGCGAAAGAGCAGATAAGATCCAACCGAAAGAGCGCCTCTCACCATCTGCTGGATGCGGTGGAAGGTTTTGCCATGGAAACCGAAGCCCTGCTCAAACAGCACCTTGTCCTCCACTGTCCACTCGTCTGGGAAGGGCGTGAAGTTGGGCAGGTCCGCCAGAGACTTCTCGATGTTGTGCTTATGCCAGAATAGCATGCCAAGTGCCTGTAGTGCATCCAACACTGATACATCTATCTGACATCTGTCACCATCATGGTCTACTATAGGAATACAAACCACATCACAGCTACCAACATCATCATCATCATCATCATCATCAACACCACCATGTCCACAATCATCCCTCCCCATAACCATTACCTCTTTATCACACTTGGGCGAAGCACACCCATGAGGACTCATCTGATACACACCTCTCAGACACTAAGCCATACACGTGTGCTTCAGTTGTCTGATATCTGTACATCATGCTGAGCCCACTACTTTCTGATATCTCCTACCATGTGTATTCACTGTACTCTGCTCACTGTTTCCTAACAAACATCAGAGTAACTGCGCAGCACTGCCCTACCTGTGTTCTGAATGTACCCATCTGAGGCCCCTCCAGTGCATGCTGGGATATTGGAAAAGTGTGCAAATGCAAGCCTAACTTCACAACAGGCCCCAAATCTGACCCCAAATCAGAACGGTAGGATGTGCGGAGGAGCTGTCGGTCGTGCGGGGGCGTGGGGCGGGGGGTGGGGTGGGGGAAAGGGGGGAGTGGAAAGGCAGAGGCTAGTACACACACTGCGAAACCCAGCCACTCTCTCACAGGCTGATAGACACATCACACAGCCCGAGAAGGCTGCCGCTGCCAGTAAGAGCGGAGCCAGGGGAAAACCCCGCCCCCACAGCAGTGCCGCTCGCCGTGCGCAGATTACACACACGGCAGACGCCTACGCGCGCAGCGCGGCACGGCGCGGCACGGTCACCTGTCTGGGACCCGGAGAAGCTTTACACAGTTACCTGCTCCATGTTGTAGCCGTGTCTTTCTTTGGCGATGGCAATGTATTCATCCACTGAAGAAAAAGAAAAAAAAAAAAAAAAGAGAGAGACAGAAAGCTTAAAACATACAGCCACTGGTATTAAAAGCCTCATGAAAAACAAAACTATACTCAAAGTATGTTAGCTTTCACAGATGGCATCTAATTTACACTCCAAGATGTCATTTTAGACATCATATTGAAAAACAAGTCCAGAGCATTAGACATCTCTCCTCAGACAAAGATCTTAAGATGATAACGGCCCCCAATGGTCCATAGCCAGCTCATAAAGTGAACATTCAGATGAATCCACAGCTACAAATTTACATCTAAAATGTCACTCTCTGCCCCTGTCACAGCAAGGCTGTACAATACAGAAACAGCTCCATCATAGCCGCCAGGAATGTGCAGGTTTCACCTCTGTAATGTTTCTGTCACAGCTGACTGCCGCCCCCTCCTTTCCCCACAGACTGCCGCGTCATCTGATGACCTGCAGTACAAGCTGCTCTAGTCATAGACTCGCAGAATCTGAATCTACATGTGCGTCTGTCTGTCTGTCTGTCTGTCTGTCTCTGCTTCTGTCTGCTGGGCCAGCGCAGCACCGGCTGAGAGCTGGAGGCCAATTGCAAGGTTAACAGCCCTGATCTGCCTCACCTCTCACTGACATTCACATGTACTTCTCACTCATACTCACTCACTCATACTCACTCACTCACACACACACACACACACACACACACACACACACACACACACACACACACACACACACACACACACACACACACACACACACTCACACACTCACTCACACACTCACTCACTCACTCACTCACACACACACACACACACACACACACAGACACACAGACACACAGACACACACACACACACACACACACACACACACACACTCACACACACACACACTCACACACACACACACTCACACACACACACACTCACACACACACTCACACACTCACACACACACTCACACACTCACACACACACACACTCACACACACACACACACACAGACACACACACACTCACACACACACACACAGACACACACACACACTCACACACACACTCACACACACACTCACACACACACTCACACACACACTCACACACACACTCACACACACACTCACACACACACTCACACACTCCTCAAAAACACACATACACAGGTACTCGCAGATACAAACACACAGACACAGGTCTTTATAGGCATAAACACACAGGAATGACTTCATAACGGCCTCTGTTCACATATTCCGCTTAATTATCAAGCATTCACTTATATAAGATGGCCCTACACCCAACTCTCATAGTAAAAAATAGCATATTCCACCTCGGAAATTGACAGGATTGACAGGATTTTTAACTTAAAGAAAGTCATCACTGCCCTCTCAGGTTCACAGCAGACTAAGTGCTGGCGAGAGATGGAAAGAACATATTTCTATACATATGTACATATAGTAAGGCTGTAGCGTTCTAAAAAATGTGTACCATCCTATAAAATGTCCAAATACACTAGTGTACATTAACTATATAAAAACAATCAATATGATCAATTTAATTACAATTCATTGACTACTAGGAGAAAAGTAATCACCTATTTTTGTCACCGACTGAAACATAAAACTGTATGAACTCATATTAAAGCATTCTGTACATTGTGTTCTTGTTGACAAAATGCTTTTAAAATTGTATATTATAAAACAGAACCCATTTTGTGTCACCAATGGGAATGATGCAAGAATAGAAGTGGCATGTGCAGTTCATGAGTTGCGATTTGGGTGAGGGCTGGTGAATACCCGGATGTTTGTGCAAATGTAGTTTCACCTTCATGAGCTGCAGTCACCTTTGAGTCAGGCAGGGACAGCACCCAGGCCCCCAGAGACAGCACAGGTTTCATAAACACACAGACACACAGACACACACACACACACCTACACACACAGACACACACAGACACACACACATACATACATACATTCACAAGCAGATACACTCAAAAGCGCACACACGCAAGCACTCATGCACATATGTACACACACTCATGCAGACGCACTCAAAAGCACACACATACACACTCACTAGTACACACACACAAACACACAGTTAGAACACCTGCTAGCCTGATTCTTGCCACTCAGCTCCTGAGCCAGATGTGCCATCTTCAGTCTCTCTTTTTCACAGAAGTACAGCACTACCTCCAGACACCCTGTCTGCTGTTTAAAGCACTGCCTCTTCAGACACGCTGTCGGCCGCTTAAAAGCTGATAACATTTCATGTTGTTGCCCATTTATTCAGCTCACCAAATCACATGAGGCTGCTACATTCTGTATGACTGCACAAAGAAACATTCTGAAATGCAGAGCACATTTTTAAATATAGATTTAACAGAGAAAGTATCTGTCAAACATACATCAAAATAAATTTAAACTGATTTCAAGTGATTTTCAGTTGTGAAAGCCACAACTACCCAAAGTGGACACCAGGAAATTAGGATGCATACAATCAGATATGCAAGTCTGTCTTATGCCTTACAGTACAGTCCAAATAATACAAGGGAAAAAACCTTACTGCCACTCATTTAAACCAAAGGATCTGTGCAATGATGGGTGGAACGGAATTAGAGGGCAGAGAGAGCTATCTGACTGTGTGAACCACCCTCTAAAATCCAGTCCACATTATAATCTTGATCTCGGCACCAGTTTTTCCAAGTTGGGAGCAGAGCACACTATTCAATAAAAACAGTCACACCCCTTGAACACAATTTCATAAACATCCATTTAACAATTAATGATTCGCCAGACCTGAAATCTCCTGACTGTGCTGTGTGACAGCAGTTAAGCAGAGGGGCCACCCAAGACACACCTGCCTTTGGTCGCAAAAGCCAACCGAGGAGACTATGTGATAGTGACATCTAGTGGTGGCCGACAGAAGATGCAGTCCAGACAGGCCCTTTGTGTGAAAACGGGCAAGTGTCACGTTGGGATGGGTTTCATAGATACAATCTCGATCAGACAGTTCAAATACCCCACGCTGGTTTTTTACCTCTACAGCAATTAATCATTCCTTAGATAAGCTGATACATCACTAAAGCAGATATTTAAGCTCAGCAAAACTGCATCAGCAAATATCACTATCATAATAAGAAAGCATCACATTTAAGCTTTGCAACAGAATTATCTGGTGACAAATTCTGATATGAGTCTGCCTCTGCCTTCCCTCAAGTGTGCCACAGAACAGAGCAGTCTGATGGAACATATGTTTCTAGAATCTGAATGGCACCCACAAGGTAATGTTGAAAAGCTACTGCCTGTTCAATGATGTAACTGATCTAAAGCCAGACCTCGGATCTACACTCGAGGCTGAGTCCTCACATAGATGAGGACAGCAAAGAGCCAAACGCTGACGTCAAAGCAATGTTGAGAACCACAAAAAAGGACCTACTCATATTAAGACCACCAATTTAACATGGCCTTCTACACCTGCAACATTTCATGCAATTAGTTATGGCCACGTACATCTGCCCTGTGTCTGTCTTGAATACTTCAGACCAAGAACCATCCCTATGATACAATGTAAAAACACACACGTTGCTTTTACTTACCAATGTTGCTTAATGCTCCAGTTTTCTTGAAAATTAAGAAACTCAAGACACATGCTCTGAGTATGAGACCCAGGGGAACCACAACGCATCATGCGACCCTATGAGATCATACCGAATCATGTGACCCCGTGAGATCATACTGCATCATATAAATTGATAAAGTGCACCACAGGGATAGACGTTCCATTTGCACCTGGTTCATTTTTTTTTTTTTGGACTCACCAACTGTATACCAAAGTATACCACTGCCCAATGTCTACACTCATGCAGAAGTTCTGAGGCCAGATGAATGCAATCCTCCAATACTCTCCCCAACAGCCAACAGCTATTTTTCACACTACAAGCCACACAGCACACTACAGTGGAGTGGGCGATCACTGAAGGATAGATGCTATTCCGCTGACATCATCGATGCAACTCACAGGTGCCCAATGAATCGCAGGGTACCTGAGAGCAGCAAGAAGAGGGAACCCTGGCTGACAGTTGTGAAATAACTAGCAAGGCACGCTGTTTTAGCAACACCTACAGTACACTGACTGAATACAAGTCCACTTTAAAGACCCATCTTAATACAGGCAGATCCAATTAGCATGGCATGATGACAGTTAAAACCCAGAACTCCTCAACTGAGCAGTGTCATAAACACAAACATGTAGCTTAATATTGTCACTAGTTAGCGTTTGGTTAAGTTTTCAGGGACTAATTATTCACTGACTGACAAAAGCCTTCCCTTTCCTTCACTAAACTGTGCAGTTTCTCTACTGCTAGCTCGTTTTCACTTTTGAACAAAAATATTTTCATCTTTTACATTCAACAGACCACACTACGCTATACAAATACACATTTATAACATTGTTTTTTACTGATGTTTCTTCATTCTGATGTAACAAAGATATTTAGATCCCTTACATTACATTAAAATGCATGTAATATAATTCAGATAAATACAAATATCAAATAAATACAAATCTTGAGCTAAAAATGTACTTAATTTTTTATTTAAAAATTGCTTTTGGCATGGCATGGGCCTGAGCAAGCAGAAAATTAAGTTTACGATCTACTTGCAATTACTAGACAGTCTTCCACAAACATATTTTCCAAAAATCAACTTTCCAGACCTTTACAAACCAGGATTCAAATATATATGCCTCAAGTGCAGATCCAAAGTCCTTACCTACTGTCGTATGCATGGCCAACATAAAGGGGCGACTTCTTGGATCAATTGTACAATGTTTTTGAAACAGGACCAAGGAGCATTCATGTTTTCACACACACAAACAGACACACACACAAAGGCGGGACGCAGAGCAGACTCACGTTTGGCTTCCGGTAAGTTCTGGTTGGGGAACCACACCAGCATGCCCAAATTCTCACGCTCCTGGCTGGCTTTGGCTACCTCTGTGGGGGTAAAAGAAACCGCTGGTCAGCCAGTCCAATCAACACACCCTCACCATCCTGCTAAAACTGCCATACATACATACATACATCATCATCATCATCACATCCACTGCAGTGGGACTCATCTAGACCTTCCTACTAAGCCACTTGCATTGCTCTGAGCAGCAGTGTGGGAGAGTGGAGGAACTGACCTTGTAATGAGACAATGCCTGTCTCATTCCCCAGTGCTGTACCCTTGGGCAAGATACCTATCCAGAAGTGTCTCAGTCAACATCCAACTGTATTAACAGATAATGTAAACACTGTAAGCTGTATAAGTTGCACTGGATAAGCGTGTCACCTTCATTATTACACGCTGTGACTCATATTAACCCAGATCCTGCGTCTCGCAAGCCGCCGCCGCCGCACTGGAGTAACTGGATCCGCCGGTGATTCAGCACCGCTCCGGTGTGAGAACACACATCCAGCAGCAGCAGGAATAGCAACTCTCATAACTACAAAACCACTGGCGAGAAAACTCTCCGGAATAGGGGGCAAAGCAGCGGAAACGCTACAATTAAAAATAAAACGCCGCACGTGACACGCGGATGTAAGAACGATGATTCAGAGCGCTCGGCATCGGGTCTGGCCTGATTATTTTAAGAGTTTCTCCTTCTTTCTACTTTGAAAAAGAAAAAGGTTGCAAAATGTATTCAGTCTGAGCTTCAGGCACAGTGTGACTGCATTCCTACCTTCTCCTTCTGCTCTGACATAGGCCCACACAGCATTCCCTTCCACACTCCCACTGTGTCGCACCACACCATACGTTTCAATACATATCTGTACAGGCACACGTAGCCATATGTCCTGCCATACCACAGATGGCTGCATTCACACGCATCATATCCATCTACCGCACCATCTCATCTCACCTCATCCCCTGCATGGACTACATATTACAACCACCAATTATTATATGTAGTTTTATTACTACATGTACAAGAATATACATACAGCATGAAAAAAATAGTTTACCTTGTAATTATCATCCAACATATCTGCACATGTCAAACAATTACAGAAAGATTGTATTTTGGACATTATCCTCAGGGAAAGCTTTTACCCGTACATCCCACCCACACGCCAAGGCCATGGGCCATACTGCACACGCCAAATTCTTAAAATGAAATATTTCCCCTTGGGGTTTATTTCGTCACAGGGCATCCCAAGGTGCCTGTTAAATGCTTGTAAAAATATTATTAAAAGCAGACTGTGTATTTTACTTACTTATGCGAGGGGATGACATATGTCCTATATTCATAACTAGAGAGAATGGGCAAAAACCTCACCCAAAGCTGTTAATTAAGAAATTATTACAGGCCTGCTAAATGGTAACAGTAAATTTCCTCCGCACTGTGTGTCTGGCCAGAATCAGACTATGGGGGAAATGGAGGAAGAAAACTGCTGGAAGTAGGAAGCAGGAAGTTACCCACTCTGTCTGGGTAAAAACGTAGCAGCTGAATGAAGTGAACATATATTTGAATGAAGAGGTGCCAATGACAGAATATGAGGCTATATGAGCACTGTGCTAGATATTGAAAGTGTCAACCACCACCACCACTGCATGCTTCCAGAAACTGACTGACTTCCCTGACTGAGCTATTATTTTGCCATCACTGTACCTTTCACAGTTAGTGCTACTGATGAAAATGTGTGATGGCAGTTACCAAGCAATGTAGCTATAAATTTGTCAAAGCAGGGCCAAATGAATAAACACAGACAATGTGACATTTTCTTTTTTTAAGGACTAAGGGAAGTGAGCTAGCTATGGAAGCTGGCTATGGCTAGGTGCATCATGTGTTGGTGTAGCTATCTATTCCTCTTCCATCTGACCTTGATTCATTCTCCTTTTACGCTTAGTCTTCGAGCAGACTGCATACCAGCTAAAACAGGTGGAAGTAATGACCAGCTAGCTAACCAACTGGAGCAGCCCTGTGAGCAAGGCACCTTGCTCCACACTCAGGCTGAGAACTACAGCCCAGGTTTGAAACCTGCCATGTCATCCAGGAGGCCAAAGCAGGTGGGGTAGGGGGACTTGTCAGGGTTTCACTACATCCACTCTCAGGCACTCAGACTCTTCAGGCACCTATGAACCGCCTAGATGATACCAGTGGAGCTGAATCTATCCTGCTATCAGCATTTGCTTCACTGTAGTACACTTTGGGACTTTTAGTGTGAAAACTCACTACTGGGGTTTATCAGTGGACAGCATTCACTATACCCAGCTCTTCTGCAGGGTTTTTGGCATTGAAATGAGACCAATGTGCATACTGGCAACACCAAAAAGGGCATAAAAAGGATAAAACAATAAATTAAGAATGCAGAAAAAGTTTAAAAGAATGCTTTAAAAAGCAGAAAATTTAAATATTAGCTACCTAATTAGCTAACTGATATTACCAAACAAAGAAGGTTACAAAGGCTACAAATTACAAAAAAGCTAGCAAATTAGTTATCTGGCTTAGTTAGATACTCACAACCAGAAGCGGTTACCAGTATGTAAATACCAGTAATAAAAATAAATAAATTTTGTTACAGGTCTGTGTAGCCCCAAGTGTGCTGCCTAAGAACTGCACTAACTTAGCGCAAAAATATTCTAAATGTAAAAATAGCAGAACCCAAAATTTACCTAGCAGCTCAACACCAAAAGCAATTCAGAACCCAGGGAAAATGCAGACTAACCCATGTATGAACTTAGATTTTTCAAGTTAACTACTTCTCGAAGGTTGATAAATTCATCCACAGCCACATCTAACTCATACACAAGGAGACAGAGCCCAGAACCGCTCTAGACAAGAGCAATTAAGAAATTTTCAGGAATTTCTACTGCCAAATCTCTCCTCAGAAACAAACACATCGCAAACAACTGATACATACAACATGGCCGCAAATTTATCTTTTATATATAATATAATGCTATTAGATTTTGTACATAGGTTTACATTTTAAGAGCCAAAAGTACTTTAAGACTCTGAACAGGTCATTCAGATTTTTCTGCCCATAATGAACGGTGATTTACAAATTATGCATATAAACTCATGTTGCATGAGTCTATGAATAACAATCAGAAATGGTTAACAAGGACCAATGACCAATTCTGCATACAAGACCATTTAATTGATGTATTTAAGTCTCTCTGTAATCAGATATAAATCTCCATGTAAATTAGGTAACACGTTAAAAGTTAATAAACCTGCCTTTTTCCATTAAGTAAACCTATGTAAATTTACATACCACAGTTCCACATCTACTTTGAATAGACTTGGGAAATTCTCTTAAAATGCAGCCATGTTTTCTCAAATGTTTTAACCTGATTATAAGCCTTTATTGGCAATAAACTCATACGAACTATGAACTACATAGATCATGTCGTTGCACTTTGTGCAGTAATATAAAAAAATCTCTGCAGAGCACTGTCAAAAGTTATAAGAAAATAAGTGTGCAGAATCATTACTCCCGCTATGTATCAATGTCAATGATAAATACAGATGATCTGATTCACTCCTATTCATTCCATCCCATCTTTGGTCAGAGAGTCGAATATTTATGTCAGAATGCATATCTTTAAAATATACACTAACTTGCTACCAGCAGTATTTCCTCAGTGTTCGACAAGTTTATTTGTTAATCTGGGTGGGGTCGCCCAAAAGATGTTACTGCCTTAAGGCCTGCCATTACAAACACTGCCACTGTTGAGATTGTCCGGCTTTGTAAGTGTAAGGATACAGTGAGCCGTTGAACGGCGAGATCGGTGTCTTTTGACCGTGGGGAGGGGGGTTATAACCTGCTTATTAACAAAAGGAAATATTTTTTGTTCGTCTGTTTCACAACAATTCAACTCAGAACTGCAAGGTAGCTAGAGGACCAAACACCTGATCTAGCGCCTGTGATGCAGCCAGGGGAGCTTCGTGAAAAAGACTTACCGGTGACACCGATTTTAATAGGTAAACCGTGGACTTACCACCGCGATTTCTTATTTAGCTTGCTAGCCAGCTAACTGGCTGGCTATCGTTAAGTCAAGAGGCACGTTTGTAGAACACGTTTTGCTGCTATTCGCACAGTGAACGACAGGGTGAGCACTGAAAGTTTAACATTTTTTATTGTTGTTTAATTTGTCCACTTTGCTGAAACCTGCAATACTAACTGCTTGCGACCATTAACGTTAGATCATCTCGGGAGTTGGAGGAAGAAAATACAAAAAATATTTTTATTTGTTTTTTAAAATACCTCCGATATCAAGACAGCTAGCTAGCTAGACTAGCAAGCTAACAAAGTGCAAGGCTCGTCTAGTTGTCTAGCTAGCTAGATCTGGATGATGGCTGTTTGAGGCTATTACATTCGTTAGCTTCCCTCTACCATTTTCAAAAACTAATCAAATTTGACTCACCTGGGTCATAATCTGGCACAGCGGCTTGGTACTGAGGCCCGACGCGCATCCCTCCCGCACCTGAGAATGGACACAGCCCGTGATGAGGCGCAGTCTGTATTTAAATACCTCGTTAAAATAAGTTCTCCGGATTGTTTGAGGCTACCATCCTGTTGACCTACCGTGCTCATCATCACTGGACGAACCCGAGCTTCCGTCTTCCCAAGAGTTGCTGCTATTCCCATTTGCCGCAAAACTTTTATTATTGGGGTTATTAACCGCATGTCTGCCCCTTCGTTTACCCGAAACCTCCGCGGTACCTTTCTCCAACATTGCTGGCATTTTCAAACGACCCTGGGAGGAAACAAGCTAACCTAAACGAGTTCTTGGTTAGGCTACAGAAAATGTGTTAGCTGGCTAGCCAGCCAGCAAGTAGCTAGCTAGCTATAGCTATGTGCCAATGTCTAGCGACAGCAAATGCCTATCTAGCCAGCAAGCTAATTTATATAGATTGCGGGCTAATACAGTGTCCTAGCTAAGAAGCTAATATTTTAATTTTAATTTATAAATATTCGATTGCAAGAGCTACATCAGTTTTCTCGATTTTCTAAGCACATCTATTTCTTTTCCGGTGTAGTTTCTTCAAATGAATGCGAAACGTTCACTTTCGACGTTAATCTGAAAAATCCCACAAAGGTTTCTGATGTAAACTGGCTGCATCAAATGAAGCTCGAACTTTCCGCCTCATCTCAGGCTACGGCTCGGCACAACGCACTGATGGTAATGCAACCCGCCTCATTCAGCCACTCGCTCACACAACCTAACCCCAAACAGCGGCCTTAAACTCCGCCTCCCCGGCCTTATCATTGGATACCATCAGATTTTTGGCAACTGTCAGTGCTTCTATTAGTGAAACGTCCCATCAATCACGAAGGACTTCTCAGTTTCCGTTGTTTAGTGTAAATGAGGAGGTATGACGCATGCCAAGTACCGTGCAATATTAAAAGTACAGTTACAGCTGAAAGGCAAAGACAGAAAAAGCCGAGTCTGTGCATGGAATAGAAATGTTTAAAATTTTTGACGCTCTCCGGACCTAACTAACCTAACTGTCATTAGTTGTCATTTTCAAGACTCATCGGTAAAATAATGAAAATACACGTATAAATCAATTTAATGATGACTTTTGATGAGCGCGTTAAAATAAGAACATTTATCAAAACAAATACGTTATATTGAAACAAATTTCATATGTGTCTAATCTTCTCTACAACGCAGACAATAGAAAAGCATCCGAATTTCGACTTTTGACAAAAAGACAAGTCAACCAGACTGCGTCTGGTCAAATATGGATGAATGTAGGCGCAACAAAACCACAAGAAATGACCTCGTGAAACTAAGTCGATTGAAAACGATATTGCGCAAGTTCAGCAAAAATAAATATATCGGACAGTCGGGGTAAATTATGTCTATATCTCTAAACATGTTTTGTATATTTGAATTTTAACATTGAGAACTAATCACAAATCTGGATGAAATTGAAAAGCATATGACTTTTACATATGTTTACAGTCACATGTTCCGCCATCGGAAAAATGGATTTTTCTTCAGTCTGATACCAGGATTAAGATGAGTGCAGCTGTTGATTTTACCATTTGAAAGACGTAAATAATAATAATAATAATAATAATAATACATTAATATGCTAAAGTTTAAAAATAGCATGTGTCAGGGATTGGTCATGTCTGATACACGATGTCCTGCACCAGCCACACTAAGTTTTGGGTGATATTTATTTATGCATTTATTTAATTAAAATATGTCAAAGGTATCAATCATTTTGTTAGAAAGATGGTGGAAAATAGTATCTTTTCAGTGTAACCTCTTCCTGTTTTCATTTTACTTTTCTCTGCATTGGAGTTCTCTAATTACTGAAAGCGTTCATTTAAATTTATTTAAATTGCCCTCTCAGTTAGAGCCCTTCATATGATACCCATAGAATTTTGGAAGAATCACTCACAGAATTCATCAACTACCATGTTTTAAACCCTGGCTAAATGTAACTTACCATTGCTGTCATAACATGTGATGTGTCTGACTGTGTCTGCTCATACTGAACCCTCTTAATTTATTGTTATATACTGACATTTTATCTTTGTACTCTGTAATGTTTTCATTATCTATCTCCAGACATGTTCACCTGCCAAGGGACTACAGATTAAAATTAGCTTTGCATCTAAATCTGGCACTTATGTATTGAAAGAATTGCTGGTATGTTCATTATTGTGCATTGTCCCTTACACCTTTTATCGAAATGAAATAAACATCAACTCCTGAAATGCATTCGTCTAAATCACTGATTCTCAACCCTGCTCCTGGAGGCACACTGTCCTGCATATCTTCTATGTATCCTTCCTGCTTGACTAAATCAGGTGTGCTCAGCTAATCAAAAGTGCCACTGATGAGTTCAGTCAGGTAGGTAGAGCAGGGATAGATAGAAGATATGCAGGACGGTGTGCCTTCAGGAGCAGGGTTGGGAAACGCTGGTCTAAATCACTGATTCTCAATCCTGCTCCTGGGGCCCCCCTGCTCTGCACGTTTTCCATCTTTCCCTGCTCTACCTACCTGACTGAACTCATCAGTGGCACTTTTGATTAGCTGAGCACACCTGATTTAATCAAGAGCATGTTAGTCATTTCAATCGGGTGTGTTTGGAGCAAAGACAGATATGCAGGACAGGGGGGCTCCAGGAGTAGGATTGAGAAACACTAAATCTAGGAGCAACGTGCATGTCCTGCTTCAATGCCAGCATCTTCTGTTTCTGTTGGCACAATGATCACAGACCAACTACTGTACACCCTATTCCAGTATAGATTTCCTTTCTTTCTGACTTACATTACTTAAACTGAAAACAATCACATACCTCAACTCTATGATCATTTTGCAATATTTACTCTATTAAATGAAGACCTTGCACAAACTAATACATTAACAAAATACATATGTGTGTATATTTGCCCACTCAGTATAGGCATTCAGGGATTCTTCATGGTATGTGTTTGTATGTCAGACTGTTGGCTGATTAGATTTCAGTGGCAGACCTTCCTACACACTTGAGCTGTGAATGCTCCTTTGTTTCTGATTGGCTCAGACCCACACTTGCAGCACTCTGCTCACCAGATTCAAGTGCAGCTTGTTTGCAAAGAGAAAAGCGCTATCGTTTATTTATTTTGAAGTTGCACTTATCATCATGGAAAGATGCAATAACATGCATATCACAGAACCCACAGGAGCCTGGGCATAGAACAGCCAGTACCATAGACAAGACAGTAGTTTTAAAATACAAGCATACAACAGTAACAGCTGCAGGGTACACGCAGTGTCTGCCAATTATCCTTTTGAGAAGCATACAGCATATTAACATGCACAAAGAGCCCAAAAAGTAACATGATGTATTACACCAATGTTACCTTGCCTCAAGCTAATGTATTCATATCATTAAACAATGCTAAATAACAATGTTACAGTGTAATGTACAAGGTATGTCAAAATATACCAGGAGATATTCCAGTTTGGGTAGCCAAGGTGAAGCCTGACCCTGTGTTTTTACTTCAGAAGATGGAACGTGATGCTTCAGGTTGGACAGCATCAGGTACGGGGACCACCACCCTGTCCACCTCTAAGGGACTAGTCAGACAAGGTAAGTTCTGGATGTGGCCACAGAGAGGAGGAGAAGCCAGAGGAGGCTGCAGAGTGGAGAGCTGGTACAGGGGTATGAAGTCTAACGGGTGGGAGTGTAGCAAAGTGGTAAGGAGCAGGACTTGTAAACCGAAAGGTTGCCAGTTTGATTCCCCACTCGCGCACTGCTGTTGCAAGCTTGAGCAAGGTACTGAAACCGGAATTGTCCCAGTAAATATCCAGCTGTATAACTGGGTAACATGTAAAAAAAAAAATTGTAAAGTCGCTCTGGATAAGAGCGTCTGCTAATTGCAGACAATGTAATACAATTATGTGTACATTTTTTTAAGTAAGCGTTTATAAAATTTACATCCATAATGAAAACGATTATGATATAACTTCGAAGCCCGCTAAGGTAATCGCGGTTGTTTTAGGTTGAGATTATTTCCTACCTGTCTGTTTCCTTCTGGGTTGGGTGCATTGCTTTCGGGAATCACTGAGTGGTTAATTGATGACATGCATGTGTACGGCCGCCGTAGACAGACTGACGGCTGTCTGACCAATGAGTGACTGATTTATAGCTGAGCGGCTCTTTAAATAACACACATTTATTTATGTTCGCCCTCGTTTTTCATCGGTGAAGACATAGGAGACATGCAAGCAAGCTCATACCTGTGCGGTATTGTTATTCCTGAAGTATTTACGCTCATCCAGGCTCTGTAATTAAGGAGTTTTATTTGTGTTTTTAAATATAGTATTAATGTATCAAGCTAGCTATATAGCTAGAGTTTGGTGCGGTCAGATTACAAATCCCTTCCGGATCTGATTTAACTCGCATATTGTGTGTCCCATCTCGCACAGGTCTGTGACGTCACGCAGTTTGGGTGTTCAGCGCATTTGTAGTGTGCAGTGAAGTTTATATATATATATATAATGTGTATGTATGTATGTATATGTATGTATGTATGTATATATATATATATATATATATATATATATATATATATGATCATAGCAATCGCCTTTGATTGAACTAGCTGGCCAGCACACCCAGTCTGGGTGCTGGCTAGCACACAGTGGAAACACATTCAAAATAGCTCATCTGAAACTGCAGCTCACCTCACAGTGAGTGTGTTTACGTGTATGACCACTTGAATATTGCTCACCCAATTCACTACACAGGAATGGCCCTGGGCAACCTGGTTTTCACCCAAGTTAAGCTAAGCAGTGGACTCATTTTGACCCTGGCTGTGGTCTTGTTGTTTAGACAACAGTTGTGTATGAGAGCTTAAGATGTAAGTGGGACAAGAAGGTAAATTATGCAGCTGAGGTGCTTAGAATTGCCAGCAGAGGTCAGAGTTGAGTTGAGTGAGGTCAGTCCAGTTGCATACAAGGTATTTGCATGCAACGGTGAAATAAAAACTGTATTGTAATTTTTTAATCTGAAATATTTTTGTAGTCTAGAAATAAAACTGAAATTTAAAACATGCTTAGCTTCAAGGCTATATATGAGATTAAGAAAGTAATAAAGTGTCTTGAAAAAAAACAGCACAAATTAGTGCGAGAATGTGTCACAGTACAATTACGGTTTTACATTCAGATATATCCATGCTCACACTGACAAACGCATGCACACATACACATATGCATGTTCATACACGCATACACACAGACACACAATCCCTAGTTTGTATTTGTGTCACTCAGCTACATTGTAGCCCCTTTTGGCTTTGATAATGGAATGGTGCAAATGATCAGCAAATGTCTGTGGGGGGAAAGTACTTTTACATTTTCAGTTCCTGATTTTTCTTGGCTGCTGTTTGATCCAAAACACTTTCTCCAGCCAGACGCCTCACTCTCCTCCACTGCAGCTTGCTGGATGTACATTTCATCCAGAGTTGCTAGGTAACAGTTTTCCAGCACGATGCAGAAATGTACAGTCTGCATCCCTATTGTCTGCCCTGTCAGGGAAGGGAGGGGGTATTTTGATATTTGGCTATATTCATATACACACACAGTTCATTTCATCAGCTGTTGCTGTTGCATTCAATCAGTAGGTTCAGTTGAACATCTGAATGTTTTCATTATCTCGTAATTAACCAGTAGAGTTTTGATCAGAACTGAATGGTGAATTTGTACAGCAGTTCTGTCCTTTTCTGAATGCAACATTTTCTGACATGATTACATGTGCCAGTCATAGCAGGAAGAGCTAACTGTACATACCTGTAAGAACATAAGAATGAACTTTAGAATGCATCTAAGGTAATCATGAACATTCATCCTTTCTTTTACATTTTATTGGTGACATGACCTGCACTGCCTAATGTAATGTAATAAACCAGAAAGTAAATTTGACATGAACAAGACATTACATTAGAGGCTGTTTTAAAGGGTCAAGCTCTAATGTCTTAAATGAAACTTATTTTATCGTTATAATATTAGTTTGAGTTATAATATTCCATATATTTGGAAACAATTATTTAGATTTCTGTCCATTAAAGACTGAGGAAAAAATGTACATGATGCACAACCACAAAAGCAATAATTCAGGAAACTCATTCAAATTTAATTGCTCAACGTCAGAACACATTCACATTGCTGATGGATTTTACTTGGGGGGTTTTATGCATAAGTAAAATCCGGCCCACGAGTAGGTACTTTTGTCTCCATTTACATACTGTACATACCGCTTTGAATCCAACCACCTTTGCGCGATATAATAGCGCCCTCTGCTGGGCTCTCGATTTACCCAACATGGAGCACCACATGTCGTCCTGCTGCCTTCCGAAGTCCTGCATTTTCTTATAACAGTTCATTTTATCTAAGGTCATCAACTGCGAGGACAGTAAACGGTAGTGGCAGCCATTGTAGTAGTAATTTTAACAGCAGTGCTAGCATTAACAAAAAACAATTATAAACAACAACGACAATTATTATTAGTAGTAGGAGGAGGAAGAGTAGGAGGAGGAGCAGAATAGTAGTATGGTTGTCGCTGGTGTGATATTGTTATTACTATTAATGTCATACAGGCTGTTTAGGTCAAACTAGAAAAAATGTACGTATGACTTTTGTCTTTGAACTAAAGATACCTCAGCTCGCAACACCTAAATGTGCAGTGGTTTTACAAAATAAGACGCATTTGATTTCCAGATTATTACTCATTTTCTACCACTACCTACCACACTTCTACCACTTTAGACGGTTGATGCTCATGTCCCCCCAACATAGCAGAATATTTTCATAGGTTACGTCTGTTTTTACTCGCAGCGGGCCAAATTACATAATATGGAATGATAACCCGTCATAAACGCGCAGTCGCACAGTGCTGGCCTGTTCTGAATGTACTCTATGCGGGGAGTGACATTCGATCGCAGTGGTCGTGCGTCGCCGCTGCAGTCTGCTCACGTAGCGTTTTCAAGGAGAGAAGTTTCATGGAACTTTGCACTCGAATAACGCTGGACGCTCATAACTCCAGCCTGCCTCAGCCAATGAGCTATTTCGCGGCGTTTTCATGAGCCAACGGGAGCGGCGGTGATGGAATTCCTTGGTCTCCCTCCAGCCGGTGGAATATATAAAGAAACGCGACGGCTCAGCCAGGGGTTTGAAGCAAGCCGCCCCGGCAAATTATTACCCGTCGAACACGCGATCTGCAGATAACAACACCAACAACTCTGTGTTGCGGCACAGGTCCTGAAAAAAATATTCTGCCAGATTTATTTTGACATTAGCCACAGCGTTTGGGACATTTCTTTAGCCTAACTGATGCGAAATTGCAGGTGCACCACGTAGTCATCTTTCCTGTGTTAGTGTGTAAGTGACATTAGGGGCACAGTTTGGTGCCAGCAATTTCATACAGCGCGGGGCGGCGATACAGACTACGTCACACACATCAAATCGATAGTTTTTTTTTATTTTTATTTTTTTTTGCTGTTTTTGTTTATGCATTATGCAGGATTTTTCTCCTTTTCTAAAATATTTAGATGTGTGTTATGCAACCATTTAAACAAACTAGGACACTGCACCGTTTTAACAAATATATAACTGCGTGACATTGTCGTTTTGTTAAAGTACACTAATACCTAGAAACTGAATTGACCGTCTTCTGTAATTCACGATTTTCATAGAGAACTGTGCTAAGGACAGAGGCTATTTAACCAGTGCTTTGCGACTCAGGGCTAGGCTACAGGGAAGCACCACACCGTACGGAAGGGGCAGAGAGCAGGGTGCTCAGACGTTGCAGACAGTATGCCTTGGGACGTGGGAGTATTCGATAGTCGGGCGGATTACAAATCTGAGAAACAATG
Organism: Megalops cyprinoides; assembly: GCF_013368585.1. Classification (NCBI taxonomy): domain Eukaryota; kingdom Metazoa; phylum Chordata; class Actinopteri; order Elopiformes; family Megalopidae; genus Megalops; species Megalops cyprinoides. Next base: position 11,832,025 of record NC_050594.1, read on the forward strand.
CCAAAAAACCTCGTTTGCTTTTTACCAAGCTGTCAGGGACTTGTTACCGGTCTGGGTGCTCGAAGACATGCGGACAATGGAAGTGTTTCACTGGGAGGATGACGGCCGGGCGTGCGCCTACTCCCCCTCGGAGGCGCTGCTGTACGCGCTGGTGCATGACCACCAACAATACGCCAGGTACCTGCTGAACAGATACTCGGTTAGCGCGTTGGAGATGCCCAGCAGAAGTTTCTGCTGTTGCCAGCTGTCCACGACACCGCATCTTGCCATGGCCGTGCGCTACAATCGCACCAGCATTCTCAAAATGATCTTGAAATGCGCAAAAGACTTCTCCGAAAAGGAACGGCTCAGCTACCTGAATCGTCGGGGCTGCATTCACGTGGAGGGCGGCAAGACCGCCTTGCACCTCGCGTGCGATTTGGTGCGCCCAGAATGTTTGATACTGCTGCTTGGACATCACGCGTGTCCCTACGTAACGGACAGAATGGGAAACACCCCCTTGGACTCTCTGCTATCCCAGATAGGCCAGAGCGATCTAGATATGCGCCTGAAACATACTTGTCTCGGCTACCTCATACTTTTCATGCCCAGTTTCCGTTTCCAGATGAAGAGAGAACTGCAGGACAACGCGGCGCTGTGGCAGAAACTGATAGGGGAGCAGGCGTTCCAGTGGTTGTCAGGACTGTCGGCCCCCTCCCTCTTCGTGCAGGCAATGCAGAAGCTGATCCGGTCTGTGTCCGTGGAACAGCTGGACTCTCTCCCGCTGCCGGACTTCCTCAAACCTCTTGATTTCAGGTTGCAGTAAGCGTTGGACATTGCACTGAAAACATGAACTATGAAACAAACTGTGCTTACCTGTGTGGAACTGTGTATTTGTTCGAAAGCCTTTCGAAGACTTGTAAGTCTGTGGATTGTTCCCAGTGTAAATAGTACACGAAAAAAAGATTAATTTATTTTTTTGAAAAGAAAGCCATGCACTTTACAAAATATGGTGTTTGATAGTCTGTGATGCCTAGCAATAAAACTGTTAATTTAACACCAAGTTAAAACTTTTACATCAATGATGTTATGTAACTCTTGAGATTATCATTTTATCTACACTCTACACAAATGCACTGAGGAGGCACGGGGTGGGTAGCTCCCCAGATGAAATTTGTGGTCAAATCACTCTTAAATGGTTAGGCTTTGTGACTGCTGGAGAGAGGATATTGCTTAATTCTAATAATTAATGCAACAAACACAATGCACACTCATTGCTTAACGCAAGATTATTGCTTAATTAATTTACATAAACATTTCCCAGACATTTTGAAATGCTTAATGTCCATGCAAGACCAGGGTGACAGCGGCAAGGAAAAAACACTCATCCACCAAGGATTGAGGAGGACAGTATCATAGGATTCAGCTTGATTTATACATCCAAACTTTTGAACCAAATTACAGCTCTTGGTCTATACATTTAATGTATATTATTTACTTCTTTTTTTTCCTTTGAAATTAATGGATTCAAACAAGTCACATAAAATCTGATCCAAAATACTCAACATGTAGGCAATTTACCAACTATTGTTAGTCGGCTAGCCAAAATATCTACATAGCTAGAAGTAAACAAATCTAGCAGCTAGGCTAGGTAGCTAAATACAACTGTAATTGTATTTAAAAAAAAAAAAATCAAACCTTAGTCAGCCCACACAGATTTATTGATCTTCCAATTTAACAAGAATACAACATTGATTTCAACTCCAGTCTCTAGATAAATTATGACATACCAGCTTTCCATTGCCTCAATTCACTATGGATGTATAGGGCACCGGGGTGATGGATGTAGTATTCATCAAAAGGTATGACTGGATGTCTATAAGACATTTGAACATGGGCTACAATCCACTGGTCATAAGGTCCTGTGTTATCGCCCCTGCAAGACGACCTCTGTACAAGTAGACATGAAGCCAGGCTTCAGGGCGGAGCTAGCGTCTGGCCACAATGACGTTATCATCTAATCAGAGCCAGACGTAGCATCTGGTTGACTTCAAATGAAATCAGTTTTTCTCACTGATTTCAGTGGGAGGCTTGGCTTTATTCACGTCACAATGCTTTTGTCATTTAATCAGAGCCAGACAAAGCATCTCATTAACTTCAACTGAAATCCAATCTTGATTATGTGACAACAAAGGGTGGAATGTTTAACAAAAAAAAGTTTCTCTGATTAATTTGATTTAATTTTTACAGGAGGCTTGGCTTCACTTGCCTCCTCTGAGCGGCCACCACTGGTCCATACCTACAGCGGTAAGATGATGCAAAAGCTGTGGACATGCAGGAGGGTCTGGGAGCCCAAACCCCACATCTGAATTAACTGTATCATGTCAGCATGAGCAGCGGGGTCTGCTCAGCGATGGGCTCTTGCATGCACACTCCTCTGGAACACCCACCGCTGAGGACACTCATAAACACTCATATAAACGTCACCTACTAATACATCAGAAATCCTACACCTAACCTGACCAGATTCCTGTCCTATCAGACTGATGTTTTGGGGGGAGTCCTGCCCAGTGCCTATGCCCCTGTGGTCACATGAACACAGGGAGAAGCCTGTTTGGCACATCTATGCTGGATGCAGAGGGGCACTTGAGAGCAACGCTGAGCGAGTTTTCCATAATCTAACGGCAGGAATGCAGAGGCGTGGAGGGATATTGCTGGCCACCGTCCAGGTGTGACGCGCTAGGGCAGGCATGTGGTGCCGGCCCGTATGTGGCCATACTCAGCTCCTCACTGCTCCCCACGGACACACTGGTATGTGTGAAGGCCAGCTACATCTGAATGCTTCTTGGCAAGTGCGTTTGAGCGCTCTATCCCCTGGAAAGCAGCCCAGGCCAAAGGTGAAGTAACTCTTCAAGAGTGCGGGAGCCCAGACCACAGTAGGTCAGGGCTGACAGGGTGCGTGGGCATTTTCCACAGAGTCAAATCAGCAGCCAGACACGGGCACCTTGTAAACAGCTTTATTTAGGAATACAGTACATACTAAAGAGAGCGCCATTCACAGCGTCCGAGTTGGTTCCCAACACGAACATCCCTTTAAAACCCAGCTGTGTGAAGTACCCTGCAGTAGCTGCAGTGCACTGCACACGCATGTGTGAGTGTGTGTGTGTGTGTGTATGTGTGTTTCCCTTGGGAGTGGGGGGGGGGGGGGGGGGGGACAACACAGCAGCACAACATCAGTATAAAAACAGCCAGGGAAGCCCAAACACAGAAGCGTACTTTAGCAACACGGCCCTTTCAGTCACGTTATTCTTCACTTTGTTTCATATTTAAAATTGAATGATAAAAAAATTACATAAAACCATCTTCATAAAATGCCCTGGCTAGGACTACACCTGCCACCATGGTGAGGTTAGGAACTGAGAGAGCACCACACACCAGAAACACATTTACACACCCTGCAGTTACCCTGCCATATCTCCAGGTTAGTCTCATAATTAACCATTTTAATATTTACAAAATATTGTTGTGGACTATGTATATGTCAATGTAGTAATAATATGTTTAAATTGCACTACTGACTTTGTCCCATTAACGTTATTTGATTTTTTTAAGTGAATGTTTTTTTTTCCCTGTGTAAAACGTAACATCACGCTTCACCCCTGCAGTACCTCCCAGTTCTATATCCTTAGCTTCCCCAGTTTAACACCAGAGACTACAAGCGCTTTTCAACATGGGCACGTGTGAGTGTGTGTGTATCTGTGCGCATGTTTGTATGTGCATGTGCCCGTGTGCTAGTGTGTATGTGTGCATGTATGAATGTGCGTGTGCCTGAGTGCATGTCTGTATGCATGCGTTTATGTATGTGTGCAAGTGCCCGTGTGCCTTTGTGTGTCTCGTTGGACATACAGTCATGGTGTTGCTCTTTTTCCACAGCTGTGTACAACGTCATACTTACAAAAAAAAATCATCAAACATGAAACATTCATTGCTCGTCTATGTACATCGATGTCCCACAGGTTTGAAAATGCTTCCCTTTACTTCGCATAGGGGTTTGGGTCTCTGTGGCTCTCTTTGCTTCTCAATCTGATGAACAGCAAACTGATGCCTCTCAGACACGTTCACACTGTATGCAGGGACAGCTGCAATAAAGCTGTTTTGTAAAGTGCATGACATAAAGCTAGAGGGAAAGATGCATTAAATGTATCAAACCGTTGGATATAGTCATCTACGTGATTGAGGCATATGCACTAAAGTCACAGGCAGATATAATAGTAGTGTGTGTTAGGTGGCTCACTGATAAACTAACTCAGTTTGTGACTGCCGTTCGGAATCCTCTGGGCCGGCACATTAGCGCCCCCTCTGTCTGTCCGCTGCAGTGCGCGAACGTGCCGGAGACTCTGATCACTCTCGGCACGTCTGGACTCTGCATCTGCAGACCGCTTACCCTCCTCTCTGACTGCTCTCTCTCTCTCTCGCTGTAGTGTGCTAGGTAAAAGAAACAAAACACAACATCGAAATAATACTGAACATAAAATAAGCAGCAAGCAGTTCGGTGACTAAAGAGACAGCGGTGTATCCGAGTGGCCAGCAACCAATCCAAGCCGGTGACAGGTTGTCATGGGAACAATGGACTCTCCAGGGGTGATGAGCCGGGGGGGGGGGGGGCCCGGGGGCCCCACGGTCAGTTTGCACACAGTATGCACACGCCAAACTTCAGCTGTCCATTCCTGCACACCCTCCCCACACTGCCACTGCCACTCACAACATCACAGTAAAGAGAGATGAGCAAAATGAGCACCCACTACTAACTGAAACTCAGATGGAAGGGAGTGTGGAGCACTGGGCCACAGAGGCCGCCGCCCGCACTCTCTAGATGACCTCCCACTCGTCCTCCAGGTCATCGCAGGTCGCCGACCCCCCGCTGACTTTCGCCTTGGCGACGGTGTGCAGGAAGGTTTTGGTTAGTCTGCGGGTGAGAGCCCCTGATTGGCTTACCGCCCACAGCTCATCCAGTGGAGACACTGCAGAGCACACAGAAATGAGCGAGAGTTACTTCATGGACAGAATACCACGTTCATTTCTTATATCCTAAACTGTTTTCTTTTAAAAAGTGGTTTTAATGCACTTCTGTCTCTACCAGCTAGCTTGCAACTTGTCTGGCCAACTACTGAAACTTGGTCATGCAGCACTTTTAATATTGTGACTCCGTGTATGGCTTGCACTTGTGTTGTACTCTGCCACACATGTAAGTCACTTTGGATAAAAGCATCTGCCAAATGAGTAAATATAAATGTAAGTGCATTACAATTACAGGACTGCCATAATTTACTACAATTACTTACAATTACAATTACTTTACAATTTCATGTACAGTGCTGCATCAATGTGAGAGCAACATCTCAGCTTTTCCAAGCATCCAATGCGGGCCTACCATCAGTCCCTTACACCCAGCCCCAAACCCACATGCAGATGTTACAGAGAGACCTACATACAGGCATTACAGAGATCCACAGTCACGTGTGAAACAGACCCACATACAGGTGTTACAGAGAGACACATACAGGTGCATAACAGAGGACACCGGTGAGGGCGTCTCTATGAGCCCCTGTTGTCCCCGCATCACTCACCTGCTGCCCAGGTGACCAGGCCTGGGATCTTCTTCCAGTAGTCTCCAGCGGGATTCTTGTCAGTGATGCCATAGCGGCGAGCTATTTCCCCATTGGGACAGCACACCCACACCGTCCTCAGACTCAGAACCAACTGGCTGGCCTGCAGGCCTGGCATGGGGCAAGCAGGAGGAAGACTGTTACAGACTGCTACCACTGCTCATGCTAATAATACTGTCACTGGTTCTGCTACTGCTGCTACTGATAATACTACTAATCCTGCTACTACTGCTACTGATACTGCTATTATTAATATTGCTGCTATTACAATGAATAGCACTACTACAACATCTATTAATACTACTCATATTGCTGCTACCAATATGAGTACTACTGCTCATAACAATAAGTCTGCTACTGTAAGTCGCTTTGGATAAAAGCGTCTGCTAAATAAATAAATGTAAAATGTAAATGTACTGTCACTTAAAACACTGCTACAAGAAGCGATTAACCAGACGCTTCATACAATCAACATTGTATGTGACCAAGCACAGATGGTGGGGGCACCCTATTTTCATTCTGAATGTGTCATTATGTACATGGAAGTGTACTTCAGGGTTATGTGTAATCATTTATGTGCAGGTTTACGTCAGGGTATGTGTGCATTGTGGAACGGTATAGTCCCTCTATCTCATATTCTGTTGCACCGTGTCTGGCACCGACGCTTGTTCATGTGTGGCTAGTGGTATCCTGTTTGCGCAACTTTCCATGCCACTTTATTTATGCTACATAGTAATAAAGTAATGCAATGAATGTGGCTTGAATGAAAACAGAATGAGGTTGGAATGGCAACTGTAGTGAGCACAATGGACTATGATGTAGCGGGAATGTAATTAGGCTGCAGTTAGGAGTAGTGATCAGAATGCGGTATTTGGAATGCGGTCCAGACTGCAGTTTTGACTGTATCTGTTCCCTCGGGGGGGGGGTTTACCTGGAATGTGCTCCCACTCTGTGCCCACGGGCATCTCCTCGGTGATCCCGCAGCGCACATGAACGTTGCCTCTGCTGTCCACGGCCCACAGCATGCGGTCGTTAGGGCTGGTGTGCACGCTTACCAGGTGCACCCCGACCGGCTGTGGAGAGAGACCACGCGTGAACATCGGAAAGGAATGCCCTGCCACCACAACCAGCACGGCTGAGGCTTTCAACCAGGCCAGGGCTATGGGAGTGCTAAGGGGTGCACGGCACCCCCAAATGGACATCAGTGCACCCCCAGTTGTCTCCTTACATCCCGATGTCTGCATAGTATTTATAGTATTTTTTGTGCACCCCCGTGGATTGCAATTACACCCCTCTGTATTTTCTCCTAGCACTGAGCCTGCTTTCAACACTGTAGTGCACTTTTAGCACAACTAAACATTCCGTTATTGCAAACATGTATGTTACAATACTTCAACAGATATACATAGGTAAGGGGGTTTTTCGGTTAGATTCATGCGCTTTTTGAAGGGATCATAAAGTCATTTCGCAGCGCTGCGAAGCCTTGCTCTCAAGTCTCTACTTGCCTGTTCCGGAGGCTCTATGCAGATCCAGGCCGGGAGCATCATGCTGGGGTTGAGGGGCTGCGTCCCGACCCGGAAGTACACCATCCCGTTCGCATCACACGCCCACACATTCTGACTGCCGCAGCAGATGCTGACCAGCTTCACGTGCCCTGCAAGAAAAATGATTGGCCATTTTCAGCAGCCAATCACGATTTTCTAAACGGCACAGCACCCATTCACCATACGCAAAAGAACGCCACACCCAATCATAATGCTACAGACATCTAAAATCACAACACTCCAGAAGACACAGCACCCAATCACAATTTTCCAAAAACAGCACCTAATCATAGTGCTCCAAACAACACCACACCCAATCACAATGCTACAACACTGTATGCATAATCACAATTCTACAAATAGCATTGTGCAGTGTCCCCCTCCTATAAGGTGTAACACTCTCTTCCACACTATGCCACTCCCCATTCCAAACTAACAGACCATAAATCATCCACCCCTCATCCCCAGACTTCCTGGTCTCCCAGGTCACACCCATGCCACACCTTCACGCAGATACTCTGCAACTAATCCCAAGCATGCATTGTATACTCACAGGCAAACCAACATACTGCGTACAGCACACATTCACAGACCAGCACATTGCATACAGCTCACACTCTCAGACAGAACAGCACCCTAAGTCTGCTCTCACAGAGACAGCGCTAAGCCTGTTTAGTATTTATTGTAGCAGGATGGGGAAGGTGTCGAGTGTACGGTTTATTCTTATTACGTAACTTGTGCTCTGTTTTGGTTACTGTAGCGAGGTGGGGGAAACCAGTGAGCCCTATTATGTGAAAACAATGCTGCAAAAAAAATATCGTTTCATTGGGTCTGTTGAGGACTCTCTGTGATGTCAATAAAACTATGTAGACCAGCAAAAGCCAAACAGAAAAAAAAGACAAGACATCTGGGTGTGTGCACATGAAGAAAATAGTGCAACACTTCTTTTTGCAGCCTCGGGAGCGGCCAACCACACACAGCAACAGGGCAAGAGCCAGATCAGCTCTCTGCCTGAGTGACTGGCGGGGCTTATATAACGACACAACAGCATCTGTTGCCCGGGCCGTGCCTGGTGGCTCGCCCACCTGACTGAGGGGCAGCGGTGCCAGGAATGATCCGCCCGGGTCAAGGCTGGTGACCCGTGACTATTTCGAGAAGGGACGCAAGAGGCCCAGTCTGAAGGCGGCACCTGACACTGCCTAGACCCGCATGCCGCCGTTTCAGCCCGTCAAAATGACAGCGGGGGTGAACATTCTATCTGGCCACTTCCATATGCTGAATGTGGCGGGTCAGCTCCAGTGACTGCCATATTTATGGCACAGAAAACCCCCGCCTAGCCTACAGAGAGCTGACCCTACAGCAGCACTGGTATGTCCAATCAGCCCCTTTGGGAAACCAGTAGTGTAGAGATCTGATGTTTCTGTAGCTGTATATTTGGGTACAGGATAGCAGCAATAAAGCTCTGAACAACTGTCCTACAGTATTATCACCACCCTCTCCTCACTCCCCAAGCCTAGGATATTAACACTATAATAACAGTATATTCACTGGGTATTAATTCTGTAATAAAAGTATATTAATAGTAGTTTCTGCTATAGCTCTTGTAGGATTAATCAGCTGTGGGTGACCTCAGATGAACTGCACTGCTGCAGCCGAGCTTTGGTTTGGGGGGGTGTGTGGTTGTAAGACTGTGTCATTCCGTCACGATCCAAAAAACATCCTCTGAAAGGAGAGGTGACCCGCTGGAGACAGGTGTACCCACCTGCCTGCGGTCGGTGGCTTGTATTTTGAAAGCTGACATGGCTGAGTGATAGACACAGTCACTGCAGGAACAGTATTAACGAATAATGGACTGATTATTATTCTTATTTTTTATTATAATTCATAGTATTAATTGCATAATACGTCAGATGTGAGTGTTTGTGTGTGAGAAATTAATCAGTTAAGCACAGAAATCGTGCAGCGTAGGAGGACTAAGTAATCCTTTCTGAGGTCAGGAAGACTTATGTTCAGGGTCATGACGTAAATACTTTGCTTTTTTACTGGAACTCAAATCGCGATACTGTACTCACGTTATCAATGTGACCATTCTGCAGTATTTTTATTAACGTAATCAATTCACCTCCCTTTGTTTTTCCGCAGATTACAGTGCTTTTTATCATTAGTATTATTTAGTTATTTTTTTAAATTTGGTCCATTACATTCTATCATTTGCTGGATCCACCGGGACCTGGGAAACAAGTATGTCCAATTTTGACAGATCCCTTTGTGTACATAGCAAGAAGCCAGTAGAAACACACACGCGCTAATGCTCCGCTGTGTTGTGTAAATAGTCTGGTGGCTGCCATGGTTTTCCACAGGAGCGTATGCAGTCAGAGGGCACTGATACCAGACTCTCCCCCTCACTGCCCCGCTCCACCCCGCCCTGCCCTGCCCAAGGTCGAATGCACTAGTCCGTAGGTCATAATGTCCCTGCTTGCCCACATGCCCCTGATGTAAAAGGACATCTGCGTGAGAGCTTTATCAGCTTTCAGCCAGGACACGGCAGGCTGGCACCAGCCTGTGTATCAGTCTGCGGGGGCAGGGATAACCAAGGCCCACCCATGCCAACCAAGACTCTCACTATATGGGGGACTTCCATGCCGAACCATGAAGGAACACAACTTAGACTCAGAATGGTGGCAGCGGGTGACTGAGCAGCATAAGGCACGCAGCCTCTGGGCAGAAAGCAGCTTATACCAGACCAAACCGCACGGCTGCCACAACACAGGTGCCACAAAGATTGCTGGGTAATTTCTGTATGTGAGACTTCCTTTCCTGTTCTCATCTGTGGTTTCGGGTCAGCGCTGCTGGCGCCCAGAGGGCCTGCGTCTGACCCTCAGCAGCCGTCCATACCCCTGCGTGTGCTTTTGGGTGCTCCTTTCAGTTTCACGCCTAATGCGTATGTGGCATTTCTGACTCCCTCGATGATCCCCTGTTACGATTCTGCTTTATACAACACACATCTTTTTATTACTGACAGAGATGTCAGATTCTCGGTAGCACTGGATAAGATGCTGAACCAAACCTGACTGCTGGAACTGGAGCAGGACTGGGAAGCACTGATTTACCAGGACATCTGTGATAGCACACATCACCATATTGTGTTCAAAGATACTAAGAAAACATTCTTTGACAGCAGACATGATAAATAGTATAAGCAAACATACAACACCACAGACGAACTTTCTTTCCTCTGATTTTGTGCCTTTAGTTGGAGTCGTAAGCACCTGGGCCTGTCTATCTGGGCCTTCTTCTCCCCAATCTTCACTGTTTTTCTGGGTGAAAATGCCAACACGTTTGACTTGTTAGAAAACTACTCCCCAAAGACTTGCTTTAACATCCACTGCATGTTGCAACAAAGAGCAGCCTGCAGTTGATTTTAATCTGTAGCTTCCATCTTCACTGCCAGTAAAACTGCAGTTTGATTCAGGTTTGTTTGACATGGTGCAGCATTTGGCCACCATACAGCAAGTATGTTTATTACTATTATTATTATTATTATTATTATTATTATTATTCTTAAAGATCATGCGTGTCATCCGTGTTAAATCTAACTTCTCATATCCTTCACATGAAATGGTAACAGTATAAATGTATACAGCTGTGTTGTTTGGTCAGACTGGTATGGTAGAGTTGTTATGGTGTACTACCACTGTCAGGCACAAATAACCGACCCCATTCTCCTCTGGAGGAACTGGCTGTGCTTCTCCTCTAATGATTACATGCTGCTGATTCAGCAGGACCCCTGCAGTTGTACAGAGGCCACTGTTTCCCTCTCTTCCCACAGCAAGACGCACCCACAGAGGAGATGAATGTTGTTATTTACCATCTCCTTATAAGGGGACAGAGTGCGAGGGAATCTCTGCGCAGAGTCTCTGTCACCCTGAGCGCGACCATGTGATCAGTGACACCGACACTGGGGCTAAATATGGGTCCCACTCACACAGCTGTCACTGTGTCTCATCTCACACTGTCACCACTCCCCCCCCCCCCCCCCCCCCCCCCCCCCCCGGTCCCCCAAACACTCTCTCACCTAACACCCACACCCCCGTCACTCGCACGTCAAGATCGCAGTTCCTGTCACACGGGTGTCTATTTGTACGCCCAGTGCGTCAAAAGGCCACGGCCACCCCCCAGTAAATCTAATCCCCACCTGAACGCTCTCAGCTGCTCTTTAAAAGTAAACTCCAGCAGGAAAACACATGCTATGAATTTTGTCTACACAAGTTATCTTGATTGGCTGAGGGCCTTTTATTTAGGTTTTATTTTTTTTTTATTTGGTTTCCCCTTCGCTTACATTTTTCCCCCAAATAATTTTTGATGGCATTGCCCTGTTTTGCTTAAACTGCAGGTAATTGTTTGTAGATTTGCCTGAGATCCAAGGCCACACCTTTTATGGCTCCCAAGCACACTTCCTGCGTACCAGTAAATGTTCTCAGTGTTCACCGTCATCTCACTATCTACTGTGCATACCGATGCGGTTTAGAGCTCTTCATGTCGAGCCTATAGTTCTCTGACTAGGCCTAATATGGTTGCTACACTACATTTTTGTGTAACCTCTCTCCGCACTGCTACTGCACTTTTTTGCACTGAAAAAGTTTATTGTACAGCAGACACTACTGCTGACTTATGGTGGGTCTCCATTATCTCCCACCCTACATCTAACTGTTACCATCACCATACACAAACCACACACAGACACACTCACTAGAAGCTTCTGTACATGATTCTCCGTATTCCAGTGATCAGAAAAGCTGATTACTACTTACTAAGCTATATTCAGTGTATTGGAATTTTGGACAGGTTCAACAGGTTCAGCAAGGTCATTTCTGTGTTAAGTAAACCCTGCCATTATAACATTAAATCCACCTTAAATCCACATTTCTGTCAGTGAAGCTATGAGGACTTTATCAGGGTCATTCCTGTCAGTGTGTATGCACCAACACGCTACATAAACAGGTACGTTTTCATATATAGGCATATGGAAAGCTGAGTGCATGGGCCACTCCACACATAAGCAGATGTTAGTACTGTGCAGATAAGCAGATACGTGCCAGCGTGGGTATTCATTAAGAAAGCAGACAGCTAGTCCTGATCCTTCCCAACCTGATCCCTGACATTCTCCTGCCCCAAGGTACTGATTACAAAATCTCTTATGTAATGAATTCCCTCCACACCAAGTACATTCTGGGGGTGGGGGGGGGTGGGGGGATCACACTGGGGAGGGGGTTTGGGGTCACACTGAGGAGAGGAGAGGGCACACACCAGGGTGGTGGGGGGGGGGGGTTTTAGGGTGGGAGCAAACTGAATTTAGCGCAAATCACTGCACAGGTCATGTCCATCACATCTGTACTCCTGTAGTTAGGTAGCTGTGAGGGTGCATGCTCTTCTGCTTGCTGTGCCCTGCCTGTGGGATACCCCCACCCCCCCCACCCAAAAACTGCGTCCCACCCGGGCAGGACAAATGGACACGACACATGGAAATGTGGGTCAGACTAAAGCTGGCATGCAGAGGCCTGGGGACATGAAACCCGAGCAGGAGGGGGGGGGGTCATCTGAGATGCATACCTTGCTGGTAAACAGGTCTTCAGGAACAGCACATGACCAGATGAAACCAAAACCAAAATGTTTGCAAGCCAGTAAGCAAGCTGCCAATATCTGACCAATGAGCACCACACCCTTCCTTCAGTCCTTCAGTTATTAGACAGACACAGAATTAGCATCCAGAGGATGCAGCTCCACTGAACAGGCTTTTCATTGCCTTACAAACACATCACATGATACAGTCATTTTCTACACACTGCCATCAAGCATCAGGAACTAAGGCAGCAAGAGGAAGCAGAAAGATATCAGCAGAAGAGGTTTTGGCAACTGAAGGGTTATCTGTGTATACATGGGAATACTCTGCCTGTGTATACATGTGTACAGGGAGACTGATGAATATTTTGTTCTTTCAAAAGGTTTGTTTCTGCCGTGAACTTCCTGTTTCCTTGCACCGCCTTGCCGCAACAGCTCATAACAGCCTCGGCTCTGAAGGGGGGGGGGGGGGGGGGGGGGGTAACGCCAGGCTCGCTGCTCTGTGGAGGCATTGTTCTCAGGCGTCAAAATAATGTTTCCCACAGATTACCCAGAATATGGAATTACAGATTTAGACCGGAGTGCCACATGCAGGCTGTCCCCGTTTTACACTGAGAACCTGAGAAACCAGCGGGAGCTCTCTATGTCTGAGGGCACTCCAGAGCTCTCCATCTGCATGCCAAATCAAGGGTCAGACGAGCCACAGCATGAAGGCTGTTTTCGAGACTGAGTGCCCCTTAACATTCAATGAATGAATGAAGAACTGTGCAACTTGGTCAAGCATCTGACAAATTTTTTCTGCCCGTTCTCCCACTTATGCGCCGCCTCAATGACTTCTGCACCATCTCAACCAGGTTCAAATCTGATGACCTGAAGCCCAGCACATCAAAGGGTAAAGTTTATCATTAGGCTAAATACACACAAGCAGCAAAGCAGACTCAAACAGCAAACAGCCAACTGTGTCTTCCAGCCGTAATCAGCTGTTACGAGGCATCAGAGAGGGAGGTGGAAGCTAAAGCATGAGGGAACAGCTGATGCAGCCAACACACAAACTGCATTCTCTATTAGCACACTGCTGCTGCCATTCCTTTTAACCGCTGCCATCGGACACAGTTACAGCAGTACAAACACAACGGAAATAAACAGCATCCCACTATTTCAAACTGAATTTTGCAATACAGGCCACAATCACATACTCAAAGTAGCCTAAACACTTAGTGAAGCATTAGATCTTTGAGCTGACCGACAAAAAAGGGTCATCCTTTGCATCAATAGGCAGTTTCTTCCAGAAGAGCCCTGAAATTCCTGTTTCTCAGGCAGCACAAACCAGAGGCCAGAGGCGAGGCTGGGAGCTTCCGTGTGAGCTTATGGAACATTTCAAACACAGGGAAGCCACGTGAATTTGGAAGAAATGTGCACACACACAACCAGCATGAGAATACAGTGATGGATGAATGACAGAACTAAGCCGGGACAGATTATGGAAGAATGGGGAGATGAAAGAATCACTTTGAGGGAAAAGACTATTTGCGTTAAGAGCCACCTCTCTTTCAGACAAATTCTGCAATCTGCATATAACAGGTTTAACCTGACCGTCAGGGCAGATACACAACCAAGAACGAGTGATTTAAACAGCTACATAATGTTCTCTACGTTAGCATGCACTGGTGTCATATATAGCATTCATTATCACTTTTTCACTGCAGTCCAGTAAAATCAAACAGCAAATGCAAAAGTATATTCACAGAGAACAGGTCTATAAATGTCAGTCACTGACTTTAAAATGTTTCTAAAGAAAATTGTTTGATTGTTAAAAGGAAATAATGTGTTACTTTGAATAAGTTTCACTTTGGTACCCATAGCCTATATGCATTTTCATCACAATTTAGCATCAGCTATTTTGAATGGGAACTTTATTTTTAACATTATATATGATCAAGACAGGTTTATATTACCAGCTTGTCACCTTATATAACTCACCCCTGCTTTCATGTTTTGATGGAGGGAAGTGTATATGTGTACACAACATTTACTGTATTTGTGTATCAGTGTTACCGTCTGTTTCCCATCAAAGCGCTTCACAAGGAACAGAAGGCTTTAAACGCACTTTAGCTAACAGGTAAGAAATGAATACCACTAAAGCAAGCGCGTTTGCTATGGTGCACACTGTTGATCCAGCTTCTTTATAATTACTGTGGAAGGACATCGCGTGAAATTCAACCGCCCCCTGGTGGTCGAGAATGGAACCACAACACAAAAACCAAAATTAAGACACAGGAAGAGAGACTGCTGGTATCCACTGGCTAGCAGTAATTACATTAGCAAGATTCCAAATGTCATAATGTCATTGTGACAAAAGGGTGATCACAAACAAAAATTCCAAGTAAACAAATATTCTAAAGGAAATAAAATCGTGTAAGCATCTTTTTATGACTGACAGAGCCCAAGCACACATGAAAAACCACACACGGATTTCCAATATTAAACAGGTAAAAGATCTTCTTGCACCTCTAATGAACATAGTCAGGACTGTTTCCTATACAAAAAACACAGAATGCAAGCTTTCCTATCTCACAAACAAATCACAAAAATGCCCTCATCCACATACTGACAATTACAGAGGAAAACATTACAGCGTCCCTTTTAGCAGTGACAAAGTGGCTCCTGCCATTCTGCCGGACACAGACAGGCACATAAACCCCGTCTATGGGTCGTCTGTCTCAGCTGATGGACATCCCAGGACATGGAGGGTAATAGCCTACAGCCCCAGCCTACAGTAAGATGCAGGTATAGCAGCCTAGCGCAGTCGTACTCACCTAGCTGGCTGAGGTCCAGGGGCGTCCAGTGCATGCCGGTGGGGCAGCTGGCCGTCAGCGTGCGGATGTGGATGCGCCCGTGGGCGTCCAGCCCCCACACGGCGTCGCCGCAGGCGGACAGCTGCGTCAGCTCCACCTCCGGGGGCAGCTGCACCGTGGAGGGGCGGAGCTGAGCGTCCCGATCCCACACGCAGAACAGGTCCCTCCGACTCTGCCTCAGCCACAGGAAGCTGCCTGCAGAGCCAATCAGCGACGTCAGTCATCTGCCAATCACCCATCATCCACGCATTACGTTACATTACTGTCATTTAGCAGGCGCTCTCGTCAAGAGTGACAATTACATAGGTTACAATTATCACTTTTTCCATTTGTACAGCTGGATATTTAATAAGGCAATTCTGGGTTAAGTGCCTTGAGCAAGGGTACAGCAGCAGTGCCCCAGCGGGAATCGAACCAGCAACTTTTCAGTTATGAGTGCTGCTCCTTACCACTATGCTACTGCTGCCCCATCAGTGCATCAATACATCACTGTATCAATACATCCATCAATTAATCAATGCTCCCATCAATACATCACTCCATTCATTCCAACAATCAAACCATCAATAAATCAACCAAATCATTAACAAATCACCTGATCAAGCAATGTTTTAATCAATCCATCAATACACCGGTAATCATCCATTTTGCACTGATCATAGTGCCTGTTATTTCACAGTGGATACTTTCAGAGTGAGAATTTCAGAGATGGGAAACCCCATTAAAGCCAGTAAGGGAGAAAGAGTTTCCCTGCTCATTCTCCAGGTTACACTCCTGGACAAGAGCGGGACACTAAAAACAAACCCAACAATGAAAAGCAATGAAAGACAGCCGGGCCTCTTCAAGAAAGCAGGTTTGTCTCAGAGCAGGGTTTAGCATGTTTACACGGAGTGATCTGACGAGCGTAAGGTTGGAGCAAGGCGCTCAGGACTCACCCTCTCCTGTAGGTGCAGCGGAGGAGAAGACGAAGGCCCACTTAGTGGCGGATGCAGTTCCCCTGGGCACCACCTGCTCCCAGTATGTTCCTGCAGAGCCAGAATGACAGGAAACATCACAGCCACACTGAGTACAGCACCAATGCACTTATACACCACCACACTGAGTACAGCACCAATGCACTTATACACCACCACACTGAGTACAGCACCAATGCACTTATACACAGCCACAGTGAGTACAGCACCAATGCACTTATACACCACCACACTGAGTACAGCACCAATGCACTTATACACCACCACACTGAGTACAGCACCAATGCACTTAAATACAGCCACAGTGAGTACAGCACCAATGCACTTAAACACAGCCACACTGAGTACAGCACCAATGCACTTAAATACAGCCACACTGAGTACAGCACCAATGCACTTAAATACAGCCACACTGAGTACAGCGCCAATGCACTTAAATACAGCCACACTGAGTACAGCACCAATGCACTTCAACCCAAACAGCCACACTGACTCAATGCAGCACCAATGCAGTTAGATACAGTTACACTGAGTGCATCATCAATGCAGTCAGACACAGCCATAGTGACTCAACAGTCACGCAACAATACTGTTCACAGCCGTTCAATTCAGGCAGTCAATGATCCAAAAATCCTCAAAATATTCCCGTAACTGTAACATCTTTAAGGTGTCAGTTGGTGAAGCAAACAGGTTCGATTAAACAAACATATTAAAAGTGTCAGCTAGTGAAACAGGATGTTCGCTTGAGTTAAAAGACTCAAGCAATGCTTCTCAGTTTTAGCCAGCGAGGCTAAAGGGTGCGGTCATACCAACGAGGCTGCCTTTGGCCACGTGGAAGTCGTTCCTGCCAGAGGCGATCCAGACTCCGCTGCTGTTGCTGCTGACCAGGCTGGGCTGGCACTGAGGCTGCTGGGACCAGAAGGCCACGCGCAGCCGGTCCGCCACCCTCTCCACCGGCGCCTTGGTGGCCGTGGCGACCGTCTGCGTGGCCTGGATCAGCGTCTGGAACAGGCTGCACTGGTCGAACACCACGTAGTCCGTGATGCTCACCTGAGGACAGGTGTGGAGGGGTGAGAGTGCATTAGTACAGAGGCAGGTGTATTAGGACAGGTGCTTTAGACCAGATGCGTTAAAGGCAGTCATGAAAAAAAACTCCCTCTGCTGATTTTTACAATGTAGCAACACGTGAAAGTTTCAACCAAAGGGTTTAACAACAGAGATCTCTTCTACTGCATTGCAGGACTCATTTTAACATTGAGGTCAACCGACCCACTGAAACATACAGGTGTAACGAGACACCTAGTTAGTTTTGCGGCTAGTTATTTATCATAGATAATTTGGGAAACTTTAGCAAGCTAACTGTTATATTGCTGTGTACTACAGCTCGCTAGCACATTGTTTTATATCACAGAAGATGACTTTGAGCAATAAAAGTTTAACTGACTCAAATCCTCATACAGAGACTGGGTTCCGCAGAGTGAGCGGGAATGGAGATGGGACGCCCCTCTTGGGTATGTTCTTCCCGAATCGGCTGCCTACCTGCCACCAGTGCTCGTCCTCCCCCTGAGGCTTTGTGGCGGTCACTCCCGTCCTGAACCACAGGTTCCCACTGGTGTCCAGGGCCCAGGCTGTCTGGTGCTCTCCCAGGGCAATGCACACTGGCTCCAGACCCTGCCTCTCACTGGAGAAAGGAGGGAGGGTGAGAAAAAGAGAAAGAGAGAGAGAGAGGTGCGGGCAAAAGGGAAAGCTTCAGTTTGTATGGGGTCCAAACCTTACTGGGGGTATTAAATGAATTGTACTAATTACCATACCACCAAAATGCTAGCGGACATTTTAGGTATATTCTGCTTTGTGTCAGCTCATTGCAAATGTGATCATACACAGTATGACACAGCTGATATATCTGATGTATTATACAGCTGAAGTATTCTGATTGTATTATTATGCAAATCAAGGGTATTTGATGCTTTGCCGATTGAAATTAAACAATACAAAAGTAGGGTTAACTGACTGGACTAGTATTGCATACCTTACACAGCTACTCTACGAAGAACAAGTTAGTGTAAGAGAGGCCACAGAGCTGAAATTTACTTGGCTGACACACTTGGAACAGGCTGGCAACACCACACCGCCACACAGCACTGCCTGATAAGGAAGCCACTCCTAGCTCCAGTGACCTTTAGCTCAGAGATAAGGGGGCGGTGCAGAATCAGCCGTTTACTGTTTAAAAACGGAATACAGACAGCTCACCACTTGGCACGACTATCTACAGTAGTAATCAATTAAAATACCTTCAGGAAAGCATGAGAGTGTTTATGTAATTGTGAGTGGAGTTCTACAGGGCTGCTACAGGGAGCATACATGTATTGTGTGCGTGCGGGCCCAGGCACTCTGTGTGCAGGGCTACGTACGCAAGCGTGCATTCACGTGGCTGTGTGTGTGCGCGAGTGTGCACATGTGCGCAGTTGTGTATGCGCATACCTGACTTTATCGTACTTCCACTGCTCCCCCTCTGCGCAGAAGCTGTTCAGCCCCTCCCTGTAGAAGACGCCTCTCTGCTCGCTCAGCGCCCACACCACGCTGCCCCGGGCACTGATCTGCGCCAGGGGGCACGGGCAGTCCACCTTCACCGAGCGGGCGCAGGGCCGGTCCACACTCAGACCTGCAGCAGCACACACACACCGGGCAGAATGCAGTGTGAGTGATTGATGGGTTTACATGTACAGGGACAGGTAGGTCTCCATACTAGCTCACCTGCCCACAGGTAGAGGTCTCTACACTAGCTCCCCTGTCTGCAGGTACAAGTCTCTACACTACCCCACCTGTCTGCAGTTAGAGCTCTCTACACTAGCTCACCTGTCCACAGGTAATGGTCTCTATATTAGCTCACCTGTCTGCAGGTACAGGTCTCCATTGGTGCGGATGATCCAGGCGGTGTCGTCACTGAGGGCCACGAAGGCCGCCTGGGTGAGTGCTTCGTACCAGTGTCTCTTCCCTTTGATGGTGACCTTTCCACACGCAAAGGCCTTGTTCGTCTTCTGCTCCACCTTCCACAGTAGAGTGCCTGAAACCACAACATATACACACAGTGAACCCGAATCTCAGCCGTATCATACACTCACAGTGAACCCTAATCACACCATACACTGACAGTGAACCCGAAAGGAATATATCCTACAATATATCAATATCATAAAGCACCATGACTGAGCCCAGGTGACAGCAAAGAAATGTAAATACAATTAAACACAGGAAGCCATATGCTGAGACACTCCACCCTGAGGTTATGAGAGTCCACGGCCACACTTTAAAGGTCTTATCTGTGCATCTCGTGCATGACAAATTGCGTACATTACGCTCTGCTTTGGAAGGCTTCCCCTTCAATTCCCCTCCTGTCCCTGCTGCACTTCCTCTTTCCCCCACCTGAGGGCGACACTGCCACTTGCTGGACGTTGTCCTCGAACCTCTGCCAGCGCAGGCCCCCGTCAGGCAGGGCGCTGCAGAACAGGCCTCCTTTGAAGTCCAGGCACCAGATGAAGCGGTCGGTGACGGCCAGGCTGAGAATGCCGCACCCAGGGCCTGAGTACCCCATCCAGCTCTCTGCCAGCTGGGGAAGGGGAGAGCCAGTCAGACAACCGTGCAGGGGTGTGTGTGTATGCGTGTGTGTGTGCGTGTGGCAAGCAAATAACCAGGAAGGGGTGTGTGTGTCCCTGTGTGTGTGCACACGTGTATTTCATGTAGAATTTAGTCATTGCTAACACAAACAATACAATTCAATGAAAAAAGAACTGTAATCTCTAAGAGCACAGAATACTTCCTATGAGTGTTTAAATGTAAGGATATGTCTGATATGCACCACTTCTGAGAAAATGGAAATTGACAGCCAAAGCTTAAGACATTATTATATTACATTACAGCATTACATTACAAGCTTAAAGCATTATTACATTATAGTTTATTATATTACACTACATTACAGTGATTCACCAGAATAAACCTCTATAGAGCTGCTAGATACCACCCCGACTGATGTATTAAAATAATTTATCCAAAAGCGAGTAGCCTATATATTGTGGTAGGAGAGGTTTTGGGGAAAATGGACCTAAATTCTGGCCGTCTCTCTTACCATTAAGCCAAAGCCAAATTTTTTCCTTCCGCTGACTTCAATGTACAGTGCATCTCTACAGATTACAAAGATTAGCTATTCAGATCCAGCCACTCCTCACAGAGGCCAGCAGGTGTGGTGCTCTTACCTGGTCGGATTTGTGGAGGCCGGCCTGGTCTCGGGTGGCGCCGTCCTGGTTGCGGGCCCCGTGAGCGGCAGGGGCGTGTGTGGCGTCGAGGCTGGCCACCGACAGCGAGTGGGGCACGCCGGGCGCGTAGATGTCCTCCTCATCACTGGAGGCGGAGAGCTCAGCCTCCAGGGGGCAGCCGTGAGGGAGGAGGTCCGCAGAGGGATGAGGGAGCTCTGGGTGCTCCACAGGCTGCTCTGAGCCTGGTGTGACCTCCTCCTGTTCGTATGCGTCCGCTTCCGGCTGGTCTGCGCAGTCGCCCTGCTCGTCCGCGCAGCTCTCCTGCTCAGCTGCGGCCTGCATGTATGCAAAGGTGCACTGCAGCAGCGAGTCCACGTCTGGAGTGAGCAGCTCGGGCTCCAAGCTGTCCGCCGTGCGCAACGCGTCGTCTCCACTCTGCTCGGCCCCCGGGCAGCACTGACCCTCCAGCCCCGGGAGAGACAGGGCCGTGTGGGAGGGGGCGGGGCTCTCCTCGGGCGGGGTGCCGGGGGCGGGGTCGGGCGCCGGGCTCCGCCTCTCCAGGGGAGGGGCCGGGGGATGGTCCGGCGAGGTGAGCAGGGTGAAGGGGTCGTTGCCGTGGGAGTCGCCGCTGATGGAGCCATCCTGGTCGGGGGACTCGTTGCTGTGCAGGTCCAGGCTGCTGCCCAGGAGGCTGGTGCGGTCGGACGGCAGCTCGCACGCCGGGGTGCTGGTGCCATCGCTACCTGCCCCGTCCTGGCTGAACACGCCCTCCGACCAGCTGCTGTGCTCCGACAGCCGGTTCCCGCTCTCTGCACGGCAAGCACACGCCAAAGATACGCATGAGAAACACACACATTCAAGCTGTGATACTGTTGTCATCCCATCAAAGCAAGGAAACTGGCAACTCTTACAGTGGAAACATGCTACTCAAATAAAAGCTATTTTCAAAGGCTTAAAGAGCAAACCGAAACGTGGGAATCCGCAAGGTGACATACATTTTTTTGCAGCGTGCAGACAGCATGTTTTTACTCTTCTACTTGACCAGACACACCTGCAGAAACTTCACTTGTATTTCTTTGACTAAGCACAAGTATTTCTCTTTCAATTTTCATTATAACAAGAAGGAAATGTGCAGTTTGTAAAAAAATTATAACTTCTGTATGAATGGAAACACATCCATAGAAACAAGATGCATGCATGGAAGGAAATTACAGGCAGCAGTCTGGTGTGTACAGCATTGTGTGTGAGATACACCCCTCTCTGTGTGCAGTCCAGCCTGCTCTCACCCTGCCTCCTCCTCTTGCTCTTCTTCTTCACCTTGATGGCTTTGACCACCAGCTCCTGCTGGAAGTCCTCCTGGGTGATGGTGCTGTAGCGGCTGGAGGACATCTCGGAGGCGGACTGCTCGGTGGCGGCCGCCAGGCCCAGGGCGCTGTCCCACGACGTGACGGAGCTGCTGCGGCTCCGCGACTCGCTGGTGCCCGCGCTGCCCCTCTGCCCCGCCCCCTCGCCCACCTCAAGCTTCTCCAGGACGATGACCCCGCCCTCACCCACCTCCTCCCCGATCTCCTCCCCCTCCTCCCCGACTGCCTGTTTGTCCTCCTGCTCTGTGATGATGGCCATTGTCCTGATTGGCTGGGCAGTCTCCACGGCGCCGGTGGGCGGGAGAAAGGTGGTGGGATTGCTCAGTGGTGATGTCAGACGCAGAGACAGCTCCGACACTGGCATAGAGGGGGGAGAAACAGGAGTTAAGGGATAAAGCATCTTCTGACACGGCAGTAACTTCCCATTTACTTATTTACCAGAGTCTCTTATCCTGAGCTACTCACACAGTTGTCATGGCAACATACATATAGGTATACAGTAAGAACTGATAAAACAATGGGATAGATACAATGAGATACACATCAGTGATAAGGCATTCAGCTACAGAGAGTGCTGGCAGCACTGTAAACTGGACCCCATTTCACTGAGTGTGCTGGCTCATTGACTCCCCTACAGTCCTGGGTGACCACATGGCTCTGTATCACAGCACTGCAGGTCCTCTGCATATGGATACAGCGATGGAGCTGTTAGCGCATTCAGCGCAAGAGCTTACAGTTAGTGGCCAAGCCTTCCGGACGGTTGGAAATGCGTATGATGTCGCGATCTCCCTTCAGAATAAAGATCTCGTTCTCGGTGCAGGACACAGACACGATGTCACCACAGCCTTCCAGTCCTCCAATGATGGCCTGGGTGGACACGGAAAACAAGCTGTGGGTGAAACGTGTGAACTAACAGCTAGAGCAGAAAACTGAACCGTGTCTCACTGTTGCCGGTCCGCTACAGTTTGTGAGAATGAGAACCACCACAAAAGGCTGGAAATAATTACTTAATTACTTCACTTCACTAGTTTCACATTTTAAAAGCTTTATCAAGCTTTTATCACCCTGGGCACAACAAACTTGTAAGTAGCCCTCACTTGTAAGTCACTTTGGATAAAAGCTTCACCAAATGAATAAATGTAATGTGAATGCAATGTGCTCCTACCAAAGCTGTCACAGAGAGACAGTATCTGACTTAATTTTTATTTTTACCCGAAACTGAAATGTCCGGTACTCTCCGTTCATTGTAGACCTGTTTCACACATAAGACACATTAGTTCTTATGTTACTGGTGTTGTAATACTTCATTGAAAAGGTCTTTATTTTCAGTATGTCACCATGGTTATTGACATTTTCTCTCTGCTGCCATTCAAGTGGTCTTACAATATGCACAACTGATCCTTACATTACATGTTGCACTGGATCACAGCCAAAATCAGTAAATATATGTGTAATGTAATATAATGTTATGTGGAGTAATGTGAGGTAATGCGTAGGGTTTCACCAGGCCAAACAACAAAAATAACAAAAACAAATTACACCCCCACCCCCCAAATGACTATGAGTCAAGTCATGGTCAAGTCAGCCAGTACATGTGGTCAGTAGGCTAATTTCATGTTTAGAAACCATATTTTAAGGAAGTTCTGCTTTGTCATTGCTGCTTTTTCAATGCTCAGTTCATTTCAGTGAGCACTCAACAGTTAACTGAATTGAGTCTGGCATGAAATCTGACATGAAAAACATGTATGGATGACATACATGAATAAATAAATGAAAAACTGCCAAGCTCATTAGTACAGTTCACTAGTAACAAATGAAAGCAAAATTTCAAAGCTCACTGTCCTCCCCGCACTCAGATTGGACAGAAACATTAATGGCAAAGGAGATGACACAGCTCATGCAAGACCACTCTCCCTTTTACCAGGGAAAAGGCAGGAAAATACACCAACAAGAGGAAGAAATAAGCAGGGTGTGACAAAACCAGCATCTCAAACGCACTATTCATCAGAGAAAGCCAGTCTGAGCAAGCAACAGCAACCACAGAGGGTGGAGCTAACAATGCCTTCTCTCAGCTGTAATAAAAGCCATGTTGTCTTATCCAAACAGTCACTCAGTGCTGATATGCCACTAACACAATGCTGGTCTGGGACTCATCTCACAAAGTAGTGCTGTTAAAACAAAGCCTGCCATAAAACATGCTTAAAAATACAGCGCTTCTGAAGCACATGCCCATATGTAGTATCATAGCGGGGGCAGCAACTTTATTTAGCAGCAATTGACAGTTACAAGCTTAAATGCTAATAACGATAACCTTGTTTCACACTAGTCTTCCCCTTTTTGTGTTAAAACCAGTCCAGCACACTGACACCGTGCTTGTTCCATTACATTACATTACAAGCATTTAGCAGATCCATCACAATAGAACATAAGTGTATCCATTGAATTTAAATCAGCAACAGTGTCAGACCAGGCTCACAACACACTCAGACATATTCCAGGTGAAAAAGGTGTATAGTGGGGCGGTGCTGTGGTCAGGGTGTGATTACCTGGTTGAACCAGTTAAGCACGTAGACACTCTACTCGTGCCAGTTGAAAAGAGTGTACAGTGGGGCAAGGCTGTGGTCGGGGTGGGGTTACCTGTATAAACCAGTCCAGCACATCTACAATGCACTCACTCCAGGTGAGAAAGGTGTATAGCGGAGCATGTTTGCGGTCAGGGCGGGTTTACCTGGTTCAGGCAGTCGAGCACGTAGACGCTGTACTCATTCCAGGTGAGCACCCAGCCCTCCTTCAGGAAGCAGCTGACCAGGCCCAGCTGCCTCTCAGTGGGGCGGTAGGCGCCGGTGGAGCCCGGGCGCGGGAACAGCTCGAAGAGCGGCACGTCGCGGGTGAACAGCTCCTTCAGCAGGTAGGTGTCCTGCACGGATCCGCGCACGTCCGCACGCCACAGACGCAGCCCCGGCCGTGCCGCGTACACCAGCAGGTCGCTCTGCTTGCACAGGCCCGGGTGGAAGCACGCCCCGAACCTGCCGTTGCTTCAGCACCGCAACAAAACCCAGCGCTGAATCACTCACACAGGCCCTAAAACATTCCCCGCTTAAAACCACAGACCAGTACAGCTACACATTAACTCTCCACAGCATAAAAACCAGCTCACAACAATTACTGTGAGAAACAGCCTATAATAAACAGTTAGCATAAGGGCTTAATTATTTGTTGCTATAAAAAATAGAGTAGATCATTGGTGGCACCAATCTGTTTCAACAATGTTTATTTTGTAAACCACTGGGGACCATTCATTTTTACTACATCTGCAACACAATTAAAGACTGCATTTCTGCTGCTCACGGTACCTCCTCAGATAGTTTAGAATAAGGTGGAGGTTTAAGGGGTTGAGTTTAGAGGGTGGAGATTAGAGGGGGAGGATCAGAGAGGGAGGGTTAGACGGGGAGGGGTGGAGGATGGAGTGAAGCAGGGCAGGTTTAGAGGGTGGGGATTAGAGGAGGAGGTTTAGAGGGTGGAATTTAGAGGATGGAGTTTAGAGGGAGAGGATTAGAGCGGGAGGGAGGGAGGGAGGAGCTCAGTACCTCTTGCGGGGTTTGGAGCCCAGCTGCTGCATAGAGTTGTCCTGCGTGTAGAAGAGCAGGGAGCGCTGGTAGGAGGAGACCAGCAGCACCTTCTGACTGTACTCCAGCTGCACTATGGGAGACGGCTCCTCCAGCAGCAGCACTGGGCTGCACACTCCCTGCGTACACACACACACACACACACACACACACACACACACACACACACACACACACACACACTGAATTATATACTGCATTTGGTCTTGAAAACAAGTGATCATTTTTAACAGCCTACACAATATGAGAAATTATGTGCCAGAAAACATGCTATCTAATCTTCCAAACATTTTGATTTTCCATGCTGTTCTACAAATAGCTGCTTAAGCTAGCTGCCAGCAAGCGTGTTTGGAGGTACATTAATGACTACATTTACATGGACACAATGATGCAGTTATTGTCAATACTGCAATTAGGACAATACTATGATTAAACTGTCTATGTGTCTCTGTTGTTTCCCAAATTCTCCTGTTTACACGTATGTAATGGATAATTCAATTACAGAAAGAAAATAGGAGGGGCAAGAGTCATTTACCCCAGAGTAACCTTGCAGAACCAGCCTACTCGTGTTCCCTGCCCTGTTCTGCCCCTTTCATTCAGGTGAAGTTCCACTGTTTGCCCCCCCAAAAGAAAGGCGAGTGACAAGGAGACCGGCTGAATGGGACCTTAACGTGGTCGGGGCAGGGACAGGGGCTTCATTCACAGCAGTAGTTACGATGTCAGACTTGTGTGAGCCTACCTGGTCCAGGTCCACAGCCGAGTACACAACTTTCCCTTTGTCATCCCCGGAGAAGAGCTTCATGCCGTTGGCACTCCACGCAAGGGCTGTGACCGTAGCCTTATGCAGGCCCACCACATCGAAGCGCCTGAGCTGTGGGGACAGACAGGAACATGCAGCCGTGTGACCACAGCAGCGGGGGAACCTTGGGCTCTGTTCAGTCCTCTCCGTTTCACCACTGAATGCATCCATTTATATGGATGATGTATTTTTGCTGTGATAACGCCAATGTACAAATAGGTTATTTCTCAAGTTTGTAGTGTTTACAGTTACAGCCAGACTCCACTTACTGTGAGAAGTAAGAGTACGTTTTTTTTCTCTTGGTAACTTAAATTCACTTTGCAACTTTTCTCACCAGTTCCATCCAGAATAATCTAGTCAGGGAGGGAGGCTGCATAGAATCATTTTGTGGTTATCTGGTGGGACAATTTTTTACTTCTATGTTTACTTGGAAAAATAATTAAAATTGGGAACTGCATAAAAGAACCTCATCAAATAGACTGTTCATGCACTTGATGTTTACAGTGTAAGCACTGATAATATGCTTCTTTAAAGACTGAACTGCTTAAACATTGCCCGGCTCTGACAAGTTGTGCTCAAATAAGGGAATCAAAGGGATGTTTTTGCAACTAGCTTCCTGCATTAGCCCATGGTGCCGCCTGTGTGTATAGGTCTGTGATCTAGCCCCTGTTATTTCCAAAGGTTGCATGGCATATCAGATCTATCTGTACGTCTGCCTAAGTGACTGACTGTCTCACTCACTCACTCAATCATTCATTCACTCCTTCAGCGATCTACAAACCTGCTTGTTCCGTCCTGGCAGAGGAGACACCAGCTGGAACAGGGCGACCCGCCCAGATGCCGTGCCCACTGCCACCAGGTCATCAAAACAGCTGAGCAGCTTCACAGCTGTGATGGGCTCCGTCTTCCCCTGGGGGAACAACGACCCACACACACACATGCACATGTGCACATGCACACACACAACCATACAAACACACACAGACACATGCACACACACACACACACACACAAGCACACAGATAGACACACACACACGCAGGCACACCCAATAGGAGACAATCTATGACTTTGTGCCAAGAGATGATGCTGCACTTCTTCAGTAAATACAAATGTAGTTATTGCCCTCAAGTGGACAGTCACCATAAATTGTTTGCCGTTAAGCAGACGCACTGATCACATTTCACAGCACTGAACACTTTTCTACCACACGCACCTCCAGGTTGTACTTGTTCATCTGGCTGAGTCTCCTACAGTAGAGATAGAGCATGCCGATGCTGCTGCCCACGGCGATGTAATCGCTGCTGGTGTCCAGAGCTGTCAGATACACCACCACGGAGCGAAAGCCCTTCTGCACCTTGGCGGGGATGGAGTTTAGCAGGTAGTAAAGCGGACAGAATTCCTTCAGGGCCGGCGGCGTGCTGTGGCCAGCCATGGTGGTACGAGGGCTACGGAAACAACGACAAAAACAAACTGCACCATGAAAAACTGTCAGGCTTGGTGTGCTTAGCCGTCCACCCCTATCGTATCATTCAGCTAGAATGAAAAAAAAAAGAAATTATGCTCCCTAACTAGTTAATGTCAGCGGGCTATTTACATATGCCAAAAAGTCGGGTGCCGCCTAAACGTAACTGGAGCCCAAAAGGCTTTTCTGCTGACATTTGCAGTGACATACAGCAGTGTTGGAAACCCCAGCTTCTCTAAAAGAAGTGATTTGAGTCTCCGAGTATGAAGCCGGCCAACGAATTTATATGGCTAATACCGAAAATAGATATACTCGCGAGATACTCATGCACCTGCCTCGCCAGAATAAGTCACATTTCAATCCAGTGCGCTGCCATCACAGATGAATGGATATGTAGCTTAGCTATCCAAGCAAGAATAGTTCTAGTTACTCGTGCTGTAGTCTTGATACTATTTCACAAAACATGCACTTAGCTTCAAGCTGAAGTTAAATGCGACCGCGGAGCAGTGCGCACTGTAGCTAAATGCACGCTAGCCAACGTTAGCGGGTTGCTCGCACACGCCCCGATGTATCCCCTGTCATTTACAACAACGTCGTTCATTTCAGTAAAAGATGCACTGCGCTTCAAGCATATTTTGCTGCCTATCTAATGAAGAATTACCTCGCTAACAGCTTTCTATATCTAGCAAGCCAAATAGATGCCTATGGCTCTCGGTGCTGATATTCGATAAACGTCTCAAGCAAACTTGTCAGGAGAATATGAGGTTTGAGACAGCTGTCCATGTAGCTAACGCCAGATAACGAACTAACGACGTCTTAAAAACTTGTCACTTACTTGGGATATTGTGAAATGCCGCTGCCCAACCACCTAACAATATAGCTGAGATTTTATCATTTACGTCAGTCACCTGTCAGATCATCGATGATTAAATCTCCAATACAATAACTTGAACATCATGCAACCGAGACAGCTAGACAGGTAGCTAACGATATTGCTACCTCAGACGCCAACATTATCATATTCTATATTATTCACTAAACAGTCAGTGAGCTAACACTAGTACCTAGCGTGCTAGCTTGGCAAATTGTTACACTTAAATGCACAATAACATTGAGGAAACGTGTAGCTAGCTAACCAGGCTACACTGCAGCGAATCAGCTGGCTAGCAGGCTAACTTACATTGAATTCAAGTCCCTTCTCTTACGAATGATTTAGGCAATCCATTTATCGACACTGGGGTTAGAGAATGTCGCTAGCTTTGTAGCTAGGTTGCTACGTTAGCTAGCTCTTCTAAAACGGTTAAAATCGTGGGTTCTTTCGGAACTGTTTCTCTTTCACTTGATATCAACATAGCCAAGAGGCTCGGCTGGTTGACTGTTGACACCCGGAAATGATGTAAACGAGCAACAAGGCAGCGTTTTTGCGCTATAAACGCAATGCGACTGTGGGTGCGGTTTTAGAGTTTTGATCTAATTTTTTGGCTCCTTATTGGATCCCATGAACAGTGGTCCTCTTGACCTCCAGTTGTGGTCAGACTTCAAAAACACAACCTATGGTAACCTCTGCTGGATTTGCGAGCCATTGTCCAGTCCCGACGTAGACACACATAACCGCCTGAGCCTTGCGTTTTCAAGGTGCTCATTTATTCTAGCGGGTTTAACGATTTGCATAAAACATACGCTACCTACTGATGCTATTATCTTTTCTTCCTTTTAATCAAAGTAGCATCGACCATAAACTACAGAGCTAGTTGCCAGAGGTCCTTCTATCCTTTTCAATAATGTTTGCCAGACAAATACATATTATTTCAACCTGTGCTTCAGAAAACATAGGTACGCATTACACATCAAACTATGGAACTTCATTAACTTTTACACTGAACACTGTCAAAGTCACACCGTAGCTGATGTTCACACTGAAAAGCTGATGTTGAATATCCGGAAAATGTTTCGGGTCACAATGCAATGTGTATGTGCAATGAAGGTGTAACATTGATAAACATGTTATTATTTACAATATTTATATGAGATGTCTTAATATGAATTTCGTGTGACTTCCTTCCGTACATTATTCATTGTTTTGTTTCAGTAATAATTTCCTGCGTATAAACAAGCTTGTTTAGGCCTGTCCCTGATGAAAATTAATTTTATTTAAGCTTTTGTTAGTGAGTCATCTATTGTAAACGCAACTACATGTTTTCGATTCGTGTTGTCACAGTGGTGGCCAATAAAATTGCAGGGATCGCTAGGCGAGGACCAATTAAAACACGATTTCGCCGCGGGTCGTTGTTCCTAAAAGTGGCCCTGGTTGTATCTTTTTCGGAAACCAACGTGAACATGAAACGTGCGTTTTGAGAGCTGAGCTTGTCTGTGTTGTCCAGTCTCCGTGGTATGAGCGGAAGCACTGTGTATATTGCCTAAAAGTTATACATTGTCGGCAGCTACGGTCGCAGGAAGAGTGCTATGGAAGGTATGGCATCGCCTCATTTAGTTAGCGGGCAATATTTTGTTGTATTTCTACAGTAATTCGGCTACCAGTAAAGTAGCTTGGTCGATAGGCCATAAAATATATCTAACTAGTTCGGTATGGATTTTCATTTGTAGCTTGTAGTCGTGCATTTGAAATGGCAGTCTTCGATCATGGTATGGATGGCTAGTGAATTGGCATTGCCCGTTTCTGAGAACGCTGGTCTTATATCTACATACCTAGATAAATACGTTTGTTATCAAGATGTTATGTTACATCGAAAGATACCACATATCACAATGTTTTTCAGAATTAAGTCCCGGGGTCTCTACACCGAGTAGAAAACCTGTTTTAACTGGGAGCGCACGGAAAATTAAGGACAACGCAGCAGATTGGCACAACTTCATTTTGAAATGGGAGCGACTCAATGACGACGGATACACGATTGCAAACCAAATTGTCAACCTGACGTTAAGCAAAGCGTACGTATGTCTATCCATTGCACAACATAAATCGAACTGCCCACCATACCCAAGACCTGCATATTACATTCTTACAATCCGTACCAAAATGGGAAGAAAACCTAAACTCAAAACTAGAACACTTAACCTGAATATCCACAGTCCAAAAGATTATAGATATGGCTTGTCATCAAATGTTGATTGACACCTCTATTCACTATGCTGGCGAGGTTTTAAGAAATCACATGAAACAGAGCAACCCCTTTTAACGTTCTTCGGTAAGGAATACCACTAACTGCTTTGTGCGTCTGATCTCCCCACGTCTGCTTTTCCCATCAGGTCAGTGAAAGAGACGGACATCACAATAGAATGTGATGACACGTCTGTCTCCCACCAACCAGCATATACCGCGGGACCCAACAAAGAGCTGGAGGACAAATGTACAGATTTGCTCGCCATATTGGACAAAATGGTGAGTGGCAGTTTCACCAAGAAACATTGCACAGTTATCATGATCACGTGTTTTTTTTATCTTATTATTTTTCAATGTATAGACTCATCTTGCATCTAAAATGGAGAGGCTATCTGCTACTACGAAGGGGGTGTGTGACCTACAGAAGTTCCAGCAGGGGGCATCAGAAGCTGCGACAACCCTGTTTCAGACATGGCCCACGTCACACTTTGGTAAGCATATATGAAGATAGCTAAATCAAAACATGTCAAAGGTAATTTGTAAATATGGAAAAACTGGGTAATTAAGTCAACATATTTGAGGATGGATGAGAAATTGGTTAATGTAGCAGAGCAGTCGAATGAAGAGGGGTAACCATTACATCTCAGATTAGCCTCTGAACAACATTAATGGTAATATGAAATCTGAGATCACTACATGCAGTATTGTATGTATGTTGTAATGTATGTAGTGTTTTCCATCGAAGAGTAACTCTCTTGACTTTGGGAATGAATGATTTTCTTTAATCAAATTTTTTTTTATTTTCAGATGAAGTTTCCTCCAAGATCTTGGAATCCTACAAGCAAGAACTGGCCCTCAAGGAGACCATTGTTCAGGAAATCGCCCACACATCGAACTCAGATCTGTCCATGGTCTATCTGTCCTGCTGGCTGTATCAGCCCTACATTGGGGACAGTACAAAGCTTCTGCTGGAGAGTATGCTTCTGGAGACAGGACATAGACCGCTGTGACAGGAACTCTCACTCAGTGCCAGGATTAAGACCTTGGCTCTGTGCTTCCAAAGCAACTGTGTTGTAAATAAGTTATGATGGAAGTAATGTTGTAGTAATGTCATTTAACTTGTGCTGCATCAGACATTAACCTTTGGCTAAACTGTCAAATAACCCATGTTCCTATGTGAACTGATGATATACCATAAATAAGACATTATTAGGAAAACGTTATTAGATGAAGTTTACTGAAATAAAGTTCTGCTTGTACCCATGACTGCACTGAACTCAACTCTGTTTGAGAGTAATGAAAGACTCTTGCAGAGCTAAAATCATAGTTTTCAGTTTAATTTCCCTTCAATGTCATTTTCAAGGTTTACTTTTTTCCGAAGTGAGGGGCATGTTATGCCTGATATTTGTAACATTAAAAAAGTACAAAATAGTGCAACACCAATTTTTGCTCTTTTCTTTTTTAAACTCAAATGTGCATTTAAAAAAAATCTATACATATGAACACTTTGCTATATATAGTTTAGTGACTTTGAGGGAGGGCAGTTTGTGAACATTTATATATGAAAACCATTTCAAAAAGATAATTTATACAAATTTACAAAGACTGTCCAGAATAGAAAAAAAAAGTGCTTAACAGCCAGCCTGGTGCAGGAGGGTTGCGTAGGGCGATTAGGGGTGAGTCTCTGCCACCAGCATGCCCTCAGTGTGGCTGCCTTCAGTCTCGATGCCCAACAGGGCATGCACAGTCTCCAGGGGCACGCCCTCCGGGGCGCGAATGTGCATGGTGGTGCCATCGGGCGCCGTGACGATGACGATGCGCTCAGAGGTGGCCTGGTGCACGATGAGCCCGTCCTCTGTTTGGATGAAGATCTGCTCCTGCCCCTCCCCTTGGCTGCTCTCTGCCAGCTGGAACTCCACAGCCCCCCCTAGAGAGAGGGCCTGCTCCAGGCCACTGTTCACAGCCTCCACGGGCTGCTGGCTGTTCGTCCTGTCTGAGTGCTCGAGCGGCACCGCGTCGGTGCTCAGGGCCTGCTCCAGCTGCTGCATCTGGTCCGCGATGTCCGAGTCGTTCATCACCTCCGCCGGCTCCTCTGCAGCACCTCGGCTTTCCTGTGTTGTCTCCAAGAGTCCGTAGTTAGAGCCCGGCCCCTCGCCATCTACGGTCATCACCTCCGTTGGCTCCGCCCTCTCTGTGCTGTTGGACAGATGTTCCTGCACCAGCTCCTCTGGGGTGATGTCTCTCTCCAGGGCAGTGAAGACCATCTGAGGCTGTGGGTGGAGCTCCAGCTGTACAGGTGGAGCCAGGGGCGGGGCCTGGCTCTTCACCAGCACCTCCCCTGTTAGCACGGGTGCCTGGGCCTCACTCAAACCCAAGTCTACACCTTCAGAGACAGAAAGGAAGAAGCTCAAACATGGGAAACCTATCTTCACAAATTCATTAACTAACTACAAATTTATTGACATTACCGTGTTTTTTAGGTAACGCTTAAAATGAGATCTAATACCCACACAAAATTTTCAGCAATTGTTCGCTTGGCTTAATAAACAGACATTCAAATCTGTGTAACAGGTACATTACAGAAAGTAAATGAGTCCTGAGCTTCACTGAAGAAATAATATCCATTCATGTTGCCACACAGTGCAATTACATGAAGTCAAATTTAAAAGTAACTTGAAGGGCTACACAGAAACTAACTATCTGATCACTGGCATTTCATTCAAGCAGAGAATTCAAGTTTTTCCTGCAAACATCTTTGAAAGTATGCTGCAGTTACAACCTACCTCCTCTAGAAGGCTCCATGAGCAAGTGCCCTCCCTCAGCAACCTTGGACCCATTCTGGCTGAGCTCAATACCATTGGTTTCCCCAGTAGCATTTTCCAGTTTGAACCTTTTTGCTGGTGGCAAAGTTTTGCAGTCCTGATAGGGGGGAAAACACAAAAAGACCCAACTACAAACTGCAGAGATCCACCCACTTTTCTGTTCATTTTTTTCAAATGGCTAAATGACAGAGAACCCACTGCGCCTTTACCTCACGCTGGCCCACTCTTTTGGTCAGCAGGGTGTGCTGGACGACATCGGCAGCTTTCTGTAGGCTGGGATCTGAGCGGAGGGTCTTTGATTTGGTCATCAGGTCTTCAAGGCCCAGAGACTGGAACACCTAAACGCAAAACGGCACAATTTTACCAAGGGCCTATCATGCAGCATTTTCTTCCATCCATTCTCTTCTTCCTTTCCAACCAACTGTGAAAAAAGACAATAGCTGATCTGGCACAGATGGGATGTAGGTGGATATACAGCAAGCTGAGGGCATCTCCTCCCCCTAATCACACACACACACATACATCCACTATGAAACAGACACACACCTCATGCTTTCACAATTACACAGACACACACACAAATGTATCCAAACATGCTGACACTCGCATTCATCCTCATAATCACTCACAATGACAGATGCACAAACACACAAACCCTGCACACATGTTAACACAAAAGCCAGGGAGGGTACTGGAAACACAGTGGTATGTGTGATCTCATATGCGGGTGAGGTGAGTAAAGCCCTAGCAATGCTGAGGTGCGATTCTGTACCTGTGGCTCTCGTGTGTCCAGCTCAGTGACGGATGCTGGCCCATGGGGCGCGCTGAAGTGCTCATGTGCCATCTTCTTCACCTGGGTGTGAAGCTGCTCAAACTCCCGGTACACATCCGAAAACTGGGGTCTGGAGGGGCGCCCCTTCTCAACCTGGGGGGTGGGAGAGGGCTTCTTTATTCACTTAAAATCATTTCCACCTCAGAGTCATATGAAAACAATTATCTGCAGTATACCTATCTGACCCCGAGTACAGTACTCTTACACACAAACGCTATGCTGGGATCCCTCTGCTTAATGACCTCTGCTCTGTTTCACTCACCTGCCTGAAAAACAAGGAACTGGCAACAGCACCCTTTCAGTAAACAGGTAATTGATTTCCCTTCACACATTACTACGTATCTCAGATAACTTAGATAACAGATAACAGTATGGACTATTTTGTCCAAAGTACAATCCAAAGCAAGTTTATCCAAAGCAACTTTACTTAACTGTTACTGTTACTATCATCACCAGTAATATAAGCAGGTATTCTGTAGCATTATTTATTCTGTACATGAAATACACATTTTTGAAAACCCAACCCCCCCCCTTTAAGATGAATTTCCCTCTGGGTCTGAGCACTGTACCTTCATAAGCAGGAACTCCCAGAGGGTAACGACCCTGGCCAAACGAGGAAGCACCATCTCCATCAGCTCCTCATCATCACATTGCTGCAACACCTTAAACACAAACACAAATGGGTGGCAGTTCAAAACCTCACATGCACTCAGACACACACTCTCTCTCACTCACACACACACACACACACACACACACACATATACACAGGTGTTCCAAGGAGTACCTCCTTCAGCCGTGCTCTCCTCCGCTGGGCCTGCTGCTCCAAACTCGCTGCCCCTGGGTTTTTTGGGGGTCGACCGGGCCTGCCTCTCCTGGCAGGATGTCCTGCAGCTCGGGGTCGACCTGGTCTCCCTGGTCCTTTTGGCCGACCCGGTCCAGAGGGAAGAGCTGGCGCTGTGCAGGTGGGGTCTGGATCAGCCTGTGGTGGAGAGAGAACATCTGTAAGGGGTGCTATGGGACCACACATAAGAGTCTGAGAACCTTTAATCTTTACCCCTGACAGTGAGTCAAAGGGACTACAAACACCAAAAGCCAGAGTGCTAACTTCCTGCGTAACTGCATCAGTGAACACCCAGCATATTCAGTCAGGCAGCAAGGAAATAATAGCCCTGGGCAAAACACTCACTCACAGCCTGGATTCACAAATCACACTCTTCTAAATTCAAAGATTTTGCCAGTGCACCAGCAAACACCTCAGCATTACCCTTTTCAATGCCGTTCTGAAATTTCCAACCATGGCAGCTGTGCAAAAAAAAAAAACCAAGAACATTTTCTTTTTGGTTCATTTTTGTTCCAGTCAATCTGTATCACATTGCTGGAAACTTGGAAACTACAGCACCCACTGAAAGAACACCCCTTTTCAGTTTTACATTTCACACAATTTGCAATTTAAAAGTTAAAGGAACACAACGGGCAAATACAGCTTAGACCTGACAAGGCTAAGAGGTGACATGCACCTAAAAGTGAGGCTAAGAACACACATCAAATCATCTACAACTATGGACGAGAGAACATGTGAGCTAAGCAAATTTGAACTGCAAAGTAAACTCCTGTCAGTAATCTGGAGAAGACAGGAGTAATGGAACAGAGAGGACATGTGAGGATGTTCAGCGGCTGCTCTATTGGCAAATCCCTGCCCTGAAGAAGCCCGTCAGCTCCCAGGCTGCTGCTATCTGAGGGGAGGTGGTTGAGTAATCCACAGAGACTCCTCTCAGCGTACAGGGGGCGCTGGTGAGGCAGGCGGAAGGCAAAGCAGAGCTTTTCTGAGGCACCCTCACTGGGGATGGAAGATCTAACTATTCCAGCAACATCAGCCCCAAGCCAAAAGCAAAAAGGTGTCCCATAAAACAGAGCCATCTGA
This sequence comes from Megalops cyprinoides, assembly GCF_013368585.1. Lineage (NCBI taxonomy): Eukaryota > Metazoa > Chordata > Actinopteri > Elopiformes > Megalopidae > Megalops > Megalops cyprinoides. The sequence continues at coordinate 11,868,868 of NC_050594.1, forward strand.
CTAAGGTCTTAAACCAAAGAATACAAATATGTTCCTGTTCCTCACAGAAACAGCAACTGTAACCTTCAGCAATGCTTAATTGCTGTGTAAGGACTGCTTCTCTTAATTATTATCAGTATGCAGACAAATGATTAAGATACTGAAGTAACTTCCCTGGCTGCACAGCTTTGAGATGTGAAACTATTTAACCTGAGGTCACCAGCTGGAGCAGAAAGATAAAAGTGAAGATTTTTAATAAATTACACTGATTCCAAGAAGTGACTATCCATAACCCTGCCTGAGGTCCACCCAGGACAAGTATCTGTCTGGTAATGCTTAAAAATAAAACACCCTGTAATAAAGTTCAATAAAAATGTGTGCATTCTTTGAAAAATAAAACACAGACTTTTACCTATTGTTACTACTGACAAAATAAAATTGCAGTTGCCCCTTTGTAATGAGCTACATGAACAGTAATAAAAATGTTCAAAGCAACCATTCCAATAATCATTCTAAAACAATCAGAAAACCAACTTATACTCATTAAGTCTATTAACCTTTCCAGCCAAAATTAAACCATAATTTACAAATTAAAATGAACAAGTTTTGAAACTAAGTCGGGGGTTTTTCGATCTGCTGTTTGTTTCCCATAAAGACATATTGACAGTGACAGGCAACAATCGTTCTCTGAAGGAGACAACATTCCTGCAAATACTATTCCATGTGTCTTAAACCACAAGACATGGATTTAGTGCTGCTGCATACTTCAGCACATCACTGCACTGAGGATGAAACCCTTCACAGGACAGCTTCTTACTTTCTGTCCCCCTGCTGTCAGCTGGGGTGCCGCAGCCGAGGTTGCCGTGGGGACAGCTTGTGCAGGGTTTGGCAGAGTCTGGCTGGTGGATGTAGATGTGCGGTCTGCAGTCTGTGGAGCGGAAGGGTCTGTGCTCTCTGCTGGAGCCCCTGGGAGGGGCTCTGTCCCCTGCTCTCCATGTGTGGGGTTTAGCCTGTAGTGTCTAGACAGGCCACCGTGCCCGACGTAGGCCTTGTCACAGCTCTTGCACTTGAAAGCTTTAGAGTTGAGGTAGAAGTTAGTCATGGCCAGGCTGTTCTTGCTCTCCTCTCCGTCCTCCTCCTCCTCGCTGATCTCGGAGTAGTCGTCGGAGTCGGACGGATGGCCGTCCACGAGATCCTCCCTCTTGATGAATTTGTAGTCCTTGACTTTGTGCTTGGGGGGCCGGGACACTCTGCCGGAGCGGGTCTTTATCCTCTGGGGCCTCTTAACCCTGTTCTTCTCCCTCTGCCTCTCTTTCTTTTCTGTCGGGGGTGCAGGGGGAGGAGCGGGAGCCGGCCGGACGGCCTTGCCGTTGACAGGCGTCAGTGTGGGCAGTCTCTGCAGCAGGGGGATGAACGTGTTCCCCCCAGGGGTGGATCTCTGGAGCAGCAGCTGAATGGGGGGGTCCCCGGGGTTGTGAAGGACATACTGCTGCTGCGCCCCGATGATCTGGGGGTTGGCGATGCTCACGCCTCCGGGCTGGACGCTCACTCTGGGCTGGGCGGGCACAGCAGTGGCCTTCTGCTGAAGCACGACGCGGGGAGGCATGGGCCGCTCCTTGGGCACCTGGACTTGAATTCGGATGGTTTCCAGCTGCTGAAAGAAAGCAAGACATTAAGAGGGTCGCTATCATCATGCAACAACCACCAGAATCTTAACTGGCTGACTGGCTGCATGGCAGCACTGGTCACAATGTTTCTGAAACAACACAGAGCAAAGAGACCTGATGCCCTGTAAAAATTGCCCCTTGGTTTACTTTGAACCAAGTGTGTTACTCCAAGTGCTTGCTTATTTTAACAATCTACAGTTCATGTGATCCATTTATTACTTTCAAATAGCAAAGTAAACACACTGTTTATGATACCAATTTTTAAATGAAATGTTTCATATCGCGCCATTCGAGGCAAAAAGCAGCAACTGGAGGAGGTACAGAACGGTATACCTCTAAATCATCACACTGCATTCCATTTTCTTAGCAGACGCTCTTACCCAGAGGAACAAAGCAATTTTACATGTTTATCTGGATATCGACTGAGGCCGTTCAGGTGATGTAGCAAGCCCAGGAGTACAACAGCGTCGACCTACGCCACGTTGCCACTCCAGTCAACATCAGAAAGTCTCCGTGGAGACATTATAACCGTAAGCTGTTACAAGCGCACCTCATTAAAGCTCCGTATTACAACGTGTCCCATTTGTTGATTTGATGACACCACCTTAGCAATGTAGTAGTTGAATGAATTTACTAGTCAACAATTCGCTGACGCCTGAGGCCCAATCTAACAACTGAGTTTACATATTTGATCCAAGATGTTCCCATTCCAACTTGGCAATCTTGCCTTGACGACCCTGTAAGTCACTATGAGATAAGACTGTCAAGTACATATTTTGTCAGCTAAGACGTGAATTCGATTGCTTTTCCTCACTGTGAAGTGGTGAAGCTGCCTGCCAGTGTGTATGCAATCATACGATCGCAGATTACACGAACACAAACATGCAGTTTGATTCCGTAGGAACAACTTTTTTCAGACAGCCGGCTAACGTTACCTTCTGGATCAGGCGCGTGCCGTTCTGCGACTGACTCTGCTGCAGGGCCACCTGCTTGGCGACGTTCTGCAGCTGTTGGGAGGCGTTCTGCACGATGGTCAGCGGCTGCGACCGGACCGCCGCGTCCAGCTGAGCCCCCGCAGCGAGCAGGCAGCCCGGCTGGAGGGAGATGCAGGTGGGCGGCGGCTCGGGCGCCGTCTGCTCCGGCTCCTTCCGCTGCACCGGGGGCGTCACGTTGTGCACCTCAGCGTGCGTGACCGACTGTTGTGATTTGGCGACCTGCTCTATCACTTGTTGCAACGCGTTTGGCGCCAGAGCTCCGCCGAGAAAGAACGGCTGCCGCTGCTGCTCGAAAATGCGAGCGGCTTCGTTCTCCGAAACTTCAACGAGCTGCTGTTTCGCCAGCTGCTCCACTAGCTGTTGCTGCTCCTCCGCAGTTAACCCGGTCCCCTCTACAAAGCTGCCGTCCGGCTGGACGTAAATAATGGTCATCGTTGACGGTGCACTCTCTACTACCTCACTGGTCACAGCAGAGAAATCAGTTGTCGTAACTGTCTCAACGCCGGGTGTCTCGACGAAAGAGGTTATAATGTTCCGTTCCGTTAGCAGTCCGTCGCCCGTGAACGGGCTCACAACTTGGCAGCTCTTTCCCAGCACCGTCCCCTCCTGCGCAGTGCCATGCAAGTACTCCGAAATCACCGGAGTTTCGGCCGCGTCTCTGACGGATAGTTCTTCACAGTGACCGTTAGCTCCGTGCTTGTTCTCCGACACGTGCGGCGACACGACAGGGTTCTCGCCGCACGTCAACTCAAGGCCAGCAGGCAGCTGGGCCCCGCTGTAGCAGTCGCTCTCCTCGGCCCCACTTGTCATGTCGCTTTCATCCTCTTTCTCCGCCATTTTGATTGGAGTAAATGTTAGGGCAGGAAGAGTTGATACCAAAACAAAGTAAATATTTTTTGCTTTTTCCACACTAAACTCGCTAGAAACGGGAGGCGTGGAAAAGACGATCTGTGTAAATATTATTTGAAAATATGACAAAAATGACGATCTAACTAATACTATCGCAGCTTTTTTAAAACGTCATAGGAGGTGGTGGCGCAGAGGAGAAGTTTGTCTTGAGCTGTGACTGGCAGACTGGCATGTCTGTCATTTCCGTAATACAAATACGTATCCTCCCCCTTCTGTTTCAGCCAATCAAGTACAGCCTCCCTCGCAAAGGAATGGAGGAGGGGAAAGTATGGGTCGCCGTTCGGGACAGTCAATCCCACGTGTAGTGTTTGGGGGATTCGCCAACGTGCGTCGTAGAATCCTGTTTGTTTTCTTGATCGACATAGTACCTCAAATTCGTATATATAATTGATAAAGACAGTTTTTGGAGGCGGAATAGTTGATGTAGCTACCTTGGTCAAAGGGATAAGACCAATGTACATACAAACAAAAAGCTTGTTTAATTTCAGACTCACAGCTGAGGTGCCTCGAACACTCATGGAATGTCTATACGTAGCACTTTCTTAACACAAAACTGAGGTGAGTGCACACAGACATTAATGGGTCACACACACTGAAATTACGTAGTCTACATACAAACAACCAAAATAATAGATACACTGTGATACAAAAGTAAACACATTACGTCAAACAAGCATACCTTACAGGTTTACACATTCTGAAATGCTAAAGTATACTTCACTATGAATTGCTTTCATCCACACCACCCGTTCCAATGATGTACCATTTAGCATGTCTGTTCTGCTATACAAGAAGTTGTTACTGCAGGCCTACAGGCATCTCTAAGGAGGGTTGCCTGCCAGCAAACTAATAAAAAAAGAACGTAAATTGTTTTGTGTACCATGCGAAGTGACGATGGAAATGTATTGTGTTTTCTACTTACCTGAGAGGACTGTGGAAGTCAGTTTCTACAAAATACCATTCTGGTCTGGTCAGCATGTAGCATGTATAAGAAATGCAATAGTGAATAAGCGATTGTTACTGCAAATGTACATAACAAGAATCACATTAAAGAAGACAAAAGCAAAAATAAATAAATGTTTAAATATAAATAAGGGAGCTATGGGGTAAGCTCATATCAATTCTAAAAATCCCAAAATCATTAATGAATTTCAGTACTACATGAGCATGGTGCAGAACATTTTGGATGTGCCACTAGAGGGCAGCAAGTGACTGATGTAGATACTGTCATAAATTGGGTGCACACTTAACTTTTTAAAAGTCTTATTAGAGGAGCAATTCCCTTGCACAACAATATCCAACATCACAACAACAATAGGAAACAAGCAGTTCACAGTACAAACTGGAAGCTTGTGAATTAATAGCAGGGAACAGACATTAGTTAGAAACCGTAGAATGTACACATTTGTCTTGACGTCTTTAAGGTTTGTACAAAATCCCAGTGTCCCTTTATTGATTCAAAATTTCCTTAAATACAGATTTTTAACAACAACAAAAAATGCTGGTGTGAATGTGGTACTTTGCTGGTAATAACAGAAGGTTGATAATATACAATGAATGGACCTCTACCAGATAATCGCTGGATATCACAAAATCAATGTCCAAAAAATTTATTTTTCATCATCACTGTTACAAAAAGAGAAGTTTTTTTAATCCTAACAAATTTTGTTTTAAAGGATAACATCTGTGAAGTATCTTAAGCATCTCCCTCATAGTATTAGTTAAAATAAACTTCCTAAATATCTTATTCCAATCTACAGGGAGCAACGAAATAACAGAAACACCAAATAAAAAAGTACTTGTATTTTGAAGTAACTAAATGACAATTAAAATGAGCCTACACTTGTTTCATATTAATGTCAATACTAATTACTAATTAAGTATTTTTCTGTTAGAAAGACATGTTACAACCAACACTTTAATATGTGCGTTTCTAAAGCAACACAAGGGATACAACAGATTTTCAAAGATATAAAATAGTTTTTGCCTGAACTGCAAGTGCGTCAGTCACAGAACTGTCAAAGTTCTCAAGGGGAACAGTGTTGAAAATCGGAATGGCATATGCCAAACAAAGAAAAACTGCATCAGGAAAGAGGAACAGTGATCGCAAGCTGAAACTCACTGACAGGGATAGATGCACATTTAACAGGATAGCTGCTAAAAAAGCAGCCTCAAAAATTAGCACAGAGCTGCATCTTCACTTCCTTGACCCAGTCTCAACAGAAACCATACATCATGGGCTTCACATCGCTGATGTTTATGGTCAGGCTGCCATTCAGAAACTGCTTGTAACCAAGAGTTACAATGGATTCAGGATGGATTCAGGAGTGGCTTCATGCTACCAAGATGAACCCAAACACCTTTCACAGCCTCCCCAATTGGCAGATGTAAACCTTATTGAACCTTTATGGGAAGTTCTGGAACACAAAACACAGAGTAAATTTCCTCCTCCTTCATCTCTAAAAGAACTGGAGGCTCTTTTTGAAAAATGGTCTATTATCTCGTTATAAACAGCTGAAATTTTCTGACAGCATTCAAAGTAGGATTGAAGCTGTTTGGAATGCAAAACAAGGCTAAACTCATCATCAGTTATTATTAATATATTGTTTGGTGCTTCCATTATTTTGTGTACCTCTTGTGTGTTATTGTCTATTGTTCCAAAAGAAAACAACAGGGGTGTTGAAACAATAGCCTGTTGTATGATGTTTCTTACATATTTGTGAGTACCTTTTTGCACTTAGAGCTTGCACTGTGAATGCGAACATGCTCAGGGCTCCACGATGGAAAAACACAATCTCTCTTTGACAGCAACATCATTCTAACACCGTTTGGGACTTCATCAAAACACAATAGCAGGATCTCTTGGAGTGGCAGGAAACACATTCAGATAGAAATTCTTCACGATTTAACAGCCAGCCTTTTTATGATGCCTACTTAACAACAGCAGAGGATGGTGCATGTACGGTTGTGATTTCTGTATGCTTTGCCTGTAACACACTGACAGCCGTTACGGTAACGCTTTAGAAGACGCGGGGCTATCTGTCACAGCACACATAAAGTTAAGGTTGCATACCAGCATGGGAGAATTGACCGTCTGTGCGATTGACTAGTTGTAGTTGTAATTACAGTGAATTTATTCCTTCTGTATTGTAAAATACCACGATGAGTAGAATAGTGGCATAATGCACAAAGGAAAATAAGGACATTACAGGCGTTGCACTCTTCGTTGCACGAATTGTTAACAAATGATTAAGGTGTAGCTTGCCTGACGCTGGAAAAGCGATTGCCTCTCTCACAATGCATGTGAAATGTTTACGCGGAGGAACAATACAGCAGATCATTTTCTTCAACGGAAATAGTAACCTTAAGAGTTAAGGTCAGCTGAAGATTCAGAGTGGCAGCATGCCTGAATGCAGATTGAGAGGCGTATCTTAGCACTGCCATACAAGCTACGCAGATAGCGCAACCCACCATTTGCATGCTTTCGTTGTATACTGAGTACAGCAGGTCCATCTGCGTGTACGTCACTGAGTAACTGGTGATTCCGTGTACTTTGTAGTAGTTCGGCATTCAGTTATGTTTTTCTCTCAGCGCTTAAAAATCGCTTTTGCAGCAAGAAAATCTAATGCTGGGTACTTTCAACTTGCTTTGCGTCGTTTTATAAACAACAACACTATGACACCGGTAAAAATAAAAGTAAATTCTGATAAGTGTTTATTTGACGCTCCCGTGCAAATAAAAGTGGAGGGGCTGCGTCCCAAACAGCTCGTGACTTTTCGAGCTACTCTGGCCGACGAGAGGCAGGACATATTTGTGTCCAACGCTCAATTTGAGGCTGACAGTCAAGGTGTTGTGGATTTAAGTAATTCTGCGTCTCTAGGAGGAGATTATATTGGAGTACACCCCATGGGATTTATGTGGGCTATGAAATCACAAAAGGAATTGGGACGGCTGTTTAAGAAGGACGTAACTTCGCCGTTCAGAGTACACTTCTCTGTGCATGACAAAGGAACAGATCAGGTGGGACCTGCACTAGCGTCTTGCTTTCACGAAAGGATGTTTCTTGGAAATGGGATGAGAAGAATACCAGTAAGAGAGGGCCGAATTCGAGCGACATTATTTCTACCCCCCGGTGAGTGTGGGAGAGGGGTGATGTTTGATTTTAAAATTATTTTATAAAGTTTTGCAACAGTTTTGAAACTTATGTGTGCAACTGGCTGACTTTGCCTGTTAAGTCGTCCCCAGATACGGGTCGCCTATGGGTGACGTCACAAATATGCGTTCCTTCTTTGAGTTGTGTGACGATGTTTGATACCTAGCATCTGCGCAATTATTGTGACCTTTTGCTCCAAAGTAGGTCATCTTATTTAATGGGTTTGGCCTTAGGATGAGCTATACACATGATTGAGAGATCAGTGAATTTAGGGCTGTGTTTGCACAGGGAAGGTTTTGCCACTGTTTTCTTATCTGTTGCGCTCATAGTTATGCTGGAGATCGTGCACATTTGGTGTGAGAGGTAATGGTTCTGGATGGCCTGTTGTTTTTCCCTCCAGGAGAGGGTCCATTCCCTGGAGTTTTGGAGCTGGGAGGTACAGCGGGTGGTCTCTTGGAGTATCGGGCCTGTCTCCTGGCCAATCATGGTTTTGCCACAATGTCATTAGCCTACTTTTCCTTTGAGGATTTGCCAAAGCTCCTTCTTGAGCTTGACCTGGAATACTTTGAGGAGGCTCTCCACTACTTCCAAAAACTGCCCCAGGTGCGTTCCCCTTGAAACTGCACTCTGATTGGTTTTGACTGCTACCCGCTTTCCCCAGCTCAGTCTTGTTTTTGTTTCCGCAGGTGAAGAAGGGTGGGGTGGGTCTCATGGGCATCTCCAAAGGGGTTGACCTGTGCTTGTCCATGGCCAGCTTCCTGGAAGGGGTATCCGCAGTCGTGTGTGTGAACGGCTGCAACGCTAACCTGCAGTCTCTGCTGCACTTCCGTGGGAACACCATGCCGGGCCTTGGCCTATCAGCAGACAGGATCATAATTCGGGATTCCGGGGTGCTGAATGTCCGCGGCTGCTATGACAACCCCTGGGACCCTGAGAACCAGGCCTGCGTGATTCCCATCGAGAGGGCGAGTGCCCGCCTCCTGTTCGTGGTGGCCAAGGACGACCAGGTGTGGGACTCAGAAATATATGCCCGGGAAGCAGAAAAGCAGTTACTGTCCCATGGAAAGATGCGCCCGGAGATCTTGGCTCTCCCCGGCGCTGGGCACCTTCTGGAGCCGCCTTACTTCCCTTCCTGTCCAGCGTCCTACCACAAGTTTGTCGGGACCTCTGTGGAGTGGGGGGGCGAGCCAGAGTCTCATGCGGCGGCCCAGGATAGGGCGTGGCTTCGAATCAGGCAGTTCTTCCGTGAGAATTTAGGAGGGGAGGCAGAGAGGCAAAGCAAACTCTGAGCTAGGCTCGCACGTGCCAAGCAATAAGCCAGTTGCCATATGCACTAGTAGCTTTTTTTGTATGCACTTCTCCAAGTCGCTCTGGATAAGAGTGGGCACTAAATGCATACATGTAATGTAAATGTAGTCACTTGCTGACGAGAAAGGCCTGTTTTTGTGCAGCTGAAAACCCTTTAGAATCTACATTTTAAAGGAATGCATGAACCCAGTCACTTCACGCCAGGGAAGACTCAAGTGAATGTGATTATTAAAGTGATTAATAAAGTTTGTTTCAAATCTGTGATTGTCATGTAGTTAATATAATCATGAAATGGTTTTATTACATTATACTATTTGTTAGTCATACATTACACATGTGCACATAGTATATTAGTTGAAAACAATCTGGGATTTTAATTAACAGAATAATATTAATAAACAGAAGTGCAACACAGGGATAAGGAGGTTGCATGTTCAGATCCCAAGGCGTACTGCTGCTGTGCCCTTGTTTTGCCCTTAATCTGTTAGAAAACGGTTTGAAACAGACGTATGGATACATGTGTCTGTGAAGGAAATTAATGATAAAAGAAACTTGGAAAACATTGCAATTGGAGCTTCACATCATGCTACCTTAGTGAATAGATGGATCAAATACTGAAAGCAAGGTGTTGGAGTGTAAGAAGACCTCTGTGTTTGTCTGTCTTTGTATATTTGTGTGTGAGTGTGTGTGTTTATCTGCAGGAGAGAAGAGAATTTGTGGACCTGTTTGAAGGCCAGACAAAGTCAAAGGTTGAGGCAGGAGGGGAGCGCTCACCTAAGGGCAATGAAGCCACAAAAGACTGAATTCTTGGGAAGCCTGTGAGCACCACCCTACAGTTCTCACACATCCAATGTCCCTCTTTAGACAAGAGATACATATGCTGAAATCTGTTTTAGCACTCTGCCGTCTGTATATATTATCGTATAGCCCACCCTAGGTATAAATATTGCCTAAATATTGCAAAGCAAAGTGCCAATGGGTTTAGAGCCAAAGGGTGATGTCCCTGTATGTTTGCATGTATAATTATACAAAAGATTATACACTTTCTCTGTTCTCTGAGTCAACCCACAAGCTTTTACAAAACTTTGTTGGTGTGTTCTCTCAGCAATGTATTAATAGTTTGCTCACCTCTACTCCCATGGTGTGATTACTGAAAAAATTGTGTAAAAAGTTTAAAATTTTTCATCCTTCAAAGAAAATTGTTAGAACTGTGGGCGCAGTCATGATTTACATAATCTATAATTAATATAATGAAAGTTTTTTGCAGGGTTAAAAGTGAGTACACATAGGTACAGATGAAAAAATGTTTATTTAAAGGGACCTTTTGCAGAAGCCAAAACAAAAACATCAGGCAACAGCTATGTTAGGTAAAGGTTTTAAATAAACAGCTATGTGTGCTTACATTTTGTGCCTTAATTATCATTATGTATAAATATTTGAAATAAATAGTGAGACAAAACTTTTGCTCTCATTCTTTTCAAATGCCTCATAATAATGAGCTGAAGATGGCTGAGGACAATGGAGAAATACTTCAGTGGCGATGTGAGGCTGTGGTGATTGGCTCCTGGAATAACTGACAGCCCTTGTCTAGTCTGACACTGCCGCTCATTCAACTTGAATGGATACACTTCTGTTCTTTTGTGATGTAAGTCACTCTGGATAAGAGTGTTTTAAATGGATGTAATGTAATATAGTGACAGAAAACCTTCATCTTGTGAAAGAAGTTGTGAGTTTGAGTCTTGACATCAAAATGGTTTGACAGTGAGGTGTAAAGTCTTACCACTATATCTTACTCTTAAAACTTTATTTCATTCTTTTCTTGCAGCAGGACGGTGATTCCGATGGCATTTGGGAGGGCTGGGTCATTTTTTCGGTAGGGTTGTGTCTATTCAGAGACAGCTGTAGAGCCCGAAGAATGGTCTCCTTGTTGTTGACCACATTGTAGGAAGTGAGAGCCACCAGTCGCTGGAACTCCTCTGGGGTGTATGTAAAATGGTAAGTCCTGTAGGGGGAGCCGCTGCTGCTGACGTCCACCTGCCCCTCTGTTAGCTCCACCTCTCCCACACGCCTCACACCTACCGAAACAGAGCTGTAAGCACTGACCTCACACTTTAGCCACTCCTACAGTTTTGTCTCTGCCACAGATGTAAAGAGTTACTGATTTGTAATTGAGAGAGGTCTTTGAACTGGCATGTTACATATTTTCCTTGGTAAAACAAATAAGTTTTAAAACTGACTCATGAAATTATATTCAGTTAAATGGGTGTTCAGGCTGAATGCTTTAGACAGTGGCCAAAGTATCGCATGATCGACTAAACCTGGATCAAGGAGACCGTAAAAGAGTTTAGACACTGGGTATGGAGAAAAACTAAAGCAGAATTCTATGCACTGTGTGAAAACATTGTGCTCGGTTCTTGGTCTATGCAGGTTCAATTTCTGTGATTTGTTCTGTGTGCTGTCTTTTGATTGATTTGAATTAATGTGCATCAGCTCCTCGAGATGGGTCTCCTAAACTTCAACGCTCTGCATTACAGATTTCACTTCTGCATGATAGCCCATCTAAAACTGTGAAGGAATCCCAAACGCTCCCCTTTACAGGCCATCCGGATGTGCTTACCAGGGGCTCGGAACTCTCGGAAGGAGGCGTTGATGAGGGGGAAGTGAAGCACTATGGGAGCGCTGGGATTGTCCTCATCTCTAAAGAGGTAGCATTCCTGCAGGGGTTTCCCCTCCAGGGAGCTGAAGTCAATGTTGGGGAAGGGCAGGCGGTGATCAGCACAGTATTGGGCTGTGTGCTTCAGGACCTGGGGAGAGAGAGGAGTCACCCTGCCCTCTGTTCATACATCATTACACTACACCCATGTAGTGAACTGCCAACATTATATTACACCCACATAATGAACAGCCAACATTATTTTGGTTTTGTTCAAATCAAATGATAGGGTGAACCCAATGCATCCAACAGCCAGCTATTGCAGCTTAATCACCTTGAACTGGTCATCTTGCCATGAGTAGTTGAAGGACAAGATGAGGTCCACATTTCTTTGTGGCCTCATTAAGGGAGGGAATCCCACATTAATGGCAAACCCAGAGTCCACAAGTTTGAGTTTAGAGTCTGAGGGCGTCAGGCTGTTCGGAAAGGCGTCCACGTGTGTATCTGTAACAGCACAAGAATTAGGGCTAATTAATGCTGAATTAATGCTAATTAATAAATCAAGTTTACCATAGATACAGAGCAAGATGATAAACTCATTGAAAAATCTGATCCAAAGATAGTTAGAATCCAGAATGCAAATGATCGAGTACAGATAATGCAAAGGCACATGAATTAGAGTTGAATGGACGGCGCATGAATGCCACTTGGAAACCTTGAATCCCAAATACCTTTCCATGTCAGGAAGCCATTGCTCTCACTGTAGTTCCAGTGCAGACTGAACCCACGCAGGAAGTTATAAGTCTGGCTGATGATTGGTCGGTCAGTTAGGAGGTTTTCCAGCATCTCAGTGAGGTTGCCCACGGGCTCGATAAAGTAGGTGTGCAGTGCTGATGGTGGGTGGCCGTGGGCGTCGCTCTCGTCTGAGGAAAGGGACACATGTCATCTCCAGTGACAGTGTCTGTCTGCATGGCAGTTTAACATTCTTTTGAGTAAATACCCTTTTAAACAAAATTTCTTCATCAATTACACTATCAACATATTCTCTTTTTTCATATATTTCATATTCTCCTTTTCCCAATTCATGCAACCCTATTTTGGAATCACAAATTGTAAATTGTGGTTGTCTCACCACAACAACCTCCATACTTGCACAGTAGCGCTAAATTGAGATGACTGCGTCATCCAATGTAATCCTATGCAGCCAATAGGAATTTTCCAAGTTGCAAATCATACATATCACCACAGTAGAGTGAGCGCTTGATATTGGATAGGCGTTTCTCCACTGACATCATCTATGCAGCTGACAGGTGCCTGATGAATTACAGGTTGCCGGACAGCAGTGAAAACAGGAAAACCAGGCCAAATTACCAACGTCTATTGCTGGTGTGTGCCAGTAAATGACCCAGCTAGTTTTGAACCCAGCTGTAGGTCTCAGGCTGCGCTCAATGCAAATTCCTTGCTGGCTCACTATGAATGTATACTTATCCCCTCCTGTGAGGGTTTGTGTGTTTTAACAGGATGGGTGTCACCTCACCAGGAAGGAGAGCTGTTTTTGTGCTGCAGAAATAAGATGCCACTGCTCTATGCACTAAACCTGAAAACACTCTTTATTTTTCTTATTAAAGTTCCCCTTAACAATGAAAGGGCTGCAAACTGCTTTACAGAGCACAGCACAGAGAGTATCTGGTGTGTTTTTTCTGATATCATATTTGTCAGAGTACCCCTAATTTTAGGTTTGTCCTGGAATTTAAAGTGCTGTGGTCTAACGCATATGTAAAATATAACGCATTGTTCCTGTCTCATTTTTCCTTTTTCTTTTGTATGAACACTTGCGGAGTGTGGACCCTGTTTATCACATAGATACACACACATGCACACACTGATTATAATGTAGATACACAACTGTTGGGAGTGGACAATCGTTTCTCTAGTTTCTGTAGTGTGAAATGTTATTTCTGTGTGAACTGCAGAATGCTAGGTTTAAGGAATGTGATAAGAAGCTTGGTCAAGGATGGGAAAGTTAACGGAAGGAAAAATAGTGCCTTTATCTATTCATTTAATTCAACTTTGGGCACACCTGAAAGGATTTTGAGAAAAGGATGTTTCATTTTTAACTTCAGGCCCTCCCAGGTGCATGATTTTGTGTATATAAGACAACATTGTAATCTGCTTTGTTAAGAGCTATTTGACTTATGTGGCGGGGATGCTCTTCCTGAGTGTTCTTAAAATAAACACGGCGGAATATGGGAAGTTTGCGATATTAACATAACATACTGTAACTGGACCAGGACAGTGGTGGTAGAAGGGCACTATCTGCCTGCAGAGGGGCTCCATGACCTGCTCGACTGGAGCCAGGCCACGCACTTGGTGACAATAAACTCAACAGGTGTTGAGGTGGCTCCCCGATCTCTCAATGGGTGTGAGGTGCCATTGAGGGAAAAGCGTGCAGTGAATGAATGAATGAGTAAGTGAGTGAGTAGTGTTTGAACTAAGCTGACAACTGAATCTGTGTACCGAATAACTTTGTACGAGAAACTGCATTCGTCTTTGATCCTGCATTGTGTTTGACTACGTTCTTGCCTGCTACTTTGGATTTGTTTGCTGCACTGGGAACCAGCTTTGCTGGTCAGTAATAGAGAGGTACTGAGGGAGGTGCAGGAAGGCTCCAGGATTTATTTTAGTCTTTACTTTTTGTTGTTTTGTGCTGTTGCTGTGGGCGGTGGATACCTGTCACAATAAAAGTCCTATAGTCCTTTTCGTATTACATGTGTTTGGGCCATCATGTTATTGCACAACCTCACGCCTCACCTCTGGTCCCATCACAACAGAAACACGCACACACTGGGTGTAATATAGACACAGACATGTGCACACAGCTATCGGTCTTATGCTGGCCCTTCTTGAGCTCCTGGAACTCCTGAAGCTCATCACTCAGGCTTACCTGTGTCATGAATGTCCTCACCAAGCCCTGATATCCAGGTGGGCACAGAGCCAGTGAGAGTCCTCACCACCTGTGTCAGGTTAAAGGAGAGCACGCTGCTCCACATCCCTGCACACAGACAGAGCCAGGGGTGTGAGGGCGGGACAGGTGGGCGGGACAGCTTGTGTCCCTCCTGTTTCTCTCCATTGGGGGAGGAGGATGTCCCATAATCATACAAGCATCCAAAACAGAGGTCTCGAAGTCATGTGAATAATGAAAAATGTGTGCTGACATCTATTTCGGTAATGACACTAAATATAATATGGTCTATATACTTACCCATACATAAAAACAAACACAAACATGCACACATACACGCAAAGATATGCGCAGATATGCACAGGATATGCACAGAGACAAATATGTGTGTGTTCACACACACACATACACATACTCACCGAGCAGAAAAGAGATGCGCATTTCTGGGTGTTTCTTGATCAGATGACCCATGTAAAACTCACTCCCAAAATCCTCTGTCCTCACAAAGGCACCATACTTAGGGATGCCAACCTCATAGGGGGTAAATTCACACCACTCTGGGGGGAGATGGAGGGGACAGCACTGTGACAAACAGCTTAGCTTTGATTTCTCATCTTAGCACATGAGCAGTGGGAAACGCAATCCAGCGGGTCCTGATAATTGCTTGTGAAATGTGAAATGATGTGAAAGCAGAGCCGTGAATGATTATACCAGCAACAGCTGTGCTGCCATTGATACCATCCTTCACGTTTACAGCTGTGTAGATGGGATAGGGGTTTTGTCCTTCTGCTACTGCCCTCTGCTGGCTGGAAAGGGTGCTGCAATTAGTCTTGAACATGAGAACAGAGGAAAAAAAAATTATTTTCATTACATTATACGTTTGTTTAACAGATACCCTTACTTAGTGGCACACACTACAGCAGGGGTAGGCAATTCTAGTCATAGAATTCCAGAGATTTTCTTTATTTATTAGATTATCAGATTAGCATTTATCCAGAATAACGTTCTTTTATCTGTCTAATTGGCTGAACATGTGCAGAAGCTGAACAGTCAGAATTCTAAGCAGAAATGTTTGGGTTACAAGCCCAGCTCACTGGTGGCTACACCATGCTGTCTGTTCTTAATAACACTGAGTAAATTGTGCTGCACAAACATAAGTGATCGTTCACCTGAGCTACAACGGTTCTGCGTGCAGGAGTGCACAAGAGGACAGGGACAGATGAGAGAGTATCTCAGCAAATACTTTCAATATTAATTATATTCAGGTAAAAAACTGTAAAGCGCATTCAAATTATTTAGTCTAAATACCACTACAACCAATATGTGTTTATAGTAGTGAGCTTGTATTGATTAAAAAACACTTGAATTGGGTTATTCAAATATATTTCTGAGCACCAGTTAAGCTCAGCTTGGGTAGCCAGGTCCAAAGATGAAAGGTGGTTCTATGTGACACCAAAAGGGTTACAGAGTATAGCCAGTGTTTGGCAAAGTAAGCAGTGAGGGAGTTATGATACAAGGATATTTTAGATATTATGTGACATGATGTTCACCTGATTCCTGTGTAACCAGATAGGAAAAACAAGATAAATGAAATTTCTCAACTGTGACCACAGAAAATGCAAATATTTTTCAAGAGCTCAATAAATGGACTTAACCTCACGTAGTATTTTTCTCACCCATAGCTATCAAACATGCAAATCTCCTACAGGTCACTGGCCACAGTGGAGCTGCTGGAGTAGATCAGGGGAAAGTTTAATAGGTAAAATACTCTTAAGTCCAGCGCTGGGTCAAAAGAACTCTGTTACCTCTACCTGGGAATCTCACCTGTCATTATTGTGAAACGTTGCTTGCTGAACTCACTTACAGATCCTGAGAACTGGCTTACGACTGGCTGCCAAAATCAACAGCTTGGCAGGAAGCATAAACAGAACAGATAAACGAGTGGAGCACTGTTTCTGATCAAGACCACTTTTAGGCAGTTGTGTGCTATTGTGCTGCTGGATTGAGCATCTTACTGTGTTAAAGCAGATGCTGTGAGGGGCAAAGGTTCTCTGTAAACAGAGACACTGCGTTGGCTGTGCAAAGAACAGCTACATTCTTTGCAGTTAAAAGAAGAAGTGTGCAAAAACATACTGAGAAACAGGGAACATATATCTGGGGAGGGAGTGTATGTCACACATATGGAAATCATTTGTTAACACATGACTGAGGCAGCAAGGAACTTGGAGTGTTATATCATCCCCTGGATTTGTCCACAAAACCCAGCAAAGGGAAAAAGAGGTCTTTCCCAAAACTGGCTAAATGGGTGTATCCTGTGCATCAAATTTCTAACCAAAAAGAAACACATTTTGAATGTACTAACTAAATAAGTAAATATGTGTAAGTGAATATAAATAAGTGAAAATATGTGTTGGGTAGGTTTTCATTTATGTATTGTGTGTTAGTGTATGTGTCTGCATCAGCTGCGATAGCTATGTTAGCTTCATTAGCCACAGTAGCTGTGTTAGCATCAGCTGTGATCATTGCATTAGCTGTGTTAGCATGCTAGCTGCATTCGTGCTCCTTTTACTGTGTTAGAATGCAAGTCCCCACCTTGCCGTGGATGAGGTGCTCAATCATGAGACCAAACACGTCAATGAAGGACACAAGCTGGCCACCCCACGCTTTCTTCTGCAGTTCCTGGATGTAGTATTTCAGCTGGCCGGGGGAGAGGATCCCAGACAGGCTTTTGCTGATCTCTGACCTCACTGAAGACAGCGGAGCCTCCATGTCTCTCTGTGACCAGTCCGAATCTGCGTACAGGTTGGACATCGTCCTGCACAAGCAAAGGAAATGTGACCCTCCTCACCTTAAAAAAACATTCATTCAAAACAATATCATTTACTACTATCATTGCTGAAGCATTTTCAGAATGAAAAGAATTAATCAGCCAGATGGCATATTTGTATATCTATGTACACATCTAGGCAAAATATATTTACATGTATAGTCACATTTCTCATTAGTCATATCTCATGGCCTTCATCGCTCTGTGCTAGAGCACAGAATGTTTTTTTTTTATTTTAAAATGTTTACAATGTTTCTATATTTTGTACATATCAAGAACCTACTATTGAAAAAATAATGCAATTCAAATGACTTCAAAATAGTTTTAAAGTGATGCCTCTTCTGCATTTCTTGAAATGTTTGAAATTATTTGGCTGCTACAAAACTTGCAAGTTTTGCACATCATGGAGCTCATTTTGCAAATGGAGCAGTTACACTTCCACCAGACTTGATTTTCACATGGGGCAAGAGGCTGTGGAGATAAAATGCTCCCGAAACTAGACAATGTCATGATGCATGAAACACCATTCCATCTATTTCCATCTAAAACCCCATCACACAGGATTAAAAACATGCTCAGCATAGACCTTGAACAGTTCCAGTGGTTATTTTCAGGCCACAATCTGGTTGGGGGAGCATTTTCAAGCATTTGTTGATCTGGCATAGAGAGGATGTATTTAAAATCTGTCCATAAGGATGTGTTTTATTGAATATATACCATGTATTTAAATAATGATGGGGGTCCTGAGCACACTGACCATGTAGAGCCAGACACGCCCGTGATGTAGCTGACTGCGTCCAGCAGGCCAAGGGTCTGGAGTCCCTTCAGACTCCCGTAGAGGGCTGTCATTGCCCTGGTTCCACCCCCCGAACCCACCACCGCCACCACAGGCACCTGGCGGAAACAGCCTGTGTTAGTGATCTACTCTAGAAAAACCAGACCTTTAACACCCACAAGACAGAATCCATGTGGAACTCCACCTCTGTGTCATAATGCACAAATCAATCCTGATCTAAAAATCACCAAACATATAATCAAAACCAATAAATAGCTAGCGATGAAGCAAACTACTTGTGCATGGATTCATTTTCATTGCATCATGCTTAGTGTTTTATTACCCTTTTTAATAGAAATAATTCTGTTACTAATTATGCAATTAATAAAAAAAAACGGTCACTGTCAGCTGTCGCTGAGTTTTACCAAAGATAAGGTAAGTATCCTAGCTGTCCTAGGTGGGCTAAGGTGAGCTCGTACCTGATGGGACTCTGGTGCAGAGGGGAGAAGCAGAGCTTTCTGAAGAGTACGGGACACCAGATCTTTCCTCTTCTCCAAAAATGCCTTCTCCTCCTTAGGGATATCAAACCCCAAACGCACATCCAGGGCGTCAGAGCTGACCGCAAACGGAATGAACACAAGTTCAGAACCAGTCACGCCGGGAATGAACACACTTTCAGAGACGACGTGGAGGGAATGAACAAATACTCAAATGCAGGACAGTTTTCCTGAAACAGGAAACACGAGCGAGCATGGCTCTTTAGAATTGTATCAGATTATAGAGTTACTTTACCAGTCCTTAGCCTTCAGCTGAAGATCAATTTCATCCTGTGAATAGAATCCATTTTTACACACATGCTGGATTCAGAGCTGAGAGTCACAATTCCCATAACATATGTCTCAAAAAAATTGGTCAGATTTGAATCAAAATAGTGCCTCCATGGCCAATTGGTAATTATAGCAGTTGCCAGACATTTCTCAATAATGCAAAGGATCAGTGCCAGCCCTGCAGCACATAGGCGTCATTTACGCTGGGGACGCTGGGGACATGTCCCCACCACTTTTTGTCGTGGCCCATTTCCTCCCCACTGCTTTAAAAATGTGTGAACACGTCAAACCTGTCATTGTCCCCAGCACTTTTCAAAACAAACAGACGCCCATGCTGCAGCAGACACAGGGAGACACAGCTGTTGCATGTTGGTAACGTTCTGATTGCCTAAATAAGGTGTACTAAATTCCCTGAACATTCAAAGAAGGGACATGAGTGGCACATTAACAGCAGAGTGAAACTGTCTTTGAGAACTCTGGAGAAACTCCCCCGGCAGGGAGAAGGTACAAAGCACAGTCAGCACAATGTCACCTGGAATCTCAAGGGCAATCTGAATGCACTGGTGTTTAATTTCTGAAAAAGCTATTTCCATCAAGCATCTGATAAGCTTTCACTGTGGGGCAAGTGCCACTACATAAAGGAGGCTAAGCAGCACAAAGCTAAGTCAAAGATGACAACTGAAGAAACACAGCTAATAAAAACAAGCTGATTTTCATTACTTCATTGGTGAAAATGACATTGGATTTACTCTCACATTCCTATACTTGACTGATATTAAGGTGTTTAACTGATGCCATTTGTTTAGTGAAACAACAATAATTCCAATAGTGCCCATCTCTGAAGAATAGGTTAATCTTTAATTACCTTAAACCCCCTGTTAAATAACCATTTTAACGTTCTGTCAGTGTTTCTAACCAGACTTGCACAGTTCACGTCTATCAGAGCAGAACATAGATGCAAAATTAAGCAGATGGACCTGCTGGATCAGGGAACATACCTTCCCTACTGGCACAGACAGTGTTACTTCATGATTAAGAGGAAGTGACTTCAGAGGGACTGTGGTTCTGTCCGGGACTTCCTGCGTCTCTCCTCCAGCTTCATCTTCACTTTTCCGGGTATCTTCTTCATTCTGGGGACACAGCACAGTGTGAAACACTACATTTTAGACCAACAACTTCTACACTTTTTTGTCCCTGTCCTCGTGCCCCTGTCCCTGTTTCTCTCTTTCTCCCCCTCTTTTTGCACTTGCAGGCAGCAGTGACACGGATACTTCACCTTCTCTGTAAGGCGGTGGACCTCTAGCTCCGTCTCCAGGTCCCTGTTGATGTGGAACTGGATTGGCTGCTCCACACTGGCTGGCAGGTGAGAGCCCAGCACCACCTGCTCCTCCTCGTATGCGCCATTCAGTTTCAGAACCAGGTCTTGTCTCTCTGTATCACACAGCAGAACCGGGTCAGGTGAGCCTAACAGCATCTAAGAAAACACTAACTGCACTAACAGCCGAAATGGGAGGGAGTCCTAGGAATCTAAGACCAAATCTTCACCTCAGTTGCTGCCCAAGCAGATACTAAACCAGACCAAAGCTGATGGATCATTGATAAGCACAGATAAGGTAAAGAGAACATTCCTCCCTCTATTTTTTTGAGTATGTCTTTCATGTCTATTTACTGTTCCAGCTTTTTTTTTTTTTGCTTTGCAGTGGGAAAATATATTGGCATCAGTGTTAGACTTAGTCTGAAGGAAAAAAATGAATTTGTCTACCATTTTCCTTTGAGGACTCCTCCACTTTCACCTCCAGGAGAGAAAATGGCCCAGCCTAGGGAGCATGAACACTTCAATATGCAAACATTACACAAACATTACAAATTTTTACACAGATATTACACAAACACCATAGAAACATCACACAGAAGGCTGTGGTTGTATGAAAACAGCGTCAACTTGCACTGATTAGAATGAAAGCCCTTAGACAGCAAATACTGATGAGACTTTGTGTTGTATTCTGATTAATGCACAGCTGTTCTGAGGAAACCTGACTGTGTTTCATTATGATTAATGCAATGCTGTTCTGTGCGAGCTTAACTGTGTTTGATTGTGATTAATGCCCAGTGCTTACCACCAGGACTCCATTAGTGATGTACTCTCCTGGCGGGTCTTCACTACAAAGAAAAACAGACACACAGAAGACCATCATTCCTGCAGCATGTAAGACAGAGACGTGTTTCAGTACTACCTTCCTACTTACTACTTGGCTTACTTTAATAATATAACAATAACATAATAACTTTAAATAAAGAGTTTAGAGATGAGGCACAAAAAGCTGACCTCCCCCTTATAAGAAACAACGATGAGGGTCCATGTCTCACAAGAGCAGCTCTTGCTGTGCATGTGACCGGCAGTGCTTCTCTCTGGAAGGCTTTTAAAGAGCCAGGGCGAATGGTGAATTCCCACAGGCTCCTGCTAGTGAAACTGCCTGTGCTCAGTTTTCAGCTCACTCTCCTCTTTCTCTGCTGTACCCACTGTCTGTGCACATGCTCACCTCTCCTCCATTTGGAATTCCACCCACAGCTCGTCCTTTTCCTGAGAGCACAGTGAAGGAAGAGGTGGACTCAGACGAGCACAAGAAACACATGCACACACACATGTATATGTCATGTTTAACATATGTATATGTTAAATAAAAAAGATATTCTATACATTTAATAATTGTCAAAGATGAATGCATTACAAATATGAGTTGCTGTAACTTTTATATATATCACGTTGTGCATGTATTATAATTCACAAACATGACTTGACACCCACAGTATTAAATGTTATTATAAAAATGTAACATCAGAGTGACTTTCAGCATATTTTTTCAGATCAGTCTGAACTAGCTAAATCATTACTGAAAGACCCTGCCAACTACAATACATGCTGTCCTTGAGTTCATTATTGGAAAGTAAGTTGGATTTAGAAGTTGGAATTGAAAGTGGGAAAAATCATTGATCTATTCATTATCATTTTCTGTGAATCATCCTGTGCAAAAGCCAACACAGCGAGCCGATTTTATTGATCATGACAGAATGACTGACAATATTAACCAATAAACTATCATTTCTTTGGGTACATGCTTTGCATATAATGATGCGTAGAACTGCATGTAGTTTAATTCTAGTGCTGGATCCAAAGATGCACTTTTGAATAGAAACAAGAGATATGATCATACCTCAGGGTCCAAGGTGAACACCTTCCTTTCCTTCTTTCCTGGGCACAGGTTATTGAAGTCAAACAGCACCGTGGCACAGAGGTCATCAGAGGTCAGCAAGTCTTTATCAAGGACATTCAGTTCCAGAATGTTCTGTGGAGGAATATTGCACAAAAGGACATCTGTATTCAGAAGTGAAAAATTTGTCTGTCAGATTATCCTTCCCATATTCACCCATTTATTTAAGACCTACATTTAGCCTAGTTTACCTTTATTGTTATTGCTATTGTAAGGACTGTCAACATAGTATGTTTAATTTATTGTAAAACGTCTGATTGATCAAATGCTAAAGGTCTTCTGAATGGATCTCTGAAAACAAAAAGCACCGGAGTGTGGGGTTATATCACTGGAGTGTGGGATTATACCAATCAGTTCTCTAACACATTTGTAATATACCATCCATATGCCTGGAATAGCTTTAACTGACTTACAGTTTCAAAGACTTATTGACGTTAAGTTCTAATATTAAGATTAGGCATTTATATTAAATGAAAATTATATGGTCAATTCCTGTTAACAATCTGGAAAACTAGTCCAGAATCTTAACAGTTCCAACACTGATAGTAAATGCAGCTTCCAGTCAAGCCTTTATCCAAACCGTACTTATCACACCAAACCACACTAGAGGTTCCCCCTGCCTGTGTCAAATAGAGTTTTTGCCTTGATTGTGTGTAAATTATATGAGTAACTAACCGTTCCACAGTATGTATGCTTAGCACATTTCATCTCATGTTTTAATGATATTTTCTGCAAGCCTCACACGCTGAGATCCAAATCACACTTGTATATGCTTAAATGATCCCATTCCTTTGGAATATTTATAGCATCTTTCAACTGGGCATGTTTTCTCTTACAAGAATTTTTCACAAAGGCCATCAGTATAGATGCTGCCACAGATAAAACATTTATAACATTTATACAAAGTCATTTATGTTGTATCTCCCTGGAGGTTCTTAGCTGTATTCACAACTGAAAGCAACAGTCATGACTACCACAAAGACAGTCGTGTAGATAACTATGGAAATGAGCCATTTCATAGGAAAAGACTGAAGAGGTCTGAATTCAAGTGCACATGTTTTGACAAACAAAAGATGAGGTTCCCTGAGAGAGAAATTTAAACAAATATCACTCATACTATGTCTATCTGCACTTAATTTATTGCCTGTGCATAAATAATAATTTCAACACCTTCCTAGATTTTCAGATCTAATTGAGGAATATTCTAATTAAATGTGACAATGTGCCCTGTCACCACCAAAGCAATTTACACATTTTTTGTAATAATAGTAACAAATAGCAATAGTAACAAGCCCTCAAGTAATGCCCAGGAAATATTACACATAAAGGAAAATCGATTGTGTTCAACTAAATGAAATGATTGCATATTTCTGAACTGTATTATCTCAGCTAATTATTTTTTTTGTTTACACCACAGGAAAACTGAACTTGCTCATTATGATAACGCTGGCATTCTCTGTACCAATGAATGCTATGTAGGATAATCAATAACAGGGTCAGAGGTATTTCAGGTGAGAGTGTAGGACAGAGGGGATGAGCTGACGGCTGGAATGCACTCATTGTTCCTGTATATCATGGTTTCAATCTGAGCATTACAGTACTGATGATGTGTTGCCCAGGTTAACCTTGCGTACTGGGCAGTCAGTCTCACCAAACAGTGAAATTAAAGTATACCCCGGTGTATTAATTTTATACTGTTAGAGCCAGCTGCTGTGATTCTATTTCAGTGTAACCACACAGTGTCATACATTGTATACATTTAGATATATAGCTATTTCAACATATTATATTATTTTCTGTAAATTATTGCATTGTTATTGTTCTGGAGAGGTATAAAAAGGGTGCAGGTGGGATTCATCTGGATACAGAAGCAGTTCCTCTTTGCCTTAAAGGGTCTTCACAAAAAAAGCCCAGTTCAATCTAACTTTGATGTAAGTTAGCTTTGAATAGTAAAAGCAAGGAAATACATTTTGTCATTACTTGCATGTTTTTAGTTAATAACAGCAATCACTAAAGGTTTCATTGTTGTCCAAGAATTTCCCATTGAATCTGCTCTATAACCGGATGGCTCTGTGCTTGGCCCAGCATGACAGGTTCACTCTACTGGCTTGCAACTTTATGACTTGCTATCTGAACTCCTCCATCATGTGCTCAGTGCATATACCCAGAGAAGCGTCCCACTCCCCACCTTCACATGACTGTGCACACGGAATTGGAACGTCTCGTTCCACTCCGGGTTGCGGGAGTTGGGCACAGTCTGTGTGTGGTAGGTTCTGGAGGAGGCGGTGGGGAGACGCAGGCTGACGTAGCAGTCCGACTCTGACACTGCGAACAGGAGAGAAACGATGCTGGTAACTGTGGGAAAGCAAACACCCCAACACTCCCTCTTATTATGTACTGCTGCACTGGGGCTCAAAGTTCATATTGGCATCATGGTATCATAATTGGCTGGGAACAGCTAATGTTAGTACAAGACTCGGGTGGGTAGAAAACAAAAATATCAGTACAGTCTTGCACGCTGATAATATCTGGGTGTGTGTGAAACGCTTTCGCTCTCTGGACTCACAGGTGTCATGCTTGGGAATATTCTTGGCACGCAGAACCTTAACAGTCACATTCCAATAAGGGTCCACATCTCTCTGAATCAGGGAAAAAATGGTGAGAGTTTGCACACCTGCATTTTTTTAGTTAGATTTTCATACGTAAGTTGATCTTTAGTTTAATATTTTTTGATAATGACTTAACTTAGTTTTGCTACTATTTTAATTGCTACTGTTATAATACAACAGAATATAACATTACAGGCAGAGACTTTGCCGAAGCATTCAGCTGACATGAGCCCATCATTATGATGTGCTAGCTGAAACTAGCCCCTGCCTCACACTAGTTTCTGCCCCACATTGGTCTCTGCCCCACACTAGCCTCTACCCCACACTGGCCTCTGCCTCACACTATCCTCTGCTCCCCTAGGGTGATGGAAACTGTGTCACTGCACCCCTTTTACTGATATCTTAGACTCCTGTTTGTCATCTCTCTGGCCCTCTAAAGGATGGCTTACAAAGGCAACACATTCAGTATGACAGTGCTGTAACGAGGATGGTGTGGGCGGCTTCACATGTCCTGAATAGTAATTTTACTATTTTAGTCACTTTTAGTTTTGTTTAGTTTAACTATTTCAGTTACTATTTAACTATTTTCCAGCACAAAGTTGCTGATTCAAGTGCTTTTGTTTGAGATACACAAAAATGTTTATTTGTGGCTGAACAGGGCTCATATCTAAGATGAATAAAATGAGGCTCTACTATGACATTATTCCTCAGAATGTGGAAATGAATGTAATGAAGATTGCTAATCTGCCAGAGCTGGAAAGTTATTAAGCAAATGTAGTGGCCAGTGCAGTACATGGTATTGTTCACTCTGGTTGTCCTTATTTCACTAGATAACCTGCAGCCTTTGAACTGTTCCAAGTGCTTCAGCAGTTTACCATAAGAAGGAAAACAATATCATAAACAGTACCAGTCAAAAGTTTGGACATGCCTGATTAAGATAGTGGGAAATACGTATTTAAAGACATTTAGATCTAGATGTCTATCTAAATTTAGATCTTATGCTTAAATGCTTGAAATTTGTTCCATAGTATATATAAATATTGAAGCTTTCTCTTTTTTTGTTATTTTGAAGAATCTAAAATATAGTTTTGATTTGTTTATAACACTTTTTGGTCACTGCATAATTCCATTTGTGTCATTTCATAGTTTTGATATCTTTACTATAATTCTAAAATGTGGAAAATAGTAAAAACAACGAAAGAAAACTGCGTCCAAACTTTTGACCGGTTCTGTATAATACATATATTCATACATTTAGATGCATACCAGATAATATACATATAGTCAAAACATATATGTATTATCAGAACATAAATTTTGCCATTAAAAACACTCATGAACATATTTGCATAGTAGTTGAGAAAGTTTGTTTAGCTGAAGACTTCTGAGCAGTGACTAAGTCGCTGCAGGTTTGTGACAGGTGAGAGGAGTAGCTCACCCAAGCCTTCGCCGGTTTCTGCGTCTCCTGTTCCCTGCGGCGTTGCTGAAGGACAGCCGCTGAGAGCAGAGGCAGCACCTGCCCTGTGATCCTGCCCAGCCTCGCCGACATCACCACAGACCCGAGACTCTTATTCCCCCTCCATTTCAGATAGCGCAAACTGAACGGCTTTCCTCCGAGCACTGGCAGGTCAACGACAGCTTTCCTTATTTATCCTCAGGGGCGTGTCTTCTCCTTGACGTTTTTTTTTTTTTTTTTTTTTAAAGTACTCACACTCACAACCACTCACATTTCCGGTTTGGTAGGCATGTGAAAGTCTCAAATTCTCAGAACCCCACAAGTCTCTTCAAGAGCAAACATGCCAAGTTAATGATAACACCCACTTTTTCGCTGCCTGCCAGTATAGTAACAGATTTACTAAATGTATACAGAATGCATGCTATTGTTCAGGTGCTGTTGAACAGGTAACAAAGTTGTTGCTGTGGGAAAAGCAGGTATTTGTGGAGGTGAAGATGTGTGAAGAATGCACATCTGTATGAGTGTGCATGAATTCAATTGTGGCTGTCTACACAGAGCCATTTCAACCATTTGCCTTAAACTTTAGGACGGATAAACACCGTCATGCCTGCGTTGTACTTGTGCTGGTAGAACACTGCACCCACTCCATGTCCCAGCAGCCTCAGAGGCCTACACCCTGGTTTTACAGGCAGAGGATAGAGGGAGAGGCCAGATTTAATCCACCCCTGGTGCCGTAGTGCTCGGAACATTCTTCTGAACTGGCTTAAACCACTTTCCTCTCCCTCTGTCATCACAAATCTGGGGAAAAAAAAATAAAAAGGTCAAAAAGAAAAAGGCAATTTGGGTCATATGGAGAACATTTCTCATGTTAGATTTCTTAATATTCTCTGAGACTCTGAGATTACTTAATGGGAAACATTAGGATAGACTCCATCTGGAGTTTTGGAGAAACAATTAACGTTTTTAAAATTCCATTCACCCTTACATGTAGGGGACAGAATGTGCTCAAATATATAATTTATATTATATATAATAAAGGACAGGGAAATCCATCACTGTCCCATCATTCTGTGCGCAGGTGTGTGTGTTGTGGGAGGGGGGGGGGGGGCATGGATGACCCCAGACAACCCCGTCACCGCTGTTGCCCTCTCATTTGCCAACACCTTTACACATTCGCTCTCTCTTTCTGGGTGGGGTGGTGGAGCAGGACTGTTTATTTCTCTTGGCTGGGACTTCTCTGTTCTTCCCCTCTCACCTCTGCCTCCTCCTTCAAATATCATCACTGTCATTACGTTACTGTCAGGTAGCTCTCATTATTGCCCTCTACTGGCCCGAGGTCCCTTAGAGAGCTCTCAACCACCAGCGGATGCCACATCCACCTGCTCCTCGGCTCTGAATCCCTCCCCTTCTCTTCTCTAACCCTCTGCTATTCATTGCCTCCTTAACCACCTGTTGCTCTTCCTCTGCCTTCAGGCAATGTAAATGTATATATGATGAAGAGCAGATAGACACTACATAGTAATTAAGCTGCTTCTGTGTAAACACATACCTTTCAGAGTCACTAGCTTTTATGTTGCCCGTGTCATTGCACAAGTACAAGATAGCTGAGAACTATGATTCAACTGCATGAAAAGCGTCAGTTTAGACCAGTGTTTCTCAATCCTGCTCCTGGAGGCCCACTGTCCTGCACGTTTTCCATCTTCCCCTGCACTACCAACCTAACTGAACTTATCAGTGGCACTTTTGATTAGCTGAGCACACCTGATTTAATCAAGAGCATGTTAATCACACTAATCAGGTGTGTTTGGAGCAAGGATAGATTGAAGATATGCAGGACAGTGGGCCTCCAGTTACCTTTAATGGTTAGTGGAAATGAAGTGTTCATTGCAGTTAAATCACAGAGTTTTGATGACTCAACTCTTAATCTACTTATGGGCAATGATAAAATATCGCAGCTGAAAGACTGATATCATACACTCAATGTGGGTTAGGGTAGTGTTGTAAAATAGCCCTCCATTGCAATTTTAGTGAGCTCTTTTGCTTTCCAAGACATATTTGATAAAAAAAAATCATTTTACTAGCCTAAACATGTATATATATATATAAATAAACATTCTAGGTAATTTGTTTTGCAATAAATCACTCCATCTTTAATCCATTCTGTATAAATTTATGACACAGTTAACAGTGGGTGGGATAAAAAATTTAGTGGCTAAAACATTAAATGAAAATCAAATTACAGGAATATGTTGAATTTAACTTTATACTAGGGACAACACAGTACTGTTTGTGAGCATTATAATAATCTGGGAGAAACCGACAACAGGAAAAATAGTATTTCATCCAATGATTTCAGCGTTTTTAAATAATACAAACAGACTACCTTAGCATTGCATTACATAATTAATTACATTATCCTACAGCTTACATATGTACAGACATCATGAGCCATCTCAGGTGTAGACCAGTTACTGATCAGGTCATGTTTCGTGAGGTTAATCGCGTTTGCAGACCATTACCTTCCTGTGATGGAGTCACAGCTTTGTGTAAGCATGCTGTACAAGCCTGAGGGCCACAGATCATAATTGAATTGGCCTTGTTCTGCAAAGGTTCTCGAGGATTTACTTCTCTGCAGAAAACTGTGTATCTCTTTCACGCATCGCTTCCAGTGACGCTTAACGATCACCGGTCTTTTCCTGCCGCTGGACCCTCACTGCTACGCAGCAACGATACAAAACTGCTGCGTCACCTTCGTGGGGAAAAAAGTCTCTGATGTAACAGTTCCAATCCATATCGCACGGTGACGCTGTTACATTGTTTTTGGAACTACGACAGTTTTTGCGCGTGTAAGTGCTGTATGCATCACGTATTAATGAATAGTAAATAAACACATATTTCATTTGTTGTAGTTGGCTCTTTAGCTTGCACGTACACCAGTGTATTAAGACTACCTATTAAAAAAGCAAGAGTTGGAATACCTTCCATGAACTAATGCAGCTTGCAAGCTATTTGTTCTATCCACTACATTTTGTACTCTGCTTCTCTTGTAAGAAGCCATATGAATAAATGTAAATGTAAATGTAATCCACAAGCTAGGTGGCTGGTTATCGTATCATACTCAAGAATGGGTATTTTGTCGGTTATTTTTTTTCCATTAATGATAATTTTTAATGAGACATGTTTACATTTTCGAATCTCAAAATGATTACAAAATAAACCACGACTGCGATGTGTAAAGGTTACAAAAGAGTTACAAAATTACAAACATATATACAAACATATTTTTTAATATAAAAATAGCTAACTGGATTCATCCTCACTCGCGGAGAATCTACGGTCTCAATAAACTAACAGACATAAAACTTGCGCGTGTGTTTTTTTCCCACCACAATGTTTTTGGTTCGCTAAATTTGTCAGAATCCGATTGGGTCTGCTTTCCTCATGAATATTAATTAATGACGTCAGATGAGTCTGCTGTTCAGGTGAGGCGCTGCACGGGCGTGAGAACGACACGGCGGAGCTCGAGGTGCCACGCATCCTTATTCCACGGCCCGGTTTAAACAAATACACGCCGGTAATTCGCTTCCGAGGTCCGGGGTTCTGAAATAAACTATAAAATTAGTGTTTTTTTTTTTATTTGAACGACTTAGAAACATCATGTTCAGCTGGTCGAACAAGGAGCAGGGCGGGAGGAATAAGGAAAGCGAGATGTTTCAGACCGTTACCGAAGGTCTGCAGAGTCTCTACACCAAAAAATTACTGCCTTTGGAGGAAATGTACCTTTTTCACGAGTTCCACTCGCCGGCGTTGGAGGCGGCGGATTTTCAGAGCAAGCCCATGGTGCTTCTCGTGGGCCAGTACTCCACGGGGAAAACTACATTTATAAGGTAATATGTCCTACACTATCAGCTTGTCAGCTAAGGTTAGCTGAAAATAGTGTTGTGTAGCTCGCCAGCAAACTTCACTTATAAGCGTCATGTCGTAACTAAGACAGCAAAAACTAGCGTTATTTAATATTATACCACACGGTGTGAACATAACAGGAGAATAATTATGATTTATTTACACTTTAATGCTAGCTAGTTAAGTTCAAAACATTTCATCATATTACATCTGGTTTCATTTGGAAGCAGGTTGCACAATGACAGCCTGTTGAGCATGCTGGGGGTGTGGTGGTTGGTAATGGAAAAAAACCAGGTCCCGTTTGCCCCGCTACCTGTACCTAGCAAGCGAGGCATCTAACTATAACAACCGAGGGTAACCAGTTAACTAACTAACTAAACATCGAAAATTTGACAGAACCGTTGTTTTATAAAGATGTGTGTGGGATTTTGACAGTTGTACAGTCCACGTGCCTGCACCCCGCCAGTCACGCAGGCTCGCCACACCTATATGAGCTCACCGACGTGTTCAGGCTCCACCGCCTCCCGGCTGGAGGATAGAAAAAAGGTTCATGCATTTTGTGGATTTAAATATGTAAAGCAAAACAGGCTTCAGGCTGCATCGGTAAAGCGAGTAAAAGGTGTCGTAACGCGATTTTAACGAGGTAACAAACGGTGATCTCGGTAAAGAATGAATTATCGTTAGCTTGTTTAGACTAAACCCAGTGAGAGACTCGCCGAGCCGGTTCGGGTATAGCTGCAGGGTAGACTATCCACTTAAGTCACTACCGCGGATCCAGGCAGGATACGCAGACCACGTACCGGCAAGAAACGTCAAACTGAAGGTCGTGTGGCGTGGTTGCTCTTCTCATCTCAAGCAACCTATTTTTGTGTGCCTGCGTTCAATGATTCCGACCAGTCTTTGCCATATTTTCTCTCATTTTAGCTATATAGTGTATTTGGACTGGAATTTTAGACCACATAAAATGGCTAAGACTAAGACTGTCGTGGTGATTAAAATATTTAAAATATTAATATTTTCAACCAGATTGTCTTGCTTGGTGTATACTAGTCCAGCTTGGAAAGCCATTGTGGAAAGATACGTGAAACATATCCGGAGAAACAAAGCAATAACACAACTACATAGGTACCGGTTTAGTAACCAGTTTAGTACTACACCAGCAACTTCACATGTTAAAAAGAGGTCTCTCTGAGGTCTCTATAAATGTATGCAACCACAGAAATCCCCTACTTTGGATACACCGGCTTGATTTCAGTTCTGCCATGTTAGTAACCTAGGAGGAAATGAGACTCAAACTATTTTTATTTTCTCCGTTTTACTTTTTATTTGAGTGGTGAGTAACCTGTCTCTGTAGATTACTCACAATCCATTTTTACATTAATTTTAATGTAGAAATCTGCAGTATAGTTGGGGAAAATCACAGGGCAACCATTTTTCTTTTTCTTACACCATTTTATATTAAGAACCTCAGCTCTGAATCTGAGTTTCTAACTGCTGATGGTTCAAAATCACAGTGCAGTGTGATATACTGTTACTAGGTTGCCCATATTGAAACCAGACCCAATATGGGATGCTCTGTGTGAAAGTGTGTATATTTCTACTGCTAAGGCAAATACTGCGGTGCATTTTCAAATGTATATGTCTATTTTTGTGACACACTTCATTTACCTTTGAGATTTTCCATTACAAATGCAGCTATCCTTTGCCAAGACTGTTGACTCGCATATGATGCAGGCATAGTGTTTGTGTCTGTTAAAGATATTTCCTTGGCCCGTTATCTTTGCTTTGGCCCATCACCTTTGCATTAAGGGCCTAGTGCATCAGACAGCACGCGTGTACAGAGACCTGAAGACTCAGGCAGAACTGACACTGGTAATGCATCGGTGAGTGCTGTTTGTTCTCAGACCCCATGTGCAGTCTCCCAGCACACCATCAGGGCCTGCAGCATGCAACAGGCAATTATTTATTATAATTAAAAAAAAATTGTCTTTAGTATTTTTCTGTCATTTTTATATGCACTTTGCATTGTGTATCACAGCCTGTGATACAGGATGGCAGTAGAACTCTTCTGTGAACTCAGGCACTGTGTGTCCTCCTGTTATTTAAGAGGAAATGCACTGAATTCCAGTAGCAGACAGTGCATTAAAACAAATACGAAAGGAGAAGGGAGATTCCGACACGAAGATAAACATATCAGAAGTTCAGTGTTCCTTTGCTTACGATAATACGTCAGTGGATGGAGGTTTTCGTGATGAATGCCCTGCCCCCCCGCCAACCCATTCTAAAAATAAAGGATAAAAACAACGGCCCTGTTTATCAAACCCCTGTCCCCCTCGACCCCCGACCGTCCACTTGCTACATAGGCTGCGCGTTTGATTGGCCGTCCCTGTCAAGGAGACGGTGACAGAAGTTGTTGTGGGTGGAGTGTGCAGCAGACCGGTGGCACCGCTCTGGTGTTTTAGTGCTGTCTTCCCCCTCCTGTGCGTCACGGCTCCGCATCCTCCTGCGGCAGGTTAACTCTTTGTGTCCGGCTGTGTCCTTCCTGGCGGAGGCAGGCGTCCAAGGGAAGGGCCGGGTTTCCCTGCCGCGCTCCAGTGACCGCGCAGAGGCGGCAGTGCGTGTTTTCTGACACCCCGCGGTGAATTCCACCGGCCCTTAATTATTCATTTTGAAATGCACACCTTCTCTCTCTCAAGCTCCTGCTCTTAATGCTCCGTCTTCCGGCTCTGCGTCTCGGACAGTTGCTGGCTGAGCAAAGTCCCGCAGGCCCGCGGACACTGACCGCAGTGCTGAAAGCATGCTCTGATTAACTTTATTACTCCAGCTACCCCGGCTCTGTAGTCTGGCAGATGGCTCTGTGATAATAGCTAATAATTCTCCGCAATGAAATTTTAGATCCTCCACCTCAATATGCTGTCACTGTGGTTATAAATGATTGGGCGGCCTTTGCTGTAGTCTTCCGCTTGGATATAGATGGTTATCTTCATGAAGGAGCCTTACATGTTTGCTCCAGCATCACAATCTATCGCTCCGTGCTTCCAGACTGGACCTGTGAAGTGAGATGAGAGCTTGGGCTGTCCACACTGAATCAGATCTCATATCAGTTCAAGTTATTCCCCTTTTATTTTGCCTTTACGGAATCAGATGGATCGTTAGTTCATACTTTTTCAAGGGATTTTTATTTTTGCAGCTTGATTTAGGCAATGTTTCGAGGCTTGGAATGGTCCTAATACCCTTTCTGGCTGCAGCCCGGAGGACTGTAGGCTTGAAGCTGGGATATTGCTGTTGGAACATATATAACAAATACATAATTTGGTAAACAAAAAGAAGACGATTGAGTATGTTGTT
The DNA here is from genome assembly GCF_013368585.1 of Megalops cyprinoides. Lineage (NCBI taxonomy): Eukaryota > Metazoa > Chordata > Actinopteri > Elopiformes > Megalopidae > Megalops > Megalops cyprinoides. The sequence continues at coordinate 11,902,508 of NC_050594.1, forward strand.
CACCTTGGAGGATTATCTCTATGCAAATGAGTAAAGTTGACGTTTTCTGTCAGCTGGACGTATTATGCAGGTGAGTAATGGTGATTTTACCATATGCTGTGTGCTGCAGGTATCTGCTGGAGCAGGACTTCCCAGGCATGCGGATCGGACCAGAACCCACAACGGATGGATTCATCGCTGTGATGTACGGGGAAAACGAGGGGGTGGTCCCAGGCAACGCCCTGGTCGTGGACCCTAAAAAACCCTTTCGCAAGCTCAACGCCTTTGGAAACGCTTTCTTGAACAGGTAAGTCAGAGCGTATGTGGGGCTTGGAACACAAACGAGTCTCTGCCGTCTCTGTTGTTGTATAGAGATAGCGCAGCATGTGTGAAAACATTGGTATCTCTTACTAGAAGGCTGTACAAAACAGGATGGGAGTATCTGGTGGAAAGAAGTAGCTTATCATTAACGTCCCTTTGTTTTATGAAAAGTATTTATTAGTTGCAACTTCTGTCCACCCATCTGTGGTTTATCGCTGGCCTTGGCTGTAGCTCAGGTGTGCGGTGTTTGTTTTTCTGTGGGTTTGAAGAGGGTCAGTGCTGCTCTTCTTCGCAGTCCCCAGTGTAGCATACGGCCTTCAAATGAAGAGGCGTCGGTTATTTACTTGAAGGGAGCCAAAATAGGAGGTGTAGGGTGTTTTGAGGTTTGCCGTGTTTCATTGTTTCCTGTTGAGCTCAGGGTCTCTGGTGAAACTGGGCAAACTTCCTGAAACGCATGGAGAAGGGGCTGAGTCACACGGACGGCAGCCGCCAGGGCCTCAGACCTGAAAGGCCTTATTTGAAGTGGCAGCTCTTGATCTCGGCCAGGGTTTGTTGTCTTTGTTATTCTGGAGATTTATGTCCAGAGGAAATGTGATAGTTCTGGAATGAATAGCTTGTTCCCTTTGTTGCTCTAGCTTGTCAAAGGCATTCCATAAGACCTGCCTGAAAACGGGCAAGAGTGGAGACGCTCCATTAACAGAGTTTGGGACTGACCTGCCAATCAGCAGCCAGCTGTGTCAGATTCAGGATTTGGATCAGTGTGTCATGGTGTGAAAAAAACAACGCATTGGTACATTGATAGGGTTACATCACAAAAGAAAATGATAGAATAATCCTACTTGCACAGTGTAGCATATACAGTACTTCTACAAACTTCATTTAGCTCTACCATTCTGATCTGCAGTAAGTAGGTGATGATCTGAATAGCTTCTGAGAAAGTTACTTAACAATGTTAAATTAGTTTGGTGTTTTTGAGGAGTTAATCCCAAAGTGTGAAATGCAACTTCAGTAATGTTGGACCAGGTAATATACAGCGATATATCAGTCGGTCCAACATTGCAACTAGTTTAAGCGCCTTCCAAAAATGGCTACACATTTCCCTAGAACTGCCATTCAAATAATAATTTGTATAGCACAATCACACATGACCCAGATTCACTGTGCTTGTTGTTGAGCTCGCTGGATCCTCTGTGCAGAGCTGCAGGGTGCAGAGGCTTGGGATCTGCTCTGAGCCGTTGTGAAAGAGCAGCATTTAGCTCCTGAACCACGGAGGAAAACGCAAAGGTCTCGCAATCAGGTCACATTCCTCTGCTTCCTTCCTAACCTGGATTATGCTGCTGTGTGCTGTCCTGATCGCTGTTTTTAGTAACGCACGCATTCCAGAACTCAGGAGCAGTCTGATAAAAACAAAGGCTGAATCATACACTCATTAATATGTGATTACTGCCTCTTAGTAGAAGACCTGGAAAGCCCCTTGGGTTTGGTGAGGTTTCTCTGATTGTATGGCCCACCAAAAAACACCAGTGCTGAATTTGGAGGTTTGGGCTAGAATGATTAACTGACAGGTTGTAGCTACTTGTTGCACAAAGCCAATTCATATCATATTTGTTATGTTTTTTAAGTGTCTGCTGGATGATATAGCTGTGCAAGTTAAATACAGTAGTTCAGCTGATGTTGTGAAATGATAGCGTTTATCAAGCAGCAGAGAAACAGCCTGAACTGTACATCATGTCTGTTTTACATGTATGTGTAAATGGAGCAGATTGGAAGTAACAGACCCAGAGGGAATCCCAACCACAGCCCTTATCAAACCACAGTCAGTGCCATAGTCCTCATCCTCCCAGAGGTGGCTCACATAAAAGAACAGACAGTATTCACCGTGTTTAACAACAAAATTTGTGTATGCTGTACACATTGGGAGTCATAGTATGTTAGGAATAACAAAATATAATGCTGAAAAAACTTTTTCCTCTTTTTACACACTGCAAAGAATGATGGCACATATTTGAAGAATTTATTAAGGGTGCTTATTATATTATAGAATTGATGAAGTGGACTTGTTATGAGCACTGTATGAGCAGTTTCAGGTCAACTGTCCTCTTTAAACAATGGCCAGCTTAGCTGTGTTTAACTCTGAGTCGAGCTTCGTGAATGCTAAAAGGGTAGCAGTATATTGTTACCCTGGTTTGTGAAAATCATGAATGCTGCATTCCTAACATAGTCCCATTGTCTTTGAACATGTCTCAGGCTCATTGACATTTGTGACATTGTTTCAGTGGCTAGCCTCAGGTTTCTCTTCTGGGTTCCGAAGTTTGTTGCGTCATGTGCACCTGGCAAAATAAATTTATGTTAAAGTTATTCAAAGCAACCACGTTCTTGGCATTCTAAAGATATTTGTTCAGACACAAACCTGGATGTTCTTGAGACTGTTCCTTTAAGAGAAAGCATGGGGGCTTCCCTCAGATGTGAACATGATAACAGACAGCAGTGGCTAGCGCTGTGAAGTCCTGCAGGGGTATCCAGCTCAGACTGGATGTGTGGCTGGAAGCAAGTCAGGTGATGTCTTAGCATGTGAGAGAGAGGTGTGTTTATAAGCCTGTGTGGAACCTCACTGCAGGAACTGCTGCCGCATGTGATCAGTTAACAAGCTGAAGGCAAGCTAAGCCCCACAGCCATTCCAGTGCAACCCCCACAAATGGCTACAGCCAACTGCAGTGTCATTCAGTGGCAGTGTGAAACGAGGACAGACGATAGTGCCTGACATTCAACGGCCGATATTTAGCGGCCCACCCTTCGTACAGCGGGCTGCGGAGATAAGTTTTTATCTGGCTCTGAATACTGAGGCAGTGAGTGGCTGGCTCCTGTGTAGAATGTGACAGGTGATTTCCTTGCGCTCTGTGGCTGTACGCTCCTGTTTGGTTTTATTTACTTTGCCACAAGATCCAGATAGCCAGGTCCATTTGAGCAGGGCAGTGTTAAAAGGTGTCAGTGCATTGGGGACATGTCAGAGTCTGGGAGAGTCTGGTAAACGAAGGAGACCGCATCAGTCAGTCTGAGTCACAGCCAGTCGTTGTCGTTGGCCGGAATCAGACCGCAGGAGCCAGGCTGGTAAGCGGTGATTCACAGTGCGGGTCGTGACCCTCGCAGCGGGCTGCGTGACCTCCGCTGTGGATGGCTGGCGGTGAGATGATCAGAGGGAGTTCAGAGAGCAGGCTGCAGCCCTGGCAGGAGCTGGCACGGAGGAAACGGGGGGGACGGAGATAAGGAGGTAAACAGCTGTGCGAGCCGCTCTCCGTCTTCCTGCCCTGTCCTTCTGGCCCGCGCCTCCCCTCCAAGCTGCAGCCGGAGCCTCGCCGGCCCACTGCCAGGCGTTATTTTCACACTCCTCTGACATGTTCTCTTCACCCTTGTTTTCGCCCTAAACAAGCTGAGATCACCACTGCCAGGCATACATCCTCTTTTCTTCCAGTATTTCCACACACTGTCCTGGCCTGCTGACATAGACAGTTATAAAGTCTGTCCATGAGAGACAGGTATTTCCCCCTCAGTGCTGTCTCTGATGCCCACGCCAGTGCAGGCATACGGAATGGCCCTCTCCATCTCTTCATTGTTTCAGCACTATAGGAAGGTCAGGGTGCTTGGAATACTGATTTCCTCTCAGAGATTGTAGGCTGGGATGAACAGTAGCTGCAGTTCTGTTCTTGGGTTGCAACTTGCTTTGTTCATTGATTTAGGTGTACGTACTCTGTTTAGTGAATTTGCGTGATCCAGTTTGCTGTATTTAAAAGAAAACAGAAGCCTAGTGTTGAGGACAAAAATGCGAGTGCTCTCAAGCCCTCAGCTTTGGTGCTGGGATGACCTCTGTCTGGCAGACACTGCCAGCATCTCCATATTGTTACAGGGATAAACTTTGGCCATGAGTAGGATAAACAGCCCCATGCTCCTTCATATGCACTGTGTAACCTTCACACAGCCACAGCTTCAATCTTCCACTCAGATGACACAGCAAAATGGAAGCAAATTTGGGTTTTATGTCTCACATTTTAATTGTAATTGAACTTTTCCCATATGATTTGTACCATATGGTTATAATATGATGTGACGTGTTAACTTGCATATAGATTTTTTTTTCCAAAAAATTACATTTTATGATGAAATGTTCTGTCAAGGAAATTTGAAAGACAGATACATAGGTCTAAACATAAGCAATAGGTCATGTTTTCTACATCTTAGTCTGTGTCTACGTATTTCTTAGTTAAAAAATGCGTTTTTGATTTTGCAACAGAAAACCCACCAGGTTTTAACATGGCGCCTTTGTGTCCATTTAATAGCTGTGCTTGTGTGTCCATCTCCCACCCAGGTTCATCTGCTCCCAGATGCCCAATCAGGTGCTACAGAGCATCAGTGTCATCGACACACCAGGGATCCTCTCTGGAGAGAAGCAGCGCATCAGCCGAGGTCAGCGCTCTGTCAGCCCTACTGTGTCTAATATTCTACTGTCTCTGCTGTTAACTACTGTCTCTAATATTCCACTGTCTCTGCTGTTAACCCTACTGTCTCTAATATTCCACTGTCTCTGCTGTTAACCCTACTGTCTCTAATATTCTACTGTCTCTAATATTGTACCATCTCTGCTGTTAACATTACAGACCAAAGAATACTACGCACATTAGAGTTAATTGTAATATCTCCAGTATTCCTCTCTAATGACAAGGTTACTGTATTTGTATTTGAAGTAAAAATGAATACTGAATCAATATGAATAGGATCTGTCGTCCTGATCAGTGTTTTGTTTTTTCCAGCCAGTGGTACATATGCTAAGGGTCCTGCTTTCTGCTTCTGCTGCTACTTTTCACACTCAGTTAAACCCAGCCCCTTCCGCTGAGATTACCTATGGTAGATAAGGAGAGTCAAAATAGACTATGGGTAACACGTGTTGAAAAGAGCCCTGACCATCATAGCCAGCAGAGTTGGACAGTTAGCACACAACAGGCTGTCAGGAGTGGTCCTCACTGATCTCTGATCCACAGCTGGAGAGTTAAGAAAAGGAAAGGGAACTGAAAGTGTGAAGAGGAAGAGTAGGATTATCGGCATCCTGCACGTGTCAGTAATGCATGGTTGGAGTAAACGGTCATGTTTTAATGCTGACGCCTCAAAATCCACAAATTACAGCCTTATCAGTTTACCTCATTCTCTGCTGAACAGCTCAGTAATTTTTCCACACAGAAGCTTCTCTTCTACTTTGCCATGTACAGCTTTTTGCTTCCAGTGCATTGAATACGTCATCAGTAAATGTAAAATTGGCTTGGCAAAGACGTGCAAAGTCTGTCTGTATTTTTGCATCACCAGTGGCCCCCACTGTTTTCTTTAAAAAGTGTTCAAATTAATCTCCCTTTAATATCTCATTCATTTCAGTGATTAACAAAAAAGACAAAATGTTTCTATGTACCGGAAATGTGGGACTTACATGCTGCAGCATATTCTGTAGCATGTCTTGCTCAGGTCAGCTGACCACGCAGATGACAAGAGCAAATTTGTTGATTATTGAAAGCAGTTTTTCTTCTTATCCCTAATATAACTAAAAGATGAATATGAAATATGATACCATTTGCTTTTTGGAGAGGCATTCAAGTAGACACATTATTTTTCAACAAGCAAGAATCGTTTTACCTCTTATAAAAGGCCATAAAAATTCCTCATGTGATGGTAGGGCTCCTAATGGCACTTTCTGTTAGACCAATTAGTTCTGATCAAAATGAATCGCAGCATGTGTGGATAGCTACTACAGATCCTGATTAATCTTCTCAAAACTGACGGAAGATCAAAATGTCCACGAATAGGGCAGGGTTAACAGGGTTAATGAGAGTAAAGCCCTCCTGTAGATCACAGGACAGCTCAGGGTCTGATTGCTTATGGAGTGGCTTGGTTTGGCTCGCTCCAGCACCAGACCCAGTCCAGACTCCCCTCATAACACTGAATCACTGCAGGCTGCCTTCAAAGGAAATTTATTCCTGGTTTGTATTTGCACTCCACCCCTATGAGCGCATTTCTTTGGTAATGAAATTCAATAAAGGCACACTCCCAGTGAAGCTTGGCCAGAGCTGTTCTCCTCTAGCCTGTACGGTATTGCTGTGCCCCTCTAGCCTGTACGGTATCGCTGTGCCCCTCTAGCCTGTACGGTATCGCTGTGCCCCTCTAGCCTTTGCAGTATCGCTGTGCCCCTCTAGCCTGTACGGTATCGCTGTGCCCCTCTAATCTGTACAGTATTGCTGTGTGTCTAGCCTGTACAGTATTGCTGTGTGTGTACTCTGTGCAGTATCTCTAAATAGTGGAAGATGAGCGGCGGAACTGGCTCAGGTATGAAGGCTGCAGCAACAGCAGGATTTCTTAACACAGCCACTTCCTTCTAAAGCACTAAATGCTCCCCTACTGCTCTGTCAGCAGTTGCCGAAATAAAAACTTAACACAAATAATGAAAGGCCAGTTTAAAGGAACTTGCATCAGTGGTGATCAGTCTTCCTTATTCAAAGCTTGGTCTTAGTGCTGGTGTGTGTAGGGCCGGGGCTTCCAAACTCCCACAGGATGGAGGGTCTGTTGCTGGGGTGTCAGTTGGATACCAAATTTAACATAATTCATCCTAAATTTCACGTTTTGTATAATGAATTATATGGTGTCCCAAGTCATAACCTTTTGGTTCTATGGTACGATGACGCACTGTGCTTCTTTATTTATGTTAGTGTTAGTGTAGCTAGCTTTGAGAGAATTATAGTTGATAAATATTGAATAAAAATATTTTTTACATGTGGTCAAGGTCCAGGGTTTATCATGAGAATGTGGAGAATGTGGGCTGGCAGTAGGTTGGCAGGACTGACTGTTCTTGTTGCTAAGCGCTGCTATAGTAACACAGAAACAGCACGTGGCAATAGGAACACAGAGACACAGTACAGATATAGGAGCACAGAGACACAGTACAGATATAGGAGCACAGAGACACAGTACAGATATAGGAACACAGAGACACAGTACAGCTTTAGGAACACAGAGACGCAGTACAGCTTTAGGAACACAGAGACACAGTACAGCTTTAGGAACACAGAGACACAGTACAGCTTTAGGAACACAGAGACACAATAGAGATATAGAAGCACAGAGACACAGTACAGATATAGGAGCACAGAGAATCAGTGCAGCTACAGGAACACTGAAATGGCATGCAGCAGTAGGAACACAGAAAATCAGTATGTATAGGAGCACAGCGAATCGATTCGGCTGTAGGAACACAGAAACGGCACGCAGCGGTTGGGACACAGAGAAACGGCTCAGCGGGGAGAGCGGTGCTGCAGAGGGGGCAGATGGTGAGGCTGGCTGCTGTGCAGATGGGCGTTTCACATCTGCTCCTACTTTACTAAGGCACTGCAATATCAGGAACGTAAAACATAGTACGGCTACAGCTATGGCACACAGCGGATCTCAGGGTTCACACCCGATTCCGTGTTCTCGGCTGGTACACAGTTTAGCAGTTTAGGATGGCTTAGATCTCTTTCTCTCTCTCACACACGAGGGGGGTTATTCTGTCATAGGAATCTTCATTGTGTTCACAGCAATCTGATTCTTTCCTGTTCCGAATTCTCATTTTGATCTTTTGAATGGATTCCAGTCAGGACTCAGCATGACTGAAAATAAGAAGAGGAAGTTGTGCGTGAAGCGTTGAAATGAGTGTGCTTTCAGTTTTCAGCCGTAAAATTCGTTTTCCTTTGGAGCCTGATCTTCTGAAACGAATGCAGCTGACTGACGTCATGACTGTGCTGCTGTCCCTTGTGTTCCCCTCCCACTGTCACAGTGACAGAGCTCTGTCTCAGCTTAGTTTGGTCAGAATGTCTTACTTTTAAAGAGCTGAGACACTTTATCATTTGTAAATTTGTGTGTTTATCTGTATACATTGAGGTGTGGTCTTCTCTGAACAGAAACGAGTAGCGTTTAAATTGGCTACGGGAAGTGAAATTAGATTTACCTACAACGATATGATATTGAGTGGCAGTTTAGAGAGGGCCTCAATCGCAGCTCTGTAACCAGCTTTTCCATCGCTCTTTAGAGCAGCGGGATCCTGGTGCATACAGTACAGGGCGTGGCGGGTCTCAGGTTCCTGAGTGAGTGCCTGAGTGGAGCTACAGCACGGCCACACTGCACCCTGCCCGGAGCCACCATCACAGGCTGCTTTTAGCCGACCGGCTGCTGAGCAGGGTTTCAAAAATTACTGTACTTATTATATTATTACTCAGCAACATTTCAAAAACTACTGTTACCAAACAGCATTTCATATAGTATTACTCTGTAACATTTCAAAAAAATATTACTAAACAGCATTTCATAAACCGTTACTGGGCAGTATTTTCTAAAGTATTGTTACTGAGCAGCTGTTCATGAAATATTATCACCGAGCAGCATTTCATAAAATATTTCACAGTAAGCATTTCACACATCCAGGCAGACTCGCCTGGCTGTGCTCATGGCTGTTTTACTTCACGTCTGTAACATGTGAACAACAGTGCGGCCTTTGAGGTGAAGATATGAGTGAAAACAGAGCCGCTGACCCGTAGGCCTGCGTTAACGCATGCGACAAGCCCTTCTTTGTCACACCTGTCTGAGAAGCCACCACCCACATCAGCACGGAGGGGTGATACCTGCTCTGTTTCACCAACAAACTCTTCACATGTGTAGGGTAAATGAAGGTCCTCTGCTCATTGTGTTTAGTATACAGGCTGTGTGGAGGGCATGTCCTCCTCCGGTGTAATCTCTCAGGCCCTCAGGCCTTGTGAGCGGCGGTCGGTCATGGTGTAGGGAGACGTAGCTGAAGGCAGTGTGCTGAGCGCAGTGAACCCCAGTGTGTCACTTTGAGTGACTCTGCTTTTGCCCTCCAGGCCTCAAGCATCAAGAGGCATTTACAAGGTATTCTGGGAAATTCAATCTTTATTTAAGAGTGGGTCAGTACAGTTGTTTGCGTAGTACTGTATCTGAAACTCCATGCCACGGAGATAAGCGCATGTGTTTATTGTTCATTCTGCTCTACGAGGTCAGAAGTGGGTAACATGATAAAGGAAGATTTGGTCATCAAGTTTCTTTTTCTGTAAGATGACAAAAAACTTATGTCTGTCTTTTTCGCCTTTGACAATGGGAAGTGTAAGCAGAGACAGTACAGAAAGCAAACACACTGCTTTTCTGTGGTAAACGTTTCCATTGCAGTATTGTCACGCTGTTCTCGCACTAGTTTAATGTGAAACAGAAATGTGTCTGGATTAGCATTAAGGCCACTTGCCACGAGAGGCTTAGAAACCCATTTTTCTGAAGCACTTTTCAGCATTTCTAAATGTGTTCCAGACAGCAGGAATTGAATATGTGATTTTTAAGGGGCACATCAACACATACAATAATGAATCGCGCGTACGGTCAAACCAGTATGATTAGAACACAAGATTGAAAAGATTCTAGCTAACGTTAGCTTTGAGGAAACTGTGATTTAACGTTGCAAAGTATAGCAAATGCGACGGTGAAAACTATGAGAAGCTTAATAACGCTACTGAAGACGTAACGAACCATGTAATGTAACATGCGCGCTACATAGCACAAAATAAGTTGTGTGCGAAAGGGTTAAAGTGCGGTTCTGTGACGCTGTGGTTTCCCTCCCTTAGGCTATGACTTCTCGGAGGTGCTGCGCTGGTTCGGGGAGCGGGTGGACCGCATCATCCTGCTGTTCGACGCCCACAAGCTGGACATCTCCGATGAGTTCTCCGAGGCCATCCGGGCCTTCCGCGGCCAGGACGACAAGATCCGCGTGGTGCTCAACAAGGCAGACCAGGTGGACACCCAGCAGCTGATGCGCGTGTACGGCGCCCTCATGTGGTCGCTGGGCAAAGTGATCAACACGCCGGAGGTGGTGCGTGTCTACCTGGGCTCCTTCTGGGCCAAGCCGCTGCAGAACACCGACAACCGGCGGCTCTTCGAGGCCGAGACCCAGGACCTGTTCCGGGACATCCAGAGCCTGCCCCGCAACGCAGCACTGCGCAAGCTCAACGACCTCATCAAGCGCGCCCGTCTGGCTAAGGTACGCTCCTGCACGCACAGCCTCCTCAGCGACGTGTGGGATCATATCTCGCCCCTCCCCTCCCATTGTTCATAAACTTGTGCCACTGCCAACTTTCGTACTTTTCCACTGCGAGGCTACAGAACTTAACAAAACTCTTCTCTGTGGTACATGACTTTTGCACTTAAAAAAAGCTTGAGAAAATTTTTTTCTCAGAATTAGAGAAATTCTTTTACTGGAGATGAACAGTGAGTGACTGTATCATCACATTACTTAACGCGCGGTTTCTGCTGATCCTGTGGTTCCTGTGAATCCCACAGCTCTGTAGATAGAGGTCCTGTGAACCTGAGTGTTTGATAGCTCCCGGAAGTGACTCCTCCTTACAGCCCGACTCCCTCAGCCTAACAGCCCTGGCCGCTGTGTTTCTCAGAATGCTTCCCTTATCTTGATGCTAATTTTAACTGTTCTTTCCATGTTGATATGAATAGTATTGTTCGCCCCTGCTTATTGCAGCACATGAGTAGTGGTTATTGAACGTAGCTTTTGATGAAGGGGCACACCTGGAAGAGGCTGAGTCAGACCGGCGCGGTTACCGTCGCTCTGGTAGCTTGAGCTGAGCTTGCCCCCGTGTTCCCCTCATACTTCAGTGTGTTGCGTGAAAACAAGCCGGCCCCTGTGTTCTCCTCACCCTGCAGTGTGGACACTCCCTCCACAATGTGTGAACTAGCCTTGGGTGTGGGTGCGAGTTTCAGAATAATCACACCACCTGCCCTGTGTGTGTAGTGCCTTAGCCATGTTTGCAAGTGTGTTTTTTTTTATTTTTTATTTATGTAGTGTGTGTATTTATGTAGTGTGTATGCCCATTTGAGTATGAGTGTGTATGCATGAGTGTGTGTGGGTGTGTGCACGTGTGTGTGTATGCATGAGTGTGTGTGGGTGTGTGCACGTGTGTGTGTATGCATGAGTGTGTGTGGGTGTGTGCACGTGTGTGTGTCTGTGTGTGTGCGTGTGTGTGCGTGTGTGTGTGTCTGTGTGTGTCTGTGTGTGTGTCTGTGTGTGTGCGTGTGTGTGCGTGTGTGTGTGTGTGTGTGTGTGTCTGTGTGTGTGTGTCTGTGTGTGTGTGTGTGTGTGTGTGTGTGTGTGTGTGTGTGTGTGTGTGTGTGTGTGTGCCTCATAGCTCACTCATGTTGTTTTTACCCTTCTGTGGAAGGTGAGCGTTTCCTCCAGGCCGCTCGGCCCTGCTGTCATTCAGTGTTAAATGCGTGGATGTGGATGTGGCTGGCACTTGCGCCTGCACAAATCAAACAATACATTCAGTGCCGGGCCCAGTGCTCTTATCTCTTCCGCACTGTTTTCCAATTAGACTGGAACAGGAATCCAGCAGCCCTCCTTAGTCCTTCCTGCCCTGCTTCCAGCGTGAGGTCACAGACACACACACACACACACACAGTCACACACACACACACACACACGCACACACACAGACACACACACAGACGCACACATATACACAGACAGACACACTTAGACATACACACACTCAGACACACTCAGACACACACACACACACACACACACACACACACACACACACACACACACACACACACACACACTCGCACTCACACACCCTCACTCACACACACTAACACACACCGGTGTTTACGTCATTGCAGTCCGGAGTGACTTCCAAAAGGAATAAACAATGCTGCTGGAAAAACCTTGAGTGGTGGCCTGCCGGACCGCACATTTCACCGAGGAAGTGTTTTGTATAAACGTGTATGACTCTCCTTAGATTAACCAGCAAATCCTAAACGGCTTTGGGGAAGGCTTTGCCAAGTAGTCTTCGTGCATTTATGTAATCAGCCATTTTTACCTTTCATTGTAAGATGTACTGTAGATTTTTTTGTTTTTATAGGAATTTGCTTCATTTTGAATATGCTAAAAGCTGTGTATCTCAGGATCGGTGTAGTTAAGTTCCTAGAATGTTTTAAGAGGTAAGTTTCCCCAGGCATAAGGTGGGGGTGGCGCTGAGGTGAGTGGATGTTGGAGCTGAATGGTGCTGAATGTACACTATTTGAAGTACACTAGAGTCAGACAGCACCAGACTCCCCTTTTAATGCTTGTCCAGCTTGTTTGGACAAGTAAACTTTGTCACGTTGATATATATGTGGAATGTTACACCCTGATTTTGCTGCTTAAATTGGGCAGACTGCCCGTCGAGACCTGCTGTGATTTGACTGGCAGGACTATTCTCTACTCCAAAACGATCACACGATTCAGCATCCACAGATTTACTTTGGGAAATACTCAAATACACAGCAGCTCTGAGAGGAGGAAATTTCTGGATGTAGAGAAGTCCAGTTCAGCCTATTCATTTAGAGCTGACTCTCCTACTCCTACAGTTCTAGTCAGTTCTTTAGTGCTTGGTACTGCTTTCCTGCAGTACCACCACCAGCCAGTGAGAGGCAGTCCTGAGCTGGAGAGAGAAAACGGGAACAATTTGCATATAGTTGATGCTCAGGCATATATACCTGACTCATAAGCGATAACGGCTGATGCACACATAAATACCTTTATCTAATGGAACTACTCATAGAAAATCTAAGAGTATGCTGGTAATGCATAATAAACAGTGCCTAACAATACTGCCTCACTTGTAAGTCGCTTTAGATAGAAGTGTCTGCCAAATGAATAAATGTAAATGTACTATGCTGTATTTAGCGTAGTTTTCTTATATTTCCGTTGGAAGTGTGACAGTGTGCTACTATATGTTGGAAATAATGAGTCAGTGTCATGAATCACTTGGTCTCATCCTGTTAAGATTTTGATCATCCTTAACCGATTTCATGTTGAAGTGTTTTATTGTGTTGGCTCTGGTCAGGCTAGGCTGGCCGTGTTCCATCTGTCTCTCTGTTCTGCAGTGCGGTTGATTCTATCCTGACTGTGTTCCATCTTTCCCTGCTTGCCACAGGTGCACGCTTACATCATCAGTCACCTGAAGAAGGAGATGCCGTCTCTGTTTGGGAAGGAGAAGAAGAAGGAGGAGCTGATCAGCCGTCTGCCAGAGATCTACACCACCCTGCAGCGGGAGCACCACATCTCCCCCGGGGACTTCCCCAACGTCACCAAGATGCAGGTGCGTGTCCCACGCTCAAAAGCCTTGTCCTTCCCCATGCAAAAGCAAATTCAGCTGCTATTCATCCTCAATCAAGGTATCCCACAGCCACCTGTCGTTTGTGTCATTAGGTTTAAATGGGCTTTTCTCTGAGGAACATAGAACAGCATTTTGCATTTTGTCCAAACTTTTTTTTTACAGTTACATAAAGTTACATAAAAGTAATTTAAGTACGTATTATAAATGAATCGTGTGGTAAGTGAAGAGTTGGCTCTCCCATGGAGGCGTGGTGTGTGTCTGGGTTTGAGAGATGTCAGTATAGTCTCCATGTTGCTGTTTTTTGCGGGTGGTTTTTTATTTAAAGTGCAGACAGGCACAGGTGGGTGTACTAGTGAGACTCCCGCTTTGTTTCATGGATTTTTTAAGGCCTCATGTGTTTTATTTCCCCACCTATGTTTGGCACTGAGACAAACGGTTTCCCATCTATATATGTAAGTGTATCTCCTGCTGAGGAATGTGCCAGGTGGAAAGAGGATCAGCCTTGTTAGCTAGAGAGGTATACAGGATAGTTGACTGATTAGTTTCTGTACATATTTCCATACTGTACATATTTCCATACAGTAAACCTGTGCTTTATGGGTAGAGAGTTCATGTCCTTGCCTTGCCTAGTGCTTTTCTCAAAGGCCCAATCACACCTGTCCCAGGTGTGTGCAGTTGAAATATCTTAAAGACCTTAATCGCTGTAAACAGCAGGGTGTTTTGGTACAGAGTCATGTGGCAAGAAGGAAGCACTTAAAGTATCCATATAAACAGAGTGATTGGCCCGTAGGGGGCGGTTCAGTGAGACTCATCCCCTGTGTGACTCTGTCTCCATAGGAGCAGCTGCAAAATTATGACTTTAGCAAGTTCCCTTCGCTCAAGACGAAGCTGATCGAATCTGTGGACAAGATGCTGGCCAATAAGATCGCCGGGCTGATGACGATGATCCGGGAGGAAGAGAGCAAGCAGCCGCCGCAGATGGTGACAGGAGGGGCCTTCGAGGGTGCACAGGACGGGCCGTTCGGACATGGGTACGAGGAGGGCATCCGAGCAGGGGCGGACGCCGAGGACTGGATCGTCAGCCGCGACAAGCCCAAGTACGACGAGATCTTCTACACTCTCATGCCGGTAAACGGAAAGATCTCCGGCGGCAACGCCAAGAAGGAGATGATGAACTCGCGGCTGCCCAACTCGGTGCTGGGGAAGATCTGGAAGCTGGCGGACTGCGACAGGGACGGCATGCTGGACGACGAGGAGTTCGCCCTGGCCCAGCACCTCATCAAGATCAAGCTGGAAGGCTTTGAGCTGCCCACAGAGCTGCCCGATCACCTGGTGCCTCCGTCACACAGGAAGAACCCCATCGCCGACACCCTCTACAACCACGAGGAGGACTAAACACCAGGCTGCAGGCAGCAACGCCCACTCCCCCCAAGGGGGGGAGCGCGGTGCCCCCTGCAGGCACCAGACAGAAATGCAGGTAGTGACCATCAGGACCAAAGGAGCTCTGGCTGTGGAGTGTGTGAGAACTGCAGGATGGGAAAGAGTCAAACAGTGATGGGGGTGTCCTTGGGGGTGGGTGGGGGAGGTGGATGGGGTTGTGGCTTCACTGAGGAGAACCCAGGGGTTGTGTTTCTTAAGAAGTATCAGTGATATTCCTTACCATTACGACTGAGCTCACATAATGAGCTTGTACATAATCTTTACACGGCTGAGCTGCCATATGTAATAGATGGATAGGCTGGCTGCTCTCTACCAGTGAGCATAACTTTATTTATTTTGTAAATAATTAGTGACTGTGTAAATTGAAAAAAAAAAAAACTAAGAGGAGAGGATGTTATCAGGTTAATGCTTTCAGTAAAAACCCTTCCCATGGGTTTGAGTCTCTCCAAACAGCAGGAGGGTCATTTCAGCCTATCCAGATGATTATGTAGATCAGTGTTTCATGAGACAGGTGTAGATCCAGCCAGGTGTGTTCCGTGTGCTTACTGCTTTCAGATCATAACCCCAGGGGCCCTGAATTTGGCAGTCAGGTTACTCGTATCCATGTCAAATGAGAGAAATAAAAAAATATATATACTTCAATTTTAAATTAATAAATATATTTTGAATATCTGTTTTAGGGGGTGTCCAAATGTGTTCGCTTTCTGTATTCTTTTTTTTGTCCAGACCTGCTTCTGAATCGAGCCAAAGCAAATCTAGCCGTACCAGAAAGATGAATCAAATGTAACCAGTTTGTCGGTATTTCTTCGCCACTGCCTGCATTGCCTTTCAATTCATATTTTGATCTTCTTTTTAAAGTCAGGATTTATATCAGTGGCATCCATTAAAATGTTGAATACATGCGTTTCTTTCAGGAATGTGTGAATTGTTTAAAATAAATACGGTTACGGTTCTCATTGGGAAAATGCAGACCTGGGTTGTTCTGTGTAACATCATCTCCACTTTGAACTGGTCCTTTTCAGTTCCTCTAAAGCTGGCACATATATTCCTTCTGTTGATGATAATTGATTACCCGTTTGGGGTTTAAATCCATGTTTTGGTTTATTGAGGTGAATAATTTTATCTGTCTGTACTAACCATTGTGCCTATCCTGACTTCCTTTAAGACATGATAGATGTTAATTTCACACAAACCTGATGCCTTATAAATTTCTGCCTGCCTTGCTGCATTCATAATTTTTTTTCATGAGAGATACAACCTATTTTATTATGACCAAAAATGTATTCTTAAATTTATCAGAAATGTTTGTGGAGGGAAATGTTAACTCTGACCCCACTGATTATCTGGACAGGAGATGACAGTGTGTCCGATTTTAAAAGTTGGATTGATTTAACTAACATTTATATCGCATTTATTTTTATTATTCATCTTATATTTTTTAGTTATAGCCTATTTGTCATGAGTTGATTATGAATGTCTCTTTTATTTAAATTATAATTTTCTTTGGATTTTTATGGTTAATGTATATTTAATACATTTTTTCTTTTACTTTAAAACCAAAATAGACTGCCAAGAGTAGGGCTTTTCCATCTGTTTGGAGAGGATTTCTCTATTTCCCTTTTTTGCACTTTTGGAAAGTCCCAGTAGAATGTAATAATACAAGCTCACAAAACGTTTAAAAGATTGGAACATTTGAGCATTATAACCGTCATGTGCTGCTTTGTTCGCAGCTGTAATCACTCTCTGTGCTTTAACCTGATATATGACTTTTCAACCACAAATTTATTCACATGCAGTGACTCCCAACAGAGGCACAGTGACTCCCAACAGAACCAGCGACTCCTGACTCCTGAGAACTGACTCCTGCTCCAGAAGGGTTCCTTGGGTTTTGAAGGATTTTTGCATCTTGTGTCACATGGGGCAGGTTATTATTCATCAGGCTACCTGGGTGCTGGGTCTGGGAAAGGTCAGCGTTCATCTTGGGTGATCGCAACAGAAGACGAGGGCCACCGTAGGGGACACTACAAACCAGGATGATATTTCATGTTTTTCCTGAAAAAAAAAAAAAAGGACCAGATATGCAGACTCCTTTCATCTGTGTGAGCTTATTAGCCATGAGATTTCATCAGGTTTGTGCCGACTGGGCAACTGTCTGCCTGTACTTCATCTCAGGAAGAGCACCACACTCAGGGTTTAGAAATGAAGGCAATGGCTTGTTACAGAATGGGTCAAATGGGTAGTATTTTTTCCGCTTTGTGTTAATGACCAGAGTGCTCTCCTCCAGCATACTGCTTATGTAGTGCCTTCCCATTCACACTAAGCTTTTAATCCTCAGAGAAGGCTTTTGTTTCTGCAAGTAGCATGCCTTCAGTTAAAAGGGTGAAAAGAGAGTTTGTAAAAATTTGTATAAATGCAGGTTATTTTTGATTCACTTGCAAGTCGCCATATGACCAGTTAGTGTGTTTAGCACACTCCTTCTGCATGCCAGAGCTGAACATGTTTCCCACAATGCATCACTCTCCAAACAGGCAGTACTCGTCATGATGTGAGCTCCCAAGTTTTTCGTGAACATTGATTTAGTTTTTCAAATGCCTTAAACAAGCTGGGAGCAGGAGCTGAGAGTTTAGAGAAATATGGAGTGCCTTACAGAACACAGCAAATACTCATTGCAATCCTGACAGCCCCACCCCTCATCTTGGGGCCAGTATTTAACATTACCAATGATCCCATTCTTCTATGCTGAACTCACAGCTGTGAATGATCCCATCTCAATAACTGCATTGGTCTGCTTGGTTTGAACCACTGGTCTTTAGTAGTGATCTATCAAAAAGTGACATTTCAGGTTTTTTTTTTCCATCCTGCTAGTACTTTTTTCCATTACGCATATGTAGCAGTAGTTAGTTATTTTAGTAGAAAAACTATCGTGATTTCTTTGTTTTTAATGTTTGTAAATTCATGTCTTGTAATAATGATGTAACGATGGAGATTATGCCATGGATGTGCAGATTTAACTTTCTGAGCTAACACTGGCCCTCACAGCTGATGTGTGTGGACGTTAAGATACTGCAAAGAAACTTTCTTTGTAACCAATTTGTTTGTAAAATGTGAATTCATATATTAAAATATGTATAAAATATGTATTGTGTGAGTCTTATATTCAGTGTAAAGAACACCCAGAGAATGGGAGGTGTATGGATAAACAGTCTTGAGCTAAATTCACTCTTGGGACAAACTGTGAGGAGGAACTGGCCTTCTGTTCCATCTTTGGTGTCACAGCTGGTATTCGCTTCTTCTGTAACTTGGAGCCTGACAGGGACAGACCTCAGTAGTGCCCAGCGATGCAGTATATTGGCTGGTTGTGATGTGTTGCAGGGTGTTGCCATTTCATCTCACCAGCAGAAAGTTGACTCATGGTTGGCAAGAGGAGATGATGAGAAACCAGCGATGTGAGTCAGTTCTGTTGGCGTTGTCGCAGGGCAGGGTAACTACAGCGCAGTAAGAAGGTGGAGATGGCAGCAGTCAGCAATACAGCAGCATACAGCAGGTCCATAACCCATAATGAGTCAGAACAGCAAAGGGCTCGCTGTTCTGACAGAGGGGGGAAATCTGTGACCGAAATATCAAAGTGTGCTAATTCAGTGACACTGTCACCAATGTCTGGAATCACTGCGAAGCAGAAGAGGGGCAAATTCAAGGAAACGGATATAAATGTGTCATCACCCCATGTGAGCTGTAAACCAACTCCTCCCAGGAGGGGAGTGGTGGCAGGGTCTAAGGTCCTGGCCAAGAGAGAAGGGCAGGTGAGGGGAAGAAGGGCAGGTGGATTCACCTGAGATGTGGCACGATAGAAAGCGTGAAAGTGTAGGTAGCGCCCCCTGTGGGCTGGGGTTACAGGGTCTGCAGCTCGGGTTAGAACATACTGAACATTGGCAGGGCTGGGGGCAGAACTTAGAGACTGATAGATTGGTGGAACAAAATCTAATGGAAAACAGCAGTTTTTGGGATGTGGTGGTGCTGGTTCTGTAAACTTTGATTGTCAGTGTTGCACAGTTTTGGACATGAATTAATATAAATACTTGTGATGTGAAACTTGTGACTCTTATTTGACTCTGATAAAGAGGTATATTTTCTTTTTAATGGACACTACACCCAGAAGTTCATCCTGCATTGTATACTTGCAAGATCTGGTAAAAACAATTTACAAATGTGGACTTTGTGCTCCATAAAGTTGTTACTAAATAGCCTCAAATGTCATACCGGCTCAACAACAACTATGCTTCAAGAGGGGTTCAATCTTTGATACACTCTAATCATGTGATGAGACATTGTGCAACCTTTTAAAAGCAATATACCACACACTAAATTCATATTTCATACTCTGTTTTACAAACCAGCAGTAATACTTTAATAAAGTTTATAAAACTGTGATGGAGTTTCCCTGGAGGACCAGGAACCCATCTGCAGCAGGTTTAAATGGAAATGTGATTATGTCTGTGTGGATGGCTAAATTCAATGGGAATTCTGCCCTACACAGAAGATTGACTAGATAAAATCATGGCTGGGTGCTTTTTTTATTAAATAACTATAGCATTTCAACAATAGAATGTGCATTATCATCAGTATGCAATATAACTATAGCATATTATTATTGTGGAATTTTCCCCCTGGTATCAGGTCAAAGACATATACCCATAAATATGTATTTAATATGAATTTCATTAAACTGGCAACAAATCGTGCCTTAGCCCCATCCTTTTCTTTGTTTTTGGTCAACACCAAGACCCATCTTCGTTAACTTTTAAATAATTAGGCACTTTTTAGTTGCAGAAATCATTATTTTAAAATGGTAATAACAGAGACTGAAACACTTAATAGAAAATTGGCTCAACTTACTGGTCTGGAAACAACAGGTGATAAAAACAAACACCAAAAACAGTGGGTACCACACTGTGCATTCACCACTATATGTCGAGAAAGATTCTGATGACTTCTATCCCAGTACTGTAGAATTGCTCATTAATGATGTCGTGTAAATCGGTTTTTGTGTTTTAAATTCTTCATGACCTGTTTCTCAGCCTAAACGTATACGTGAAGAACACCATGCTGGCATATTAATATGACATTAGTTGCATTGTTTGATTTTGATATTATACTGTCATTAACTTGTGAAGCTGAAGTAGACTGAAAGATTCTTCATGCCTGCCTGAAAATATATTGCTTTCTTACAATATGGCCTTCAAAGGTTTGGTTTGCAATGAAAATTGAATATATGTGGATTTATGATTTATGCTATCAGGTGTGGTTTATCAGCAATACCTTCAAAACAGAAAGTAAGTTACTTAAGCTACTCATTTCAACCCTTTTGATATCGGCTTTTCTTGAGTGGCTGAACTTTGAGCTGAGTAAAACTTGTGCTCTATTACCTTCATACATCACACTGCTTCCCTGGTCAGCGGTGTGGAATGAACAGGACAGGGAATGAACACCCCTCCTGTCCCAGCCCAGTGGGGTGATGGAGACAGGAGTGTAGGAACGCAAACAGGGTCTCGTTACATGTTGATGGGGCAGGAGCCTCACCGAGCCACTTGCCTCTAAACTCCACACGTCTGCAAATTTGCTCCGCGGCTGGCCTGTGCTGACCTTTGCCCCCGGGGCGTCGTCAGGTGAGGAGAGCGCGCACGCAGTAAACCCCTCCACTCTCCGTGGCTTCAAAGGTCGGCCCCGCCCTCGTTGACTCCAGTTTGCCTTGACTTTGAAAGTAGGTGCAGATCTGAAGTGAATCAAATGCCTGCTTTGGTTCTCCATTTCGATTCTGTAGTGGATTACATAGAAGATCAAGATTATATCTGAAAAAGACTACTTTGGAGAGGAAGGTAAGAGCTTGTAATTTACTATGTTTCTGGGGACAGCAGGAATTAAACAATTAGTCTATCACATACAGCAGAAGATTTCACATTGTTACAGTAACCTATCGTGCAGAAGAATTCATATTGTTACAGTAATCTATCACATACTGGAGAAGAATTGACTTTGTTACAGTAAGCCATCACATGTGGAAGAATTAACATTGTTACAGTAATCTATCAAGTACAGGAGAATAATTCACATTGTTACAATCACAAGTTATTGCATACCAATGATAATGCACATTCTGTACTTATGCCAGAGGGTCTCTTTTATACGGTTCCATGGAAATTCAGTCGATGTCAGCATTACGCTGTGGAATGTGGAATCTCAGATGTTGGCTTTCTCCCTTCATTTGTGACAAGATGTTAATGTCTACTGTGGTTTAGTCAGCCATCCAGAGTAACTGATTAACAGGGAGATGGTGCATCAGGAGGTGCCATGATTTGAAAAGGAGAGTGAAAGAGGCAAGACTGAATGACATCATCTGACATTAAAATGAGAAGAATTTTTATTGTGAGGCTGAATGAGGCTGTAAAGTATGATAGATAAGCATAGCCATAGTACAGCTATAGCTCCAGAACATGGCTTCTCATGTTCCGCATTTGTCAGGAGATTCTCAGGTTCATTTTATGACAGGTGAACACTCTGGAGCCCCATGGCTCACCTGGAACAGGGACAGCCACCCTCACCTCGGTGCCGGTACATGCCACACCCTCATTGAGCCTTCTTCCTCTCTGTGAGAAAGCCAGGGATTTGCTGACAGGAGCTGAGTCTGACTCAAACCTGTTTAATGGTTTAACAGTCTGTGTGTGAGAGCGTGAGGGTACGTTTGGTGACTTTATGGTGCTGTTCATCATTTTGTGTTGTTTGCATCGCCTAGTGCTAACCATAACATTCCCACCATGGTGATTATCAGCGTCGCTGGTGTGGACACAAACAGCGTTGAAGAATACAGTCCCGTCATAACTGTACAGTGCATAAATATGTGTTTTAATGCAGAGTAATGAGTCTATACAGAGGTGGGTCCCTCTGTGGAAGGGATGCCATGGACATCAGCAAATAGACGAAACTGTGTGATGATTCTGAGGAGATGAATGCTGGCCCTGTTTAAGAGCAGATGCTAATGCTGCTAATGCTTCGCAGCAGAGGTTTTAAATCTTACACGTGTGTTTTGTAATGACAGGAACAGAAATTCAACACAGAAAGAAAGACTGTAGAATGTGTTTTTGTATATTTACAGTGCCAGTCAAAAGTTTGGAGACACCTACTTTTTCTTTATTTTTACTATTTTCCACATTTTAAAGTAATAGTAAAGACTAATAATAAAAATCTTAAGTTTTAAGTTTTAAAAATATTTTTTGGAAAGAAATTCATACATAGGCATCAACTTCACTGTTTATATTGTCTAAGAAACAAATTTTCAACCATTTAAGCATAAGTCTTTAGATCAAAATGTCTTTGAATGCATGTTTCCCCATTATCTTAGTCAGGTGTGTCCAAACTTCTGACTGGTACTGTAGATAGAGGCACAGTTGACTAGAAGTCTGGTGGCATGCGTGTCTCCACATGAAACTTTGAAATCTGAACCTGCAGACCTGTGTGTCAATGACGTAATCAAGGTTCTATCAGTGTAAACGAGAGGACGCGGTTGTGCTGTCTCACGGCAGGGTTCGAGAGGCCGCCGCTGCGATGGACGGGGGGGAGTTCGAGCAGGGCCGCATTCGTGAGCTGCAGGAGCAGCGCATGGCCGTGCAGAAGAAGACCTTCACCAAGTGGATGAACAACGTCTTCGCCAAGAGCGGGGTGAGCCGCCGCTGCATCGCGGGCAGGCGGGGAGGATTTCCCTCTGCTTCATTTTGTCGCTGCTGTTTCTGTACCTGTTAACGTTTCCTGGTGAAACTGGAGGACCAGGATGTGTGCCCTTCAAAAACATCAAAATCAATTTTCCTGCTGCAAACACCACTTGAATTACTGTTTAGAACAGCCCAAAACCTTTTAGGTATATGTTTACATATATTTTCTCTGTCCACTCTCAGCATAGCGTTGAGTGAGCTGCCAGCCTTCAGCCCCGGGGAACCCCAGGGTTAAAAAGACCTTTCTACAGATCAGGATTCTGAGAAATTGTATTAAAATTACATCCAGTGATATCAGTATCAATCACTCTCAGTTATAGCGATGTAGATCAATAACAGCAATGTAGATCACTGATGAATGTAGACCAGGGATATCAGTATTTTGCTAATGGGATGAGGCATGTGGATGCCTGCAGTGTGTTTTCTCAGGCTCTCAGGCTCTAAATGCATACTGATGGCTGCTGTAATGTCTCAAACTGCTGTGAATCTGAAAGCAATTCACTACTGGTAAGGGTTTCCAAATATCCATGTCATGGGAAACATATTGCTCTGGGACACTTTAACAGCATGAAAACTGTAAATGCAAATGAAACAAATTATTATCCCCCTGCTTCATTTCCTGACTGGGTTATGTCACCTAGACACCATCATTGATGTCTACTTAAATCTGCACTAAAAAGTCATTGCCGACCAGGCAGTTGGAGAATTGTTCAGTGCTGAAGTGGATGTAAAGCTTTTCTGCCTCATATGGCATTGTGGTAGTTGTTTGCCTGCCTGCAGAGAGGGTGTGCCAGACCCTTATAAAGGCTAGAAGCAATTCTTCTGGGAGAAGTCTGGTTCCCTCAGACTAGGGGCCAGAGAGAGGTCGCCCTTCACAGCTGACAGGAGGCAGGGTCCCAGGGTGGGGCCCACTGAGTCACCCTCTTACGTTACACCATGGCAGAGATCCAAGCAGCCAGCCATTTCAGAACCCCACCAAGTTCCTCCCGCTCCTCTGAAAGCTAACACCAGGCAAGGGGAGAGATGAGCGTGCGCTTGGTCCCCAAAGTCTCAGCCAGTTCGGGGGGGGGGGGGGGGTTGGGGTTTGACAGGAATTGGCTGTTTCACATAACGGCAGTAACGTGTGAAATGATGTGAAACCTTCTGCCTGTGTCCCCCACCCAGCCCCAAAGGGTAACAGGCTGTTTCCCAAGCATTGTTCGTGTTTTAAAAGATTTATGTTGCCAGAAAACACATCTGACCAACAAAGTTTTGAAGCCATTTGTGTCCCTGGATTGTATTATGGTCCTTGGACACAGCCTTTGTATTTTAGTGAGCATTATGAATACCACAAGGCTGGTCAGCTCCAATCCTGGAAGACTTTAAACCAGCCCAGCGTCTATTCTAGCTCTTTTTAAACCACTAACCTTTGTGAACAAGTCACTGCTCATAAACCAGTGAAGGGAAGTAATGAACAAGGGAGAATGCCTGCAGGCCCTGCAGTAGAGTATCCCTGCAGACACTGCATCTCTTCAGGACTGGGGATGACTGCTCCTAAAATAGAACATATGAAAAATGTGCACTTGAACGCAATGTGCCAATTCCATAAAAAGAACGGGAGCGGATGAACTGAAGCGACCGTGCGGGTAAAGAGGGACGCTCTCTTCAGTTCCCCGTTTCCTGCTTCCTGCGTCCAGGAAAAAGTGGTGCTGAAGGACGTCTACACAGAGCTGAAGAACGGGATCTACCTGGTCCGGCTGCTGGAGCTGATCTCTGATACCAAGCTGCCCACCCCGAGCCGGCGGACCCTCCGAGTGCACTGCCTGGAGAACAATAGCATTGCCATCAACTTCCTCAAGACCAAGGTGTGGCCAGCAGGGTGCGCTCTGCTTTTTTTTCAATAAACATATTTTCGATAAATATATTTTTTTAATAAGCACATCTTCTGGAGGCAATTTTCCATTTCCAGTGGGCCCCTGTTCAATCCAAAAGGTCATCCTTAACTTTGGATAATGCACTTTGAGTATGTTGATAGTATACGTTGCCATGTCTCTCTCCTCAGATCCGGGTCGATCTGATTGGCCCGGAGAACATCGTCGATGGAGACAGAACTCTCATCCTGGGCCTCCTCTGGATCATTATCTTGCGCTTCCAGATCGGATTCATCAACATCGATGAGGTATTCACACAACCATAAGCACAACCTGCATCCTTTGTCTTGTCAGGTTGCACAAGTTAACTTTTGGTAGGGTTTGAAGAGTGTTATGCTCACACTCACTGGTCTGGAAGTGTTGTTAGCTTGGTCTGATACTGTTACTTATTCAACTTGAATGGATGCACTTCTGTTCTTCTGTGCTGAAAATCACTCTGATTAACAGTGTCTGCTAAATGAATGTAATGCATGTAATGCATTCCTTGATTTTGTTTACTCAAGAAGCTTTCTGTTGAAAACCAGTGCTCAGGCCTCTATATATGGCCACATCTTTCTGTATGGCTTACAGAAATGAATTCTGCTCACTTTTCCGGTGAAAGACATAAGGCATAAGGATATGGAAATTTGTTCAGTAGACAGACAAGAGTGAGCGGGTGTGCTCAGGTGTAGCACAGGTATGTGCAGGTGTGGCACAGGAGTGGCTCAGGTGCCTGGTGTGTGTTCCAGACTGATGGAGGTGCCAGCGCTGCCCGCCGCTCCGCCAAGGAGGCTCTGCTCATCTGGTGCCAGCGCAAGACAGCCGGGTATGCCAACGTCAACGTGCAGGATTTCTCCAGCAGCTGGAGGGATGGCCTGGCATTTAACGCCCTCATCCACGCCCACCGGTGAGAGCCACCGACCCCTCTGCATCTCGCCCCGTTCACTCCCCAAAACCCAGAGCAGCTGTGGGAAACTCAGGTCCTGAAAGGCTATGTACAAACCTAACGTTATGTCCAAACTTAACACTTCATAACTCAGTCCATTCTATCTCCATTAATGACAAACATCTTAAGGTGATTATGCCAAATTATTAAGAAACACCCCACAGCTGTGCTGAAAAATGCATGGGTGTAGTTAACAACTAATTAACTAACTGCCCCAAATAAGCTGGGAGAACTGGCTGTACAGGTACATGTTGTCCTGCGGGAGCTGGTTCTGTTGTCTTTGAGTTTGACTTGGATATATGGTAGTATACTTGGCTTCCCTTGTCAAATCTGGTTGCTCAAGATAACTTGTGGTAGGGCTTGAATAGTGTTATGCTCACATTCACTGGTCTGGGAGTGTTGTTAGTCTGGTCTGACATTGTTGCTCATTCAACTTGAATAGATACACTTACGTTCTGTTGTGCTAGAAATCACTCTGGATAGGAGCATCTGCTAAATGCATGTAATGTAATGTAATGCAATGTAATGTAATGTAATGTAATGTAATGGATTCATCTCAAAGTGTGAAAAGGGACCAAAAGTGAAAATCATGGTTAATTTGATGAAAGTGGCAGCAGTGTAGCATAGTGGTAAGGAACAGGGCTTGTAACCACAAGGTTGCTGGTTCGGTTCCCCACAACAGCACTGCTGCTGTGCCCTTTTGCATGGTACATAATCCAGAATGTCTTCAGTAAATATCCAGCTGTATAAGTGAATATCATGTAAAAAATGTAAGCTATGTAAGTCACACTACTGAAAGATTTGCTGCGTGTCTCCAGGCCTGACCTGTTAAACTACAGCCGCCTGAATCCGAACGAGCCCCTCAGGAACCTGGAGAACGCCTTCTCCGTGGCCGAGACCCAGCTGGGCATCCTGCGGCTGCTGGACATCGAGGACGTGGCCGTGCCGCACCCCGACGAGAAGTCCATCATGACCTACGTGTCCCTGTACTACCACTACTTCTCCCGCCTCAAGCAGGGGCAGACCGTGCAGAAGAGGATCGCCAAGGTGTGTGCGATGCCACCGCCCAGTTTCCATTCTCTCCGAATATCACAGTGAGAATCAGAGCACAGAACAGAGGCAGGTACACTCTGCAGAGCGTTTTACACAGAACCAGATGGTCACCGTGTCTAAAGGGAATTATGAATCCAGGGTCCCAGTCAATTGCGTTGTCCTTTATGCTGTATATAGTAACAGAACAGACAGCATTTGGGTGGCCAGTCTGCAGAATTTTGTTGGTGATGTCATGAGGAGAGGAGGGGTAAGCGGATGTAAATCGTAAGATGTAACTCATGCACACCACCTCATCAGACTGTAGTAGCGCCTGTTATCTAGCTGTTCAAAGTCAATATCTGGGCAGAGACAGACTGCACCCCTTTCAATGATAACCTCACTGTCTGTTGGTAAATTACATTCGGTATGTATTGTTGCTTCAAGAGACACACCAGATGACTGTAAAGGCCATACTGAAGGCCTGAACAGACAGACAGACCCCAGGCTCCCCCTACAGGCTTCAGAGTGAACTGCTGGGGCCTAATCCCAGAAAAATTTCTAATAAGGGAAACTGTTCCTGTGGATTAGGATTTACTGCAGGGGAGGAGAGGGAGGGGGGAGACGCTAATCAGATCAACAGAAACCCAGGGCTCCTTCTACAGACGAACGTAACACACACACACACATACACGGGCAGGGAGCAGATACACTCTACAACAGGAAGTCAGCGCTTGGACCGGGTCCATTTTTTCAACCCACTTTTGGATCTGCCGTGGGAGCAGAGGGCATTCTGGGAAATCTGGGATTGTACGAAGAGCAGAGAACCTGGTGGCTATGCTGGTGTCAACCAGGGTCCAGGCCACGGCAATACTATTAGCACATTAGCATGCTGCTATCTGGATACACATGAAGTCAGGAGGCACAGGGGAGAGGACTGTGCTTTGAAGCACACTGATACAGGCTGGATAGAGGAAACACAGGCGTGTGGAGTGGACCCTGCTGCCAGGCAGATAGCACAGAGCTGCTACTCGCAGGGAAAGAGCGTTTGGAGAATAGGGGTAGCCAGTTGACGAAGAAAAGCATGGACTACAGACAGTGACAAAGAGGGGCGGGGCCTTCAGGCCCCAGGGTGGGTGGCACTACTGGGTATACTGGGGCCTTGAGGGTGGTAGTAGCCGATTGAGGCTGAGTGTGAGTAAGGCTATCAAGCCCAACAATGGTCATGGGTAACCAAGTCTGAGTGTGGGTGGGGCTATCATACCCAGGGCTGGGGGAGGCTACAGAGCCTGAGGGTGGGCAGGGTGGTTGGGCCTGAGTGTGGGTGGGACGCCGGGCCCCAAGTCCACTGGAGCGTTCTTGAGAGAAAACAGCAGGCCATCAGGTGACCATGTCTCTCAGTGGGAACTTCAGTAACCAGTGGCTGAGATGGCAGCACATGAGAGAAGGAATTGTTAGACCTGAAAGGTGCTCCCCAGCTTTGAGCAAGGTGTGTGCTCTGTGTGTGTGCATGTGTGGGTGTGTGTGTATGTGTAATGTGTGTGTATGTGTATGTGCTTTCATACATTGATCTTATCCATGTCGTTACTGTATGTGATTATTGAAGTATCAGATGGCAGGGTCAAGAAGATGCTGAGCAAAGATTTTACCCTCAGTAGATCATCCACTAACATGAATAATGTGTAATGTGTAATAGTGTATAAGTGATCTTTTAGCAGTAAATTGTATTTAATGCTCTGCACTGTATTCATGTGCCCTGCCTGCAGGTAATGCTGTCTCCATTAATGTTCTTGGCTTTTTTAAGTAGTCTTCTGCGTGAACGTTGTCATAGAAACCCAGTTTGAATTCTGTGTAGCTCCTGCTCTGTGGTAAGGTCAGTGTTAGGGGTTAGGTTTAGCATTGGGGTGTGGCTAGGGTTAGGGGTCAGAAGTTAGGTTTAGGGTTAGGGCTACTGATTATGGTTAGGAGTAAGGGGCAGGTTTAGAGTTAGGAGTTAGGGTTGGGCCTGGCTCCATGCTGGCTGGCTCCATTCTATTCCTTTAGACTAAACTGCCCTTACATTCTGGTCTATCTGTATTCATCTCCTGCTATTAATGTCTGATTTTCACTCACACCTGTCAGATCGTGGGCCTCCTGAAGGAGCTGGATGACCTCACAGTGCAGTACGAGAGGATGGTGTCCGATTTGCTCCACTGGATCAAGTCCAAGGTGGTGGAGCTCAACGACCGCCTCTTCCCCAACTCCCTGCAAGACATGCAGCGGCTGATGGCGGCCTTCAAGACATACCGCACGGTGGAGAAGCCGCCAAAGTACCAGGAGCGGGGGGCCATCGAGGCCCACCTCTTCAACCTACGCACCAAGCTGCGGGCCAACAACCAGCACGCGTACGTCCCCCCGGAGGGCCGGACCCTGGGCGACGTGGAGAAGCACTGGGCCCTGCTGGAGCGGGCGGAGGCCGAGCGCGAGCGCGCCCTGCAGGGGGCGCTGCTGAGGCTGGAGCGCCTGGAGCAGCTGGCGCAGAAGTTCGGGCGCAAGGCAACGCTGCGGGAGGCCTACCTGGAAGACACCCTGCAGCTGCTCCAGCGCCAGGACTTCCGCGGCATGTCTCGCCTGGAGGAGGTGCAGGCCGCCGCCCGCAGGCTGGAGGCCCTCAGCACTGACGTGCACGCCCGCGAGCCCCGTTTCCGCGCCCTCAGGGACATGGCCGCCATCATAGAGAAGGAGAACTACCACAGCAAGGCCCAGGTGGTCCGGAGGTGAGGCTCACCCGCCTCTCTAAATGTTACCGACCTTTTCCCATGGTGCCCTGCCCGAGAAAAAATGAGAAACAAGAAGAATGCAATGCAATATATATGTATTGAGCTGAAGAGAGTTGCTGAAATATAAAGAGCAAGTGGGAAAATGACAAGGCACATCATCTACTGATTGTGACTTATTAACAGTATTTTTCTTCTTTTGCTGTCTGTTTTAATAATGGTTGCTCAAGTGTAATTCCAAGATAGTAGGTCCAATCTAAGAGATGGAGCAAGCAGAAATGAGAAGAAAAGTCTGAACAGAGGGGATCATTATGTACTCTCTTAACAGGATTTTCAGCTAAAAAAAACACATTTTCTTACATTGTGACCATCACTGTTATTGTTTTAAGCAACTAATTAATGTTGCTGCACTTTATATGATTGCATTAAAACCCAGAATGTACCATAAAGTCATCATAACATCTTACCGTTCTTTTACAGCACAAAATCTGCTGCTGTGATTGCTTGTAGTAGTAGTGGCGGTATGCATAGTGGTAATAATAATATTAGCAGTACTGTTTTTTGTTGATATTAGTCTATAATATGATATATATTAACTGTAAATTTTAAAAGCCATAAAAGAAAATGAAATAGAATTGAGATTAAAGGCAGCTTATCTGCATTGTTGTCACTCTTGTCCGGCAGGCAGGAGATCATCACGGAGCGCTGGAAAGATCTGCTCCAACAGCTGCAGCGCCACCGTGACTTCCTGGGGGGTGCTGTCAACACCCTGGGTGTTCTGAGGGACGTTGAGCTGGTCTCCCAGGACCTGGCGGAGCTACAGGTGAGGAACTTTTGGGTTAATCTTATTTTCGTCAAGAATTCATTCACTATGCTGTACTGATGACAAAGATGATGACAAAGATGATGAGGATTACCATTATTATATGCTATATATTTGTGTGCTGTGTATTATATATTATATAGTTTATATAATGATTATATGTTACATATTTTATATTATTATTACACTAATGATTTTATTATTACATGCTGTGGGGTTCACGGTTTCTCCACCTACTTGCTGTAGCTGCTATATTTATATACAGTATTTATTCGTTAATCTGTACTGTACCTGACGCATGCAGAGTTTTGCTCAGGTGCAGTCATAACTCCACTTCTCTCCCTCTGTCTCTCTCAGGTGCTGGCAGCTTGTAAGGATCTTGGAAAGCAGCTCCCAGACGTGGTATCTCTGCTGCAGAAACAGGACCTCCTGGACGCTCAGATCTCCTCCCACGGAGAGACTGTGAGCGCCCTGAGCAAAAGCACCATGGCCGGCCAGCACAGCGACCGCCAGCAGGTCCAGAGCCGTGTCAGAGCGCTCAGCACCCAGTACAGCTCCCTGGTGGCCCAGAGTAAAACCAGGTGTGTCCTCGTGATCCTTACATTACAAGAGAACT
The DNA here is from genome assembly GCF_013368585.1 of Megalops cyprinoides. Classification (NCBI taxonomy): domain Eukaryota; kingdom Metazoa; phylum Chordata; class Actinopteri; order Elopiformes; family Megalopidae; genus Megalops; species Megalops cyprinoides. The sequence continues at coordinate 11,933,302 of NC_050594.1, forward strand.
GCATTACATTATTACATTACACTACAATATTGTCATTTAGCAGAAGCTCTTATCCAGAGCGACATACATAGTTTACAGTTTTTTGACATGTTATCTGTTTATACAACTGGATGTTTACTGAGACAATTGTGGGGTTAAGTACAGGGTACAGCAGCAGTGTCCCAGTGGGGAATCAAACCAGCAACCTTTCGGTTTCAAGCCCTTCTCCTCAATGGCTATGCTACACTGCCGCCCATTACATTACAATCATTTAGCAGATGGTTGTAAATGATTGTATCCAGAGCGAATTCCAGCACAACAGAACATAAATGTATCCATCCCTATCTCTTCAGTTAGCTGACTGAACGCCAGGTGAATATGAACGCTGATTGGCTGAGAGAACGCTGGGTGAATATGAATGCTGACTCTCTGGTGCTCAAACAGAGTAGCTGATGGTTCCTCCATCCTATGACAGGAGACAGGCATTGCAGGAGCAGCTGAAGCTCTTTGAGTTTTTCCGTGACTGTGAGGAGGTGGAGTCCTGGATCTATGAGAAGTGGCAGCTGCTGAGAACAGCCAACCTGGGCCGAGACCTCAACCAGATCCAGCTGGCCATGCAGAAGCATAAGGTAGGGCCCTGCCCTTGGATAAACACACGGCCATGGAGAAACGCAAGTTAGCGCCATTCTTTGGCTGAGCGAAGGACACGTTGATCCCACAGAGACAGTCACATCTGCGTGTTTACTGTAATATCAGGCTAAGCTCTTTTCCACAGTGAGAAACTCAGTATGGGATGACAGGCTGCATAATGGACCCAAATCTTCCATGATATGAAAACACTCCTGTGATCTGTGGTGTATGTGTGTGTGCGTATAGTGTGCATCATGTGTGGATACTGAGTGTGTCTGTGTGTGTGCTGCAGGCCGTGGAAGCAGAGGTGCAGTCCCATGAGTCTCTGTGCTCGGCCGTAGTGGGAAGGGGTCGTGACCTCTGCAGCAGGAGGCACCCCAGTGAGAAGGACATACAGAAGTGGGTGCGGACCCTGCAGAGGCAGTGGCAGCACCTGGCGGACGAAGTGGCCAATCGCAGGACCAGGCTGCACGCAGGCAGCGTCATCAAACAGGTGCTCCACATACACACGAAGAGGCTTGGGAATGGCCTGGGTTACAGAGCTATTGCACTGGCACAGAGAACGTGATTCACAAAGCCATCTGTATTTCCCATTCTGCCCCACCTCTCTCCCTCTCTTTCTTTTTCTCTCTCTCTATGACTCCCTCTGTCCTTCTCTCTCAGTACTTTGCGGATGTGGCGGAAGCAGAGTCTTGGCTTAGTGACCGCAGGCCTCTGCTCGCCAGCGAGGATTATGGGAAGGATGAGTCCAGCGCGGAGGCCCTGCTGCAGCGCCACTTGCGGTTGGAGAGGGAGATCGAGGCGTACCGCTCCGAGGTGCAGCGTCTGGGGGAGCAAGCCAAGAATGCCGCCCTTCAGGCACCTCTCACGGTGAGTCAGAGTGGCCATGTCTGAGGCAGGAGCTCACACACCAGTGAATGCAAACCACCAAGCAGGCAGACTGCCAAACTGTCAAAGCCAAACCCCTAAGCTGTGTTCAGCCTTAAGCTGCCTGAAACACACAGAACCATCACCAGGGTTAAGGGCAGTCACGGCTGGGCTGGTATCGTGCTGTCATGGTTATGGAAATAGGCTGGATAAATATGGGCATGCATTTTTAGTGTGTAAAATTATTTATGGAGAAATATATTCATCTTGGCACAAGGTCAGAGCAGAAGCATCCAAAGATGTGTTCGAAGTGAATTCTCTGTGGGTGCGGTGCTCTTTGAACACAGTTCTCTCTGTTGAGTGTGGTTCCCTCTGAGTTCAGTTCTGAATGTCATTCTTACTGAGTGCAGTTCTGAGTGTGGTTCTGTCTGAGTGCAGTTTTGAGTGTGGTTCTGTCTGAGTGCAGTTCTGAATGTCATTCTTACTGACTGCAGTTTTGAGTGTGGTTCTGTCTGAGTGCAGTTCTTGAGTGTGGTTCTCTCTGAGTGCAGTTCTGAGTGTGGTTCTCTCTGAGTGCAGTTCTGAGTGTGGTTCTCACTGAGTGCAGTTCTGAGTGTGGTTCTGTCTGACTGCAGTTCTGAGTGTGGTTCTCTCTGAGTGCAGTTCTGAGTGTGGTTCTCTCTGAGTGCACTTCTCTGACTGCAGGCTGAGCCCCAGGAGAACACAAAGGCGCGGGACAGTGGCTCCTCAGGAGAGGAAGAGGAAGGGGGGAAGGAGAGGGGAAGGGTGGCCACGCCAAGAACAGGAAAGGCGACTCCGCTGCCCCGGACTCAGGAACCGAGTCCCACCGCCCAGGGCAAGATCAGGTTCAAGTACAGAGGTAGTACTGTCCTCCCTGTGTGGTAGCTCATTCCTCCCCACCACCCTTTCCGCCTCACCTTTACCTGCTTTGACTTCCAGGGTTTTGAAATATTCAGGATACAGGATATACAGGAACACAGGCTACTGTAATACCATTAAAATGTTAACATCACAGACCTCCACACTGTGCAATAACAAATTCCCGGCAAACCTATGTGCTGCTGTCGTGATGGTGGGTACAACAATCTTGAAAAATGGTCTGTGAATCATAGCAAAATTGTTCTAAAATTGCACCGTATATTCCTAGCCTTATGCAAACAAGGTCTCCAGCTTAACCTGATGTAAGCATTGATAGTTACAGTAAATAGACCTCTATACAGTTAATATGCATAATGGTTTCACCACAAAGACACCAAGACAAGAGTCTTAATTATGTAGTACTGCTGTAATCTCAAAACTACAAGCCTGGGCTGCACAATTCTGGAATGGCTTTTAAAAACAGCTATTTAAAATTTACCTTCCATTGAACATGTAGCTGTTCTAAGGGAAATTGATGATAATGGAAGGGTCTTTTATCATAGTAATCTGCGATGGATGATGGGTACACTGAAACAGATGGTTTACACCCCTACTGCTGACCAGCAGGACTGTGAGGCAATGAAAAGTGAAGTGGTTCTACAGCACCTGGTCTGGAATGACCACATGAGATGCTGGTTTTTCTGTGACACGAAGCAGGATTGCTCCCCCTGCAGGCGTGCTGACAGAACTGTCTCAGTCACACATAACTACCTGGGTACTCAGCTGCAGCAGTATGTACCAGCATGCAAATCACAGCCTCAGGGCCTTGGGCGGGAAGTGTATTGCTGTTTGTGACTGTCGATTTCCTTTCGTTAGGACTAAATGGAGGTTGCTAAATACACTGCATAATAAATCCACATTGCGATGTTCATTGTCTTAACAGACGGTGAGAACATCCATAGCTTGCAAATTACATAGATGTGTTATCCAGTTCCAGACAGTTTTATATGTAGTGAGATAGTAAAGTACCTGTTCATGGCTGCAATGGCAGGTGTCCACAAAGGTGTTTCAATCACTAACCAGATTACAAGTTCTCTACCCAGGCCACCCCTCAACCACCATTTCAATCCAGCTGCATCAGTTTGTATTCTGACTGTGATCCCCAGATTCAGCCAAAACCACAGTTAAAGAATCATATTCTCCTAGGCATTGTTCTAAAATGAAGGGACCCCTGGATTCAACCAACACCACCACACCATCTTCAGAGAAAGCAGGATAATATGGTGGTGGAAGTATCGGTGGAGGGATATCTTTTTTGATTGAATATTACTTATCCTTCAGACTTGTTGGTTTTGATTTAATGTAGGGAGACAGTGCAATTTGCTTTTTGAGCTTTGATTTGATGCTTTTTGAGCCCAGCACCCTTCCATCTGTAGTTTGGAGTGTATTCAGGCTTTAGCAAACACATTTACTTCTGTTCTGTGATTGTGACCCCTGTGTTCAGGTGAGAAGGTGACCATGGACCGCGGGGAGATGGTGAGACTTCTCAGTAAGGAGCAGGGCGATAAGTGGCTGGTTAGGGACAGCAAAGGCATCGAACAGCTGGTGCCCGCCACCTACATCACAGAGCTCCCCACCAAGGTAAGAACCGCTCCACCCTGCCCTTGCTGGACTTCCAATACTCAGAAACAAGATTTTTTTAATGATTTTTCTTCTTTCTTTTTAATGATGTTTCTTACTGCATATTTATCAAAGCAACTATACACAGAAAACTGTCATTTTGTAGTAGTTTTACATGTCATTAAATGTTTGGTACAGAAGTGTAACATTGAGTACATATTTACAGATGGATATGTATAGTCAGAGGGTTAATTGATTTATTGATCGGTTGATTGATTGATGTCATGAGCTCAGGTCAGCTGTGACAGCAATCTGCTTCTGTGTGGTCAGGTGGAGTCTCCGCCCCAGCCTGTCCTGAATAACGGCACGCTGCAGAGCCCCACCCACAAGGTGAGCCGGCCGCGGCGTAGCCGCTCCATGCGGCGCGGCACCACGGAGATCCCGTCCAGCGCACTGCCCGACCCGCACTTCCAGCAGGACACCATCCTAAGCACACAGAGAGACCTGGACAGCGAGTTCAGCCGCCTGCTCAGCCTGGCGCAGGTACTGAGCCCACACGCCCAAATGTTGCTCATCAGTCTGTTTAATGTCAACAGTATGCAATATTAACTTAGAAGAGAGGCTCTCATCTAATGTCTTTTAACACGACAGGCTGATTTTGCCATTTGCCATTCTTGCAGGTGTTTGTGCGTGTGTATGTGTGTGTGTGTGTGTGTGTGCTATAGCAGCATCAAATACAGATATTAAACCTTTTGACTGTTAGCACACCAAGACATGTGTCTGATGTGTACTGTACTGCATAGCAGAGTCCTACAGAGATGTTGAAGTGGTGGTCTGTTGGTCTGTCTGTGCTGATATGTGTGTATTTGTGTGACAGAGCAGAGATATTACAGGGGTGTAAAGTTGTGTTGGTTTCCTCCCAGGCCAGAAAGAAAGCCCTGGAAGAGGGATTTAGGCTGTACCGCTTCTATAACACCTGCCAGGAGTTTGAGTCTTGGATGGAAGACAAGGAGAATGTCCTGAATGCCTTCAGGCCCAGCTCAGAGAACGTGGAGGTGATGCAAGCAAAGTACGAGGTGAGACTTCAAACTCATTTAATGGGCTGAACAACAGGCTGATGGGCTAAACACTTACTATACTATACTACATCACTATACTACACTATACTATAGCAGCCATTGGAGTTTTAGAAGACTTCCCAGAAACCATGAGAATTGCCTGTTTCTTAACTATTCAAATACATCTTTACCTTTCAGAACTTCCTGACAGAACTAGCAAGTGGGAAGGGACAGCTTGATGACATCAGACGGCTGGGGGCAGAGCTGGTAAAGAGCGGGCACAGCAAACAGAGAGAGATCCGTGCTAAACAGGAGCAGGTCAACCACAGGTACATGGAGAATTGTGCATAGTGATGCCGAATGCTGGTGATGTGACACTGTCTCTCTCTCTCTCTCTCTCTCTCTCTCTCACACACACACTCACACACACACACATGTTTCTAAAACTGCAAAAAGTGCATTGTGGGTAAAAAAAGAAAACATCTAAAGGAATGACCTGCATGAATGATCCGTACGAATAGTCTCTTTGAAATACAGGCACATTTTTGCACCTTCCACAGGAGAAGAAACACTAACTTTCAGAAGGAAATACAACACACTTATTCAGTTCCCCCCATCTGTATAAATATAGTGTATACAATGTAAATATATTGTATCTGTATGAATCTGTATGAATCTGTATGAATTAAATTGCTTTTTTGACAGAGACAGAGCCATGTTGAACTTTGTATATATGTTTCGATGTTGTTGTGCACAGAGAGTTGATGTGATTGGGTGTGTTTGCTATCAGGTGGGAGCATCTGCAGGGTCTTAAGGATGAGAAAGCCCACGAGCTCCTGGGCACCGCGGATGTCAGGTCCTTCCTGCAAGACTGCCAGGATGCCAGGGCACAGCTGGAGGACAAGATGGCCCAGCTGGGCACTGCGGAGGTGGGCAGCAGTGCGGCCGCCCTGCAGGCTGAGGAGCGTGGGCAGGCTCAGGCCGAGAGGGAGATCCAGGCCCTGGAGCGAAAGATAGAGTATCTGAAGAGCATTGCCAAAATGTGGGTATTCTTTGCAGTTTACTACAACCTCTCACACTGCCAGTTACAGGACTTTTACACTTTACTGCCTCTAACACTACCAGGACAATTTAGTTGACCTTTTACAACCTCTGACATTGCTGGTTTCCTTGATGCTTGAAAATTGCTGAAAATAGTTTCACCACAGTAAAGTTATGGACAGTGGTCATCACATATGACTGTGTGAAGCGCAGCAATACTATCAATATAAATTAATAAATATAAATTGATGCTATTTAGAAAAATAAATAAAAATCTTGAATTTTATTCTTTCTCATCAGTGATCTTTGAGCGCAGTCTAAGAACCATAAAATAAGGTCATTCAGCGATATTATTATTTTTTTACATTATTACATATTATCTGAGTATTCTTGGGAGCCAGAGACTACTGGAGTATGAAAAGAGGGTGCTGTTTGAAGCTGAAGGGTCACGTGTCCCGGGACAGGAAGCAGGACCTGAGCCCGGCGGAGAGCGCGGCGATCATGGAGGAGGTGCGGGGCCTGGAGCGCATGCTGCAGGCAGTGCGCGGGCGGGCGGAGCAGAGGCGGGCCCTCCTGGAGGAGGCGCGGCGGCGGCAGCTCTTCCAGCAGGAGACGCGGGACCTGCTGCTGTGGGCGGGTGTGGCCCGGGAGAGGCTGACAGAGGACGAGACCGCCTCCGACGTGGCCTCCGCTCAGGTGCTGCTGAAGGAGAACCAGGACCTGTGGCAGGAGATCGAGGACCAGAGGGGCAGGTGAGACGTGAGCAACGCGCTGGCATGGGGGCGGGTGAGATGTGCGAGTGACGCACAGGTGACATGGGTGACTTAACCTTTAACATGAGCTGAAGTGATGCAGTGCACATTGTAGCAGTCTGCACACAGTGTTTAAATTAAATGAGTGGTACATTTTGGATGTACAATTTTCTTCATTTGAAATTATTGCTGAACTAATCTCAGAAAGGTGAGAAACCAAACGAATGAGTGAACAGGCACCAAACCGTATTGCATGTTTCAGAGAAGATGCAAGATTCAGTTAGTAAGGTTAGTAAGTAATTCACTTACTGATCAATTACCTAAGAACTGTATAAGCTTATTGCTATGAGGATTGACTGGCCAGATTCAAAGAGTTTGTGTCTTTTTAGGGTGAAGACTATGGAGAAGCTGGGGCAGTCGCTGTCCAGCTCATCACCTAGCAACAGAGGTGAGGTACAACAGACGCTCCACAAGATGAACCAAGAGTGGGCGGAGCTCGACAAGCTGTGGGCCAATCGGAGGAAACGGCTCGAGGAAAGTTTGGAATTGCAGAAGTTCAACCGAGAAGCGGACCGGATCGACGCGGCGCTGTCCAGTCACGAAGCCCGGCTGAAAGTAAAAGATCTTGGGGTGAGTTTGAGAAAGACTGAAAGACACTTTGCAAAACTCAACCAGTATAATGGCATTTGTGTGATTGATGAAAGCCTGCATGAACAACTCTACACAGCACCCACCACCACCATCACTGCACAAATGCAGCCAGCACCTACAAACATACTGGGATGCGTTCATCAACTGTTATCTTACATGGATGGGTTGAAGTATTTCAAGATAAGAAAATTTGTTCAGCATATTTGCAAAAAAGCCCATGGACGGATTTGCCCATTGTATTAAATGTGAAGTCTTTAGGTGCGTATTTTCTATGAAACATGGCTTTAGTATGTAGTGAAACCTATAAGCATGCTTTATTCCTTTTTTCACTCTGAATCTCTGAAGCTATAAGGCTGTCCTACCATCACTAGCCTCATTTACCAGTCAGTGTTAGGTTTTCCAATATGTCTGAAGACTCAAAACTGAGATAATGTATCCATAAATGTTGAGCAATTCATCCACTCAATCAGCAGGACGTGCTTCTCATCACTTCAGTGATTAGTCTGTACTTGCGTATCTACACAGGTATGTACCAGATGTGTACAGCTGGCCTAACAAAGCAGGATTGACACATGACAGATCAGCCAGGCTAAATCCTTACAGCCAGTAGCATCTGCCTGCTGAATGCCGAACCCCAACACAATATTCCTGAGAGGGGAATCCAGTCCAACTGCCTTGTACACACTAAAAAAAGTTTCTTTAAGATGGCGGACCACACCATGTTACAGTCATTGCCACACTCCTTGATTTCCCATAGTGCTCAGCTCACAGTAGTGCTGTGTGGGGCCGCACCAATGTGTTGTAGGAATCTGTGTCTGTATGAGGAGGAAACCTGTGGCTTTGCAGGATCCTGTCTGAATGAACAGGTATCATGTGGCCCTGCAGGACTCCGTGGACAGCGTGCACAGCCTGCTGGGAAGGCAGGAGGAAGTGGAAGGGCTGCTGAAGGCGCTTGACCAGAGAGTGCGCCTCCTGCAGGACAAGAGCAGCGATCTCACCCGCAAGCGCCACCCTGCCTGCAAACAGTGAGGACAGCACTCAGCATACTTGCAGTTTTTACCATTTAAATATAAAAATATGAATTGCTATCGTTTACTTTCATTACTTACTTTCATTCATACAAATTCACTTTCGTTTCGTCCTTTCTCAGGATCCAGCAGAGGGCGCTGGCTGTCCAAGAGCGCAGCAGAAAGCTGACAGAGAGCAGTGACAAGAGGAGGAAGCTGCTGCTGGCGTCGAAGAAGTATCAGGTACACCTGTGCTGTGCCTTTGGGTTTATGGTTGTTTGGTACTCTCTCTATATCAGTCCATTTAGGATCATCACAAAACAGGCATTTCTGAAATACAGTTACACCAGTTATTGTGATTGTTGTGATGCATTTATTTTATTGTATTTATCTGAAAGTCACACAGTTACATTGTGATACTTATTCCTAATAAAATGAGCTCAACAGACTAATACTACAGCCCTACAGTATAAGAACACTAGTATTGTTTGCTGCTTGACTGCTTATATCATTTCACTATATTTAGCATTAGTGGTGCTGCTCTTAACAGTTGTTCATGTAATTGAATGTGCAGGAGCCTCTGTAATGTTTTTCTTATATAAATCAGCTGCACTCATGCTTACTTTTACTTAGAGGCTGTAGAGATCACCTCTCACCCCCCAGCATTCATTTTTTGTGGAACTTTCTTGCTTGAAGACTTGCATTCTTCTGCGCAGCCCATGCTAACGAGGCTGTCTTTGCAGGAGTTCCACCGTGATGCAGAGGAGATGCTCCTGTGGATGGACGAGAAGTTTGAGATTGCGCAAGATGAATCGTACCGCGACCCCACCAACGTCCTTCGCAAACTGAAGAGGCACGAGGCGGCGGAGCGGGAGATGCAAGCCAACCAAGTGCGGCTGGACCGCCTCAGAGAGGTGGGCCTGGGGGTGCGCTGGAGGCTGTGTTTCACATGAGCTGGAACACCCAGCATAGCAGAGATCAGCAGGTTCAAGACCCAGAGGGGCATTACTTTTGTATCTTTGAGCAGGATACTTTACTTGAACTGTATCCATGAACATTATGTCATATTTGAAGAGAGATACTGTATGTAAAACTGTAAGTTACATAGGGGCACCCATTGGAGGGGAGCCCTGGATTATGAAAAAGCAGAATTCACATGGGTGAATAAGCATGCAAATATCCTCTCACACACGTAAGAAATGTAAAATACCAAGTCAGGCAGATACAAATGCAAATAGCTGGCTGTGGGGAAATGGCTCTTGTGTATGACTGAAGGCTGCTCAGTTAAGTGTGTGAGCAGTGAGCTCATGCTTTTCCATGCCTTTCAAGGTGTGTGGGAGGCTGAATGAAGCCTGCTGTCTCAAAGACTGCATTACCCAGGATACCTCACACCATTAGTCAGCCTTGCTGTATCAGTTTTGAAACACTTGTGTGTAGTTGCCAATGGCTGTGTGCCTGCCTGTCTCAGATGGGGGAGGAGATGCTGGCAGAGGGGCACTACAACCGCCAAGTCGTCCGGGAAGAGTCCGCGCAGGTGTGCAAAAGGTGGGCGGAGCTGCAGAGGAAGATGACTGAGAGAGGGGACAAGCTGCGGCAGGCGGGCCAGCAGGAGCAGCTGATGGAGCTGCTGCAGGTGGGTGACCTGAGGGAGGGCAGTGCTCTCAGGGCACATTACTGGGTTCTAACAATGGCACCAGTGGAAGAAGTCATAATCTGCACTGAGCCTAATCTAGTCTGTCCACATAAAAAGGTTTGAAACTTGCATCTGGGTAGCAACAAAATGCATTTCTGACTGGCTTCTTATGTGTTGAAAATGCCCATGTTGCAAAAATACACAAACCATGTATTTTATTTTGTTTAATTAATTTTGGGTAGTGATATTTAAATAGGTTTAATGCAGCTGCCATTTCCCAGTTAAAGTCTTGATAAAACTTCCTAAAGAGTCACTATTTCTGGATTTGTACGATCTTCTACACTACAAATATTGTAAGATTACTGCAGTAATATTAGTGCCCACTGCTACTTTGAGTGAACACAGACTGAGGAAATGACCCTAGCAGCTGTACAGGAAGTAAAATAACCCTGTTCTCAGGACTCCAAGCTGAAGATGGAGGCGATCCAGAGGATGCTGCGGGATGCTGGGAAGGGTCACAACCTGCAGTCCAGCCGGCAGCTGCTGAAGGAGCACCAGCAGCTGGAGCAGGAGGCCCGGGAACTGGCCGACAAGATGAATGCCATCGTCACGCGCGCCAAACATGTGGCCACCAACCACTTCGACTCCCAGAGGATACTGCGGGAGACAGAGAAGTACCTGAAGCTGTGAGTTTCCGCAGTTTGTAGTCTTGGTGAATTGCTGTATGTATTGGGTTAACCACCTGAGAAAACCACTGGAACCTGGTCCTGGCTGGTGGAAACCTCATTTGTTGTTGAGCTGTCAGCAGGTGGCATTCTTCCATCTGAAATTATGAATGATCTGGATGTTGTATTATCTGGGGAGACAAACTAGGCATTTAGCCCTAGCTCACTGTGTTTATCAAAATTCCTGGGATAACACCAAGTGTTTGTTCCTTCTTTCCATACATTTCCAATCTTGCCTTTTCAGTTTTGCCTTCTAATATTCCCCCAGTCTAACTACCTAAACTAATCTAGTCCTACCCCTTTGGCTGTCACTACAGTGTGTTATCAGCTAGTTACTATACACTGGTCATAAATGAGGGGAGTCATTCTTAATTGTGAAGTGTTCTGCAGTGCTTTTTGGAAAGGTTTACACCCTTTTCACTTCTTTCACACATTTTAAACAAAAGGCCTTGTGGTTAAGTTGTACCCATTGTCCTGATCTCTTGTTGCACTAGTGAGACATGTATTAGCAGAAAGTCCCCAAAGTGGCTGTTTTGGCAGACTCCCTTCATTTCACCTCATTGTTGATCTGTTTACCACTGAGCAGGTTTGAGTCTCTACAGCGCCCCCTGGATCGGCGCAGGGCCCAGCTGGAGGCTTCCGTCGCTTTGTACGGGTTCTACCACGATGTGGATCTGGAGCTCAGCTGGATATCAGAGCGCCGCCCGCTGGCGAACTCCACTAACTACGGCAAGTCAATGGCCAGTGGCATCAACCTGCTCCAGAAGCACAAGGTAACAGCCCAGCTCTGAATATCAGCCATAGTAACACCTCTTATTGTCAGCCAGTTATTTCACCCATGGTATCAGCTCTTTAGTATCAGCTCATAGTAGTTCCTACTGCCCAGCCATCATCAGTAGATCTGATTGGACACACCAGATAGTAGACTACTGTAAATTTGCTGCTAAAACAGGTGTCAGTGTGTGTAGGTTTACACACGTTGGATGTACTGAAGCTTGGTCTGTCCAGAAACCATAACCTTAATGAAAAAGAATCATTGTGACAGGGTCTCACTATGAGCATTGTGGGGCTGCCATTCATTGCACACAGTTAATGTGCTGGAAGTTTTGAGACTTGACATATCCATTTTGAATTTTTGTAAGCCTCTGTTGGTAAGCTTCTACCAATCAAAGACAACTTTGCTAATGGAAAGTGCAGAAAATGTGTCTGAGGAAACCATGTTGCTGCTGCAAATGGGGTTGGTGGGCCAGTAGGGGGCAGTCTTCCCCCTGGACCAAGCAGAAAATAAATACCCCAGGATAGTGATGGAAACAGTGTACTGCAAGAGATTGGATCTTCCTGATGTTAGTCCTGATGGGATCAAAGTCCTGATTCACTAAAGTCATTAAAGATACAATGGAATGTATATGAAGAGTGGGAATTGTATTGTCTCCTGATCAAATTCCTAAACTGGCTTTTTATATCTTACCACTTAACCATTCCCGGTGCTTTTGGTTGACAACACAATCCTTCACATTCCTCTCCTATCTTGCTTGCCAAGGTTATCACTGAAAGAGAGAATTGAGCTGTTAGTAGACCTCACTGTTTAAATAAACATTATATTTTGATGCTTTAATACTTTAATGCATAAGTTTTCTTTTTTTGTCTAGTGGGCTCTGTGAAATATTACAATGCTGTGTAATGTGTCATCCAACACAGTTTGTGCTGTATACTCATAGTACAGTTATTTCTTACATCTGGTGAGAAAAATATTGCCATGATTTTTGAAGCCATGTGTCATGACCTCCACTGCTATTTGTCCAATCAGGAGTTGCAGGCAGAGGTCAATGCCCACCGAAAGCATCTGCAGCGTGTGCTGGAGAAGGGGAGGGTCATGGGAAACTCCATGCAAGGCCACAGGGAAGAAGTACTGGAGAGATGCAGTCACCTGACTCTTGAGTGGGAGGAGCTAGAGGGCGTATGTGAGGAAAGGGCAGCCAATCTCAATAGGGCTGTCACTCGAGAACAGGTACCACCCACTTCCTCTAAGCCAGTCAGAACCTTGACACAGTACAACTCCAACACTCACATAATCTATTGCAGTGTTTCACAGTGCTACTCCTGGAGCCCCCCTGTCCTGCATATCTTCTATCTATCCTTGCTCCAAACACACCTGATTGCAGGGGGGCCCCAGGAGCAGGATTGAGAATCAGTGATCTATTGTAATGGCCTTTTTTAGGCTTTCATGCACATCCATCATAGCACCTGCAAATATTTCATAGCCTCTCAAAGGTCTGAAAGATGTTATTTCTGTCTAAGTCTTCACAGTATAGGAAACACACTTACAAAATGGGGATTGGAATGTGAACACTTGAATATTTACTGTATCTGTGCCTTTAATGTTCCCTGCTTGTCTGTCTTCCTCTCCATTCCTCAGATCTTGCTGGATGCTACAGAGTTGGAGACTCGTCTGTCAGAGCTGCTGCCATTGGTCAGCAGCGAAGACTACGGCAAGAACGAGCCAACCACCATCATCCTCATGAAGAAACACCAGGTACCACAGCACATGCCTTCACTGCTCCTTTTGGACTAATGAAACACTTCCAGGTTTAGAGGAAGTGACAGAGCAAGACAGGATATGATGTCAAATGATGGATGCTGGGCTACCTGTGTTTCAGGTGCTGGAGGGGCAGATGGAGGTGCTGGCTGCTCAGGTGGAGGACCTTAGGAGCAGCGTGGAGGCGGCAGCCAGAGCGTGGCGTAAGGATGAAGTGGACTGGCCCCATGAACGCATCAGCAGCCAGCTCAGTAAACTGCAGCATTCAGCCACACTGAGGTAGAGAGCAGACACAACCAATCATTACCAATCATTACATACCATAACCAATCATTTGTTTTCTTTTGGGGCAAACTGAATATGTTAGCACTGCACCAGCAATTTGTGAGGGTCAGTCTTTGCGTGTGAGTGCATGCAGCAGTTTGTCTTTGTGGCTGTCTGACTGATTGATCTGTCGTCCATCAGGGCCCAGCGGCTGAAGGAGGCCCTGTGTCTGCATGAGTTCAGCAGAGAGTCCTCAGAGCTGAGGGAATGGATCACTCAGAAGACTCAGGTCGCTGCCTCTGAGGATTATGGGAATGACCATGAACATGTGCTGGTGAGAGAAACCCTCTGGGCCGTTGTCGGATTCTTGGGTCATTTCAGGATCTACATTAGAGTGTCCGCATTAGCTTCCTTTTGTCTTGTTTTAGTAACATATATTTGCTTTCTCATTGTTTTGTCAAATTAAAAACTTTCTTAAATGACTTTTTCTGTCTTATTGAATACAGATAAAATAATAACATAGCCAGAAGGACTTGAAGAAAAGTAACAATGAATTGTGTAATTGGTGGAGGGAGGGCTCTCTTAAATGATAGATGTCTTCTCCCTCCAATCAGCACCTGCAGGGGACATTCGAGGCATTCCTCAGACAGCTGGAGGGGGGAGCGGAGAGACTGCACAGCTGCCAGGAGCTTGCTGATTCGCTCATTCTACGCGGACACGCCCAGGCTCGGTTCATCCAGGAAACGCAGGATGAGCTCAGGTAGCTGAGACCACACAGAACATGCCACACAGGTGGTCCACAGGTGCTCCACAGGTGCTCTACATGCAATACCAGAATCTGTATTATTTACCAACACAAATAACAAGCAGCAACTGAAACAACATTTAACCTGGAACACAAACATATGATACAAATGATCAATATGGTAGTTTCTGGGGTGTCAATGATTAAGGTGCTGAGCTTGTAACCCAAGGACTGCAGCTTTAATTCCCAGATTGAGCATTGTTGTTATACCAGAATTGCATTAGCAAATATTATATATTGATAAATACATAATATGTAAAATGTGGTATGAGTATATTTCCCTGAAAAGGGTTCTTGTGAAGCTGTAATCACGCATGGCCCAGGCAGATTAAATCAATACATCTATATATATATCTCAGGGTGTCCTGGGCTGAGATGCAGGACCTAGCCAGAGAGCGCGAGGAGAGGCTTCAGAAAGCTGTGGAGTATCACAGGATCTACCGAGACCTGACCGAGGCCCTGGGACACATTGAGGTGGGCAGAAGCACATGACCGCTGCATTACATTCACTCAGCTCACTTAGGAATGGAGGATAGGTACAGACTAATAACCCTGTTGTGTACACTTGTAAGTTGGTCTGGATAAAATTGTCTGCAAAATGAGTAAATGTGTTTCTGGTGTTAAATTGTCTCTTACCTATGCCCATCCCTCCTCTCCAGGAGAGGTACAAGAGCATTCCTGATGACATCGCTAAGGACCTGCAGGGGGTGCTGTCTCAGCTGCGTAAACATGAGGCTCTGGAGCATGAGCTGGCAGGCAATGAGCAGCAGGTATGAACGCAGTGTGCCCTGTGTGTCTGTGATTAACTGTGTTCAACTGTGTTCAGCTGTGGGACTTTTTTCCTGTGTGGCTATGTTTTACTGCGTCTCACTGTATGGCTGTGTCCTCTTCAGCGCTGTTCTGTGTGGTTGTGTTTAAGTGCGGGGCTGTGATGAACTGTTTGCTTGTGTCCTGTGTATCTGTGTTTAACTGTGCTTTTAAGCCCTGCTGCACTGTGTCTCTCAGCTCCAGGAGATGCTGGATGCGGCCGATGCTGTGCTGGAGCTGTGCTCCCCGGGACAGAAGGAGCTGCTCCAGGACCGCCAGCAGGAGGTGGTGGAGAGCTGGGAGAGGCTGCGAGCGCGTGTGGAGCAGAGAGGGGATGACCTGGAGCAAGCGCGCAAACGCTACCTCTTCCTCAACACCGTGAGTGGCACTCCCTATTCCTCCACTGCGGTGTGCTGTTTAGCTTGTGGTGTGAAAAATAGCTGTTGGCTGTGTGCAGGTATACTGGAGGACTGCATTTATCTCTCTGACTCAGCGCTCCTGAGCAAATGCAAAGGTTTTTGCTGTGAGACTCACATAACATATAATTGGCAATTTCAAAATAGGGTTGCATGAAGGGAAAAAAGAAAAAAAAATCATCTGATCCTCGTTTAGTACCACAGTTTACAAAAGGTAACTAACCTGTTGATACTGTTTTATCCAGATACCTCTTAATGAGAACTCTTTAACCATACAGGGCTGTGGAGCTTTACTTTACCATGTCAGACAACTCAATTACAAGTCCGCAGTTTTCAGTTCCACACTGTTAATGACATCTAAGCTAGAATTAACCCCAACTATCAACTAAGAATGTAAATGCTGTAATGTGCAGAGTGTATACAGTGTAGAGTGTGACAAGGCAGCAGTGTGGTATAGTGGTAAGAAGCAGGGCTTGTGACCCAAACGCTGCTGGAAGGATTCCAAGGTGGGCCTCTGCTATTGTTACCAAATTGCGTCAATGAAATATCCAGGTGCATAAATAACAGATGCAGACGTAATAAGTCCAGGAATAGAGTGTAATCTGTGTAGGTGTCTTCGCTTCCCTGTCTGATGGGCCCTTCCTTTCTTCCCTCCCTGTTCTGTGAGAGCAGGTGCAGGACTACTCCTTGTGGTGCGCTCAGGTCCTGGGGGGCATGAGGGCGGAGGAGTCCATTCGTGACGTGTCCACCAGCGACCTGCACCTGGCCCAGCACCAGCAGCTGCGGGCTGAGATCGCCACTCGCGAAGAGGCCTTCGAGCAGGCGGTGGCCATGGGCCACGAGCTTCTGCAGGAGAACAGCCCTCACAGCAGGGAGGTGAGTGTGCATGTATGCCTGTATGCCTGTATGCCTGTGTGCATGCTAGTGTGCATGCCTGCATACAGGCATTTGCACCTGTGTATAGTGTGTGTACAGGACCAGTCAAAAATTTGGACACACCTGATTAAGATAATGGGAAACATGCATTCAGAGCCATTTTTATCTAAAGATGAATGCTTAAATGCTTGGAATTTGTTTCTTAGACAAATATAAATAGTGAAGTTGATGCCTATGTATGAATTTCTTTCCAAAGAAATAAATATATTTAAAAAAATATTTTTTGGCTACTTTGAAGAATCTAAAACATTAGACTTTTTGTCACTGCATAATTCCATTAGTGTTATTTCATAGTTTTGATGTCTTCAATATTATCCTAAAATGTGGAAGATGACACACTACAGAGTAATGAGTGTGATGGGGACTCTGCCAGGTCCAGGACAGGTTGGAGGCGCTGCAGGAGGAGAGGGACTCGCTGTACGCTCACTGGGAGCAGAAGCAGCAGTGGCTGCAGGTGACTCACCTGGAGCAGGTGTTCTACAGAGACGCAGGACACATGGAGAAGATCACCAGCTCACAGGAGGTCAGTATCTGTTACAGCCTTATTGTTGAGTGATTTCCATTCAGAATGTCAGGGTTTTTTATTGTAAGGGAGCCCTTTTTAACTATCCCTGTGAAAATTTGTCCTGTGCTCCATGTTACCTTTGAAACATTATTGAAGCATGTATTTGCATATCAGTCTAATCTATCTAATCTAATCTTCTGTCCAGTTTCTCCAGTTTCTTGAGATAATTATCATTAGATTTCAAGTGTGCCCTATAGTCATCTGCCTTCTTCAGGCCTTTGGCCATAACTGTACTTAATTCAAGATTTTGCAAAGATGCATTGATGGTTTGGAGAAGTCATGCAGACTAATTGTGATTGTAGATCCAGACATTTTGAAACCTAAGAAGAACATGTCAGAGCCATATCCTCAGCATGGGGACCTCTGGTTTTTCAGATTCTCCTGAAGAGCAGCGATCTCGGTGCCTCAGTGGACGAGACTGAAGTGCTCATTAAGAGGCATGAGGCCTTTGAGAAGCTGCTCCATTCCCAGGATGAAAAGGTCAGAATACCCATGATCCTCCACTGCCCATTCAGACTCTCTGAAAGAGTCTCAGTCACAAGCTAATCTATAGAAATATTATTTATAGGTTATGATTTTTACACCAGGGAAATATGCAGGAGAAAGAGTATCCAACATATGGATGTTTTTCCCTTAGAACTGTCCATGAGTTTATATAAATTGGATCGTTTTTCTCCCCAGAGAGTAACGATGATATCTCTTCATGTGGTAAACATTTGTGTCAAGCCGAGCAAACAAACAAATCAGTGTAATTTCATACGATTTGCAGAACAAGTGAAAAAAATTACTGTGACCCACAGAAAAGGTTTCAGCCCCCTTGATGCATTAGACTTAGACTTCAGCATGGTGCTTAACTTGGAGCCCGACTGTAACGGTGCCCGCAGGTGGTGGCTCTGCAGGAGCTGGCTGAGAGGCTCCAGAAGGAGGGCATAAAGAGGGACAGAGCTGGCCAGGTCCAGAGCAAGCTCCGGGCTCTGCTGGACAGGAGGAGCCGCATCAAAGAGCTCTCCGCTAAACGCACGGAGGAGCTTGCCATATCCAGACTGCTGTGCGTCTTCAACCGCGACGCGGCAGAGGTACCGAACATCCCCATATCCCAAAACACATTTGCTAAACCATTCTTGCACCTGCTATTACACTTGACAGAATGTGATATGTTATCTAACAACTTCTATTGAATTGTGAATCTGTTAGCAATACCTTTTTGTATGCACTTTTGTCATTCATGACTGAATGTAAATTCCTGCTGCCCTTGTTTTGAACTGAGTGGTGACAAGTCACTGTGGGAATTGTAGCCCCTGGGAATTGTAGTATCATGTCTATTTGGCTAATATTCAGACTGTAATAAGTTGGGGTATCATACAGTAGATAGTGTTGCAAAGCCCACACTACATTGTTAGCAAGAGCTGGCTGGTACCCCATCCTGGAAGTGGGGTAATGAGAGGGGTTAGAACATGGTTTTAATGTCCAAGGGGCCACGTGACCCATCACCGTGTGTGCGTTCCTCAGGCGGAGGAGTGGGTTTCAGAGAGGATGCACAAGATGCAGGAGGACTCCAAGAAGGACCTGAGTGACCTTCAGGTGAAGATGAAGCTGCTTCAGAAACACCAGGTCTTTGAGGCGGAGATACTGGCCCACAACGAGATCATTGACTCTGTACAGCAGGTGTGGTGTTCAAAACCAGTCTTTCTTAAATGTTATATTGATTATTTATATCACTGTTTTTCTTTTTGCATATCTCCTATGGCTTACAAAGCATTTTAATCACAATTTTTCAAAATGTAGACCCAATAAGAATAAGAAATACCCCCAGAAGATATGAAACACAATTAATATCCAATGAATGTATTTTCACATTAATAGTTAGTCGAGGCAAAATATCTGGGGGTAAACTCTAGGGGCAGTGACACAATATTGTATGCAGTGATGGAGGTAGAAACAAAGAGGGGGTACAAGAGGCTGCTGTTCTAATGCTGACATCCCCATATTGGTGAGGTGGAAGAAGAATACAAAGCAATGGAGCATTGCCTGGATAGACAGAACATTGTGTTCGTTGCAGGATGAATTTCAGACTTTGAGGATACCGGTTTTGTGATGTAAACAGGCCAATGTTGTGTGTGTCGACCAGACAACCTGCTCAGTTAGTGCCTTTGACTCTAGGCGGGGGCGGAGCTTGTGTCACTGCGACACCCCAAGTCCCAGGAGGTGCGTAGGAGTGTCACAGCTCTGAAGGACCACTGGGAGGCACTGAAGAGGGCAGTCGCAGCCAGGGGGAAAATGCTAGAAGACAACAGAGACTTCCTGGAGTTCCTTCAGAGGGTGGAGCAGGTGGAGGCCTGGATCAGGCAGAAGGTACCAGCCCTACCTAATGCTTCAAACCACCCCTGCTATGATTTCAGAATGCCTGTGTTGAGGTTAATACACACATTGGTTCTGTCCCTGTCCCCAAACAGGAAGTGATGATCAATGTGGGGGATGTTGGGGAGGACTATGAACATGGGCTACAGCTGCTGAAAAAGCTCAATGAGTTCAGGGGTGCCGGCTCTGGGGTGAGTTTTGGGTGATCGGGGGGTGAGTTTGGGCTAAGTATTATGTTGTCACAAGACTGAGAGAACATAACACTTAATACTGCTAGAATAACAAGTCCTGAAAATAATGTAATTAAAGTAACAATAGTGTGAACTATACGTATTTTGAAAAGACTGACTTCAGTTCCTGTGTGCACAGGAAGTGACAGTGGATGATGCCCACATCAAGGCGATCAACAACATGGCCGCTCGGCTGGAGCGGCAGAACAGGGAGGAAGTGGCCACAGTGAAGCAGAGGAAACAGCAGCTCAATGAGAGGTATGTATTCAAATATACACATATGAGTACAACTGCAGATAGATAAACGGTAATAATGGCATCATTAGAGAGCAATAAACATACTTTAAATCATACAATGACAAAGGAAAATATAGTCAGATATACTCAAACATTGCTAAAAACAAATCTAAATCTGTAATGCAACCATTTTTTCCAAGTAAGGAACAGGGGGCTGTGTATTCTGTCCAAGGGGTGCCTTGTCTTGAATATTCACTGCAAATCCACTGAAGTGAATAAAAGAGGTTTGGGTCACCCCATCCATTAAGCCAGAGAAGCAGTCATTCACCTGTCCACTAATGCTTGACATTCACAGTGTACAGTGTTCCTCCCTTTCTCAAGGGCACAGCACCAGTGGAGTTGGAGTCAAACCCGCAGCTTTACAGTAACAATATCATTTTCCTAACTGCTGTGCCACTTTGCCTGCCTCTGAACGGGTCAGTGGGATCTCTTTAATAGGTGACAGGGTGAACATGAGGCAGTGACAGCTGATTGATCTGAGACTGTTAGCTCCAAGGGGAGTTTTCTGTTCCTCATTGTTCTGTGACAGTGTTGGTGACCCACAGTTCTTTGTCCCTCTCTCCTTACCTGAGATGGAACAACTTCCACGGCAACCTGAACAGTTACAGGAAGAAGCTGGAGGCGGCCCTGGGGGTCCACTCCCTCATTCGAGACCTGGAGGAGATCCGTGAGAGGACTGGGGAAAAGGTGAGGCCACGCCCTCAGCACTGACCAAGCTCAACTTTGTGCTGCAGGAGAGAGGGAGGAGCCATTCTGCTGCCTCACGCTCTGCAAGTCAGCTGTCAAATGAATGTGACCAAAAATGGCTAAAGGCCAAAGGGTCCAGTTTGCTGGTTACAAGTGCAATAACAGTGCATGTTAAGCCTTTCCTTATTTGACGTAAGTTGTCTTTATATTTTGAATATTCAAAATCTTTTCTTTCTTTAGCTCAAATACAGGAATGCAGGTTTGCTTTTCTTTGTGTAGTGAGTGTCAATCACTTTTGGACTAATTGAGTCATTGGTAATTGCAGAGTATTATGGGTAAATATGACTATCTTATTATATGTGATACATTATGGATTGTTAAAATATCCAGCTGTAAAATGTAAATGTAAACCATGTAAGTAATTCTGGATAAAAGCCTCTGCTAAATGTAATGTTAATATTATGAACATCAAACCCTGCCAAAACTAAATGCTGCTCGTCTAAAAACTCTGATCAACTGTAAATGGAAACAGTTCAGAACTCAGCAACGCACTTATCATTTTCATGATTTCTTGTCGTTATTTACCTTTTTTTCATTGAAAATATGCAGCTTGCCTTTGAAAATGTTCAGCTTGAAGACTGAAAAGTTACATGAGAAACCTGACTTTCAAACATTCATGCAAATGAAATGATGCTCAGTTTGAATGGACAGGGGAATGATTAGGAGTATGTGTGACAATTATTTAGAGTCCATCATGGAAGCCCAGCCAATCAGTTCACATTGTTTGGCTGGTTTCCATAAGACACCCTAATCACTGAGGTGTATTTTCCTCTGTGTGGGTACGCAGATGCTTCTGATGCGTGGCCCAGACTGCGGCCAGGACGTGGAGAGTGTAGAGAATCTGATGCGTCGACACGAAGAGACAGAGCGTGAGGTCAGGGTCATCCAGGAGAGGGCAACGGTGAGTAGCCAGTCAGCTGTCAGTAGCCAGTCAGTGGTACTGGAAAATTACAAGGTTCTCTACAGTGTACTTACAGCAGGAAATCAGACCAATGTTGGCCTCTCTCTGGATTCTGAACCAGGCCGTGGAAAAAGAGGCCAGGATGCGAGTGAGGAGCATATCAGCGATGGCAGAGAAGCTCGCCAAGAAACAGCAGGAAGTGCGAACTGCCTTGGTGAACCTGGAGAAGGAAGTCAGCCTCAGGTAAGGATCTGTAGTTTCAGGAGGGACACTGAGCATGTGTGGGGAGATCAGCAAGGCCTCCTAGACTCCACCCACTCAGCCATTCTGTGCCTGATAACTTAGCAATAAGGATAAAGATGAAATAATCACAATACAATGCTGTGTCACGTTACAGGGTGGTTGTGCCTACAGTCCACCTACAGTCAATTTTGATTGACTCCTATTGATAACCCCCTGGCCACAATCTAATTATTACTTAATTTACATCTGCATGTACAGGTTCAGAGGAATTCATATATATTTAAACTGACCTCAGGTTTTCAGAGAGATGACGCATAACATGTATTTGCTGTTTCAGTTGTAGTGCAGTGCACATATTGTAACAGGTAGAAGTGTGAAATTGTGTAGATTGAGGACTAATTTACCAATGCCCATGCAGGAAGGAGAGACTGCAAGCAGCACATCAGCTGCAGCTGTTCAAAGCTGACCAGCGCCCTCTGCTGGACTGGGTCCTAAAGCAGAGCTCCGAGATGGAGAAGAGTGGACTGCCCAAAAGCAAGACAGAGGCGGAGAGCTTCATTGCTGAGCATCAGGACAGAAAGGTCATATACCCCATTACAGTCCCCCAAAAAATACCTTGTAATGCCCCAGAGGCAATCTCCGCACTTCGGTTTCATCCAAACAAGATAGGCTATGCAAAAGACAACAGATCAAGACATAAAACAAGCCTGCTGGTTTGCATGTTAAACAGATGGTGATTGGCGGGTGTCTTTGGTTACAGGCAGAGATAGATGCCCGTGGAGAGCGTTTTGATTCAGTGAAGAATTTTGGGCAGAGTCTGGTGAAGTCTGGACACAGTTCATCCCCAGAGATCAGGAAGGCCTTGACCAGTCTGGAAGAGTCTAAGGCCAGACTTAACCAGATTTGGCAGGATCGAAAGCAGAGATTGGACCAGGCACTGGAGCTCCAGGTAAAGCCACATATATGTACAGACAATGCTCTTTTTGGTTTTGCAAAGGTACATTCTGTTTAGCTGAATTCTGAATCTGAATCCTGTAGTTTTTGGTGTAAGAGCTAAGGATGCACACCAGCTGAAATTTCAGTCTTGGTGCCCCATGAGTCATTAAAGTCTGGAGCTCTTCCTGGTTTCAGATATTCCTCGGCTACGTGGAGCAGAGTGAGAGTTGGTTGAGCAACAAAGAAGCTTTCCTGGCCAATGAAGACCTGGGGGTAAGGTTTACATTTAAATCACAGTTACTGTAGATTACAGACATTTATATTGATAGCTATAACTCTCCATCACCTGACTAACTGTGTCTGACTGTGAGGATGTATGAGGAGTCCCTGGATGAGTGCTGTGGGGATGACGGTTAAACCATGTGCATGCAGGGCTCCCTGTCTGATGTGGAGGCTCTTCAGAGGAAGCATGTCCTGTTTGAGAAGACACTGGATGCCCAGATGGAACAGGTGGAGGGGATGGAACGGCTGGCCCAACAGCTGATCCAGAAGCGTCACTTCGACTCGGACAACATCCGCAACAAGAGCCAGGCAGTGCTTCTCAGGTAGAGCTGAGACTGGGCCGACCACATCATCCTTTCCAAAGGCTGTCTGAGCCTGTTCTATGCGTCTAATGCACCTGCCTCTGTCTGTACTAACAAACAGTTTCTCCATATGGAAATTCCCTGGAGGGAGAGTCTGAAACTGAAGCCCTGCAAATGTCAGAAGGCACCTAGAGAGTGTTTCTGTGGGGGAAAAAAGCCAGGGAAAGATTTTGGTGCCAAATGTATATATTATATGTGCACAATATCTTTATTAATATCATTAGCAGTGTTAGTACAGTAATAAGAATAAGAATAATGACTTTGTGTGCTGGGCATAAACACCTTCCACAGAGTTAAATCTGTTGAACGTCTTTTCTCACCAGAAAAAGGAAGTTAATAGAGAAGAGTGAAGCTCGCAGGAAGAAGCTAGAAGAGTCTCTGCAGCTTCAGAAGTTCCTGGGCAGCAGCCATGAGGTGAGGGGGCAGATTTTGGCTCCATAACACTTGCCTCTAACTTGGTAACACTTATACCAGCTGTCTGGACACCTCCAATTCTCTCCTGCCCCCCTCCCCTCATATGTGAGGCATGTCCATGGGCATGTCTGTCAGCTGCGGTTTCACCTGTTCCTGTGGGCTGGTACCTGCTCCTTGTACAGGTGTGCTCCTGGCTGAGCGAGAAGAACACTGTGGCCCTAGACGAGAGCTGGAGGGATCCCACCAACCTCCAGGCCAAGCTGCTGAAGCACCAGAGCTTTGAAGCTGAGATCCTGGCCAATCGGAACCGCGTGGGGACTCTGACGAAGGTGCTTGTGTAGCAGAACTGAAATTAGTAGCTTGTGTGAGTCTAACGTGAAGCCAGAAGGGTAGCAGGTAGGAGAGCGGTTTCACCGGTAATGTCACTCCCTGAGACCTTATTAATTAGCACTGTTGCCGATGGAGATAGGAGCAAGTTGCTTTTATCTCAACTGGTAACGACACTGGCCATTGGAGTTTAGCTGAGTGATGAGAACATTGTTATGAACCTTGCTCGCAGACCCACTTCATATTCCTTACGTCTGTCACATCATGCCTAAACAGCACTGCAAAATCGCTTGTCTTTCCACTCCTGTTTGAATCAATATTAGCCGCTTCACAAGTGATTGAGGTTCTTGCTGATAGGCAGTTGTTTGGGGGGAGTGGGTTTATGAGGTCGGGGTCAGAGATGGGGGGATAACATGCCCTTTGATTACTGACAGGAAGGGGAGAAGATGCTGTCTGCTGGACACTTTGCTCCTGGTAAGATCAACACCCGACTGAAGGAGATGAAAGGCAGCTGGGAGCTGCTTCTGAGCAACTGCAAAGAGAAGAAGTCACGTCTGCAGCAAGCCTATCAAGTGAGTACCTGAATGCGGCATTGACCAGTGACAACACAGCTGGCTCAGGGAGGGGCTGTTTGATGCTGTAGTATGGGGGCATGGGTAGTGCATCTCACAGCTGTGAAAACTGAATTATGATTTACTGTGAGAGAGCAGAGGCTTCTTAGCACACAAAGCGTCAGTGTGTGTGCAGTTACATGAGCTGATTATAGGATTGGGTTCCAGACAGTCATGTATTGCACACCAAAACAAAGGATTACATGTGATAATACAAGTTGCTACTAGAAGTAAAGTTCTACTGTTCCCTCCCAAATACCATGAATCCAGTTGGATTAGAGAAATATGTAGGATTTGGCCTATACCTGGATTTCCAGATGGTGGAAGGAGTAGGAAATCATTTTAGCTTTATCTGATAACATCACTCTAAAATTACTTAAAACATACACTCACAGCACTGTAATCTCTGCGTCTGCATCTGCAGGCCTTACAGTTCCAGCGCTCATTGGAGGACATTGAGGACTGGCTTGTTTCCGTGGAGACAGAGGCCGCTAACGAGGACTGCGGCACAGACCTGGCGTCCGTGTCGCAGCTGCTGAAGGCCCTGCAGGAGCTGGAGGAGGCCGTGGAGGCCCACCTGGACCGCATCCAGGGGCTGGTGGACATGGCCAAGGAGTTCCGCAGCCAGGGCAATTTCCTGGCCGAGGAAATCCAGAGGAGGGTGGGGGAGACCGTGCACAGGTAGGGGATTCCATCCCCACACCTCACCAGCACTATCACATCCCACCCGAGAATGCTGATACCTGGCTTTCTTGTGTAGCCAGGTTGCACAAGTTAACTTAAGGGCAGGGCTTGAATAGTGTTATGCTCACAGTCACTGGTCTGGGAGTGTTGTTAGCCTGGTCTGATACTGTTGCTCATTCAAGTTGAGTGGATACACTTCTGTTCTATTGTGCTGGAAGCTGCTTTGGATAAGAGCGTCTGCTAACGCAATGAAATGTAATTTAATGACACCATGGCAGAGGAATACTTCAGCTATTAATTGGGAAGCATCAAGAGGAGTTTTTTTAAACTGAGTTTAAAAACTGAAAGAAGATCATGCTGTTTCACCTTCAGAAATGGAATTGTCTTTATTTGCGAACTCAATTTTACATCAAACCTCCCTCTCCCCAATTCATGAGCTCTGCCCCCTGTGGTGACTGCAGGTATAACAGTTTGGCAGAGCCGCTGCAGAGCCGGAGAGAGGCCTTGGAGGCTTGGCAGCTGCTGTTCCAGTTCTACCGCGACATGGAGGACGAGCTGGTCTGGATCCAGGACAAGCTGCCCTCGGCCTACTCCAAGGACTGGGGCTCCTCCCTGCACAGCACACAGTCACTGGTCAAAAAGCACCAGGTCAGAGCGCACTGTGACGGGAGTCTCCTTCTTACACAATATGGCATAGGATGCCAGTGTAGCATAGTGGTTAAGGAACAGGACTTGTAAACAAAAGGTTGCCAGTTCGATTCCGCGCTAGGGCACTGCTGCTATACCCTTGGGTTACTTAACTGTAACTGAAGTAAGTTGCTCTGGATAAGAGCATCTGCTAAATGCCAATAATGTGTTGTAATGATGTTATTCATTGCAGCAGCCTCTGTGTGCTCCTCCCTGTAAACCTGCATTGTTTCCATTGACACTCTGCTCAGTAGGAGTGATGTGTATTGCCCCTGTGTGTGCAGGTCCTGATGCAGGACATCGCCAGCCGTGCCCCTCTGGTGCAGGCGGTGCAGGAGGCAGGGCAGAGCCTGGTGAGGGGCGTCCATTTTGCCTCTCACGAGATCGGAGAGAGACTGGCAGAGCTGGGGAAGCTCTCTGAGAACCTTAGGACCGAGTCAGACAGGAGAGGGCGCCTGCTGCAAGAGGCTCTGAAAATTCAGACATACT
Source organism: Megalops cyprinoides (assembly GCF_013368585.1). NCBI lineage: Eukaryota > Metazoa > Chordata > Actinopteri > Elopiformes > Megalopidae > Megalops > Megalops cyprinoides. Next base: position 11,960,041 of record NC_050594.1, read on the forward strand.
TAGCAGAGGTATCCATATGACCATAGCCTTAAATTTGTCTCCTCCGACCCCAATACTTCTACCTCCTCTGGGCTAATTTAGCCTCTCTGTACACCCCAGCTTCCTCTCTCCACTGGCCTCACTTCCTGAACCCTCTCCTCAGAATCCCACCACACCCTGGCTTTCATTTTCCTCTGTTCTCTGTTAGTCAAAATAACATAATTGTGGGCTTGTATTATGTGACAATGCCATGAGTCATGCAGCAAGGCAAATTTCTTCTTATTTATGAAATGATCACAGGGACTCACAGATAACGCTCTCTCTCTCCCTCACTCTATGTCGTGTTCTGCCTCCCCCTGCCTCGCTCTCCCTCCCTCTCTCTCTCTCTCTCTCTCTCTCTCTCTTTCTCTCTCTCTCTCTTCCCAGCTGTCTGAGATGGAGCTGTGGATGGAAGAGAGACGCCCCATGCTGGAGTCTTCAGATTTTGGGAAGAGTGCAGAGTCCACTCAGGCCCTCCTGCGGAAGCTGGACACTCTGGACCTGGACTTAGAGAGTATTAGACCCAAAATGGAGTCACTGCAGGAGACAGGAGCTAAGCTGGAGAACTGTGGACACCCCAACAGGTACAGACACAGAACCCCCCCCACAAAATATGATCAGTCTGCCTTCATATCAATACAGATATGTCACCATGGACTTACTGGACCAGGCTTATTGAAAGTTTACACCAAGCCTACACCATGGACCAAGCTTATGTGGTGGGTGTCCACCAAACACTTTGACTGGGCTCTTGTACTGAGGAAACCTCAAACCTTACAGAGCCCTTTCAAAAAACACTAAGCTACAACTATTAAGATGATTCATTTCATCCCTTCAGACTAATGTACTGCAAGATGTAATGTAATGTAATGTATGCATGTGGGAAGTCTATATTTCACAGACGGGGGGGGGAGGCTTTTTGATGCTGATTGTTTTGACATGGGATTGTGTGTCATGTCTTTTCAGTCAGCTGGTCAGTGAGAGCCTTGAGCCCGTGCTGGATCAGTACCAGACTCTGCTGCAGCTCTCTGTTGACCGCAGAGCTGCTCTGGAGGAGCAGTTCCAACTGTACGTGTTCGAGAGAGAGGCCCGTGAGCTCCAGAACTGGATCAGCACCCGCAAGTCCATGGCGGAGTCAGAGGAGTACGGACAGGACCTGGAGGATGTGGAGGTGTGGGGGGACACTGGGTGGTGTTGGTGGGCCAGTAGGGGCAGGGTTTTCTCTTGGAGCAAATGGAAAATCCCATAGCACTTACTGAAAGAGTGTCAGTAACCTCTACTTCCTGGTGTTTTTCCCTTTCTGAATTACATTACATTACATCATTTAGCAGACACTCTTACCCAGAGTGACTTCCAAATAAGTGCACGATTATGCTAAGAGTAGTTATACTGCCTCTTTACGCAAGGCCATCTAATCATTCTCCCTACAGCTGTTTGGCCATACTTTAGCCATCTCTTTCATTTGGTTCCCCCCTCAATCACAACGAAGAGACAAGTGTGTGTACCTTCCTCTTGAAATAAAGGTTATACAAAATCAAGAGATTATCTTATAGTGAGGAATGCAACTTCACAGTCTGGATAAGGAAGGGTTGATCAGAAAACCTGGGAAATCTCACAATCCAATCAACAGTGCTTCATATTTGTCATGTGTGTATTTGTTACCAATGAGTTGTTGCACTACAGTTCCTGAGGTTATTACAATTTGTGTCACTGGTGCAAGCTAAATTTATTAGTTGTTATTATTATCATTTATTAATCCAATATTCAAAATATCATCAAGCGTTATTTCTGAACATTAATTAATATACATTATATTAGTGGAAAGGATACTGGCATGGAGTTTCAAAATGAAAGAATCTATTTTTTCCAATGTTTTCCTGCCAGCTCTCATCCCTTCTTGTCCCCAGGTTGGACTCTAATAATGAGTGGTGCAGTCAAAACTGAAAAATTAAGCACAAAGCACTCATGAGTGGTTCAGTCATCTAAGGCACTCATTCTAGGCACAGGCTGAGTCCCATGTTTATGCGTATGTTTATCAGAAGATTGCATTCACGACGCCCCAGCACTCTTGTGCAAGTGTAGAGGATGTTGTGGCGAGATAAACCTAATGTACGACAGGAAATTTTTAAAAAGTTATGAGTGAAAAAGGGGAGAAATGCAAAAAAGCTGTTTTGTGGTTTTCACACAGCATGTATTTCACTCTGGAAATTTCTCTGTACTGTTCATCTAGGTGTTGCAGAAAAAGTTTGAGGATTTCCTGTCAGAAGTGCAGGGTCTCGGACAGAGCAAACTCAGCTCTGTCCTGCAGCTTGCACAGGAAGTGAAGTCAGCCGAAGGCCAGAAAAAAGAGGAGGAGCTTCACAGATTGTGGGAGGAGTTACACCAGACCGTGGAAAGCAGAGCAGAGGTAATAATCGCCAATGAAGCCAGAAGCCAATGAGCTTTGTGGGTCAGAGCTGCTCTTTTTCAGTCTTTCACTTCTGATTGGTGTTTGGATGCAAATCCCCACCCAGTGAACTGATGGGGGTGACACACATGGATACCTTTTATGATCCCATGAGCTAAATTGTGTAATTACAAAGTACAGTCGCTTGATATATGCACGCTTTACCAGGTATACAGTTTTGAATCAGAACTTTAAATCTTCAGGTAATTCTGAATACTTTTACTGCAACATGCTGCAGGGAGTTGCACTACTGTGGATTGAAATAGCTAAAAGCACTGTCTGTGTTTTACTGGCAGAACCTGCGTTCGGCACGTGAGGTGCACCAGTTTGACCACGACGTGGATGAGCTGAAGGGCTGGATGACTGAGAAAGAGGCTGCACTTGACTCTGAGGATCATGGTCATGACCTGCTGAGCGTCCAGGCGCTGCTACGGCAACACGCCAGCCTGGAGGTACATAAGGCCTGGGGCACACTGGAGGGTCAAAGGGCACACAGGGGACATGCCCCTCTTAAGAGAAATTGAATGATTCCCACAGCAAAAACTGCAGCCACCATGAACACTCATAATGCATCAGGGGTACACAAAGTGAAGGTGTAAATCATTTCATGGTTACTAGGAGAATAACTTTGAGATACTCAGCTTGTGAAAAACGATTACTATCCTTCAAAGATACTTTGGGCTGAAGCAGTCTGGTCTAAATGACACCCTCAACTGCCTATCCCAGGGAACAGAGCTGTGTTAGGTCCTGCCCTCTGTCTAGGGAAGGCATGTGATTGGTGGAGCTCGGTGTGTTTCATTGCAGAGAGATTTGGCTGCCATTGGGGAGGAGGTGTCCCGGATTCAGGATGAGGGCACGGCCCTCGGCCGCAGATACGCCCAGGTGCAAGAGAGCCTGGCAGAGAGGCTGCAGGAGGTGGAGGAGACCTGGGCCAGCCTGCAGGAGAAGGCATCCCAGCGCGGGGCAAGACTGAGCCAGGCAGAGACTGCACAGAGATACCTCACTGAATCCAGGGAGCTGCTGTGAGTCTTCTACACCAGTTCAAATGGCCCCACAGGCATTGTTGCGCAAAACTAGTTGTCATAAGCAAGTTAATATACATCTGACAAAAACAACACACCAACTTGAAAAATATGTACAGTTTTTAGTTTAACACACCCACAACTGAACTTACACATGCCTCTCTCATCTCCTTAGCAACGGCCAATTAGTGACTCATATTATGACAAATACAACACAAATATATTTTTATGGCTCAAGTCTTTCCCCAGATATTTCCAGGGGTATATCTTCGTTCTTTTTCCCCATTCAGCATCACCTTTTTGATTCTGCATGGCTACATTATGCCCTATAAAGTGTTGTTTGACAATCTGAAATTAAAGGGTGCTACACCCAATACAGACTGATGGATTGATAGATTGATTGACCGATTGATTGAGTGACACAGAGACAGAGAGATGAACACACTCATGACTAGTGTCCAACAGGGCAGAATAATTGGATAAATAAGGACAGTCACAAGAATAAAATGGACTCACCACCCTTTTCCTTTCCATCAGACAGACCCACAGGCAAAGTACAGCTAAGTGACTGAGTAATGTAATCACAGAAAAAGGGTGTTCTGATGAGCTCTCCAAACAGAAAGAAAAAACATTTTCTAAGAAGAGCATTGCACACTGAATTTCTGATTCTTAAACTGACTGCTGCATCCTTTCATGAATGTATTAATATTGGAGGCAAAATATTTTGTCACTTTCATATCACAAATATCAGATTCATATGAACATATCAAGATACTTTCCTTTAAAAAGCAAAAATATTATGATTGCTTCAAATCACATGTGGTGGTTGATATGATGTCTGTATATTCAGGACTATAAAGCCTCATTCTCCCATCATTAGCTGTGCAGAAATGATTATTGGCTGTGTTGTGTTGTTGACCTTCTACAGGGCGTGGCTGAAGGAGACCCTATCTCTGGTCAGAGGGGAGGGGCTAGGAGGGGAGGGTGGGGACCTGGAGCAGATCCTCAAACGCCATGAAGAGTACCGTCTACAGATTGACAGGCAGCTCGACAAATCGCAGGCTGTGAAAGAGGAGGGCCGACACCTTGTGGAAGGCGGGAATTTCATGAGTCAAGAGGTAACCTCCAATCAGAGATGTTAAAACCTTTGAGTGGCAGTGTGATGTTGTGGTTATAGAGCTGAGCCTGTAACCCAGAGGCTGCAGGTGTGATTTGTGGCAATGCCTTGCTGTTTGAGCAAGGTACTCAGCCTGTATTGCCTCTATATATCATCGGTAATATAAGTGGATAAATCTGTAAAATAAAAATTATAGGTTGATATTATAGGTTGATACATCATGTATCAAAAGCCCAAACTGCTCTGAAACTCTCAGGCATCACTTTGTCTGTCCAACACCCTCAGGTGTTACCCTGACCGTAAGTGGAATTTAAGAGCTGAGTGGTGCTGCCCCCTGCAGGTGGGGGAGCGGCTGGTGGAGCTGCAGGAGCTGGAGCAGCAGGTGCAGGAGAGCTGGGAGGAGCGGAGGCTGCTGTACCAGGAGGAGCTGGAGATCCTGCAGCTGCAGAGGGAGCTGGAGCAGGCAGAGCACTGGCTCAGTAGCCACGAGACTGCGCTGAGAGCAGAGGAGTATGGGGTGAGTACAGCAGGAGTAAAGCAAGAGTACTGGTGGTGTGATTTTTCAGTACTGTAGGAGTATGGGGTGAATCATGTAGAAACCCTGTTTATAGTGATGGAGTATGAAGTAAAGTTAGGGTACTGGTGGTGTGAGTGAGTATTGTCAGAGTACGGCATGAACACTATAGGAATATGGGATGAGTACTGGTGATTTAGGGGGTGAGTACTGTAGGAGTACTGGATGAGTACTGTAGTAAGCTGGTTGACAGCAGAGGGGTATGGGGTGAGTTGGGGGGAGAGAGGATCATGCTCCAGCAAAATATACAGCATGCTATGTGGTCCAGACTTTTTTTCATACTTTTTGTTTATACTTCTCATGTTTATATATTTGGCATTGATATAAATGTCTCATCTATATAAGTATTTATGTTCATAATCTGTATATCTAGCCAAGTGAAACAGAGTATGAATGATGTCAGTGATGTTTCATATTAAGCATTTACTGGGCGAGCTATGAGCCATGGCCTTTGTCCAGCAGACCTTTCATGTTGCTGGTGCATGTGGTTCCCCCACAGGACTCTGTTCCAGATGTTTTGGAGCTGATGAAGAAGCAGGAGGATCTGGAGGCAATGCTGCAGGCCCAGGAGGAGAGGTTCAGTCTGCTGCAGGAGAAGAGGACCCAGGTAAGGGCAGCGGAGCGGCACTGTTTGGTAACCCATCAAAGGCCAAACACAGAACACTGTTACTGTGGTAACACCAATCAAACGCTCTTACTGTTAACAATGTTCTCCTGCTGGCACAATATCACAATGACATTGTGTGTTACCTGTTACCCTGTGTTCTTATTCATCAGAGTAGCTATTTATGACCTCATGTTAGTTTCAGTAAGTTTTGAGTATCGGGTCTCAGGCAGAGCGCTAGCCTTGCACTTGCATTCTCCCAGTCCTCATTAAACTTTCTTTCAGTACCTAAGTTGACCTCCTTCAAAAAGAAAGCACATTCTAATGAAAGTCAAATAGTAAAAAGGCTTTATACATGCTTTATTGCTCTTCCTTGCTGTCATTCCTCCAACCACTAGAGGGAGCAGAGGCTGCAGCAGCTGCAGGGCCGGGGAGAGGGCTCACGTGACAAGCCTATCAGAGTGCCTTCTCTCAAGAGGAACCCGTCTGACCGCCGGCCAATAGCATCGCCTCGTGCCCCCGCAACCAAACCCCCACCCCTGAATTTCAGCCACAGCGGCCACCGCAGGACCAACAGCGGCAGCAGTGACATCATCATCTCCCCCCTCCGACGATCTATAAGATCCCCCAGGTCCCAGGGCACCACCTTCACCTCCAGGAGCCTTGCTACAACCTCCTCTCCAATCCCCACGGACTCTGACCTCTCCCCTACCTCAAGAAGCCCCACCTCCAAAGGCCCCACCCCCAGCCCCTCCCCCAGGTCCTTAACCACCCGTAGCACCTCTCATAGCCCATTCTCTGCCCCCACAGAGAAGCCTGTTATAGCTCCCAAACCCTGCCTTTCACCAACTTTCTCCTCACCTACGAACCACACAGCCCCGAGCATTACCGCTCATGGGCTAGCTAACCTGTCACTCAAAAGTGAACCTGGCTCCAGCCAAAGAGATGCCACAGACCAAACCCTCCTCCCCCCAACCTCTCCAGACCCTGGTGCCACAGAATCCAGCCCTTCACTTACAACTGAAGACGAGTTGCCTTATTCATCACCCGTTCAATCCAAGCCACGCTCTCTTCACACTGCCAGGCCAAACCTGTCACTCAGGGAGAAGAGGCCATCGCCTCCTACAACACCAACCCCAGACATTTCAGAACCAGCCCCTCCATCGCCTCCCACAACACCAGCCCTGGACAAATCCAAAAGAGCCCCTCCAACATCTCCCACAACACCGGCCCTGGATGAATCAGAACCCGTGCCTCCGTCACCTCCCACAACACCAGCTCCGGACAAATCAGAAGAAGCCCCCCCAACACCTCCCACAACACCAGCCCCAGATATTTCAGAACCAGCCCCTCCATTGCTTCTCACAACACCTGCCCTAGACAAATCCAAAACAGCCCCTCCAATGCCTCCCACAACACCGGCCCCGGAAGAATCAGAACCAGCCCCTTCTGAGGCATCTGATTACTTCACCCGGCGTCCCCCCTCCAGAGATCTCCCAGCCCCTCCTATCCGGTTAGCCAGGAAGCAAGTGAATCAATCAGAGAGGTCTGATCCCAAGGTGAGATCACTGGTTTACTGACATTGAGACCTTCACAATTCAAGTTATTTTAAAAAGAGAAAGGCTACAATCAATGCTTGAAAAAAAGACATTGTTTCTGCATGTGGTAGTTAGTGCAATGATTGGGTCTGAATGTAGTGGTTGCTGTGCTTGTTTATTTGCCAGGAGGGGAAAGACAGCCCTGTGCTGGAGGGAATGCTAGAGATTAAACTGAAACAAGGCGGGACAAAAGTAAGCCTTCACACCCCCTTTCAGCATTACATTAATGTGTTATGAAAATGTTACATCTTAGCCCAGTATTAGTTTTCTGTTTTGGTGTTTTTTAAAGTGACAGTATACCAATGTAACCATATTCTAATGACATTAGGAATGAGGGTGTAACAACACATTATTAAATATAGTAACAACCACAAAGTTACTGATGGGGCACAGATTTGTGTGATCTGAGTGTGGCCATTACTAAGTGGTTGTAATGTAACAATTACAATGTTACTACACAGAATAGATAATAGCGACCTTGTTATGATGTTACATGATCTGTAATATGCAGGTGAGATCAGTGCATTTAAGAGGTGAAATATTGGTTTGTTATGGATGGACATTAGGGCTGCTTCATTTGAGCTGCATTGAATGTGTGTGTGTGTGAATCTGAAAGGGTCTGGATCACTGGGACAGTGTATATGCCGTCCTAGAGAGGGAGTCTCTGCACCTGTACCAGGACCAGGCTGCAGCTGCACAGGTACTACCCAGACTGGTGGTGACCTGCCCACACACCTCACACTCCCTCACACCCCCACACACCTCACACTCCCACACACCTTAACTACAGCACCTACAACAATTGTTTATCCCGTGGGAATTAATGTCAATTATTGCAGTCATTCTAAAGTGTTTACAGTTTAATGTGAAGCTCACTTGCAGGATGGCATGGATTCTAACGTGGGCAGCTGGGGGTTTCTTGTGGGGATGACACAGGCCCCTTCAACACAAGTCCAGAATGAGATGAATGTAAAGATGTAACTGCTCTTTTGCTTTGCGGCAGGGCTGTTCTCGCTGGCCTCCCATCAAGACAGCTGGGGCAGTGTGCAAGGATAACTCCAGCTACAGGAGGAAGGAGAACACCTTCAAACTGATGTGAGACTCCTCCCCTTCCTGGTGCTGTGGAGGGCTGTGTACAAGCAGCCAGATTCATTTCCTTCCTCTCCCCCACCTCCCTGTGCCCGGCTACACTTCTGAGTGCAGGCCTCTCAGCCCATCAGTATGTGAAGGTTATGGAAACGCAAAGGATTTTGACATAGACATCGGTGCACACCAAGCTGCCTGTCTGTGGTACAGCAGCTGTTACTGGCCTCTTCTGCTGCGTGGAAGGCTGTTGCTGACTGTAGTCACGTGACAGTGTGTTCTTATCATGCCAGTGTCACGTTAGGCTCAAATCAGCACAGAGGTCAGCACAGCAGCCTAATTTATTATGACACCTCTATACCTGCTTTATGTGCTGGCTCTTCAAAGGCGGCCATCCCAGGTCAAAGCTTCACTGTAACTGATTGCTCAGGGCACCGTCAGGTCACATATCACATGGTACTCTCAGTTCACATGTTACAGGGGACTCTCAGGTCAACTATGTATATTGATGCCTATGCACCTACTGTAAATCCATGAAAGACATTTGTAGCTATTAGTATATCAACTGCCTTTGTCTTTTTAACAATAACACACCACATACATGCATACCGCAATATGTAGCCTGTATTACAGACTTCTCTGAATTTTGCTGTTGGAGTAGTTGGAGAGATGCTATGTCCTTTCCAGCTGCATTAAATTTACTTCATGAGTGGTTCAGTGAATTAATTTTGGATCCAGTACATTCTGTATTTGATTATTCAGACCTCATAAGGAATAAATGTTGTTTTTTTATTGAACATCAATAGATTAACAATATACAGCCTAAGAGGGATTCAATGATAATGATCTGATATGTCAAATGTTTCTGGTGATTCCAAATTAAGATCTAGCGTTTCTGCCATAGAGTGGCAATTACTTATGGTCTCCTAACTGCAGAAACAGGCAAGGTGACCCTGGATGGCTTATGAGGGTATATCATTCCATGCCTGTGGTTTCAGACTACTGAGTTAAAATCTCTCAGGTCACAAACAGGTGCCTGTGTCTCTGTCCCACAGACTGGAAGATGGAAGCCAGTACCTGTTCTCCGCGCCCAGCCGCCAGCTGCAGCAGCGCTGGGTGGAGGAGCTGCAGGCTCTTGGGTAGGACACGCTGAATCAGGGGGTGTTTCTACACCTTGGTGGCAATTCAAAAAAGGGCCAGAAAACAGGTGTACTGACAGATTGGAAATTCAAAAAAAAAAAAATTGCTTACACCCAAAACTTACAAGCAGGGCTCATCCGTGTGTGAACGGGTCCACAGAAAAGCATGGAAATTTGGGAAGCATGTATACTTCCCTGGAGGCCTTGAATCCCAGGGAAGTACAGACAGGCAGAACAGGCAGTTCATGGTTATATTCACATATTCCAATGTGGACTGAGCAGAACATACATGTATTATATATATACTGTACGTATCTGATCTGAATGCATCTGTTACATGGGCAAAATTATTAGAATGATCATAATATATCAATAACTGCATTCTCCAAGTTTTGTTATTTTTATGGATATTGAAGGTTTGCAACATTATTATGCCTGACACCACATAGTTAACCCATGCAGCGCTTCTACAGTTTGATGTTGACCTCACATCACTAAACCCCCACACCAGCTGGTCAGCCATTCAGTAGGCAAGCTCACTTGATGATGGTGGATGGGAAATGCAATCAAAAGCCTGTGGTAACTGGACATACTACTAATCTGCATGGCTTTTCACCATCCCTGCTTCATGCCCTCTGCTCTTCAGGAAACCGCAGCCAATCAAACTGAAAGAAGAAGTGAAGGAAACTGTGGTGGATGGGCTGGTGTCAACCCCAGAGCCCCCCATCCCTGAGTCCCACCTGGACACAAGTAAGAGAAGCTGTTTTCATCCTTTCATACCTGGCCACCCTGGCACACTACCACTGGGCGTTCTCCCTCCAGAAATGTATTTTACAATCATGCATTACTTTCACAGACTGCTTTCTGCCCCTGAGATCTTTGTGAATATTGGTAGTTTGTGCAGAGATTTTCAGTTTGGATTACATTTGTTTAATATAGTCAGTTCAGATCTGTACAGATTATGATTCTTCATGGCACAGACTAAGATTCTTTGTTTTGGGTCCCTAAATGTGTTGTCAGCTCTTTATAGTTCTTGCTGGCTTATTCCTGTTTTAATATTGATGTTTGTGCTCCTTATGATATGCACATTCTTGAATTTGTAGGTATCCCTGGATAGACATGTCTCCTACATTACTAGATGTAAATACCTAATTGCAACATCCAAATGATTTTTTTATTTTTGACAAAAAAATAAGAACACTTCAGATAGAACAGAATGTGCACATGTTAACACAGGCTCCACAAGTGTAAAGTTTTATAGGTATTTCTGTAAAAGAGAACAGAAAGTAAAAAGAAGTACATATTTGTAAATGTAACAAGACTGAACATCTCAAAGGCATTGATTTAGCAGTGTAGGTCTGTTTTTTTCTGGAGATAATTAAGTGGCCTGTAGACACTCTCAGGCAGCAGACTTATTAGATCCATTTAAATGATAAAAAAAGTCCAAATTTGTGTCTGTGAACTGGAGTAACAACAAAATATATTTCAGATTTAGTTCAGAGTTGATAAGTGCTAAGTGAAAGTACAGCTCAAAGAAATATAACCAAGTGAAGTGATGTTCATTATGGCAGAGGTCAGAGAAAATGCATGTAGTCAGTATTTGGAGTGGAACCAAATGGTGCTGATGCCTTCAGCAGAACAGAAGACTGCTGCTGAGAGCTGTGACTCTGGGAAGGGGCCACCCCCAAAGCCTCCCCACACATACTACAACAAACACCGATACCCAGAGGGGGGCGAGAACAGAAGTCTGGTCTCCAGGACAACCAGCCAATCAGGTACCTTCACCTGCATTGAGTACATCCACAACCAACCCATCAGCTGCCCTTACCTGCATACAGTTCTTCCACAACCAGAAACTCAAATACGAACACAGATGCATGGTGTCCCCAGCACACTGGAGGGGTCGATGTATGACCATTACAAAGAGAATACTACTTCAAACCATGAAAATTATTTCACCAGACAGCAGAACAATACACTGTCCACCAAACTGTCCATCCTTAATGCACATATACAGGGGTGATTATCCTACCTCTTCAGGGCCAGGCTCCTCTGCACCCCACTCTCCTGTGTAAGTGTTTGTAAACATAGATCAATGTGATGACCCACTGTTCTGGGCTCTCATTCCAGAGAATCTACCCCAGAACCCAAGCCTTCTACAGAGGCCCTCCCCTCCAACTTCTGTACCGCCTCCTCCTCCAGCCAGTCAGCTCGAGGGTGCAACCAAGGAGAAGCCAAAGAGCAAGAGCGTCTTAAAGAAGCTCTTCAAGATGTAACTGATCCACTCTACAGAAGAAGTGTCAGCTGTTGCAGGAAACAGGAAGAGATGTTGAGAGCCACTGTCATTGTCTCATCAATGCTGGCCAAGGCAGAAAAAAGGATGTCCAAATGGTCATTTTGGCTACAGCCTTCCTGTCTGAAAAAAGTAATACAAGCTCTCCTAAAGAGCAGTTTTTTCTCTGCCAAATGCTAGTACAGAACACTAAATACAACTTCTATGATATGAATCAAAAAGAATAAATGGATTTTGCTTGTTTAAATTGTCTTTGCACAAAGATTTTAAAAATTATGTTTTTGCAGTTGTTCTCTGGGAAAGACTGGATATGAATTTGAAAGAATAGTTTCTTTTCTTAATGTTGCTGAATAAACAGTATCTCTGAGTAAAATCACATTTAGTGTCAATTCTGGGCACGTCTGACAACTGAGCGCCCACAAGGGCATGTGCTGTGTGATGTCAATACATTGTGGCTCAGAGAACATTTCTCAGTTCCTCAGTATTTTGAATTGTGCAGTCTGACTGCCATGTAAATCTAGAAAATTTGTTGTGGAGAACATGAGCTACATCCATACAAATCTTTCTAACTGTTATGCAAATTGACATAACATTCCGTCTAGAGGGAAAATAAACCGCGTAAGTGTGTGAGTGAAAATAGTTCAAAATACATTCCACCCTATTACTTTCAATACATCAAATTGTGACAATTGTATAACATTTTTTGCAACATTCACACTTTTTACCCCAATGTTGCTTACTGCCAGCATTAAGGTTATTTCATGCCCCCATTTGCACAAGGGCTACATGCTATCTAGTTTTAATAAACTGATACATTTGTGTAGACTTATGACTACATAATATCATTAATGATTAATATTATCATTTATACATCTTACAGCATTATAACATTAATGATCAAACAGCCACAAAAAACACAAAAACTAAGAAATAGCTAGATTGATTCATAGAAACAGTTGGCTACAGCATAACCTCACAGGGTGGCATCAATGACCAAAGGGTGGCACCTCATGGCCTATGAAATTGTTGATGAGCCCTGAAAAGTGACACTGTCACAATTCTCCAATTTCACTATTCATGTCAGATGCCAACCCCACTCCCCTTTTTCTGCAGCGGCCTTCTCAAAGTGTCAGTTTCAGTCACAACAAACTCACTCAATTTTCCAGAATCCTACTATGCAACCTCGGTTTTGGACGCTTTCTCTAGAACGTGTACGTTTGGATTTAGTTACTTAACAAACTTCCCACGTGACCTACTGTAATGACCTCTGACTTATATAGTCTATTTTAAAAAGTTGTAAATCTCGTTAATAATCAATGCACACCAGTAGGATGCTCAAGAGTTCCGCGTCTTTAAATTCCCAAATAAACTCTGCGGATTACGCAGTGGTCACTATAAATTCAGATCAAGCACTGATATATTCAATGCGAATAGCTTAAGTGTAGCCATGTATGTTATGTAGGTGACATTGGTTGTGCTTGACTAACGTTAATTGATTCAAAAACCCTTGGTGCTCCTCTCCATTCTGAGGCGCATAGCCACTTAGTCTTTGCTCCCATCATGCTGCGCGGGTGCCAGCCCCTACCAAGCCGCCATGTTGTCGGAGTGAAAGCTCTGGAGCCGGAGAGTTTTGGGGCTGAAATCCGTTACCATCCACCTACTCCGCCTGTAAGTTGACTGCCCAGATTTGCGCGGGAGGGCGTTCTGATCCGTTAAAGAATTCGCGTTTGGGTTAATTTCAGGATCTGACGATTATTCATTTTATTTGCAACATCTTCTGCATTCATCCCTCCTCCCTCGTCTCTTCCTCCTTTCCGATCCCGTCTTCCTGTCGGACGGAACGGGCCTCTATTGTTATTGCCGCACGCAGACCTCTCGAGCCTGGTACACAACAGAACAGGTTGTAGATGGTTTGCTAACAAGCTCGCAACACAATAAAGAAGCATTTTAACTCGGCTCGGCTCTAACATTGCCTGACAACGGGGATCCGTGTCGGAGCTGTTTAGTGTGCAAGTTTGTGCTGTCAGCCGACAAAGCAAGGCCATGCATTGTTGTCGGAGACGGGCTTCTCTGAATTTATCGATAGATAGCTAGTCTAGTTAGCTAGGTGTCTCAAACACAAGGCCCTGTGGCAATAGGTAGTTATTGATGTTGCTAACCAGGCAACTTAGTCATCAGGATAGTGTGTAGGCAGCTATGTTACCGTCTCTGATTTAAGCAGTTGTTAGCTGACGGGAACTGCATTTTGCAGCAATCTTGCGGCTAGTTTATTTGCTGCGAGGTTGCGTTTCATTTCAGCTAGCTTGCGAGTTGGAACGACAGTGGATGCAGTTGGGTAACTACACTGTAAGGAAACTTTGAAGCTTGGGTTTGATTTTAAAAATAGCAACAGCAGGTTTACGGGATATTTTCTGGGGGGGGGTTGTGTAACATGTAGAATGCAGTTCTCTCCAGGAAGAGGGACCGTACGTACGCGGGGCTTTGTGGGGAGTTCCGGGTGTCTGTGACCAGGCTAGCTGGCAGTAAATGGCGAGTTCGCTCAGTTAACTCAGAGGTAAAGGGGAAGTGTTGGGCAGCTCGGCGGTCTCTGGAGACTTGCACGACTGTTTGGAGCCACTGTCTTGATCACGACGGGTCAAAGTAACGTTGCTAGGTAGATGGATAGCTAAACTTAAAAAGGTAAAGCGATTTTGACATTCCGTTTTAGTGAATAATTTTGCTACTGTGTAGGTTGTTGGAATTATTAGCATCTCTATATCTGTAATGTACAGATTATCTAGCAGTGTACTCGTCTAATTGGTAGGATTGCAGTTACACTTCTCTCTCCTCGGTTGCTGTGTGTATGTTTACGCTATGAGCGTTGCACCGGGCTGCCTGCGTGAGGCACGTGCGCTGCGTGCGCTCTGTGTGCGCGATTGCTATGCGTTTATGTTCATATACACGACACACTATTTGTACAGTTACAGGATAAAGTTAGGATACATAGAGTGTGTGTTTACGCACGTGTGCCTTTACATGCTCACTTTACATGGTGTGTCTGTACAGCTGTCTGGTTTGACGTGGAGTTGTTGATTTGCAGTTGAGTTCACTCATTTAGCCGGCGCTCTTAAGAGTGTAATATGACCAAAAATAAATTAAAATGCCAATAACACACTTCTTTTCCTCTTCAAAAATCCCTGTAATTGGGTAAATACCTAATTGTCTTCTCGTTCTCCAGTGGTGTAATTTAGGACCAGTAGGTGATTTCCACCAAACTTACTGATACTGACGTCAGTATTCCAGAAAGTTGGTTGCTCATGGAAGTGCTGCTAAAATTGTCGGCCATGTGTTGTTCCAAGTGACACAGTCATATAATTGAAGGTGGTACGTGATAAATAAATGAAACATTGCTTTCAGGTCCCTTGTTATTGCACAAGTGGATGAGCAAGCTCAGTGTAAGCAAGCAGATGTAAAGCGTAATTGACACCAGTTACACAAACAAAATATGATGTAGACTATATGCACTTAGCAAAATAGTACATGATTGGTTATATCAGTTTAAAAAAGTCTCCATATAGTATGGTGAACTTGGATTCTTGGAGAAGCAGGTTTTAGTGGTGCTAGCTCCCTGTGAGCTGAGACCCTGACAATGTATGGAACAGTACCTGCTTTTTGTTTTTCCAGCCTGCATAAGCCCACAGCTGAACACAGGTGTGCGTGTCTTTCAGAGACTGTCTGTGAGTGCATAGATGTGGGTGCTTATCATGTGGCACTTTGTCGGAAGTGCTTTGTTAGGGAAACGACCTGTCATGGAGTGTTGCGTAGTGGGGAGTATTTGATAAGGCTGCTTAGACTCTCACTTTCAATACAATGTTGCTGGTTGTCTCATGCAGTAAGTCCACTGTTTTTTTTAGTTTCTTTTCCCCTTGGTTTGTCTGTTCTAATTTCTGGGATGGCGGTAGTGATTGCTTCATGGCCAGTGCAGCGTGTCTTTTCTTTGTACAGTAACAGTAACTGACTTTTTTTAGAATGTGAGGTGTTCAATGGAGGGCTGTTCCCTAAGTTGGTTTTCCAGGTTTCTTTCCTTGATCTCTCTTCAGCACAGCAGTAGAACATGTGTTGGAAGCAGTGGTTTTGTTGAAACTTTCTGTCATTTGAAAAAGCTTCCATATGGCTGATATGCTTACAGTAGCTATCTTGGCAACAGCACAGATTGTACAGTTTTAGACTTGATCTTAAATTACAGTCTTGTTATAATCTTGTTATAATTTGAGTCACTATTCATTGCAAAATGGCCCTGTAATACTGGAATCCAGTGTCTGAATACCACCTCTTGGCACATGTCTGGAAATTTCTGAATGCATTTGAATTAGTTTGAATTTTAGTTGAGCTCATGACACCAATATTTAGTACAAAGCCCCCAGGTAATCTCAGGTATGTTTTGAATTACTTTTGCCAACCTGTCTTCATTTAAGGCAGTGTTAGTTATAACTGATCAAGACTTGAAGTTCAACCTTCAGTAAATTAACTGTTTATCCACAGGAACATGATCTGTCCAACATTCTGCTGCAACGAGAAGTTATTTTCCACAGTACAGTGACATTTTTTATTTTTTATGTTTATATCTAAAAACAATGCTAGCTAGATAGGTTGCCGGTTCAATCCCCGCTGGGACACTGCTGCTGTACCCTCGGGCAAGGTGCTTAACCCACAGTTGCCTCAGTAAATATCCAGCTGTATAAATGGATAACATTGTAAAACAACTGTAACCTATGTAAGTCGCTTTGGATGAAAGCGTCTGCCAAATGAATAAATGTAAATGTAAATGTAGATACCTACAGTGAGTTTGGCTAACCCTCTAGCTGTACAGAGGGACAGCATTGCGGGACTGGCTAAGCTACATAGCTGGTTTGCTACATATTTAACAGTGGTTTATTAAAACATCTATTAAAATGTAAAGTGAATTATATTTACTTAATGCCATACCCTGTTAGAGACAGTAATTTAGGTCTACTGATCAAAAAGTGACTGACGAGGCAGAAGGATGTTTACTGGGCCCTCACCAGTAAAAAATGAAAAGGATTAAAACATTATGATGTCAACTGTATAATGACCTATGTCATGTGAACATGTAAATGTTGAATAAAATAGTTGTATTGTAATTTTGAGGTATCTTGCTAAAAGGATTTAGGCTGAAGTGGATTTCACCGTTAAGGTTTTTTCGAAAACACGCTATGTAACACAGAATAGCTAAGTAATGGTGTTTTCAGCTGGTCTAAGTTGTTTGTAAACAGTTCTTGACTGTTTCATCATACAGTTGTATTTGTCATATCAAATGTTCATAAAAGTTGCTTCTTCATGTATTCAAAGTATGCAGAAACTAACTTGGATACATAAGCTCTTAAGTTTGTAAGAAAAGCTAGCTAGCTAAAGAGATTTTAGAAGGGGAGGGTGTGAAGTAAACTGGTGCAGCTTACCCACATCCCTTTAGTAGTGTCAGTGAATTTGTGCCTGTTGTCAGTTGATGGTTCTGATTGTGTCTGAAATTCAAAGTGTAAGTTTGGCTTGTGTTTTTCTTTTAGCTAATCTCAGATCTAAAGCTGTGGCTGACTGTCATTAACACAGACGCAGTCTCTTATCATCTGCAGCGTCACTTCACATGCCATCGCTGTGAAAAGAAGCCAGGTCCAACCTGCTTTATAACAGCTGCTGGTAACAGGAATTAAGATGCATAAATCAAAAGTCCTTTATCAGCTGGTCAGTAATTTCAGACTTAAGTATCTGTTGAAGAGAAGCAGCAGGCTAATTTGAATTGCTTGCCAGTCAGAAGCCCTTTTTCTGTAATTCATGATGCCATCTGTAAAAGGTGCCGAGTAGGGCTAGATTAATGAAAGGGCAGCTGAATGCTGTTCATAAGTAAACTGCAGATGGTTCAGGGGATTTCAGGACAGTGTTTTTGGTTACCTACCTTTTGCATCAGGTGATGGTGCTGTGATAAACTACAGCTTTGCATATCAGCTTCTGTCTGAGTTGCACTGCTGGTAATACACTTGGTGTGCACAGTTTGAGGCAGTCCTGGGACCGTGTGTGCTCTTATTTACTGTGTGCGTCTAACTGACCTGCACTGTTTGACCTGCTTTCACCACTAGATGAAGAAGGCACTAATAAGAGGCTCCACCAGAGGAGTTCAGACCCCGGAAAACTGCCCATATGTACATTCACTTTACAATAGACGCTTCAGTTTTCAGTGTTAAGGTTTTCCCAGTCAGGCACTGGGGTCAAATCAACATTATTTTCATTTAGCAGTCTTGCCTAAACTAAATTTCTACTTGTCTGGATATGGCAAAGATTAACTGCAGTGTAAAGCATGTAAAAAATAACAGTTGTCATACGTTCACCTGTGTGCTTTCTTTGTGATTTAATCTCTCTGTGCAGAGATCCATTGGACCTGTCTCGGGGAATTGTGACTTTCTAAGTTCTGCTTTCTGTAGTTGCACAGACTATTCAAAATGATTAATGTTATGTAATTATTTTCTTTAAAAATAGGCTAATGCTGGACTCACTCCATCCTTTCCCAGTTGATGAGATGTGACTGAGGGGCTGTCTGGTTGCAGACTGATGTAGTTAACATAATTTTTTTTGGCTGATTCCATTTAAAAACAGTAGTCTTGATATTTCAAGCAATACAAACTAATTAAAATGCATTCAGGAAATTGATATATTTTTTGTAACAGTTGCTACTCAAAGGAGAATTTATGTTGTGAAATTGCTATACAAACTAAAACCTTATTCCCATCCTTACTGTGGCCACAGCTCCAGGCATTGTAATTATTGTGAAGCGTGGTTGTATTTGGATTCTCCTGTTCCTTTTTAGTTTGCTTTATTGAAGCCATTTTATCTCTCTCTCATTTGGTCTCGTAAATGTCAAATGTATAAAGCTAAACTGGATGACTGCTCAACGTGCTCAAACATGACAGGCCATTAACATTTGAGTCTTTTATGGTTGTATGAGCAACACCTGCTGTGTTAAGTTGCAAACCTCCCTTTGCATACTTACTGGTGGCGCTGCTCAAACCATACGGGACAGTAAGCTCTTGATCAACTGATTATTTGCCCCACATACATGATATCAGCACATTACATCTTCTCTGAACTCAGCTGATCTCTTTCACAGGGCTGAAAGAAGCCTGTGTGTGTGTGTGAGATGCTGTCCCTCTCTCTGCTGCTGGTGCACTATGCACTTTCTGCTTTGTGTGTGTGTGTGTGTGTGTGTGTGTAATGCTGTGCTCTCTTCGCTGCAGGTGCTGGTGGAATGAGCGTTGCCTGTGTGTTGAAGAGAAAAGCAGTGGTCTGGCAGGACTCTTTCAGCCCCCACCTCAAACAGCCCCCCCTCGAGACCATCCATTCCAGCATGCCCGTGGTGCTGACGGCAGGATCGGGAGCACCCCCCGCAGGGCAGACCCCCACCCAGGGCGGGGCTCACCTGGGCCAGGTGTCTGGGACAGGGGGTGCTGGCCGGTCCCAGGACGACGCCATGGTGGACTACTTCTTCCAGAGACAACACGGCGAGCAGCCCGGCGGCAGCTACGGCAACAGCAAACAGCGCTGGCCCACTGGAGACAGCATCCACTCCGACAACCAGGTGAGTGCCGGCCAGCACCTAACCCGACTCATGGCCAGCGCCCGACCCGCCTCATGGCCAGCGCCTAACCCGACTCATGGCCAGCGCCTAACCCGACTCATGGCCAGCGCCTGACCCGACTCATGGCAGTACATAACTTGGCTTTGCTGGTTGATGTGTAAACTGCTTGTGCTGGATATGTTGTAATTAAAGTTGTAAAAAATACTAATACTTTGATAGTACCAACATACAAAATTTCAAACTTCATTAATCATGCATTCCAGACTTCATTAATCATGCGTTTGGTGGTGCAAAGATAGTGGGAGTATTGGAATAAGTAAGTAATAAGTAATCTGTACTTGTGTATGAAAATTGCATATTTGCATTCCTGTAAAGCAGGACAAAAATGGCTTCCTTTTATGTCCATGCATTGACATCATACACACAGCTCATGTTGTAGTGCTGAACAGGGATCAGATTTCCCGACCAGTCTTAACCTTTATTAAAGCAAAATTCACTTACTGGGGTATTGAAAATTTTTTTTTTTTTTTTTTTTTTTTTTTTCTTTTTTGATCATGGTATGAAAAATGTATTGTATATTGTGACACTGAACTCATAGTACATCGAAACTCAAAATTCTGGTATCATGACAACCCTAATTGTGGGCAGCAGTGTAGCATAATGGTAAGGAGCAGAGCTTGTAACCGGAAGGTTAGTAGTTTGAGTCCCCACTGGGGCACTGCTGCTGCATCCTTGGGCAAGGTACTAAACCCACAGTTGCCTCAGGATATGTCCAGCTGTATAAATGGGTAACACATGAGAATTGTAACCTGTGTCAGTCACTCTGAATAAGAGCGTCTGATTAAATGCCTGCAGTGTAATGTAATGTAATGGACTGTGCCGATCAGTGTGTCTTGGACTGTGCTGGTTGGTGTGTAACTGGTGGGTTGGTTGTGCTCCGCAGGTGCGGTCAATGGATGAGCTGAACCATGACTTCCAGGCGCTGGCACTGGAGGGGCGCGCCATGGGAGAGGTAAGGGGAAGGACCGGGGTCAGGACTGAACGCATGAGTGATGCGGAGGGGTGGTACGAGTCTGACTCCGCCCCTGTGCTCTGTGTCTTGCAGCAGCTCCTCCCGGGGAGGAAGTTCTGGGACGCAGACGACTCCGGTAAGGACGGCCCGAAGGGGCTGTTCCTGGACCAGTGGAGAGAGAGCACCTGGGGAGCCTCAGGTGACTGCCGGCAGCCTGCACAGCTAACGCAACACTGCGGGGAGAGGACGCTGTGCTAACGTTGGCTTTCCGTCTCTTCCCCCCACACTCAGACCACTCCGTGTCACAGCCCATCATGGTGCAGCGTCGGCCAGGCCAGGGTTTCCACGGCAGCAGCGAGGTGGGCTCGGTGCTGTCCCCGCGCTCGGAGAGCGGGGGGCTCGGCGTCAGCATGGTGGAGTACGTGCTCAGCTCCTCCCCCGGAGAGAAACTGGACTCCTGTCTGCGCAAGGGAGCCTTTGTGAGTCCCTCCATCTGTCTGCGTCTGATTGGCTCTGTCTGCACAGTGTGGAGTTCTGGCTGCAGTGTCAGTAGAGGGGTTTGTCTGTATAGTGATAGGACAGGGATTAGAAGGTTAAAGCAGATGTGACTGCATGTGCAAGGATGAGGTTTCTGTCTCTGGCTCTCACCAGGGTTCTCGAGATCCTGAGGTGGATGATGGAGAGAAGAGAGAGAAGAAGGCGAAAGCCTCGTTTGACTCAGACAAATTGAAAGAGCTGAAGGAGGTGGAGAGTGATGTCATCGACAAACCCAACGGACTTCCTGTGCAGAACGGCATTGATGTGGACGTCAAAGACTTCAGGTACCTCAAGCACACATACACACCCATGTGCGCACACGCCCACACACACTTCTGCCTTCCCTGGAAACTCTTATTTCGGACTTAAATAGGTATGTATACATACATATACACATATAACGTCTGTGTGTGTAATAGATGGCAACCTGTATTTCCATAATGAATGACAGGATGCAAAAAGACAAAGAGAAATGCAGAGAAAAGACAGATAGCTCAATGCACCATGCCCAGTCCTCCTAGGACACAATCTTCTGTGCATACGTACACATATGGAAAATATATACACACACATAGACACACACACACACCCACCCACAGCACCCTCCTGCAGTGCTGAAGCTCCATCTCCTCCCCTCAGCCGTACGCCAGGGAGCTGCCCTCCCACGGTGACGGAGGTAGACCTGCTGGGGGCCGGGCAGGGCCCCGCTGATGGCCTGTCCCAGCTGAGCAGCAACGGGCCCAAGCCGGTGGAGGACTTCTCAGGGGTGGAGTCGCAGAGTGTGCCGCTCGACCACATGGAGTCTGTGGGCCTGGAGCCACTGCAGTTCGACTACTCCGGCAACCAGGTGCCCATGGACTCCGCTGCCACCGTGGGGCTGTTTGACTACAACTCCCAGCAGCAGGTAAGTTCCACAGGACTACAACTCTTTGTTAATGACTGTATAGTTGAATGTGCCATCCAAAAGCAAATGAACATACACCAACACATGAAAGGAGGGCGGATAAAGCATTCACATGAACATGCATAAATTAGGAATTAAGATGGCAAAGTGAAAGTAAAAACAAACAAATGTTGATTTCAAGTATACAAATTAAAATATAAACAAAAGATAAAGTAATACAAGTAATGATAGAGAGGAAACTGAAAGCCAGTCTGAAGGAATAGAGCGGCATGAAATGTCAGTTACGTCCCATCAAGTCCTGTGAATCATCTGTAATTGTCCTGCAGTGTTGACCTCTGACCCCTGCTGTTTTGACCTCTGACCCCTCTCTCTGCAGCTCTTCCAGAGGCCCAGTGCCCTAGCGCTTCAGCAGCTCACCGCAGCACAGCAGCAGCAATATGCCCTGGCAGCAGCCCAGCAGCAGCACATCGGTGAGAGAGTGTGTGTGCGCGCTTCTGTGCATGTATCTGTATCTGTGTGTGTGTGTGTGTGTGTGTGTGTGTGTGTGTGTGTGAGAGAGAGTGTGAGTGTGAGACGGGGGGGGCAGTTAGTGACCTTTGGCCTGGCTCATCCCCTCAGGTATCGCCCCTGCCGCCTTTGTGCCAAACCCTTACATCATAAGTGCTGCCCCGCCCGGTACGGATCCCTACACTGCAGGCCTGGCTGCTGCAGCCACTTTAGGTGAATCAGGGCTCTCAGTGTTTTTCTAACATTTTGCTTTACAGTTTTCTGCCGGCTGCATTAACAGCTCTGTCTCTCTCTCAAGGTCCGGCAGTGGTACCCCATCAGTACTATGGGGTGACCCCTTGGGGCGTGTACCCTGCTAACCTCTTCCAACAGCAGGCAGCAGCTGCAGCCGCTGCCTCCAACTCAGCCAATCAGCAGGCTGCAAACCAGAACCAGCAGAGCCAGCAGCAGGTAAGCAGTAGTTTAGACCGTCTCCTCACTAATTGGTTGAGCCGGATGTATTAAGTCCCTGTTTTGGATCTCACGAGCTGTCATGGTTTGACCTTTGACACCTGTGTTGCTGTAGGTGCTGCGTGCAGGGAGCAACCAGCGACCTCTGACCCCTAACCAGAGTCAGCAGGGGCAGCAGACAGAGCAGCTGGTTGCCGCAGCAGCTGTGAACTCAGCGCTAGCCTTTGGCCAAGGTCTGGCCGCTGGAGTGCCTGGTGAGTAACCTACATGGCCCCCAGCACAGTTCTTATGCTAGGCAGACAGACTCGAGCCCTGTTCTCATGCTGGCTCTTGTGTCCTAGGCTACCCAGTTCTGGCTCCCGCTGCCTACTATGACCAGACGGGGGCGCTGGTGGTTAACACAGGAGCGCGTAGTGGCCCCGTTCGACTGATGGCCCCAGCCCCTGTCATCATCAGCCCCACTGCTGCTCAAGCAGGTTAGGCCTGTGTGTGTGTGTGTGTGTGTGTGTCCATGTTTCTGTCATGCTCTTGCTGTGTATTTGCATAAAGACGGTGTCAACATTTACAGTGCAGCTTCACATGTATGTGCAGCTGTGTTTGCTTATAATACTGTTAGTGAGGAATGTAACAGGAAACGCCTTCAGTAATGTTAGAGGACAGTTTTGAAACAGTGCCAGACTGCTTACCAGCCCTGTCTCTCCCTCTCTTCCCCTGTACCCAGCAGTGGCGGCGGCGGCGGCCTCGGCGAATGGGCCGGCGGGAGGGATGGGGGGAGGGGCCAGCGGGCCCTTCCGCGCCCTGGGCTCCCAGCAGCCCCCGGCCCAGCAGCAGCCTGGGAGCAGCCTGCCCTCCAGCTCCTTCTACGGCTCGGGGACCATGCCACCCAGCTCCCAGAGCAGCTCCCTCTTCTCCCAGGGCTCCGCCCAGCACGCCAACACCTCCCTGGGCTTCAGCAGCACCTCCTCCCTGGGGGCCACGCTGGGGGCCGCCCTGGGTGGGTTCGGCACCGCAGGGGCCTTCCCCAGCCCCTCCCACCCTTCCAGCCAGCGCACAGGTACAACACTGTGTGTGTGTGTTTGTGTGTGTTTGTATAAAAAACCCTGATGAGATGAAGTACACATATGAGTTCACAGCAGAAAGGCTAAGTAATGAAGTTTGTAGACACATGCTCATTCATACCGGAGTTCAGCTGATAGGTGGTGTTTCAGTCTCCATTGCTTTTGTATTTAGTAGCTGTAAGTGCTTGGGTAAATCATCATCATGACTCAGGACAACAGGTCCCTTTGTCATGTGACCCCTACATCACACCATGTGCTTGGATCATGATTGCTAGAGATTCTCTGATGGCATGTTCTGTTATTTATTTTTTCTTTACTGTGTTTAAAGTTCAGTTCTAATTCATTATATCAAGTCTTGAATATGAGAACATGAAACATCACTATTTAAATTAATGTCCACTAAGATATAATTGAGTTGTTGTAAATGCTTCACTGTTTCTGACTTGTAACCTCACAGGTGGTTAGACACTCAGGAGAGAGTCTCTGAAGTGTGGCGGTTGTAGTTCAGTTCGTGTGTTCTGTCCCCATCCAGTTGCGAACTCCAGCACGGGCGGTGGCTCTCGGCGAGACTCTCTGACAGGGGGTACTGAGCTGTACAAGCGCACACCTAGCAGCCTCACTCCTATTGGACACGGCTTCTACAATGGGCTGGGTTTCTCCTCCTCGCCTGGGCCTGTGGGCATGCCCCTCCCCAACCAGCCCCCCAGCCACTCCCTGACTCCACCCCCCTCCCTCTCCACACACGGCTCCTCCTCCAGCCTCAATCTGGGTGAGTCTGTCTTCCTGTCCGTCGTGGTGTGCTCGTCAGGGTTCCTGTTATGTTTGCTGATATTCTGTGCAGAAGAAATGGAACGACACACACATGCAGGTGAACACAGCAGTAGCCATGGTAACAGTTCCATGGAAACATTTCTGTCCTGAAAAAATGGTCATATTTCACTCTGTCAAAAATCAGAAAAGTCATTGCACAAAACTTACAAAACATGCAGACAAAAGTAAATTTTTTTGCTTACTAACTTCATACCATGTACTTTCAAGGCCAGCAATGTAGGTATGTTTCTACCCCTAACAAACTTGCTAGGGCTCTGATTGAATGGATTAGTTATGTCACTGCCTGTCGTGATGGTGATTGGTCTCTCCCAGGAGGCCTGACCAATGGGAGCGGGCGCTACATCTCAGCGGCGCCGGGGGCGGAGGCTAAATTCCGCAGCGCGAGCAGCGGCTCCAGCCTCTTCAGCCCCAGCAGCCAGCTCTTCCCGTCGTCGCGGCTACGCTACGGCATGTCCGACGTCATGCCCTCGGGGCGGAGCCGGCTGCTTGAGGACTTCCGCAACAACCGCTACCCCAACCTGCAGCTGCGTGAGATCGCCGGCCACATCATGGAGTTCTCCCAAGACCAGCATGGCTCCAGGTACCTGACATCCCACAGAGACCCCATTATCCTCAACCCCTCCCCCCCAGACACTGTGGGACCCTTAACAGCCCTGAACCCCAGAGACTGCATGATTCTTAACCTCTGGCTCCAGAGGCCAACCCTTAACCCCATGCACCACATGGTTCTGGTACCAGAGACCACACAACCATTGACCCATAAAACCAGGGAAGACACTACCTACCCTTAATCCCAGGGACTGCAGTCACCTTCAAGAGTCATCCTCCCACCAGGAATATGTTGAACTGGGAGGAGGAGGAGGATGTTGTTGATGATAACGATGATGGTGGATGATTTTTTTCCCCCCTGCCCCCTCCCCCTCCATCCTAGGTTTATTCAGCTGAAGCTGGAGCGGGCGACCCCAGCAGAGAGGCAGCTGGTGTTCAGCGAGATCCTGCAGGCTGCGTACCAGCTCATGGTGGATGTGTTCGGGAACTACGTCATCCAGAAGTTCTTTGAGGTGCGCTAACGACTCGTAATAGCAGCTTGTGCATGCACACACAGTCTGAGCAATATCATCAAGAAATGAAAAACTAAAGCATAAAATCTCTGTCTCTCTGTGCATGGTGCAGTTCGGCAGTCTGGATCAGAAGCTGGCGCTGGCTGAGCGGATTCGGGGCCACGTCCTGTCTCTGGCGCTGCAGATGTACGGCTGCAGGGTCATCCAGAAGGCCCTGGAGTTCATCCCCTCTGACCAGCAGGTCATCGTGAGTGTCCGCCGCTGCTCCTCTGTGTGTGTGCGCG
Organism: Megalops cyprinoides; assembly: GCF_013368585.1. Taxonomy (NCBI): domain Eukaryota; kingdom Metazoa; phylum Chordata; class Actinopteri; order Elopiformes; family Megalopidae; genus Megalops; species Megalops cyprinoides. The sequence continues at coordinate 11,986,200 of NC_050594.1, forward strand.
AGTGTGAGTGTGTGTGATTGGAAGTGTGTAGGCTGTGTATTGACCCCCTCTCTCCGGTCGTAGAGTGAAATGGTGCGGGAGTTAGATGGACACGTTTTGAAATGTGTGAAAGACCAGAACGGGAACCATGTTGTGCAGAAGTGTATCGAGTGCGTCCAGCCCCACGCTCTCCAGTTCATCATCGATGCCTTCAAGGGCCAGGTACGTCACCTTAAACACTCCTCTCACACCAGAGCCAAGTATGAGTCAAAGCCAAGTATGTCACCTTAAATACTCTTACACAAGTTTGATTTCAACGTTTCCTCCAACAGGAATGCCAGCTGCTGGCTGGTCGGGAATAATAGTCAGAAATTTACCTCTGTATCTCCAGTTGACTGCTATTACTGCTAATACAGCTGTGCATATATGAGTGAAAACACATTTTGACTTCTCTCAAATGTACTTGTGGTTGAGTCTGTCTGCTGTTTCCCCTACTCACCTGAACATGTGGTCATGGTATATTTGATATATATATTATATATACGGTATATATATATATATATCCGAAACTGGGTACTTGTTGGAGTCGCGCCGTTAAAAGGCAGGTGTCCCTCTCCCTAGGTGTTTGCTCTGTCCACCCACCCTTACGGCTGCCGTGTGATCCAGCGCATCCTGGAGCACTGCCTCCCAGAGCAGACGCTGTCCATCCTGGAGGAGCTGCACCAGCACACCGAGCAACTGGTGCAGGTAACGCTCCCCTGGACACAGACACACAGACATAGACACACTCACCTGTATGGACACACACATTCTCACCTGTACACACACACACACACACACACACACTGATAAGCTTTTTGTGTTCCAGGACCAGTACGGTAACTACGTCATTCAGCACGTGCTGGAGCACGGTCGCACCGAGGACAAGAGCAAGATCGTGGCCGAGATCCGAGGCAGCGTCCTGGGGCTCAGCCAGCACAAATTCGCCAGGTACCCTCACCCGCAGCACACCTGAGCACGTCTGGGCTCCAGGGCATAAATACACATAAGCACCCTGCACAGTGACGCAGTGAAGTAACCCGTGTGCCCTCCCTGCAGTAACGTGGTGGAGAAGTGCGTGACGCACTCGTCACGGGCGGAGCGCGCCATGCTGATAGACGAGGTGTGCAGCCTCAACGACGGGCCCCACAGTGCCTTGTACACCATGATGAAGGACCAGTACGCCAACTACGTGGTGCAGAAGATGATCGACATCGCCGAGCCCACACAGCGCAAGATCGTCATGCATAAGGTGTGTGTCTGTGTGTCTGTGCCAGTGTGTCTGTGCCAGTCAGCCAGTCCCATAAATGTCCAGGTGAAAATATGTTGAGAAAGTCTCAGATGTAACAGTCCAAAGTGGGACCCTAGATGTATGTTTTAGTGGACTGGTGATGGATCCCTCTCTGTCCCCTATGGCACAATTGATAAAATTAAGTCCGGAGGGGGTTTTTAGTATTTTTGAGTATTGATTTTGAAAGTTTGCAGTATCATTTAGATGTTATCCAGGATGGTCAAAGATATTAATTGCTTCAATAGGGCAGGTGCTGTCAGAGTTAGTCAAGTTTTTAGCATCTAGATAAATGGCTTTTTCACACACTTAAAGGAGGCTGATTGCTCTACGTTTCTGAGGTATCTTAGGGTATGCTGTATTAAGGGAGTTGCATTGCGTTCATGTCCTGTGCTGTATCAGGTGTGCTCCTACTACCTGACATGTGATGTCACTCTGCAGATCCGGCCCCACATCGCCACCTTGCGCAAGTACACCTACGGCAAGCACATCCTGGCCAAGCTGGAGAAGTACTACATGAAGAACGGGGTGGACCTGGGCCCAATCTGTGGCCCTCCAAACGGCATTATGTAATGGCCCACCGCACACAGCTTCCGTTTCTACAGGCCCTGGCCCCCCTCCCCTTGCCTTTTTTCTAGCGACTTGGACTTCCTCTGAGGTCTTTACGAGAGCAGCCTTGTCATCGTTTACCTTCTGTGACGACTTTGTTCATGATGCTTTACTCTAGTTTTCTTAGAGACTTTCATTGCCTCCTGCGGTTTTTTCCCCTTTGTCTGTGTCCTGCTATCTTTAGTGGTGGAGTGATTCTCGCTGGTGAGTAGACGATTGCGCATAGGTGTGTGAGTATGGGGGGGGGCACCTCCCCCCGGCGTGCTCCCTCGTGTGCCGCTGGCCTTGCGTCTTCAGGAGCGTGCCGCAGAGCAAAAGCCACAGGGTCAAAGTTCAGGCTCCGCAGCAGCCCGAGAAGCAAAGAAGCCGTTCTGTTTTGCTACTGCTCCTTCACAAACAAATGAAGACTTCAGTTTCGTTATGGTTTTAATTTAATTACTGATGGAATTTGTTCACTTAATCATTGAATCCGGAGCTTTAAAGGCAACTTGCCTAGAGCTCTGTAACACTTTGATTATTTAGCATGAGAGAGAAGTTTCAAGTTTTTTGGTCTTGCTTCTATAAATATATAGTGTATACTTGGTGTAGACTTTTGCATATATATATACATATATGTATAAAACCTTTCTAGTTTTTTCTGGGTTTTGATGTTCAATCTGTATCTATAATGTATCCCAGTAGTGAACACATATTTCTGATTGTATAATTGTACATTTGTAAACCTCCTGTAATGTAAATGTGGAGAACTTGGAATTGCTTATACAAGCTTTTTGGTATAAAGGAAAATACAAAAAAAGTTAGAAACCTGTGCATTTCAGTGTATATTCAGACTTTTGGTCGTGGCATATAGTTGTTGTATATTGTAAATTGTAATATGAAATTTTGTTTTGAAAGCCCTTTCTATACAGCATAGTACTTGTAAAAAGAACAGAAATGCTTCATGGTTTTAACATGTCACTACTTTCAACTTAAAAACCGATTTACTGTTAAAAGAACATCTTGTTTAAGAAGTGACTTTTTTAGATCTTTTAAAAGTAATGGTTTTCCACTGCCTGGGGGGTGACAGTATGTTCAACAGAGTGTTTGGTGACCCTTGACCCCCCATCCTCTCCCCTTTTTGTACAGAAAGACCTGCATCTCTCTCCTTGTAAGTGATTGTAACATACTGTCCTTTTGTTTCCTTGTTGAAATACAGGATTGGAACACTATCACGTTGTACATTTACGAAGCCTTGTGTATATTTCTAATGAACTTTTGCGAGCACACTTGTAACCATGTGTAAAGTCAAAATCCTGTGTACGCTTACTGCCTGGGCAACTATTTTTTGTAACTCTTGTTGTAGATTGTCTCTAAAACAAATTGTGTGATCTTTATTTTGAAACAAAAAACCTAAAAATGTCATTGTGTATGTTGAAATAGTTTCCAATCCTTTTCTCTTTTGCAGTGCACCGCATGCAGATCCGAATATGACCCTTAACTAGGCTGCTGTTTAAATAGGTTGTTCCTTGGTTCACATGTACTGAGTGTTGTGACAGACATCTGAGCGAGTCATAGGGTGTCTGAGCACAAAGAGCGCCTACCCGCCCCTTTCCTCAGCAGAGCAAAGCTCGTTTGTTCCACCATCTTGGGATGACTGTTCACCAGTCATTGTTTACAAATGATATAGCTGGGACCCGGGCCATGTAGCCTGAGTGCCTTAACCAGTCCCCTGTGGTCCTTTTACCTACACTGAAATTAAACTTGACAAAGGGCTACCCTTTGTGCGGGGAAAAAGAAAAAAAAAAAACAATAGCCAAAATATAGAATGGCCACAAAATACCAATTTATTACTTTGCACATTAACACAAATATTCCCTGCAGGCTAAAAAGAGAATAAAAAGAAAATTCTTTTAAAAAAAAAAAATCACATTACAATGCCCCACCCCTCCCTAGGTGGTCTGGCAGACCTGGACAGTCACACAGCTAAAGACACTACAGAACAGTACAGACCATGTAGAGCAACAAAATTATCAGAAACATTGTTAAATGTACAGCGAACAAATGCTCACATCGGAGATCTGTGTTATAAAAAGCATGATCCCACGACTCGAGCACAAAAAGACTGGATAAATGGTTTGATGTGGCCCTCCTCCACTGCGAGCCTGTGGGAAGGTCCTGACCAGCTGAACAGGAGCCAGGAGCGGGCACCACAGTGCAGGAGGGCCCAAGAACCAGGGGGAACCTCATCGCCCCCTGGAGGTGATGGGTTGCCATCACATTCCATGTTAAAAAGGACCTCGTTTTGAGTTCTGTTTTACACAAAGATTGACACAGAATTTTAAAAATACCTCATTAAAAGACAACAGTATTGCTATCCTAAACGGTCTTAAATTCATACACATTTACATTTTTTTTTTTCCTCTTTCAGTTTCTTTGTATTATGCATCTTAACCATTTTACAAGACAGACATGCATGCGAGCAGTGCTACGAAAACATCACTGGTACATTAAAAAAAAGAGAGACATAGTTCACCAAGTGATGACTGGCCTGATATTAGCAAATGACAGTAATGTTTGGCGCTGGATCCTTTGTGGCCATTAGTGAAATGATCTTAACACTCCACTCACTGAAGCACAGAGGGTATCAACTCGTGCTTCATTTACATGTATCACATCACCCCCCTCCAGCCACACTGTGAGGGTGTATACCATGCCATACCTCCTCCCCTACACTTGCGGGTGCTAGCAAAATGTCAACACACTGACAGAAAGCTCTGACACCCAGACCACTGCTGAGAGGCAGTAGACATGGTGGGCTAATATCAATGAGGGGCAGATTAACATGGAGGCAGTCTGCAGTCACGGCTGACTCGGATTCAGGGCTGTGTTTTTGCAAATTCACCAACTGAACACTGTTCAACAGCAAGTGAAATGAAAGCCGAAACAGTTTTTATATGGCAATCATATCGCGTGGATCTTTTTAAGATTCTTAACCTGAGGACGTCATGTTATTACCAATAGTGCCACTGTCAATTTTAAGTGCAGCCATTGTTAAGAAATACATGTCAGAGGAATCTGATTTGAGCACAGCTCCAGAAGCCGTCCAGTTATCCACATGTTACATGAGGCATACAGTGGCCTGCAGGTTTTTTTATGATAATTTGGTCTTGACTGCTGGTCAACAGAATTGTGATGCAAAAAATGTGAAATAATGCATTTGGTCATCAAGATGTTTTTGGTCAAGCAAAAAAACAGCCCGAGTTACAAGGAAGAAAAACAGCAGACCAGCCAACTAAATGAATCAGTCACTACCACTGCCACTAGAGGGAAACGAAACTATTTCTGTGGACCAGAACAGAAAGCATCGTTTGAAAGAGCTCATTTGAAAGAAAAATGAAAGTAAACCTAAACAGCATCTATCACAGATTAAAAATGAATGAGGAGCAATATTGCCACTGAGCTCGCACACATATGACCACTGCCTGCAACAGCCTGATCCAGTGATTCTGTATCAGCTAAACATCGATCCAAATTTAACTGCAGATGAATGAACACTCTGAACACTTCACTAATATAATAACATTATACATGCTTGCATTCCATAGACAACAGTCACGGGATTTAAAATATACCTTCCTTTTTACTGTATTAAGTTTCAATTTTATCAATTATGTTAAATCAACTGCAAAAAAAGTTACCGAAAGTGACACAGTGGTAATGGATTACTTTAATATTCAACTATTATATTTAATAGTTATTAGTATAAGGAACTGCGTTAAACTGAAGTGTTTCTGAACCGTCTCTAAGACTGACTCTTAACACTGTAACCCTGTTGGACTGCTGGTGAGTTTCTCATGACTGACACAGACATGTTTGCACTGGATCAGACGGCACTGAGTTCTGATGCTCTCCAACTTTGATCCACATTTTATTTTCTTGCTGTTCTGGGATTGTTCAGGAACGACCTAAACGTTCCCTTGAACTTCAGTTTAACCGGTCCAGCTTCACCCCCCCCCCCCCCCCAGCTTCACCTCTGATTTGACTGGCAACAGTTTGATGAAATGATGGAACAATGATGATAATGACAATGGTAACAATCTACTCTAATAACAGATAATGATACTCCCAAATTAACTTATATTAAACTCTTTTTTAATGCATTTCATTTTGAAAATTAAATGCATAAGATGAGTTCTCCATATCCCCTACAGATGCCTCACCTGGCAGATACTGCTACACACAAGTGACGGGAGAGAGAGGCTTCACGAACCCCAGAATAGGGTAACTTGCTGATTTAAACCAAACATGGTGTTCTTCTATTGATTGGTTTATACAAGTCAGTGATTAACAGCAAATAATATATGACCATAATGAGGTTCATGAAACCACACTCTCCCAGCTATTCACAACCAGCTATCCACAAAAGACCTAAATATTTATGCGTGTATATAAAACACTTTTATAGAGATGTATATATTTATAGATGAGTATAAAACAAAACTTTATACAAATGTATACATTTGTGTGTGTGTGTAAAGCAAAATCTGTAACAGTGTTGAACACTTACATTTTCCTTTACACACACATGCACACGCACACAAACACGCGCGCACACACACACACACACGCACACACGCGCGCAGCCACGTGGCACGCACACAAACACACACACACACACACATACACTCAGCATTAGCTGCAGGAGAGAAATGGATATTGATCCAAGTTAGCTTGTAAAAGGATGGCATTAAAACACGAAATAACATCCAAATTGATCCAAGTATTGTAAAATATGAATCTTTGCACCCCGGTGGGGTTTGAGGTAAGAACAGACCTGGTTTATCTGTGAGAGCAACAGCCGTCACACTCAGTGTATCGTACAAAAAAAGACATTCAACGAAATAAACCTCAGAAAGGACTCCAGGCGTCGGGCTCTCCCCACGCTGGAAGCCTGGGCTGGCTGGGATGAGGCGGTCCGATTTGGGTCAATGGACCGACCCGCTGGCTTCCGAACCGCTTTGGTGCCGAGAGTAACAGAGCAGAGAGAGAGATAGAGAGAGAGAGAGAGAGAGAGAGAGAGAGAGAGAGAGAGAGAGAGAGAGAGAGAGAGGAAGGAAAATGCGCCCCCCTAGCGCCTGCTCTCAGGCAAAGTACATGGTGTGCTGGGTGTCGTAGTGAATCTGGACAGCTTTGGCCAGGGCCTGAGGGTCACGCCCATTGCTCTGCCCAGAGACGTGGCTGCCCTCCGCACTGAGGGGAAGAGAGAGGCAGGGGGATGTCAGTGCACTGTAACCTTGGCAGTGAGAACAAACAGAACACATCAGAGCTCTCTGAACACGGCTCCATGCTTTCTGAACATGGCTCTATGCTCTCTGAGCATGGCTCTCAGCTGGCTGAACACAGCTCTCTGCTATCTGAACACATTTACATTTTACATTTACATTTATTTATTTAGCAGACGCTTTTATCCAAAGCGACGTACAAAAGTGCATACAGTAAGTATAGCGACAGAAGACAGCTCTTGGCTCTCAGCTCTCTGAACACTCCTGCACTCCTACAGAGCGCTGCTGTGGCCAGGTTACCCCGGTTACCCCTCAATACCCCTACTCAGCACACCTGTCATGCTCTTTGTCCACCAGGTGGTAGCGGGCGCGGAAGGCGACCAGGCGGGCGTAGTAGGCGGGTGCGGGGATGGAGACGGAGCGGGTGCAGCGCACGTAGGTGTGGCACAGCTGGTAGGTGAGCAGCTGCAGCTCGTCCGCAGTGAAGCAGTTATCGTCCCACAGCACGTGATAGTGTGACGGCCGACTGGTTCCCTGTGGGACGGGAGGGGGGAGGGGATTAAGTTCACCGTGGACCTCAGGAGTGCCGCGGCCACACACTTGAACAGGCGTGGCGGACGTGGGACTCACCTGAATGCCAGCATGGCTACACAGATAAAAGTCGAATTCCGACGGATGTGTGATGGTGCTGTCCACAGTGGTGCCTGCTGGGACATTCCCACTCTTACCCACCTATTGGAGTGCAAGAGAGAGGACCCACCCATTAAACTCACACATATCATCACACACACACACACACACACACACACACACACACACACTCACACACGCGCGCCCCAGGTAGCATGAGCTGCACCCTTGCAGCTTGCTACGCTGTACTCACCCTCTCGGCCTTGTCGGAGCAGAAGAGGCGGGTGTGGTGACGCTTCTGCACCACGATGTAGGTGATCCCCGGCCTATAGTCCTCCTCCAGACTGATACAGGCCTTCCTCACTGCCATCAGCTCTGGCCATGCCACCTGTGGGAGACAGAGAGCAGAGAAGAACTTCATACACCTTGCCACGCAGCAACCAGTCATATCACAAAGGTCCCCTCATCTGCTTCACCTGTCAATAAGTGATCCCGCCCCATTCATCTATCAGACACCTCGCCTCCTTCGCCTGTTTCACCTGTCCCTCGGAGACCCCGCCCCCCTCACCTGTTTCATCTGTCCCTCAGAGACCCCTCCGCGGTAGTAGATGATGCGCGTGGGCTTGAAGCGGGTGGACTTGTAGAACTGGATGAGCAGCTCGCGCACCATGCTGGTCAGGTCCTGCACCACCTCCTGGCTGAAGAGCTGCTCCTGGGACAGGTCCTGCCGGGAGGTCTGCACCCGCACCGTGGCGCAGTAGCGGCTGGGATGCCCGTCCATGCTGCCCACCACCGCCGCGATCGAGGGCTTCTTCCCGTCACCCGCTGGGGGGTGCGTCACGTCCGCCCCCAGGAAAATCACAGGCTGCTGAAACACCGAGGGCCTGGGGGGTTGAAGGGGGGCGTTCATGTTATGAGACATCAGTGACATTACTGTCATTTAGCAGATGGTCTTATCCAGAGGGACTTACGTAGGTTACAATTTTACATATTATCCATTTTTCAGCTAGATATACAGCTGGATCCATTTATACAGCAAACACTTCTATGCATAATAGCTTACATACTCTACAACTTTTCCATGCTATCCACTTAGACAGCTGGATATTCACTTAGCCAGTTCAGGTCAAGTGACTTGACCACCGGTACAACAGCAGAATCCAACTGGGCATCGAGGCTGCAACCTTTGGGTTACGATCCTTACCACAGCAGAGCTCACTCTCTCCCCCGAGCCACTGACCTCTGATGGGGCACCAGCACGTTGTTGATGCCGCCCAGCTTGGCGTTGATCTTCAGGCAGAGGTTGGAGAGGGTCTGGGGGGAGGTCTTCACCACATTCTTCACCTGGACACACTGAGTGGCCATTCCCAGCAGGGTGTCCCCCACTCGCTTCACCTCCGCTGGGGAGCAGGAAACATCACATAGGCATGTTTAATATGATTAAAATGAGTAATATTCCAAAAGCCTTACTTGAGTTTCTAGTGACTATAATACTGGTTTTATTGGGTTTGTGTTTATCAGAATAATGCGTTTACATGGCTCCTGTCATAGTCTGAACACGTTAACATTGATGTATGCTGAAATATTATACCCATGTAAACATGGTCACTGAGAACAGTCTGGCTTGATACCAGAAACTTCCCCTTTCTTTCACAGGGATCTCCATACTTGGTTGATGCATTTTTATCCATTTCTTTACAGTTACTTTCCCCTCGGCTTAGAGGTAAATAGCCCTTTCTGTATGTTGAATTTCTCCTCAGTTTATAGGTTTTTAGCCCTTTCTTTACAGTTACTGTCCCCCTTGGTTATGGGCATTTATCCCTTCTTTACTGGAATTTCCCCCTTCCCTCTCACCATAAACAGGTGTTTTTCCTGGCAGGATGACCACTATGAGCTGCAGGCCCACGTAGGACAGCTTGAGGTGCTTGAACATGGGCTCCACGCTGTCTGCTCCCTGCGCGTATTTACAGAAGCACGGCTGGCCCTGGATGGGCATCCCTGCATCCTTGGAGATCTTCCGCAGCTGGTCTGTGAAGCTCCTGCAAGATTGTGGGGGAATGAAGTGACTGGGGGAAGGCATATTATACAAATTGCCACACATGCTACATACAAAACAAGAAATACCAATACAACCATGAAATATTCATTTGAGTAGACAAAAACAAATTGGTTCTTTCATTTCACTGGTTCTTCCTGGGTACTGAACAACTTCAAAGGAAAGGGTTGTTTCTCTCTCTCCAAAAGGTTGCTGCCAGACTTATGTTTAATTGATGGAATAAGATCAATGTAATCTACCATGAAGAACATATATTGAGTTGTTGGAGTAAATTTATTTGAGGAGAAAAGTGGTTAACACTATTGAAGAGAAGACAGATTTCAAAGGGAACATTTTGTATAAGGCGCAGATTGTTTTGTACAGCATTTAACACATTCCAGTCATTTACAAGTGAAAAGTAACAAACACATGTAGTGTTTTGCATTGCAACGTCTTTTAAGGGAGACGATTAACAATCTGTTGGCTAAGAATGTCTTCACTGTGTCAGGTTTTGATTTAATTTCTTTTTAGACTAAGAATGATTCTCTTCAGATGATCTTCTCATTTACCAGAGCTAAAACTGTACCGTATTCAGTTGTGTTTATGTCTGTGTAGCAGCATCTGAGGCTCTGAAACAGACAGGAGATTCCTACACTGTGACTGTGGGTGGGAGGGATGGAGGAGAGAAGCAGAGAGAGGGGGAGAGAAGAGAGGAAGGAGGGAGCGAGCAGGACTCACTTAAGCAGATCCTCTCTGCACTGTTTCTGCGGGGCGAAGCAGGCGACGGCCCACACTTTGATCTCGATGCCGGCGTAGAACTGTTTCCCCCGCATGTCCCACACCCCCTGGTTGGGCGTGGCCACCGTTTTATTCTGCAGAGAGATGCCCTGAGCTCTTAGTAAGCCCCTATCCCACACCCCCACTTATGAAAAATACCTCCAACATCACAGACCAGCCCCTCCTCCTCACTCAAACACACACTGGACTTCCTCCAACGTAAGCAGTAGAGGTGGGAGAACTCCAAAATGAATGAGGCCATCTGATAGGATTTCTGATTGGATGTCTTAGCTCCGCCCATTATGAGCAGTCATAGGGGAGTGAACTGATTGAATGACTCGCATCACTGAATCTCAATGCAGCTGAGTGAGGGAGGTGTGAGTGAATGACTCCATACTTCAGGCAATGTCCTTTAAGCACATACTTGATCACGGGGAAAAGGGTGCTATTTTGGGAGCACATTTGGGACACTCCCTGCTGTCATCATTCCAGTGCCACAGCTCGTGACAGAGCAAGAGCGACTCGTGACTCGCAAAAAAATAATAAAATAAAATCAACACAAAACCATGGAAACAGGAGAAGTGGTAGAGGGACCGCGGGGACTGTGGTTATATTTAACACATCTGCAGTAAGTAACATTAGAACAGGAGACTCCCACTCCTGTTAATCATCAAGTTTTTGTAATGTAATAATTTAAATGCTACACTGTTTACAACTCATTGGGTCAGCTGTATATTGTAGCGAAGGGGCTGTCACTTGTAATTCCACATTTATTGCAAAAAAAAAAAAAAAAAAGACTAGTGACTTATGTAAAATGTTCTATTTTTCTAACCACTGACAAATGCCACTTCATAACCAGACAAATGTCACGGTGACTCGTATCATAAATACCATACCTCCTGTTTCATCACCAGCCACAGTGCTTGATGATGACAGAGAAGTGTGTCGCAAATGCACTCCCAAATAAAACCCTTCCCCTTCCTCCTCAAGTATGTACTTGTGTGATTCAGCGTGAAGCACGGACTTGTTCGCTCACTTCCCTCACTCACTCTCACTCTCACTCTCACACACACACACACACACACACACACACACACACACACACACACACACACACACACACAAACACACACACACACACTCCCTCTCTCCATGTTGACATGGTGTATGGGTAGAACTGCAGGTGTCCTCACAGGTCTACACAACGAGGTCAAAGTCATCCCTCTCTTCGTTGTAGTTCATGACATGCTGTTTGATCTTGGATGAGTCTACCCAGCTCTGTAACTCACCCGCCCTCCATACTGCAGCGTAGGAGCCGGGAGGACCCGCCCTGTGAGCTCGGTGAGGTCACTGTGCACCACGATCCCAAACTCCTTCAGGTACGGGTCAGGCCCACCCACCAGACTGTTACTCTTCACCTTGAGTAGTAAAGACAAAGAGAGAATGGGAGAGAAAGAAAGAGGTACAGGAGTTAAAGAGGCTGAAAGGTAAGAGTGCAGCTACGGTCAGAATTACTGTGTCTTTATATTGTGGGAGGGGGTCCATCACTGACCCCTGATCAGTGCAGTCTACCTGCAGTCTACCTGTGTTTCCCCCACCCACCACTGGGTGGAGACACTCACCAGCCGGCTGATCTCCTCTTGCCTATCTGGAGCAGAGCGCGCAGTGGCTTTGATCATGGTGGAGGTCTGATTATCTGTCAGCTTTTTAATACAACGCTGTCCAGCCACGATGTTGCACACCTACAGGCAAACCAGAACCACACCAATCTTGTTAGGCACATATGGTACAGTAACATCAATCTTGTTACCAAAGTAAGCTAGAATCACATCAAGCTAGTTATGCAAGTCAACTGGAATCACATCAATTCTGTTACACAGGTAGGCAAGAATCACCTTAGCATCATCACTTCACATTAATAAACTTAAAGGGAGTTACTCCAATAAACACTATAAAAAGATTAACTAGACATGAATACAAGTAAGCAGTGGAGGATAATAAACAACATTATGAACTGCTAAACATAATAATCTTTACATTAAATAAATGGCTCCAACAATATGTGTGAGCATATGTGTGAGTATGTATGTATGTGTGTGTGTGTGTGCGTGTGTGTGCGTGTGTGCGCGTGTGTGCGCGTGTGTGCGCGCGTGTGCGCGCGTGTGTGTGTGCGTGTGTGTATGCGTGTGTGTGTGCGTGTGTGTCTAACCTCCAGGGGCAGGTAGGTGTGTTTCTGCTCCTGGCCCACTTGCAGACAGGGCAGATGGGGGTATTTCAGCTGCAGGTTGTACTTCTGTTTGAAATACTGTGCCACTGAGCACTCCATGGCCTGACCATTCTCCAGCTGCAGAGGGAACCTGCCAACAACACAGGCAGACCACTTTCAAACAGGCAGGTGAAAGGAATGACAGACTGACAGGTCTAGACTTACAATACAATATAACTGAAAGGCAAAGAGAGGATCAGACAGACAAAAACAGGCAGACAGACGAGCAAAGTGACCTGCAGACAGGTGGACAGGACATAACAGACACGGACAGAAAATCTGGGGCTGCAGATAAGAAAAAGAACAACACAAGGGCTAAACCCTGAAACAGACACACACGCACACTCAGACACACATGCACGCACAAATACGGGCACAGGTGCCGAAACATGTCCACACACACATATACAGACACTCATCCACACATGTATACAAGCGGCCAAATACACACACACACACTCACGTCTGGTGGCTGGCAGGGCGACGCGTGACATTGCAGACCCGATACTTCCTTTTCATTTGTCCGCAGTGTGTGACCTCAACCTTCAGACCTGCACACACATGCGCACACACACACAAACACACTGTTTGTTAAACACATTTGCTGTATACAACTATCTAGGTACAGTGAAGACAATATGAGAAGAAATGGATGTGACCATGTCTGTTGGTAAAACTGTGAATCATTTTAGTCATCTGTCTGTAGCTTTTCTGGAATTAACATGGAATGTTGGTTTTGCCGTGTAAAGAACAAGCTGATATATTCATCTACTGTCTTGTATTTG